>NC_050458.1:47866562-48481892 GCF_903995425.1 Onychomys torridus
CCTGTCAGCACCAACATGAACAGTCTTCTCTACACACCCCGGCTGGCATGATGTTCCGCCTCTTAGTGGGCCTAGAGCTAATGGAGCCCAGAACTACGGCCCGAGCTCTCTGAAATGTGAGCCCAAATCAATAGCTCTTCCCTGACAATGTCATGAAGAGCCAGCAGATGGTCAGCAGATGAAGGCTTTTCCCACTAAATTGGATGCCCTGGGTTCAATCCCTGGAACTGGCATGACTATCACTACACACACACACACACACACACACACACACACACAATTTTTTAGAATGCGGTTTATGTCAGGTGTTTTGTTATAATGATGGGAGGTGTGACTAACACACACCCTAAGAGTCAAATACCAAGACAGAATTAGATTCGCAGACATGGGACAGGGCTCGGAAGAGGCTGTGGGAGAAACTGCAAAAGCTTTGGAGTCACCTGTGAAAAGACTCGGGGAAGGAAAGAGCAAGGTAAGAGACCTCAGACTCCAGCAAAGCTCCGAGAAGGCAGTACCCAGGCCAAGCCACAGCTGCCGATTTAGAGGAGTCTGGTGCCAGTTAGAAATGGCCCAACGCCAGGACTCTGTGATGACTGGTCACTGGCTGGGAGCCACCAGGGCAGGAGAGACAGGAATGTGGTTTTGACCTGAATGCCAAAGCGACCTGAAGGTGTGTGGCAGCTGGAGGCTGTCAGTCAACTGTGCCTCCCTCAGTGGGAGCCTTTGAAGAGGAGCCTGGGTAGGATCATGTCCATGGCTACCACAGAAAGTCACAGAGGGCATACTCTCCACCTCTTGGTATGTGATAATGGAGCAGCTTAAAATGGAGACAGTGAGATCAGTGGACAGCAACAGGGGACCACAATTGGGAGGGGACCTTTCCAACCAAGCACAGGAAGTCTTAAACAATGGTGCACACAGCAGGTCACAGCCTGGCTCTAAACACTGTCTGATACAGTAGTGCAGTGCAATCAGCAATAGATCATAAAACTGTTTTAAACCCACGTTTTGAAATTGAAATTCTTGAATTACCTATTATCTGAGTTCAGGATGTGCCGGCGGGGCAGCACATGTCTGTAATGGGAGGTGGAGGCAGGAGGATCGAGAGTTCAAAGCCAGGGCTGGGAAATGACTTGGTGAGTAAAAACACCTGCCACACAAGTGTAAGGACCTGAGTTCCAACCCCCAGAGCCCCTGTAAACACAAGCGCAGTTGTGTGTTCCTGTAACCTCAGTGTTCCTAGTGTGAGATTCAGGCCAGAGACAGGAGAGTCCCTGGTAGCTCGTGGGCTAGCTAAGCCTGGAATATACACCAACAAACAGCAACATCCTGCCCCAAAAGGTGGAAGGCAAAGGCTGGTATCTGAGGCTGTACTCTGACCTCCACATGTGCACTGTGGCGCGCGCACACATGCGCACACACACACACACACACACACACACACACACACACACAAGTTCAAAGTGAGTTTTAGGCTGGCTGGGGCTACATGAGACCTTGTCTTTAAAAAAAAAAAAATTAGGGAGGAAAAAAAATTTAGTGAGGATTTCATGAGAGAACAAGAAACTATTTAGAACTCAGACAGAGAGGTCATCACAAGATGAACCCGGAAGGACATAGTAAAGGAGGGCACAGAGGAGAACTTGAGCGCCCATGGTAGAACAGAAGACCCAAGGCTGATAACTAATACCTGATAATAAAAAACGAGATCAGAAGGATGGGAATCACAGAGAAAACAGATTCGTCAAGGTGAAAACCAAGAGAGAAGCCAGGAATCGCGGTTGGGTCTTCGCAAAGACGATAATATTGACAGATCTCTGGCAAGAGCGCCCTGTGCATGTGAGGAATGAACAAAAACCGCATAACGCAGCCAGAGCTGATTCAAAACCAACAATAGCTCACATTTACGAGCTGGCTTCATGCCTCACTCGATAGCAAAACATCTACTTACAGGGGAGATCAAATCGCACATCCTCTCTGCAGACTCCTCCCCGAGTACCTGGGCAGCCTGCTCCAGGCCCTCAGGCACTCTTACTTCCATGCCTGTGGCTGGGCTGTTTCCCGGAGCTCAAAACGTCTCTCCCTCCTGTGCAAACAGTAAGATTCACTGCAGCCTCTTTCGGCTGGCCGTTCCTGACAGCAGTGTGCCTCCTTCCCCGTACTAGGAGGACCATGGTGTGCTTCAGGATCAGAATGCCGTTCCATTTCAAATGTCCGCAATTTGGTAAGGCTGGGAAGATGCCTCAGCTGATGCCACACAAACCTAACTTTGGATACCTAGAACTCAAAAAAAAAAAAAAAAAAAAAAAAAAAAAAAAAAAAAAAGGCCAGATGTGCATGCCTGCCTGTAGTTCCACTGCTAGGAGGGGGAGGGGTCTCTGGAGTTTATTGGCCAGCAAGCCTAGCTGAATTGAATTGATGAGCTCCAGATTTAATGAAAGATACACACACACACACACACACACACACACACACACACACACACATACACACGAGAGCAATTGAGGAAGACAGCCTGTGTCAACCTCTGGCTTCCATATGCATGCACACACACACACACACACACACACATATGTACACATATAACACACATCCCAACACACATGAAAGTCTACCCCACTATCCTGTACATGTGACATCCAGCCTCCATTGTGTCTGGGCACAGAAGCGGCATGTCCTTGGGTGGTCACCATACTCCATGAGTTAGAAGAAGAGGGATGACTTGTGGTCCAGGAGCTGGCAGCAGGGATCCTGGGCACCCAGGTGGGGGAGGGGAGAGCATCCTCATGTCCACATTTGGAGACACAACATTAGGTAATAAAATAACAAGTGGCCTGGAAGAGAGGAAGGCGTGAGTACCTTGGATGGCTTTTGGTGTTCCTGCTTCCGCCATTCATTCTGCAATAGGCCCCACGCAGCAGAGAAGCATTGCCATGAGAGAGGTCTGCTTGGCCTCAGGCCCGACCTTCCTTGATGGCCACAACCCAAAAGGCATCATCCAAGATGCCCAGGCTATTGGGCTCAAGGTCAAAGTGGGGTTCGGTTTGCAGACCTGGCATTGCACCACGGCTTTCATGTGCAAAGCCTCTCCCACTGGCCAGGCTGGACCCAGGGGCAGCTCAGTGATTTCCCTACTTCTTTTCTTTCCCCTTTCCTTTTCTGTCTTCTTTAAACACTTGACTTTTAGACTTATTTGTTTTATGTGGCATGCATGAGTGTTTTGCTCAGATGTGGGTCTGTGTACCATGCATGTGCCTGGTGCCCATGGTGATCAGAAAAGGGTGTCAGATTCCCTTATGAGTGCCGGAAATCGAACCTGGTCCTCTGCAAAACCATGTGCTATTAATTGCTGAGCCATCTCTCCAGCCCCATTTTTAAATTTTCACTTAATTTTCTTCCTTCCTTCCTTCCTTCCTTCCTTCCTTCCTTCCTTCCTTCCTTCCTTCCTCTCTCTCTCTCTCTCTCTCTCTCTCTCTCTCTCTCTCTCTCTTTCCTTTCTCTTTAGTTTTTTGAGACAGAGTTTCTCTTTATAGCTTTAGAGCCTGTCCTGGATCTTGCTCTGTAGACCAGGCTGGTCTTGAACTCACAGAGATCTGCCTGCCTCTGCCTCCCAAATGCTGGGATTTAAGGCATGTGCCACCACTGCCCGGCTAGCCAGCTTTTCTTAAATTATCCAGTCTACCTTTTGCCTATGGGCTGGCTCCTGGTGTTCTCTCTCCTTCTCTCACTCCTCAATCTTCTCTGCCCAGATTTCTCCTTCTATTTATTCTCTCTACCTACCAGCCCTGTCTATCCTTTCTCCTGCCTAGCTATTGGCTGTTCAGGTCTTTATTAGACCATCAGGTATTTTAGACAGGCACAGTAACACAGCTTCACAGAGTTCAACAAATGCAACATAAAAGAATGCAACACACCTCTGCACCATTAAACAAATGTTCCACAGCATAAACAAATGTAACACACCTTCAACTAATATTCCTCAACAGACAGTAAGCACAGCCATTTACAGATGATGTGGCTGAGGCACGGAGAGTGGGTCCAGGCCGGATGGAGTTGAGCCTGGAGGCTAAACTGGGGAACAGTCATTCTTTTAAGTAAGGTCTTACTACGACTGGAATTCACTATAGACCAGGCTAGTTTCTAATTTTTAGCAATCCTCCTGCCTCTGCCTCTCACGTGCTGGTATTCCAGGGACATGTACCATTACACCTGGCAAATGGTTATTTTATTTTATTTTGAGACAAGGTTTCTGTATGCAGCCTTGGCTGTCCTAGAACTCACTCTGTAGACCAGGCTGGCCTCCAACTCAGAGATCCACCTGCCTCTACTTCCCAAATGCTTGGATTAAAGGCGTGGGACAAATGTAAAACCACACCCAGCTGTAAAGTGGTTACTTTAATGATGAAACAAAAATAAATCTTTAAAATAATGTTTTTAGGCCGGGCGGTGGTGGCGCACGCCTGTAATCCCAGCACTCGGGAAGCAGAGGCAGGTGGATCTCTGTGAGTTCGAGGCCAGCCTGGTCTACAGAGCTAGTCCAGGACAGGCTGGCTGCAAAGCTACAGAGAAACCCTGTCTCGGGGAAAAAAATGTCATATAGCCCCCGACATGGTGACTCGTGCCTGTGATCTTTTATTAGGAGGCCAAGACAGAAATTACTGTCAGGTTCATGTACAGCCTGGGCTACACAGTGGTTTCTGGGCTAGCTTGGGCTATAACAGCCGACTTTTTCCGGTAAACTACAATGACAACAATAGAGAATGGTACACAGATCAAGGTGACAAGCTGGCATGGCTGGATGATGCAAGCTAGCGCGTTGACACATTTACAAGCCTGTGTCTGCTGTCCAGCACACAAACCCTAGTCTTCTGTGACAGCAGGAAAAGGATGCAGTCTTTGAGTGACTCTCAACCACATCTCCCTGCAGAGAGTTCCCACACACCAAGTCCAGAAGTGAGAAGCACGGTGAGCAGTCTCATCCCTCCGGAAACCAGAGTTAGATGTTTATATTATTATTATTATTATTATTATTATTATTATTATTATTATTATTATTATTTTCTGAGATAGGGTTTCTCTGTGTAACAGCCCTGGTTGTCCCAGAACTCACTTTGTAGACCAGGCTGGCCTCGAACTCACAGAGATCTGCCTGCCTCTGCCTTCCGCCGAGTGCGGGTTTAAAGGTGTGCGCCACCACATGCAGCTAGCCATTTAAATTATAATGGAAATGTTATATGCTTGGCTGTAGCTGACTGATGTGCCTCAATTTCTTTGAGTCCATGGGGCCCAGTTGGATTTTTCCAGAGTGCTCATTCTCCTCACTAACAGCAACTCTGGCCCACAGAGCCGTAAATTTCCTGATCTGTCCCCGAGCCCCTCTTGCCCACTGGTATCTGAAGCCTGAAGCGTTGCTGCCAGCTCCAGTCTCTGATTGGCAGGCCCTTCCTAAGTAGCGATGAAGTTCTTGGCTATCTCCAGGACAGGCACAAAGCTACACAGAGAAACCCTGTCTCGAACAACCACCTCCAGCCTGAAGCATGTTGGGAATCTGCTCAGTTTTCCAACTGAAGGCAAAGGCTAGCTGGGTGTGGGTGCTGTCCTTCTGTCAATGAGAGAGCAAGACTCTTCATTCTAGCAATCGTTAATTATTCATTTCATGCTGTAACAAGAATGTCTCTATTGCGGGGTGGTGGTGGTGGCACACGCCTGTAATCCCAGCACTCGGGAGGCAGAGCCAGGCAGATCTCTATGAGTTCAAGGCCAGCCTGGCAGAGTGAGTTCCAGAATAGGCTCCAAAGTTACACAGAGAAACCCTGTCTTGAAAAACAAAAAAAACACCAGAACAAACAAACAAACAAAAAGAATGTCACTATAACATTTTTTTGTGCTGGAATTTGAACTCAGGGCCTCACACATGTTGGGCAAGCATTCTATACTGAACTGTATTCCCAGCCTTCTTTTGTTATTGTTGTTAGTTTTTTTTGTTTGTTTGTTTGTTTTGTTTTGTTTTTTCTCTCTTAAGGGAGGACGGATTTTATTTTGACTCAGAGGTTTTCATCCATCGTGGGGCATGGTAAAAACAGAACAGACCAGGAAGGAGAGAGAGAGAGAGAGAGAGAGAGAGAGAGAGAGAGAGAGAGAGAGAGAGAGAGAATGTCTGCTTTTTGGTAGATGTGACGGCAGGTAGAAGTAATGGGAAGTAATGGGAGTCTTTGGAACAGAAGAAAGGGAAAGCTTCGGGTGTAGGCAGGTCCAGCTGTGACTAATGAGGAGTCAGCGTCCTGAATGATTGGTTTGGGTAGGGATGCATGCATATTTAGCTCACTTTGGTTGGCCAGAAATGATAGGAAAGCTGTCAGCTGTCAGCCGAGTCCTGGCCACTGGGGTAGATGCTTACAGAAGTTACTAGTCAGTTTCTTGAATTGTCCCTAGAGACAGGAATCTGCCTCCCTGCAAGTATGGCATGTGTACGCATGCACACACACACACACACACACACACACACACACATACACACACACAAAACAAAAACAAACAAAAAAACTAACTTGGCTGGGGTGATAGCTTCATGAATAGGAGTGCTCATTCCACAAGCAGAGGGACTTGAGTTCAAATCCCCAGAAACCATGTAAAAAGCCAGGTGTGGCTATGCACATGCCTGGAACCCCAGAGGGAGGGGTAAGGTGGAGGTGGACACAGAAGGACTGTGGAGGCTTGCGGGCTGCCAGCCTAGCTCCGGGTTCAGTGAGAGACCGAGTCTCAAAAGAACAAGATAGAAATAGAGTAGAACACCTGGTGTCTTCCTCTGGCCTCTGGGTGTGCACATACACCACACACCTGCACACGCACACCACACAGGTGGACAAACACCAAGGAAAATAAGCGATGACATGCAAACATAAACCCAATTACATATGTGAGTTTGAGTAGAAGCCAGCGCTCTTGGTGTGGCCCTCCAGGTCGTCCCAGACCTGTCTCCTACCATCCCCTAGCACTAGTGACCCACCTTCTGGACTTCACTTCTCAGGAACCTCTGCCAACTCGAGACGTGCTGACTGGATGATACGAGGTTTTTTGTTTTTGTTTTTGAGACAGGCCTCATGTAGCCCCAGCTGGCTTCATACCACACAAGGAGCTTGGTGGGTTTGAGAAGTGAGGAGTCCAGAGTGGGTACATTGACCAAAAGAGAGGGGTGGTCCCCCTGAGGCTGGGAGGGAAGGAGGGAGGCTGGAGAATCAGATAGGGCAGCATGCTCTTCTCTCCCTGTCTTCAGGTGTGTGGTCCCCATGCCCGGCTCTGTGCAAGGCAGATTTGACCTTCGGAGCTATTTGAAATCTGACTGTAGGACACAGAACAGACAGCAGCTATTCATAAACAAGGTCACCTTTATGCTAAATGAGCTGATTCACCTGGATTTGTTTTCAAACTCCCGGGAGTCAGAAAGATCAAGGGAACAAGACTTGGGATGATCATGGGTATTTTTACTGGGTCACAATGAAACTGCCAGCCACAGGCTCAACACAAGATGTCCCTAAGCTTGTGCCCTGGCCTCCATGCTGCCTGCTCATGGTGGGGAGGCTTTCTGTCAAACACTGTGATGTGCTGTGTCCTCAGGCCTTCTCAGGGAGCAATTCAGACTGTGACACTTTATACTGAGAACACTGAGGAGGTAATGTGAAGGAGTGCCAGGGGAGGTGCCAGGGGAAGTGCCAAGGAAGGAGTGAGTTGCCACCTGGGGAAGCTGTGAAGCCCCCACCCCAGGTGGAAGAGGGGAGGAGAGAGAAAAGGAAAGGCTGGGGTGGCCAGGGATCAGGACTCAGGCACTGTGTGCTCCCCCAGAAGGCTAAGAGGGAAACCCAAAGAGATGCTCTCCTCTCGAAGCTCAGGAGGGCACCAGATCAAGGAAGGCGTTCTTCCTTCTGCATCTAGCACTGATGATTCTCCTCTACTAGAGAATGAATGTTTGTGTCTCTCCCAAAATTCACTTACCTAGGGGCTGCTGAGATGACTCAGTGGCCTAATGACCTGATGCTGCAGGCCGCAATAATATGAAGCAGGAATTCAGCTGACTATGACAAAGCTATACCCGGAAGAAGCCAAGGGCTCTCCAGAGGTAAAGCCAAGGCTTAAGGAGTCTTGGTGATATGTGGCTTTTGATTATCAGCCGTTTCCTGCTAAGAATTTCTCATGTGCTATTGTAGCTTTTCCATCATTTATTGGGCACCATTTCCCCTCTACTAATGGAATATTTAGATAACCTTCTGCGTTGACAGCTATGCACAGCCAGAACCCCAGTTCAAGCCTCCCTATAATTATCACCATTAGCAGCATCCGGCCAGGCCCATCCCCTGACAGACAAAAGTATCTTATCGGGGATACCTCTGTACTCTCTAAGAACAGACTTAAGCATCCAGACTAGCGTTTGAGAAGGCCTGGCGGATGTGCTAATTAAGCTTAACTTTCTCCCTTTCCAAAGTCTTATCTGTAGTTTTAGATCTCCCTTAAACTATTAACTTACAGGTACATCAAGCTGACTCAGGCTGCCCACCCACTGAGGACACTCCTCCACCCTGCCAGAAAGCAGTAGCCAAGATAGCTTGGACAGATAAGGGGCCAAAGGAAAATAAGGCTGTTTGTTTTCACTCATCGCTGATATACTCCTCACACTTTGCCTAACCACTTCTAAGAATATAGTTGAGCACAGAAAATCCCCCTTGCTGAGATATTAACAATTTAGCCCCCAGCTGATTCTTTCCCCATTAGTCACTTCCCTTTTGGGTCGCAGATGATGGCTGGCAATTACTGCTCTTTTGTGTGGCTCTCATTGTTCCTCCTTTTGACTCTGAGGAATTCAAGCCTGGTGACCTGGCTTTAACCACAGCACTGCTATCACATGGGTCTGTAACTGTAAACCTCAGAGACTTGGGAGGAGGAGATGAAGAAGAGAAAGAGAATGGAAGACCTAGATGGGTAAGAACTGGAGAGGGACGAGCTGAGATGGGGAAGAACTAGATTGAAGGGCTAGAAGAGAGTACTAGAGGAACGAGATGGAAGATGAGGAAGAGGCAGATGGGGAAGAACAAGATGAGGAAGAAGGAGACCGGAGTGGAGCAAGGATGGGAAAGAACTAGATGGAGGAGAACCTAGAAGGGGCAGAACTAAGATGAGAGAATTAAGATAGAACCTCGAGGGGACAGCAGGTAAACGTAGAGAGAAATCAGGCAAGAAAGGAGCTAGGCACGAGAGCAGAATAGAAGCTGTGTAGAGAGAACTGACTCAGAAAAATAAAGTGAATGGAATAAAGAGTTTCGTGAGCCTGGCGGTGGTGGTGCACACCTGTAATCCCAGCACTCGGGAGGCAGAGGCAGGCAGATCTCTGTGAGTTTGAGGCCAGCCTGGTCTACAGAGTGAGATCCAGGAAAGGCACAAAGCTACACAGAAACCCTGTCTCGAAAAAAACAAAAAAAAAAAAAAGAAAAAAAAGAAGAAAAAAAGAGTTTTGTGTATGTAGATTTACTAAAGTATTTCTCAGATTATTCGCCACTGGTGGCGTCTCTTCTGGGACTCTGGGAGAAGGCTATTGAGGGGCTGGACCTTCAGTAACCTGAGCTGGAAGGAGAGAAGCAACTCTTGAAAATTTTCCTCTGACCTACACACACACACACACACACACACACACACACACACACACACACTGTGGTAGTTTGAATGTAATTGGTCCCCCATAATCTCTTAAGGAATAGCATTATTGGGAGCTGTGGCTTGGTTGGAGGAAGTGTGTCATTGTGGGGCGGGCTCTGAGGTTTCCTATGCTCAGGATACCACCCAGTGTCTCAGTGGACTACCTGCTGCCTGCAAGATGTGGACTCTCAGCTACTCCATACTCCAGCACCACATCTGTCTGCATGCTGCCAGGTTCCCTGTCATGATGATAATGGACTGAACCTCTGAAAGTGTAAGTGAGCCACCACAATTAAATTATAATTAAATGTTTTCTTTATAAGAGTTGCTGTGGTCATGGTGCCTCTTCACAGCAATAAAAACCCTAACACACACACACACACACACACACACACACACACACACACACACAGAGAGAGAGAGAGAGAGAGAGAGAGAGAGAGAGAGAGAGAATAAATGTTTTAAAAAATAAGCAAAAATATGCTTATTTAGATTTATTTTTCTATGCTGGCATCGAGGGCTTCTCACATGTTAGGCAATTAATTACTCTGCCACTGAACTACGTCCCTAGCCCCTCCAAAATTTATCTTAGAACCCTTTAAATGGTGTAAGTATCAAAGCTGAGTAGTGGTGATACAAGTCTTTAATCCCAGCACACAGAGAAACCCTGTCTCCAAAGAAAGAAAAAAAAAAAAAAAGAAGAAGGGGTTGGGGATTTAGCTCAATGGTAGAGCGCTTGCCTAGCAAGCGCAAGGCCCTGGCTTCAGTCCTCAGCTCCGAAAAAGAAAAGAAAAGAAAAGAAAAGAAAGAAAGAAAAGAAAGAAAGAAAGAAAGAAAGAAAGAAAGAAAAGAATCAGAAACTTGGGGAGTTCTAATGAGGTCCTAAGGCTGGGGCAACAAGGACATTAGTGCCCTTATACGAAGAGAAAGAGGAGACTCCCTCCTTCCAACCCTCCCAGCCTCTCTCTTCCACATATGAAGGTCCAATAAGAAAGCAGCCACCTCCTAAAGCCAGGAGGCTGGCTCCTAGCACACACACATCTGCCAGCACTCCATCTTGCCCAGCTCCACGACCATGAGAAAGTTTATGCCGGTTTGTAGTGGTTCCTGACGACAGTTGCACACACCAGACCGTGAACCCTTGGCTTGTGGCAGCCTCACTGATCCCGGCTTTCATCTCTCAGTGGCCCCTCCTCCCTGAGGCAGTGTCTGTGGCAAATCTCCCTCTTCTTACGACACCTTAAGGCAGCTTAAGGGCCACACACTAATCCAGTGGGACACTGAGCCTCACCACAGCTGACAAGATCCTATTTCTCAATCAGTCACACACTCTGGAGACTGAGGTAGACATGACATTGGGCAAAGGATGCTGATCAACCCCGTTCCTTCTTTTCCAGATGCCTGTTCTTGGCTAAGATTCCTCAGACTACTGAGCCCCAAGCCCTATCCTCTCACCCACCCCATCCCCTCATTCACCCCTATCCCCTCACTCACCCCTATCCCTCACCCACCTCCACTCCCTCACCAACCCCCACCTCCTCATTCACTCCCACCCCCTCACCCATCCCTATCCCTTCACCTACCCCCACCCCTCATCAACCCCCACTTCCTCATCCACTCCCACCCCCTCACCCACCCCTACTCCCTTAAATCACACCCACCCTCACCCACCCCATTCCTTCACCCGTCCCCACCTCTTCACCCACCTTTATCCCCCCACCCCCTACCTCTCATCCAACCCCACCTCCTCACCCACCACTACCTCCTCACTCACCCCTACCCTGTCATCCACCCCTTGCCCTTGGACTTCCCTAGCAGACAAAGCTGCTAGTTCACATAGTCGCAGCTCTGCACATAGGCAGCCCCTCCCCCAGCCTTTGATAAGACCCCATTTTTTTTTTTTTTTTTTTTTTTTTTTTTTTTTTACCAATTCATTCTGCAGCCCAATTTCAGAGAGGATGGAACGCAGTGTTACCGTCCGGAAGATACCCCCTTCCAGCCTGCTTCTCCCTGCAAAGCGCTTATCTTAGAAAATCGAAGCAGAATCTGCATTTATCTTGAGGATAATTGGAGTCCTCTACCAGGGTCTCTCTACCAAATGGCTGTTTGTCCCACGGCCCCTGCTTGACTCTAGGCACAGCGCAAAGGAAGCCTGGGGCCCCGAGGGAAGCCTCAAAGGAAGCCTGGGGCAGAGGGAAGCTGCAAAGGAAGCCTGGGGCAGAGGGAAGCTGCAAGGAGGGGTGCAAAGGAAGCCTGGGGCAGAGGGAAGCTGCAAAGGAAGCCTGGGGCAGAGGGAAACCACCGGCACTGTGCGAAGCCCATACCCCCTGAGTCCCAGGGACTCTGCGTTTGTCCTACCATTCAGGTGTTCTCAGGACCTCAGGAGGCACACTGGCCTCTTCTACACCTTCAATCCAAGGCAGGCAGATCTCTGTGAGTTTGAGGCCAGTCTGGTCTACAGAGTGAGTTCCAGGCCAGCCAAAGCTACACAGAGAAACCGTGTGGGGAGGGAGAAGAGCGCCTGTGGGCTCTTACTTGGAACCATACAAGGGGCTTTCTCTGTTCCAGAAAGACAATGGAGTACATTAGCAATGTCTTGTTTGCTTTTGCTCTGCCAAGCAAAAGCCTGGGAACCTTTGGGGAATTCACTTGACAAGCTAAGAACACGAGGCCTGTGCCAGCACAGCCACCACGTGTGTGCTGTTCCTGTGGCTCCTGCGCCTGGGGAGGCGTGACTGTGGAGTGTGTATGTGACACAGAACTGGGCTGGTGTGGCTCTGGGGGGCGATGAGGATGGGGGGGATGGAACGGTTCCATGCAGTGACTTTGTTCTCTATCTGTACTAAAGGTGTCTCTGCTGCTTCCCTTGAAGCAGACACCAGCAAGCGGATGATGAGAATGCGAAGCCTGACAAGCCTATACTCCTCTTCCTCCCTCTTCTGGGGTGGCCTTGTGGCTCTGTTACCCCTTTGTCACATGGCATAGACATCTTCACCAGTGTGTGAGGGACCAATGCTGCTTCCGGCACCATGTTCCCGAGGGAGCATCCATTTCTTTTTTCTTTCCCTTTTTAAAATTAATTAATTAATTAACTAATTAATTTTTCTAGCATCAGTTTGATACAGTATAAATTCTTATCCTAATGGTGAAACGTTTCACTGAGGCTTGCCTAGTGATTGAGTAAAACCAAAACTTATTATAAGCCACAGTCATCCTAGGGTCCCCCTGCTAGATAGCCTCCCTGGTTCTGTGGATTGCAGTCTGATTGTTCTTTGCTTTCTATCTAGAATCCACTTATGAGTGAGTACATACCATGTTTGTCCTTCTGGGTCTGGGTTACCTCACTCAGGATGATTTTTTTTCTAGTTCCATCCATTTGCCTGCAGATTTCATGCTGTCATTGTTTTTCTCTGCTGAGTAGTACTCCATTGTGTATATGTACCACATTTCCTTAATCCATTCTTCAGTTGAAGGGCATCTAGGTTGTTTTCAGGTTCTGGCTATTAGGAATAATGAGAGCATCCATTTCTTATTCTTTAACCACCCCCACCACCCCCCAAGGCCAACAAGATGGCTCAGAGGGTAAAGGCATTTGCTTTGTGTGGTGGTTGGAAAGAAAATAGTCCTCAAAGGGAGAGGCACAATTAGGAAGTGTGGCCCTGTGGAGTAGGTGTGGTCTTAATAGAGGAAGAGTGTCACTGTGGAGGCAGGCTTGATGTCTCATAATATGCTCAACAAACCCAGTGACACAGTTCACTTCTGATCAAGATGTAGCCAGCACTATGTCTGCCTGCTCACCGCCATACTCCCAGCCACCATTCCTCACCCCACCACGCAACCCCTGCCATGATGATAATGGGCTAAACCCTATGAAACTGTAAGCTACCTCCTCAGATGGAACGTTCTCCTTTATAAGAGTTGCTGTGGTCGTGGTGTCTCTTCACAGCAATAGGAACCCTAACTCTCTCTCTCACACACACAAATAATAATAAATTTAAAATTAAAAAAAGTTCCTGAGGATCCAGGCATGGTGACACATACATTTGGGAGGGGGAGTTGAGAGGATCAGGAGTTCAAGGTTATCCTTAGGTATGTATGAATTCAAAACCAGCCTGTGTCACAGAAGATAGGTCTCTGAACAAGTAAACAAGGATAATCCTGATTTTAAAAACAAACAAACAAACACACTAACAAGTCCAGCCATCAGTGACTCCAGCACCGAATGACTTGTTTTCTTTGCTTTGAATTTACTGCTGGGCCGGCAGGGTCACCCTACCCACTGATCTGCAAACAGTTGTGTCAGGACTCAAAGTCTAACCCAGTGACAGCAGAGGAGTACTCAGGGCCACTGAGCTCCTTTGAAGGGGAAAGGCCAGTCTCAATCACTGAAGCAGAAATTAAAACTGACTGCTTAAAATGATCTCTTTATACGGGGCATAGCAGAGGCAGGTGGATCTCTGTGAGCTCTAGACCAGCTTGGTCTACAAAGCAAGTTCCAGGACAGTCAGAACTACATAGACAGATCCTGTCTCAAAAAGAAATGAACAAACAAAAAATATCTTTTTACAACCTAATTTTTGTTTGGTTTGGTTTTATTTTGTTTGGTTTGGTTTTTTGAGACAGTCTTTCTTTGTAGCCCTGGCTGTTCTAGAACTTGGTCTGTAGACCAGGCTGTCGTCAAACTCACAGAGACCTGCCTACTTTTGCCTCTTCAGTGCTGGGATTAAAGGCGTGTGCACATTATGTAACCTCTTACCTGCAGGCTGCCCTGTTGGGGCTAGGGCAGGGTGGGGGTGGGAGGGGCAACTCCTCTTTCAGAGTCCAAGACATCAAGAAGATATGACAGTGTGGGCAATGAGGCAGATGATGATTGGCCCAACAAACATTGGCGATGTCATTGCCCAGGGAGTTAGCAAGCTCTATGGTGTGCCTGCTGGTGAGGCTGTGGCTGTTTCTGCTGCCACGGCTCTGCAGCTCTTGCTGCTGGTTCTGCCCCATTGCAGCAGAGGAGAAGACAAGAAGGAGAAGGAGTCTGAGGAGTCCGATGATGGCATGGGATTTGGCTTGTTTTATTAAATCCCTGCTCTCATTGTAAGCATTACAGCTTGGATGGAAAGGTATCCTGGCAGCCAGGAGCCAAGGAATACCACAAAGTCACACCGCACAACAAACCTCACTGGAGACAAGGAGGCTCCCTGAGCCCCAAGAATCAAGAGAACAGCCTGGTGGCCCAGTTACTTTGCTGTGATACAGGACCCTGATAAAAATGACTTAAAGGAGAGAGTTGACTTTAGCTCACAGTTCCAGAGGGATACAGTTCATCATGGTGGGGAAGACGTGGCAGCCAGCAGCGAAAGCATGGGGACAGGAGCAAGAGGCTGTATAGTCACCTTTTATCCACTCAGAGAGCAGAGATCCAAAAATGCATCCATCCATGCATTCGTGCACGCTGCCTTTCTTCATTTCCAGAGTGCAGCGTCACAGCCAGGGAATAGGCCCCGCCCACCGGGGCAGAGCTTCCTACCTCAACTAAAACAATCAAGATAATCTCCCACAGACTACCGGGAGGCCTGCCTCCCTAGGAACTCTATCAAGTCGACAAGTAATACTCACCATGGACTGGGCAACACAGGTGCGTCTGCAAGACAGATACGACACGGAAACCAAGTGGTACCAGGTCACCTTTTTTGAAACAGAGTCTCACTGTGTAGCCTCAAGGTGACTATGGAGACCAGGCTGACCTTGAATTCACAGAGATCCTCCGGTCTTTAGCTCCCAAAAGCTGCTGGTATCAAAGGTATACACCACCACACCTGGTCCTAGCTACTTGTTCTTTTTTCTTTTGGGGTTTTTTGTTTGTTTGTTTTCCAAGACAGGGTTTCTCTGTGTAGCTCTGGCTGTCCTAGAACTCACTCTGTAGACCAGGCTGGCCTCCAACTCAAAAATCTGCCTGCTTTTGCCTCCCAGTGCTGGGATTAAAGGTGTGTGCCACTCACTGCCTAGCACATTTTTTTCCCCTCTAAGACAGGGTCTTATGTAGCCCAAGCTGGAAAACACACACACACACACACACACACACACACACACACTAAACAATGAATAAGATTCTGAAGGTAGTAATAACATAATAATACAGCTCTGGGGGGAGGGGTTGTTTTTGGCTTTTGCTTGCTTACTGTGTGGTTGACATGGCTGAGGTTTTCCATGTTCTGGTAACTGACTAGGACCTGGGCTCTTCCTCCTTGTCCCACTTCCTTTGAGGAACTCCATCTATTTTGTGTGATTGGCATGTATGTGCTCTAAGCCTGCCAGCCAGAGCCCCTGTCCCCAGAGGCCTAAGAGATGGACTGTCAATCTGGGAGATGATGATGTGACATTGTTGCTACTGGAGCCATCTTCCTGATGCATGGAGAGGAAGACCCACTCTGGGGCAAAGAAGATGGGCTTTACAGGAAGCCCTGGTCCCCAGTGTTGCCACCATGTCCATCCCTGGAGGCCCCGATTGTCTTGACTAAGACCAAATGCAATTGATGGGTACTTTATAAAGAACAGTTCATTTGGTTCCCTGTTCCAGAAGCTGGGAGAGCAAGCTGGAGGGGTAACCCCTGGGGAGGGCCTTCTTGCTGAGCTACAGAGAGGCCGAGAACAGAAGTGTCCAGTGTCTACATCCTTTGATCAGGACCCACTATCTCCAGAACCAGCCCAGGCCACTCCGACAAGACTAATCCAGCTGGGTGTTACACACACACACACACACACACACACACACACACACACACACCTTTGATCATAGTGCTGGGGAAGTAGAGGCAGGCAGATCTGACTTCAAGGCCAGCCTGGTCTGTGTAGAGGGTTCCAGAGGTACCTGGTGAGACTCTGTCTCCAAAAAATGGAAAAGAAAGAAGGAAGGAAAGAGGAAGGGAGGGAGAGAGTGAGGAAGGAAGGAAGGAAAGACAGACAGAAAGAAAAGAAAGAAAGAAAGAAAGAAAGAAAGAAAGAAAGAAAGAAAGAAAGAAAGAAGAAAAGAAAGGTGGGGGCTGGAGAGATGGCTCCATGGCTAAGAACACATACTGCCTTTCCAGGGGACCTAGGTCAGTTACTGGCACTCACATGGTTCAGTTCCTGGCACTCACACAGCCAATCAGGAACCAATGCCAGTGACTCCAGATCCAGAGGATCCAAAGCTTCTGGCCTCCACAGGCTCCGACCCACACAAGCACACACACACACACACACACACACACACACACACACACACACCAACCACACCACACCCCGCCTACACATAATTAAGAATATTTTTTAAAACACTAATCCGTTCCTAAGAGCCTTGCCTTAACCACCTGTCTGGCTTCCACAGTTTGATTCGGCAGCCCACAGGTCCACACCAGATGCCAGAGCCAGGGCTTAAAAACAAAACATGTTCCTTGGATTCTCTCACTCCAAGGGGTCCGTGCACATCTGGAAACCCTCACCAGCGCAGATGTGCGATGCTATGTACTCATGTAGGGAAAGCAAAACCCTTCTTGGCCTTTCTCGCCAAATGAAGGCGAAATCGCTGGACTGGAAGACCCTGTTAGGCACATCAGCAGCTAGAAGCGACAGGCCCTGGGGGATGGGGAGGGGAGACAGGCCCTGAGGTCCCTCTGTTGGCACTCTTGGACTGATAAACTTGAGGATTGCACGAAGCGACCCCACAGACCCCGCAAATACCCCAGCACTTGTCGAGGCCAGCAGGGGACCATGCTCAAGGCTGACCCTGTCTGCGGGGGTGTGGGGGTGGCTGGTTCTCGGGACTCACCTTGCTTCCTAACCGGCAGCAGGGAGCCCCGGGATGAAATATGTTTCTGGGGCGCATCTGAGGACCTCTGAGCATCTGCGATGCCTTCAGCCTGAGGCCTTTCCAGGCTCCACACGGGAACTGGCTGTGCCCTGGCTGGGAAGAGGCAGCGCCAGGTGCCAGGTGGAACATTTGAGCAGTTGCTGTGTTAAAAGCAGCGCAGGGATTGCTAACTGCAGATCTGAGCAGCAGGAGGTCCTCCGCGAGTGCAGCTGGAATAGGGGTCCTGGCATCTCCACGGAGCTGGGGGCAGCTGAGAGAGTTTGACCTACCTGGGGGTGTCTAAGCTGACAGTCCTCCCTCAAGCTGCCTTTTTTTTTTTTTTTTTTAAGTAAAGGGTAATTTATCCAGCACCAGCAAGGGCAGAGGCTGCCCTGGGGGCCATTACTGGTGAGATGAGGCCTCCAGTTTTTTTCCTCAGCCCCCTTCGGTCTGAGGGTCAGCTCTCGGAGAGTCTGTTGTCTGTAAGTGGGGCTCCTTTGAGGCAGAGGAAGATGTGTGTGAATCTAGCTGGTGCTCTCCTGCTTTCCAAATAGCAGGGAGTTCTGGAGTTAGGGTCACCCTTCTGTGTTGTCCTGAGCCCTGGGCTGCGGTTTTTATTCCACTGTACCCACAGGTCATTGCTGTGAGCTGCTCTGACATGCATAACCCGGAGCAAGACTTCCTACAGTGAAAGGCAATCCCTGGGGAACTAAGGGAGCAGCTCTCTGCAGTAGCTGAAGGAAGGGCCCATGGGTTGTTTCCCTATGGGCTCCGAGCCCAGCTTTTCCACGCTCCCCCTTCTGTATGCTTGATTTAATTATTTCTTTGCTATGTAGCCTATAAAAATAAATAATGGTCATACCACAGCTTCTTTAAAAAAAAAAAAGGGGGGGGGTGGTGACGACTTTTTTTTCCAGATAGCCTAAGGTTGGAATATAAAACACTCTTAATTCCTGGGACAGGGACTTTGATCCAAGCATCAAGCAGCCACCCTGGTGACTGGTGTGGCCTGGTGAGAGTCACAAAATATAAACGTGGCTCTTCAGGGCTTATTCTTGTGACTATGTGGATGGAAGGAAACAGCCCCCCCCCCCCAAAAAAAGAGAGAAGTTCTGTGAATTAGGCACACACACGGAAGGTAAGTCCTGCATTCCACAAAACAGTTCAGCTTCCAGGCTGAAGAAATACCATATGCCAGGCACGGGAGTGTGAAGAGGTGTGACATGTTCGGAGCAGTCATACATTTATTCATTCAACAAATATTTACTGAGCACCTGCTATGCTCCAGACGTGATCTCAGGCTGGATGTACAACTGTGAAGAAAACACAGGCCCTGCCCTGGGAGAGCTGACATTCCAAAGGAACACGCTAACGAACAGGTGGTAGCCAGGTGGCCATAAGCCCCTTAGATGCCCAGAAAGCATTGGGAAGGGAGGGCACTATGTGTGACTGGTGCGGGTCAGTGTTGCCAATTCCACAGGGTCAGGGAATTGTGTCTGAGACAGGAGCATCTGAGCCAGGGCCTGCTGGAAAGCACTGGGATGTGGGGGCCTGCTGAGGTGCCTGAGTTGGAGCCAGGAGACTGAGGTCTTGCAGGATTCCACAGGCTTTCAAGAAAGCAGGGCTGGCTTTCTGTAGGTGTGGAGGGTAGACAACACTGGGTCTCCCTCGGATAGGAGACTGGCAAGTCAGGGCCAGAATCACCCGTCATCTTCCCAGCTCACTCCAAGCACAGGATGAACCCACACACCCACTGTAGAAAGTGGGAAACTGAGACATCCTCAAGAAGACAAGGCCGTAACACTGAGTGTGGGACCAGGGAGTGAACACCACTAGCCATGCTTGGATGAGAGTTCCGTGGAGACATGCAGTGACGTGGCCTCAGTGGCTCCTTTTCCAAACATGATTGGAAAGAGAAGAAAAACCCACCTCCCCCCATTAGATGGTGGGAGTTGGAGATTCTAGTCAACGTTACCTAGTCAACCGTACAAAATACAAGCCTCTCAGGGTTACTCGGTTACTGAGGAAATGAACCCACGGGATGCAGGAGGCCTGCAGAGAATGTGCCTGGAGGGGCAGGGAGCATGAAACACATTTATCAGCATAATGATTTGTGTGAGGTTTGTGCTATTATTTCTTTGGTGCAGGAACTAGGAGCAAAGAGAGTTACAGAAAAAAAGTCTATTTTGTTTGATTGATTTTAGATTTATTTATGTTTGGCCTGCATGGATATCTGTGTACTATGGGTGTGCTTGCTGCTCTCAGATACCAGAAGAGGGCGCTGGATCCTCTGGAACTGGACTTACAGATGGTTGTGAGCCGCCATGTTGGTGCTGGGAACTGAACCCAGGTCCTCTACAAGAGCAGCCAGTGCTTTTAATCACTGAACCATCTCTCCAGCTCTTGCTTCACGGTTTTGTTTTTAATTATGTATATATGCCTGTGTTTCTGCATTGGGTTTGTGCACATTGAGTACAGTGCCATGGAGGCCAGAGAGGGCTTTGGATGTCCTCGATCTGGAGTTACAGATGGTTATGAGCCTTTAAATCAAGGGCTCTCAACCTGTGGACTGCCCCCTGAGGGTCAAATGACCCTTTCACAGGGGTCACCTAGGACCATCTGTATATCAGATATTTACATTATGATTCATAACAGTAGCAAAATTACAGTTATGAAGTAGCAACAAAATAATTTTATGGTTGGAGTCCCCACAATATTAGGAACTGTATAAAGGGGTTACAACATTAGGAAGGTTGAGAACCACTGCTCCATGTGGGTGCTGGGAACTGAACTCAGGACCTCTGGAAGAGCAGTTGGTGCTTGTAACCTCTGAGCCATCTCTCCAGCCCAACCTTTTATTTTTTTTTTAACATTTGTTTATTTCCTAGGTTGAGAAATGGGGCAAAGGTTAAAAAAATCTTTGCAGGCTATTCATCTGAAGATTAATATCCAAAATATATAAAGAACTTAAAAAACAAAATACCAAATATCCAAATAATCCAATGTGGGAGCCCACAGAGGCTTCCCAGTGAGAACTTACTCAGGATCAGAGAATCTGAGCTTGCTTTACCTAACAGGGCTGCATAATGGGTTGATTTGGCCACAGGAGTGGTTACCAGGAGTTTGGAAGAGTCTACACTTGGCCAGGCAGTGGTGATGCACACCTTCAGTCCCAGCACTCGGGAGGCAGAGCCAGGTGGATCTCTGAGTTCGAGGTCAGCCTGGTTTACTGAGTAAGTTCCAGGATAGACACCAAAACTACACAGAGAAACCCTGTCTGGGTGGGTGGGTGGGGAACCACCAACCAACCAACCAAACAAACAAATGAAACCCTTTTGAATAAACAAAGTGGCTGTTGGGTATTGAGCCAGGCCCTCCCAAAGCTGTCCTGTGTTTCTGTCTTTCTTCTCATGAACTAGGTCTCTTTTTTTATCTGATATTTTCTTATCCCTCTGTCCTCCACCTAAGAACCCTTCAAAAGGTGGAAGCTAGACTTCCACAATCCAACCAATAAAGGAAGAAAAAGAACCGAACAGAGAGTTCTCAGAAGAATCAAGAATGTAGGCCAGGCTGGGCAGTGGTGGCGCATACCTTTAATCCCAGCACTCGGGAGGCAGAGGCAAGCAGATCTCTGTGAGTTCAAGGCCAGCCTGGTCTACAGAGTGAGTTCCAGGATAGGCACCAAAACTACACAGAGAAACCCTGTCTTGAAAAATAAAACAAACAAACAAACAAAAAACAACAACAACAACGAAAAAAAAAACAACCCCAAAAAACAAAAAGCCCACAGGCTAGGTATGGCGAAGCAGAGCTGCAGTTCCAGAGCTCAGGTGGCAGAGGGAGGAAGGAAGGGCAAATCAGTCATATTTGAGAGGTTAATAAAAGCCTAGCCTGTGTCATTCACACTAGTCATTAAAAAACAAAACAAACAAAAAACCTAAACCTTTCAATATTCAAAGAATAGAATTTTTTTTTTTTTTTTTTTTTGAGCTGAGGATCGAACCCAGGGCCTTGTGCTTGCTAGGCAAGCGCTCTACCACTGAGCTAAATCCCCAACCCAAGATTAGAAAATTTTAATCCAGAGCAAAGAAATTCACCAGAGTCAGAGGGTTCCTGCATATCTGAGACCAGCCTGGGCTACGCAGTGAATGGGCCAGCCTAGACTACAGAATAAGACCCTGTGTTGAGAGTGGGATTAACACTTTCTTATTTTGTTTTTCGGGTCTCACTATGTTCTCCAGGCTGGGCTCAAACTCACGAAGCGGGCTCAGAGATCTCATATATGCTCAAGCCATACCCAGTGTCTCATTTTACTTCCTGTGGCCTTTGGATCAAGATGTAGGACTCTCAGCTCCAGCACCATGTCTGCCTGTATGCTGCCATGCTCCCCACCATGATGATAATGCTCTAAACCTCTGAACTGTAAGCCAGCCACCCATTTAAATATTTCCCTTTATAAGAGTTGCCGTGATTGCAGATCTAATCTCAGGCTGGCAGGCAGGTTTTCTGCAGGCAGGCCGACTACCACCATCCCCCACCCCACCCCCAAACACATCCACCCTCTGAAACCGCAGTCTCTCCCTGAGATATGTAACCCTCTGCATGTAAACCTTTCCTATATAAACACCTGGAAGTGAGTGCTCAGGGGCGTCCTCCTCCACCCACTGAGTGTTGGACACGGACCAAGCCCAGGCTTGCTTTGTTAGTAATAAACCCGTGTGCTTGCATCGAATACCAGCTCTGTGGTAGTCTTGCTTGGGAGTCTTTCGACATGGGCACAACACTAGCAATAGTGGAGAGGGTGCCTAAACTAGCCTACCCAGGCAATTAGATTAGTGAATACCCTAACTGCCATCATAGAGCCTTCATTCAGTAACTGAGAGAAGCAGATGCAGAGATCCACAGCCAAGCACCAGGCCGAGCTCCAGGAGTTCAGTCGAAGAGAAAGAAGAGGGATTCTATGAGCAAGGGGCATCAAGAACATGATGGAGAACCTCCGCGGGACTGGACTAGGCTTTCTGCAATAGCGAGATAGTTATGTAGCTTGATCTGCTTAAGGGGCCCCCAGGCAGTAGGATCAGGATCCATCCCTAGGGCATGAGTGGACTTTTTAGAGCCCACTGCCTATGGTGGCATACCTTACATAGCCTTAGTGCAGGGGGAGGGGCTTGTCTCTGCCTCCACTGAGTGTATCAGGTTCTGCTGACTCCCCACAAGAGAGGCCTTGCCTTGGAGAATGTGGGAATGGTGGGGGAAAGGCTGGAGGGTGGGAAGAAGGAGAGGAGGGGATCTGCAGTTGGTATATAGAATGAATAGAAAATTTCTTAATAAAAAATATGCACGGGGCTGGAGAGATGGTTCAGAAGTTAAGAGCATTGGCTGCTCTTCCAGAGGTCCTGAGTTCAATCCCCAGCAACCACATGGTGGCTCACAGCCATCTATAATGAGATCTGGTGCCTTCTTCTGGCATGTAGACAGAACACTGTATGTGCAATAAATAAATAAACCTTAAAAAAAAAAAAAAAGTTGCCGTGGTCATGGTGTCTCTTCACAGCAATAGAAACCCTGAGACACATGCTTCTGTTTCTTTGGTAAGATTTTCTGTCGTTTCCTTCACATGTCCTTGTGTGGTCACAGTAGCTATAACATAACAGGTAAATTGTGGGGTTGGAGATTTAGCTCAGTGGTAGAGCGCTTGCCTAGCAAACACAAGGCCCTGGGTTCGGTCCTCAGCTCCAGAAAAAAAAAAAAAAAGTAGCAAAAACAGGTAAATTGTCTCATGTTCTTGCCCGGGTTACAGTAGCTGTAACGTAACAGGTAAATCAAAGCAGGCAGTGCCTGGGGCTCCCTCTTTGGCTATTTCAGAGAAAGTATACTCAAAATAATTTAGCACCCAAACTCCTGATAAGGTTTGTTTTGCACAGGTTCTTGCTGTATAGGCCTAGGCTGGCCTTGAACTCACAATCTTCTCTCCTCACCCTGAGTGCAGGGTTTACAGTCCTGTCCCAAATGCAAATTCTAGAACTGATACTGAAGTGCCCAGAAATATAAACATTGTAAGCCTGCACATATTCTAGGGAGATTGGAGCTGACAGCCGCTGTGGTCAAAGGTTAGCTTTTTTTGTTTGTTTGTTTGTTTTTTTGTTTGTTTTTTGTTTTGGTTTGGTTTGGTTTGGTTTTTCTCTGTGTAGCCTTGGCTGTCCTGGAACTTGCTCTGTAGACCATGCTGGACTCACAGAATCCACCTGCCTCTGCCTCTGCAATGCTGGGATTAAAGGCTGAGCCATCACCACCCAGCTGACAAAGGTTAACTTTTAACAATAGCCCCCAGGCTCACAGCCAGTAACTTCTGCAAACAAAAGTTAAACTTTAACAGTCACTCCTAGGTGGCTCCCTGCCCTACATTCCTCTAATCTTTAGCTGTTACCTCTGCTTGCCCCTCTGCCTTGCAGTGTCTTGTCTTCTTTCCAGCCACAGGGAAAGCAGCTGGGTCAAGATAGCCACAGGTTTCTGCAAATAACTTAAAATAACACTAATCAAGAACTGTAAATCTGTGTGTGTGTGTTTTGACACAGGGTTTCTCTGTAGCTTTGGAGCCTGTCCTGGATCTCACTCTGTAGACCAGGCTGGCCTCGAACTCACAGAGATCCACCTGCCTCTGCCTCCCGAGTGCTGGGATTCCAGGCGTGTGCTACCACTGCCCGGCAAAAACTGTAAATCTTAAAATGTAACCTGACTCTGAACCTAAACTCGAGATTGTAAAAATCCCTTTAATTCTCCCCAAAGCCTAACTCCAAGATTGTAAAATCTCTTTGGACCACACCTGATGCTTGGCTTTCTCTGTAAGAAGAGACTCGAAGACCAAACGCGGCCCCAGTGAGCTGGAAGTTTCTTTTTGACCCACAGTGTCTGGAATCAAGGTTGCTTCTGGTTGATGGGCTTTGGTGGTCTGTTTCTCGTGCCATACCTGAGACATACATTCAAATTCATTGAATGGAATCAATAAGGACCCAAGATGACAGAAGAGCCAATATACTTGAAGACAAAGTCATAAAAAATGATCCTACCTGTTCGACTGGAATCTCCAGCTTGGCCTCATTTTTCTCTCCAAACATCGCCCTCTCAGAAAAACCACCAAAAAGTCTAGTTCTGCATTCCTGGTGGCTCCTCCCCTGAAGCTGCTAGCTGAAGACCCAGCCCGAAAGCGTACCGTACTTGGGCACAAGCCCAGCTTGTGGCTGACACGCCGTGGCCCCTGGACTACAGGGTACATAAATGCCCCGCTTTGGATCGGCATGTGATTTTTCTTCTGCCTTCGTTGATCTCTGCGGCCTGGAGGGTCACCTGGGAGAGCTTGGCCCAAATAAACCTTGTCTTTTACTTTTTAATTCGGCTTGATCTGGCTTACTGTGTTGGTGCAGAAACCTATTATCCGGGTACAGAAAACACATTACTACCTGGGAGGCGTCCTTGCAGCTCAGTGGCTGAAGTGAGCACCTGAGTTCCTGCCTCCACGCCTGTCAGCAGCAGATAAACAAATTCCAGACTGATCGTGTTGGGGTGAGACTTTGGAACTGTGGTTTTTTTTTTTTTTTTTTTTGGTTTTTTGAGACAGGGTTTCTCTGTGTAGCTTTGCACCTTTCCTGGAATTCGCTTTGGAGACCAGGCTGGCCTCAAACTCACAGAGATCCCTGGCTCTGCCTCCGGGTGCTGGGATTAAAGGCGTGCGCCACCACCGCCCGGCTTGTTTGTTTTTTTGTTGTTCATTTCTTTGGTTTTGTTTTGTTTTGACAGGGGCCTCAGCCTCCCAAGTGCTAGGATTAAAGGTGTGTGCCACCACTTGGCTGGAACTGTGGTATTTTGAGTAAATAATGCTCCCCACAGACTCAGAGTGGGGAGGTTATGGAAGCTTTAGAATATGGAGCCTTACTGGAAGAAGCATGTCATTGGGGTGGGCTTTGAGGGTTTATAGACTTGCCCCGATTCTTCCTTCCTTCCTTCCTTCCTTCCTTCCTTTCTTTCTTTCTTTCTTCTCTCTCTCTCTGTCTCTCTCTGTCTCTCTCTGTCTCTGTCTCTGTCACACACACACACACACACACACACACCACACAAAACCACTGCTTCTTTTTTGTTTTTTGTTTTTTTGAGACAGGGTTTCTCTATGTAGCTTTGGGCCTGTCCTGGATCTCGCTCTGTAGACCAGGCTGCCCTCAAACTCACAGAGATCTGCCTGGCTCTGCCTCCCAAGTGCTGGCATTAAAGGCGTGCACCACCACCGCCCTGCCACACACTGCTTCTTGATCTGTGGATGAAAACATGACCAGCCAGCTTCATGTTCTGCCAACCGTGCATTACCCACCATGACGATGGACTCTGTCCCTCTGAAACCATGAGCCACAATGGACCCTTCTCCCTCAACTGCTTTGGTCGGGATGTTTCATCACAGCTGTGGATCAGTCACGGATACAGAAGAGATTGTTTTGGCTCACAGTTGGAGCACACAGTCCATCGCAGCAGGAAGCAGAGAGAGATGAAGGCCGGCACTCAGCTGGCTGTCTCCTTTTTACCCTGTCTGGATCTTCAGCCCATAGAACGGTGCTGCAACAGGTAAGGTGGGGCTCCCCACCTAAAATAATCTAATTAAAACAATCCCACACAGACAGGCTCAAATGTATATTTCCATCAGGATTCTAAATTCAGTCAAGTCGATAGTGAAGATTAACCATCTGAGAGACCCAAGGTGAATGACGAGGTAATGAAACACACAAGCCCTTTCTGACTAAACCCAGTCTCAAATAAGCAAATAAATAAATAAGAATAAAATTTTAAAAAGTGTTCTTGGGGCTAGATAGATGGCTCAGAAGTTAAGAACACTGTCTGCTCTTCCAGAGGACCTGAGTGCAAGTCCCAGCAACAGCAGGGTAGCTCTCAACCATCTACAGTGAATTCTGGTTCCCTCTTCTGGTGAGCAGGTATACATGCAGGCAGAACACTACATCAATCAATGAGTCAATCAATCAATCAATCAATCAATCTTTAAAAAAAAAAACAAGTATTCTCATTTGAATTTTTTTTTTTTTTTTGAGTTGACTTGTTTCTTGAGATAGGGTCTCACTATTTAGCCCTGGCTGGCCTAGAACTCACAGAGATCCTCCTGCCTCAGTACTGGGATTACAGACTTACGCCACCATGCCTGGTTAAGTTTGTTGTTTTCAAACAGTCTTGCTTTGTAGCCCAGGCTGGCCTTGAATTTAAGATCTTCCTAGCTGGGCCCTTCAACCTCTGAGATTAGAAACTTGAGCCACCATGCAAGGCTCTGGTCTGAATTTCTTTTTGCAAAAGTAAACTTAAATGTTGGTATACTTTTAGATTTACAGAAAAACAAAGACAAAAACCAAACAAACAAAAACAAAAAAACTGCCCCAAGAGTCCAGCACTTCCTCCCCCTCTTCCTGCACCAGCAGCCTCTTAGAAGCTATGGACAGCCTGAAATAAACATTGGTCTGCTGCTGTTAACTACAGTCTAGGCTTGAAGTAGACTCCCCCGGCTCTTCTCCCGTGTTCTTTTTCTGTTCCAGGATCCAATCCAGGATCCCACGCTGTGTTTAATGTCAGGGGTGGTTTCCATTTCACAGACTTAGCTGGGGGCTTCCTCTTGCTGATGAAGGAGGGAACTCCTGAGGAATTCTTGTCTCTCTCAGCTGGGGATGTGAGCATTTCTCAAATCCCTTCCACCTCTCCAGATGTGCCTACTATTCCAATCTGAGGAAGCGTAAGCACTGGGTAAGAACATAAGACCTTAAAAACCACTCACAAACTGCCCCACCTTCTCTGCCCTGCTACTGCAGCTTATATGTGAGCCGAACAGAGAGAGCCTGGGGCAGCCTGCCCTCAGCCAATCCCATCAGCGGTCGTTGATTGAATCCCTCCTGAATGCAAGGCCTTCTGGTAGATGTTAGGGGGAAATAGTTTTTAAACGACCATATCCTCCTACTTTTAAGAAGCTGGCATGCAATAGTGGCGCACGCCTTTAGTCCCAGCACTCAGGAGGCAGAGGCAGGCAGATCTCTGTGGGTTCAGAGACCAGCCTCGTCTATAGAGTTCCAAGACAGCCAGGACTGCACAGAGAAACCTTGTTTCAAAAAACTAGAAGAAGAAGAAGAAGAAGAAGAAGAAGAAGAAGAAGAAGAAGAAGAAGAAGAAGAAGAAGAAGCCAACGTGCATTCAGAGAGAGCTACAGCTAGACCCAAGTGAGAGGCTTGTAGCAACAGTGTAGACAAAGGCAAAGCTGGGAGTGCTCACATCCCCAGCTGAGTCTCTGAGGAAGCTGGCTTTTGAAACCAAGCCTTGAAAAGAGGTAGAATTTCTGGGTTAAAGGAGAAGGGGACAGCATTCTGAGGGAAGGGACAAAGGCATAGAAAGCAAGAGTCAGGTACAGAGAATGGACTGTCTGGAACATTATTTTAACTAGGCAAAGATGTGCTACATTTGTTTCTGCTGCGGAATACTACTTTAACTGTGTAAAGGTGTGCTACATTTGTTTCTGCTGCCTTTGTTTAATTACATAAAGGTGAGTTATATTTGTCTTACCTTGCCTGCCTAAGGCACCTGATTGGTCGAATAAAAGCTGATTGGTCAAAAGCTGGGCAGGAGAAAGGATAGGCAGGGCTGGAGGGCAGGGGAGAATAAATGAGAGGGGTTCTGAGAAGGGGAGAGGGGAGAGGGGACAGAGAACAGAGGAGAGAATGAGGGAGATGCCCAGGGCCAGAAGCAGAAGCCAGGCAGCCTCTGGCCAGCAGACACAGAGTAGGACATACAGAAAGAAAGAAAAGGTAAAAAGCCCTGCAGCAGAAGGTCAAGAGAAATAGGTTAATTTAAGTTAAAAGAACTAGCCAGAAATTTATAACTAATAAGAAATCTCCGTGTCATGATTTGGGAGCTGGCTGGTGTCCCAAAAGAAAAAGCCTGGTACAGTGGACAGCACAGAATTCTGTGTAAAGAAGTAAATAAGGGCCCCTAACATCATCTAACAGTATGGCAGGAGCTCCACTTCTCCCCAGCTGGCAGGCAGTGACAAGCGCCCGGATTCTCACCCAGAGGTAAAATCAGCTGGGGCAGGGGACTGGTGGAGGCTTGTGGTAGCAGTGGGGTGAACTGGAGGGTATGGCAGGCAGTGATTTCTCTTACAGGGTCATAAGGACTACATCCAAGAGGGTCACGGGAATGGAAAGGGTAGAGAGAGGCAGGCACGAAAAGAGATGGGGTAATAACGGAAATATGAATGTGAGGATGAGGCTGGAGGGAGGGATGGTGACTGAGGTCCAGCCAGCAGGACAGACAGAAGGCAGCTGAGGCCATGTCTGTTGAAGGAGCTGATTAAACCAAGGGAGTTTTGAGGTTAAAGGTACAGGAGATGTCAACCCAGAAGTCAGGCAGGCTGGAGACCGCTGCCCAAGTGTAAGTGTCTGTGGCAATGTGTCTTCAGGGAATGGGAAGGACACCAGCCTGCCTGGCAGGCGCCACATTCCCAGTGCCTTTGCTACCTGAGTATCTGCGCTCTTACACAAGTTGGTAAAGATCCAGGTCCACAAGGAATGAAAGAAACCATTTCCTTAAATGGTAGATACCACTGCTTGTCCCGTATAGAAAAGCTCTCGGGCTGGGCGGTGGTGGCGCATGCCTCCAATCCCAGCACTCGGGAGGCAGAGCCTGGTGGATCTCTGTGAGTTCAAGGCCAGCCTGGTCTACAGAATGAGATCCAGGACAGGCACCAAAACTACACAGAGAAACCCTGTCTCAGAAAACAAAACAAAAAAAAAAGGGGGGGGGGCTTGGGTTGGAGATTTAGCTCAGTGGTAGAGTGCTTGCCTAGCAAGCGCAAGGTCCTGGGTTCGGCCCTCAGCTCCAGAAAAAGAAAAGAAAAGAAAAAGCTCTCCTGGGACTGGGGGTGTAGCTCAATTGGTAAAGTGTTTACCTGCATGATGGATTTGATCCCCAGCATTGCATAAACCAAGCGAGCTTATAACCCCCAGTATTCTGGAAGTCTCAGTTCAAGGTCATCCTCGGCTAGATATTGTGAGTTCCAGTCCTGTTTCAAAGAATAAATAGAACAGAAAAGTTTGCATTGTCCCCGGCTCCTAACCTCCCCAGAGTCAACCCATCCTCTATGTGCTTACTGCAGCCCGTGTCTTCTTTCCCCTGAGTCTGTCCTGTCACCCCTTTGGGAAACTCACCACACTGATTTCCCTCAGCCTCTGGGCCTGTGGTTCATGGGTTAGGACATTGAGCCGCTCAGGCCCTGGGGACCACCTCCTGTTCCCTCCAGAGGTCTGCCTGGCAAATTTCAAAAGCTCAAGAGGTTAGGATTTCGTCTTTTGCTGTAAAATTCAATGCTTTGCTCATTTGGAGAGTGTTTTTTGTGGTTTGGGTTCCTAGGGTTTTGTTTGCAGGGGAGGTTAAGGGTTGAGTCCCTGCAGTGTAGCCCAGGCTGGCATCCAGTCCCCATCTGCCTTTACCAGCATCCTGAGTGTACCATGTCCACAGCCGGACTCCGGGTTCTTCATCTTTTCTGGACTGAAACTGTTTAGAATCTTTCCTTGCCTGGGGGTGCTTTCCACCAGAGCCCTCGATTGCAATACATTCATTTATTCACTTAGGCTGCGCAATCAATTATCAAAGCTGGATAGTGTCAGGCGCTGTTGAGGGGCCGCAGACACAGTGGGGACATGGATGACATGAAACACAGCGTGAGAGAGCCAGAGGGGATCCTCAGGGCGCTTTGCTCGCCCTGGGGCCACTGGGGCCGCGTCCAGCTCCTGGTGCCATGCCTGCGTGCCCAGGGATCTGTCCTGCCACCTGCGTGTCCTTCAGAGCCTTCTCTACTCTCTCCAACACCGCCCCACCAGCCGGAATCCACGTGGAAGTCCCCAGCCAGAGAGCTCGGGAAGGAGGGGCCTGGGTGGGGCGGGGCCTTTGTGGTGGGCGGGGCCCGACGGAGAAAGAGTCTTGCAGGGGTGGGGCGGGCCTAGAGGAACAGTCAATTGGGCGGGGCTCGAGTTTCTGAGTCCTTCCGTCCCTGCGACCTCCCGGGCGAGGAGTGACAGCCACACCGACAAAGCAATGGGTGAAAATGCCCCTCGGGGCCCCTTAGATCGGAGTGGGAAGGGGGAGGCCCATGCACCAACTCAGTCCACTCGAGCGCCCTCCCCACCGGGTGTCAGATCCAGTCAGCAGCGCGGGGATGCAGCAGAGCCAGACTGTGGGCTCTGAACGACCCACATGGCCTCTGAGTCCCCGATAGCCCTTAGATTAGAGGAGTGTGCGCATAGCTATTTGGAGTTGCACTTTGGGGCCAGCAGCATGAGAAGGTCAGCTCTGGGACACATTTGTCCTGAGTAGGCCCAGCTGGAGTCCTGGAATCACGCTGTCTGCTGTAAATCCTCTCTTGAGCTTTCTGAATGAGCTTGGCTATTTTCTGTGCCTCTGTTTCGTGGTCTGTGTACTAAGAACGGCAGTGGCCCGACTCACATTATGGGCAGTTGGCTTGTGTGAAGTGCCTGGCACCGGCTCTGACAGCTTAAAAAATGCTGGCCACAGTAGCCTCCCCAGTTTCTATTTCCAAGGGTTCAGTTCCCCAACATCCAAAGTATTTAGTGAAAAGTCCAGTTTTGAGTTGCATGCTACTCTGAGTAGTGTCCTAAAACCCTCAGCCGTCTTAAAGACTATCCTCCAGGACCTCTCAAATATTTCTTTGAATGTAGCTTTAGCGGGCCTGGAACTCCCTATATCAGCTTGTTCTGAACTGGATGCAATTCTCCTGCCTCTGCCTCTGCCTCCGCCTCCTTAGGGCTAGGATTACAGATGTGTATAGCTTACATTATGTTCTCATACATTATTTCTAGAGACAGAGACTGCCGCACAACTTTTCATTACAGTGTTTATTTTGGTGATTTAAGTTTTATGAGACAAGGTCTCATGTAGTCAAGGCTGACCTCAAATTTCTAATCTACCTATTTCTACCTTGTGAGTCCTGGGATGTCAGGCATGGGCCACCACAATTTGTATATTATAGTCTATTATCAGCATTGTGTTTTATTAAGTATTGTTGTTTATCTCGTACTGTGCCAATTTATAAATTAAACTTTAGTGTGGGGGTGTGGGGGTGTGTGTAGAAGCATAGATAACATTCATTGTATGGGGGTCATTAATGCTTGAAGTTTCAGGCAATCATAGGGTTCTTGGAATGGGTCATACAGTTAAGAAGCACTGTAATCTGTTTAACAGAGAAGGAAACAGGATGGTTTGTTTTTTTGTTTTTTTGTTTTTTTTTTGAGCTGAGGATTGAACCCAGGGCCTTATGCTTGCTAGGCAAGCGCTCTACCACTGAGCTAAATCCCCAGCCCCAGGTGGGGAGGTTTGAAGCAGCCAGTCCAAGGTCATACAGCCTACAAGTGGCAGGATTCAAGCCAGCAGCCCTCAACGCACTCCTTCCCATTCTGTCCCAACACCAATGGGTTACATCCTAAAAGCCTGTTCAGATCTCTTTCACCCAGGGGATCCGGTTGTCTTTCCCTTCTCAGGATATCTGGTTGTCTGTCCAGAGCCAGGACATAGGCCAGTAGCACTGACGGCCATGCATGCTGGAGCATACGTAGTTGAGGGGCTTAGTGCATGCTGGATGCAGCGGGAAAATGACCTGTTCTACCTTACAGGTCTGCTGTCTGAGTTGAAGCTGGCTGTGCCCTGGGGCCACATTGCTGTCAAAGTCTGGGGCTCCCAGAAGAACCCTCCAGTTCTCTGCCTGCATGGCTGGCTGGACAATGCCAACTCCTTTGACAGGCTTATTCCTCTTCTTCCACAAGGTGGGGCTGTGGGCTGAGGGGGCAGTGGAGGGGTGGAAGCCGCCACACAGACACCCTTCTCTTTCTCCTCTCTGCTGCAGGTTTTCATTATGTGGCCATGGATTTCGGAGGTCATGGGCTCTCATCCCATTATAAGCCAGGTTTCCCGTATTGCCACCTGAATTTTGTGAGTGAGGTCCAAAGGGTGGCAACAGGTGAGCAAGAGCCAAAGTGAATACAAGGAAGGAGTTGTGTGTGTGTGTGTGTGTGTGTGTGTGTGTGTGTGTGTAGGGGTCCTCTGCGACATCCCCTCTCATCCTAGGAGTAAGTAGGATGCGGTGTCTAGGAGGCAGTACTGGCTTGGGGATGGATGCCTGGGGTCTGGCTCCACTTCTCCAGCAACCGAGATGAGCTTGCCTCCTCCACTTGGAGGGTGGGGTGCTACAGGTATTTGGAGGGAGTCCCAAGCCAGGACACAGGAAAAAGTTCAGAGTAAGGCTGAACTGCACTAACCATTTTTTTCTGACTTTGTGTTTTCAGCCTTTAAATGGACACAATTCTCCCTCCTGGGCCACAGTTTTGGTGAGTCAGTTTTGGCCAGGCCCCGAGTTCTGTGCAGGACTATTGGAGAGGGAGAAAAATTGATACAGTGGTACCTGGTACCTTTCCCTGGCCCTCTGAGGAGGAATAAGAGAATCCTCATATGCTTCTCTTAGAGACTGTGCCTGTGGTCTCAGATGAGGGAGGGGGTGCCCTTGTGAATGTTTTCAGATGAAGGGACCTTGGTGGCCCAGGAAGAGACTCCAAGTTGAAGATGCACAGTCCCAACACCGTGGTGGGAGAGGGGCTGGGGCTGGGACAGCCCTTAGGAAAGAGGTCAGGGGAGGACACTGGGGGCTGGGGAGGGGGGGGTCACATAGCAGTGTGACAGCGCTGCTCTCTTGTCCGGCAGGTGGCACTGTGGGCGGCATGGTGAGTAGCTGGCTGTTCTGTGGTCACCTGGGACCTTGAAGGGCAAGTGAAAGGTGGGCTAGGAAGAACCCCTTAACACAATGGATGCAGTGGCCAGCACCTCCTTAGCCAGAGGCAGACTCCACACACATGCTGTGCCCTGGTGACGGTTCCTCGGTTCCTCGTAGTTTCTACATGTCCCATCTAGGGTTACTGGGGTCTGCAGCTAGGTCTGAGAGCACACTGAAGGGACAGAAGACTCGATCTGGTGAAGCGTGTGCCTTCTCCAGCCACTCACTTATTTCTCTCTTGTTACTCTCTAGTACGCCTGCATCTTCCCCGAGATGGTGGACAAACTTATCTTGCTGGACTCAACACCCTTTCTCCTGGACTCTAATGTAGGAGGAGGCTCCTTGGAGGCTGTCAAGGGGACCCTAGACTTTAGTTGGGGCGCGCCTTCAGCTCTGTCTCCTGTAGTGGACATTAAGGAGGCAGTAGAAAGTAGCAGAAGATGGACAAGTTAGCCAGGGGTCTCCCCCAGAGAGGGTAGCATCCTGAAGCTTATGATCCTAAGAATGTCAGGGGGCAGGGCATGGGAACTCTTTGGAAGCCCAGTGTGTGGCCTGGATTCTACAGAATGCCTGTGGGGCCAGCATAGACCATAAAACAGCAGCCATGGCTGGAGGAAGTCTGGGGCCACAGCAAGCTCCCTGCCCTAACAATTAACCAGTTCCTTTGTGCTATGCACCTGGAACACAACCATGTATCTCAACCATGCGTGTGGCTAATAGACAAATACTACCCCCAGCAGTCACGATAGCCAGTACTGTCCCTGTATCTGAGACTTGGCCCTGTCCTTTACATACTGTGACCGGTAGTTAGTTTGTTTCCTAACCAGCACTCCAATATGACAATTCCATCTTTCCATTTACAAAATGGCCACACTTTCCCTGAGGACAGTAACTCATTCTTTCTTTTTTTCCACTCTGTTTTGTTTTCTGTTGTTGTTTTTGTTTGTTTTTTGAGACATGGTTTCTCTGTGTAGTTTTGGTGCCTGTCCTGGATCTCTGTCTGTAGACCAGACTGGCCTTGGCTCTGCCTCCCAAGTGCTGGCATTAAAGGCATGCGCCACCACCGCCAGGCTAAAATAAATCTTTTTTTTTTTTTCTTTTTGTCGGAGCTGAGGACAGACCCCAGGGCCTTGTGCTTGCTAGGCAAGTGCTCTACCACTGAGCTAAATCCCCAACCCAAATATTTTTTTTTTTTTTTTTTTTTTTTTTTTTTTTTTTTTTTTTTTTTTGGTTTTTCGAGACAGGGTTTCTCTGTGTAGCTTTGCGCCTTTCCTGGAACTCACTCTAGCCCAGGCTGGCCTCAAACTCACAAAGATCCGCCTGGCTCTGCCTCCCAAGTGCTGGGATTAAAGGCGTCTGCCACCACTGCCTGGCATTCTTTCTTTTTTTGAGACAGGAGCTCATTCTGTAATGAAGGCTGGCCATAAACTTCTGGCAATCCTCCTGCCCCAGCCTCCTAATAGCTGAAATTACTTTTTCAGTTTGTTTTGTTTTGTGAAACAAGATTTCTCTGTGTGGCCCTGGCTCCCCTGGAACTAGTTCTGTAGACCAGGCTGGCCTGGAACTCATAGAGATCCTCTTGCCTCTGCCTCCCAAGTGCTAGGATTAAAGGTGTGCACCATCACTGCCCAGCTGGGATTAGTTTTTACCCTGTGTCTCCAGTCCCTGTACATTGTAAGCACTCAGTAATTTTCCATTGCATGAACCTTTAACTCCTGCGTTAGTGTGGAACCCAGTACCCAGATTATGGTGAACTTTGCCCTTTGGTGTCTGTGATGTCCCAGTGATGAAACAAGTATAAAGAACCTTAGGGCTTCTTCCTGGGTGGTGCCGGGTGGCAGTGAGCCCCAAAAAGCCTGAACCTGCTGGTCTTCTGCCACTGGGGACATGGGTTATGACAGGTGGAATCTCAGAACCGACCCGTTTCGCCTACCTGGCTACAGTACTTGCCATTAGAGGAAAGTTGCCTGACCTCAATGGAATGCTAGTGTTCACACGTCTACAAAGCACTTGGCAACTAACAGAGATGCCCCGCCCCCATCATCCCACCAGCTGTCCCAGGCCAGCCTGTGCGAATGACAGGATACCTAGCAGGAGTGGATGCCCCTCAGAGGGGCACCCAGGGCAGCGGGCAGGACCAGGGAAGGGACTGGGACCCCCCTCATCTGAGGCGTCCCTGTTCACCAGCTCTGACTGACTCCTTAGGAAATGGAGAACATCCCGCTCTACAGACGGAGGAACTTAGAGCACATGTTGCAGGTGGAAGCTTCCCAGAAGCCGCTGAAGGTGTCCAGCCCTGAGGAAGTGCTGCAGAGGTGGGTGCGGGCAGCAGGGGTGGGGCGGAGGGAGGCTGCACTGCTGTGCTCAGGGTGGAAACCTTCCAAGTCAGGGAGAAGAAAGATACAACAGCATGCTCTTCCTCTCCTGTTGGTTCCTCCTCCTCCTCACAACATCATTCTCCCACCACCCCTCCACTCCAGTTTGCTCCCCCGGGGGTGACACGGCATCAGGCCTCCTGGATTCTCCCACTCTCCTGTTAGAGCAGTCCGGCAGCCTCTACCCCAGAACAACCACACAGGCCTGTGTCCTTGTTGGCCTCTCACTTCTGCACCCACAGCCTGACTGGGAATACCCTGGCTGTGTTTGTACTCACAGCATCTGGCAGTGTGCACAGCAGGACAGGGCTTGGCTGCTTTTGTTGTCTAGAGGAGTGGACACACACACACAGTAACAGGCAGACGTGCCTGATGCTGAAAACGCCCCACTGATTCTGAAGGACCTGCAGATCGTTCAGGGGTTGCCTCCCTTCCCTCCATCTCCCCTTCCTCCCTCCTTCTCCTCTTCCTGGAGAGTGACCCCCAAGCACTCAAGCACTTTACCCCTGAGCCACACCCCTAATCCTTTTTTTGTTTGTTTGTTTTTTTGTTTTTTCTTTTAGTTTTTCGAGACAGGGTTTCTCTGTGTAGCTTTGAGCCTGTCCTGGAACTCACTTGGTAGCCCAGGCTGGCCTCGAACTCACAGAGATCCACCTGGCTCTGCCTCCTGAGTGCTGGCATTAAAGGTGTGCGCCACCACTGCCCGGCCCTTTTTGTTGCTGTTTTTTTTGTTTGTTTGTTTTGTTTTGTTTTTGGTTTGTTCATTTTAGAGAGATCTAGCCATAATTCAGGCTGACCTTGAACTCACTATGTAGCCGTGACTAGCCTTGAATTCAAAGTCCTGCCTCAGCCTCCTTAAGTGCTGGAATTAAAGATGGGCACACCACCTCTAGCTGCCTGCCTTCCTTTCTGTCTAGCCCCTGGGCTTGACGGAGGCCTGGTTCCTTTAGTGTCTTCCTGTCTCCCCCAGGACCCTGAATAAGAACAGCCACTTGAGTAAAGAGTGTGGGGAACTCCTGCTGCAGAGAGGAACCACGAAGGTGGCCACAGGTAAGGACTCAGCGGCCGTCATTACTGAGGGACAACCTGGGGGGCTTGCACGTGGAAGCTGATACTTGGTGCCCCAAGTGTTTCATTGGTTCTTCCATTGCCTCATACACAGCACTGTGAGAGCAGGATGATGATGGTCATGATAAACGGCACCGGTGGCGGCGCTGGTTACCAGCGGAAAAGTGACGGGCCACGGCCATGACTACCAGAGTCATAAAGAGTTTTATTAGAAAGAAGGGAGAGGAGGGAGGAGAGCCAGGCCTGGTCAGAAAGGAAGATAGCGGGAGCAGAGAGAAAACATGCACACACACACACACACACACACACACACACACACAAACACACGAGGGTTCCAAGTCTGGCTTTTTAAGGTGGGGATTGTGTGACCACGTGGCAGGCATGTAGTCACCAGCATCCATTGATGACATAAGATGTAAGACACAGGACCCAGAGCTGCGCATATACAGAATCTTAACACAGGAGAAACTGAAGCTGTGCATTGCTGAGTACCTGATACAAAGTCACGTAAGCATTGTAGAAAACCACACTTGATGTGAAGGTTGGCTAGGTATTGGAACTAAAGTTGGTGACTGTCATGGCTGTGCCCTGCTGGGCCTCTGGGGAGGAGGTGCTGTGGCTCTGGCAGCCTCTGACATGAGAATCTTCCATATTACTTTTCCTGTGTACTTGTCAAGATCCTTTACTAAGGGCCCGAGAAGTGCAGTTCCCCATCAAGACTGTGAGTGTGGCAGAGAGCCATACTGTCCCAGTCTCAATGGGGCCGGAATCTATAGGCAGCACAACTTCAGGGGAGACCATTTACAAATGTCCTTTGTGAATAAAAAAGTAAATAAGTAAATAAATCTTAAAAACAAAACAAACTGCTGGGCGGTGGTGGCGCACGCCTTTAATCCCAGCACTCGGGAGGCAGAGCCAGGTGGATCTCTGTGAGTTTGAGGCCAGCCTGGGCTACCAAGCGAGTTCCAGGAAAGGCGCAAAGCTACACAGAGAAACCCTGTCTTGAAAAACCAAACCAAACAAAAACCAAACAAAAACAAACAAACCCACAGATGTCCTTTATGGAAATGACACCTCCTGGGCCTGGGCAAGAAGGAGGCTGAGCAGAAAATTTTAGGAATAAAAAAAGATGACAAACAAGCCTTAGACACTTGTCTGTTGCTGCAGCAGAGTTATCTGACGACTTGGAGAAGTCAGGGTTTATTCTGGCTCTCAGTCACAGGGGACTGCCCATCATGACAGGGAGGGCACAGCGTAGGAGCAGGAGGCAGCTGGGCACATTGTGTGCCGAGCGAGGAAGCAGAGAGAGATGAACCTGGTACTAAGCTCACTCTTTAGTTCAGTCCCGGCCCCTAGCCCACGGGAGAGTACTGCCCAGAGTCAGGGTGGATGTCCCCACCTCAATCTGATCTAGGAACTCCCTCAGAGACTTGCCAGAGGTTTGTTTCCATGGTGATTCTAAAGCCTGTCATTCAAGTTAACATCTGCCATAAGTAAACAGTCAAGGTGTAAATGTGAGTGCCCGGGGAGAGGCTGGGAGTCACTATCAGGTGAGGGAAAAGCTCCCTTGAGATGGTGTGAGGAGACAGAAAGTGCCCTAAATTGGGCACAGAAACCAGGGTTTGGGTCCTGTTGGTGCCAGCTGAGCAACCATGGGATTCCCCCCTGTTTGGTTAGGAAACAGACAAGGTCATTAGATTGTTGCTGTCACAGGCTGACAGGCTCCGGGGAGGTTGTAAAAATTACTCTATGAAGAAGCCGAAAGAAATAGGTAACCCTCCACCTACTCAGTGCCTGTGGGGTTGGGGCAGGTTGTGAAATCCTGCTGGCCAGGACAAAGACACTCGGAAGTGCTAGGCACAGGAACCAATAGAGCCTGGCCAAGACAGGTTGTCCGGTGGGAGCGCCTGTCCTGTGTGACTCAAATCCCAACTGCGGAAAGAAGCCTCCTGGATTGTACATTGTACCTGGAGGTAAGGATATGACAACACAGTCAGGGTCACCGGGAGCGGGCCTGGAGTGTTCAGGTGCAGACTGCCATTCTGATCTATTGGCTTAATCCCCTTCCCTACAAACCCATAGGAAGGTTGAGGGCCTCAGATTTTGTGCCCCACAAAGATGGCCAACCCAGGGCTTCCCTGTACAGAAATGGGCTAATCCAGAAGAGGCATCCTTCCAGCCAGCCCAGGGAATCCCACTGGGCCCCTGAGCTGCATGAAATGTAGGCACAGATGCTGTCACCAAGGTGACACTGGGCATTGCCGAGGTGAGCCTCCGTGCTAGGGAGCAGGTAAGAGGTAGGAGCACTGTGGCAGGAGCACCCCTCTGTAGCAGAATTAGCTTAGGAGAAGGTAAATCCAGACCCTGCTGGCTCTCTGGATACAGTGTGAGGAAACCAGCATGCGCGCACACACGCACACAGACACACGCACACAGACACACGCACACAGACACACGCACACAGACACACACACACACACACACACAGTCTCTCTCTCTCTCTTCTGACCTGAGTAATGCAGGTGAAGAAGTCGTAGACATCTACTTCCCAGCCAAAGGGAGCTCCCAACAAAGCCAGGTCATGAAGCTAATAATTTAACCAGGCGGATGTACCAGGATCAAAAGAGAGCCATGAGGGGCTGGAGAGATGGCTCAGTGGTGAAGAGCACTGGCTGCTCTTCCAGAAGTCCTGAGTTCGATTCCCAGCAACCACATGGTGGCTCACAGCCATCTGTAATGAGATCTGGTGCCCTCTTCTGGTATGGATGAAAACAAAGCATTCATACACATAAAATAAACATTTAAAAAAAAGAGAGAGCAAGCCATGAAACACAGCTTTAGGCACATTCTTGTCTAAACACAAGTGTTTCCAACCCATAGCCCGGTGTTTGCTTCAAGCCAGGTGTGGTTGCCAGCCTGAAACCCTAGCACTTGGGAGGTTGAGGCAGGAAGATAGTGCTGGTGAGGCCAGCCTGGGCTACATAGTAAGACCCTAACTCAAGCAAACAACAGAAGCAACACATACTATTGGCTGAAGGTATTCTGCAAAGAGGGAGAACCCAGCTCTGTCCAGGGTCTCTAAGGACGAAGGGACAGGCCCTATCACTCTCTGGCCAGGGACGCCCTGCCTTTCCCTCCAGGATGCTGAAATCCCTGTCATAAACCCAGCTGCATTCAGTCAAAAGCAGATCCGTCTGGCTTGAGCAGTTTCACAGAAACACTTGGCAGGGGAGCCGGGACAGCTGCCCATGTTTGAAAGGGAAAGGCTTTGTAGAAAAGCAGAGCTTTCTAGCTGTCGGTGAGAAATGGAGAGACCTAACAACAGTCATCCCCCACAGGCAACCACCAGAGGCTCTGAGGGCCTTGTCCATGGGCACAGTGCCGTCTCTGACTGTCTCTGCTGGATCTGTCTGTGACTTTGGCGAGTCCCAGCAGAGACACGGAGCCAGCAGTGGGAAGCCTGTTGAGTTCACTGCTGTTCCTCAGATGGCCGGGCGGGCCTCCTAGGTGGGAAGAAAAAAGGAAGGAGCCACCCACGGGCAGAGGGGCAGCTATCAGTGTTCAAGGATCAGGGCCTGTTTGATTTTTGTTTTGTTTTCAATTACACTTGTTTATAATTGAATGGGTGTGTGCACATGTAGATGGAAGTCAGATCTTCAGGCTTGGTGGCAAGTGCCTTTACCCATTGAGCCATCTAAATGGCCTCAGAGGACTCTTAGTTGTTTATTTTTTCTTGGTTTTGGTTTTTATTTTCCCACAAAGTCCACAGAGAATGGACCTAGGGCCTGCTTTCTACCCCCCATGTCCTCGTGCTGTGGGAGAGAGGGATGGCTAGGGAATGTCCCAGGTACTCCAATTGTATAACCTGAGGATTGGGAGACAGACACCATGTAGGTGCCCCTCTGACACTACAGGACACTGCTAAGGCAGGGACAGAGAAGGGCCAGCAGATTCAGAAGCCACCCTGTGCTGAGGACCTGGCAGGAAGCTGTGGAGAGGACAGTGGGATGCTTCTGAGCACAGGGCTGGAGGCTGGGCCAAGTAGGGCCAAGTAAGTCTGCACTGGGAAGTCCATGGCTTCATGTGTGTTCAACTCAGCCCAGGACATTTCCCTGACCTGCTTAAAGGGTAAAGGAGTTTATTAGATAGGAAGACTCACTAGGGCATGGGAGATTTATGATAGGGTCCTAGAAATCTGAGGTACAGTCCAACGCTGTTCTTCTGCCTGGGTCCACCTCGGCATCCAAGCCCACGAGGTTGTCTATGCATTCGAGTCACAAGTGTCTGGCTGGAGCTCTATCAACGATTAAACATTCCATTTATTATCTCAGAGTTCCATAATCTCTAATTAGAGGCCAAAACCTAATAATTACAGAAAATAGCATTCCTTAATGTTTCTGTAATTGCTTTTTTTTTTCTCAGAGTAGCATCTAGATTCATGCATTGCTTTTTCTGTGGGGGTGGGGGGGGGGGGGGGGGTGGGACAAGGGTATCCTGTCTTAACCCTTCCCAGACATACATACAACCAGCTCAGTTAATATTTGGCTTCTCTTTTTTAATGACTTTTTTTTTAAATTTTGTGTGCATTGGTGTTTCGCCCGCATGCATATCTGTTGGATCCCTTATAACTGGAGTTGTAGACGGTTATGAACTGTCATATGTGGGTGCTGGGAATTGAACCCAGGACTCTCTGGAAGAGTAGCCAGTGATCTTAACCACCGAGCCATCTCTCCAGCCCTCCCATTGAACTTTTTAATCAACTTTGTCTAATCTTTTGCTATTAAAAACAAAAACAAACAAACAAAAACCTGAGTCAGGCGGTGGTGGCACATGCCTTTAATCCCAGCACTCAGGAGGCAGAGGCAGGTCAATCTCTGTGAGTTTGAGGCCAGCCTGGTCTACAAAGTAAGTTCCAGGACAGCTGGGGCTGTTACCCAGAGAAACCCTGTCTTGAAAAACAAAAACCAACCAACCAAACAAACAAACAAAAAAACCCACCACAACCACACAACCAACAACAACAAAAAACCTGAGTCCAAGCATGATGGTGCACACCTTTCATCCTCAAAGAGGCAGAAGTCTTTGCTTACCCTCTATGAGTTTGAGGCTAGCCTGATCTACACAGCAAATTCCAGGCCAGGACTACATAGTAAAACCTGTCTCAAAAATAACTTCTTAAAACATAAAAACCACTGGGGAAGGTGGTAGTGCATGCCATTAATCCCAGCACTCAGGAGGCAGAGGCAGATGAATCTCTGTGAGTTCGAGGCCAGCCTGGTCTACAGAGTGAGTTCCAGGATAGCCAGGGCTGTTACACAGAGAAACATTATCTCAAAAAACAAGCAAACATAAAAACCAGGTAAGTTAATCAAAGTGCAAGTTTGGGCGCATTGCTCGGTGGTAGAGTGCTTGCTCTCTCTGCATGTACAGGGTCCTGGGTTCCAACCGCAGCACTGCAGAAAAAGGGATTTACTTGAAGGCTGTGGAGGTTGGAAGCCCTGGGGTGCAGTGTGGGCATCTACCCCATCTACGTTCAGTCCCTGGCATTATCTCAATTTTACCAACTTTCCCGTGTTGCAGACATGGAACTGAGGTTGCCTGGTCCCTGTGTCACTTCTCTCTAGACCTTTGTGTGTGTGTGTGTGTGTGTGTGTGTGTGTGTGTGTGTGTGTGTGTGTGGTTTTAATGGTTTCTGGGATTTTGAATCATTGACTTGTTTGAGTCTAAGACTTATATTTGCATTTAAATGTTTAACACACCGGGAACTTAGCCGTTTGCAGAAGGTGTTCTGCTCTGACTCCACCTCGTCCTTGGTGGCTGTGCACAAGGGAGTTGAGCAGACTTGGAGGTAGACCTCTCCCTACGCTGACACCTGCAGCCATCCTCGTTTCTCTCGTTGGAGCATGTCCCCAGAGTTGGCTTTTCTATTCCTGGCCAGCTCTTGGAAATTTCCAAGGCTTGTGAGTTCCTACATGTCAGCAGAGGCTGCTCTGCCCCACCCCCACACTCCTGCACACAGTTCTCTAGGAATCATAGATGTGACCCAGGAGGGCATGGCTAAACCTTTCCTCTATAGCAGCAACCAAGCCTGACAAGGAATGCTGTGGGTCTCGATTATTCTCTATTTCCTAAAGAAACGAACAGTTTTCTCTGAGATGAGAGTTGGACCTTAGAGTGGTGGTGCATGTCTTTAGTCCCAGCACTTGGAGGCAGAGGCAGGTCAATCTCTGTGAGTTGAGGCCAGCCTGGTCTACATAGTGAGTTCCCAGTCATCAGGGGCCACATAGTGAGATCCTGGCAAAAACAAACAAAAAACAAGAAAGAGAAGGAGAGAGAGAAGCTTATTGTTTCCATCATCATCCTTTGCTGTCCCTTGGGGTCTGAGGAGATGCCCATGTGCTCTGGTCAGACAGCCTTGACCAAGCTCTGTTCCAGAAGCCGCCCAGGATGGAAGTCCAGGGCTGGCTTTCACCAGCCCAGATAGAAGGCATGAGCCCTGTGTGAAGAGACTTCCCTAGGAAGCCAGGTGAGTCTCTTCCTGTAAGAGCTGACACTAAAAACACCATGCTTTGTGCTTTCTTCAGGGCTGGTGCTGAACAGGGACCGGAGACTCTCATTGGTAAGTACTGCTGTCTTCCAGCTTCATCAAAGATTGCCTGTGACCTCTTTTTGAAGGTAGTGTTGAAATTCTATGCATAGCATAGACCCATTTTAGCTGCCTGTAAGTACACTGCTGGGTAGTATTAAACAAACTGTCTTATGTAACCGCCCCCAACACCTACAGCCCAGACTCTGTCATACTTAGTAAACACTGAACCGATTAAAACCCCAAGTCCTCACCTGTCTCTCCAGCAACCTCTAATTGACTTTTCTATCCCTGTGAAGTTGCTTGTTAGGTACCTCACAAAAGTAGAATCAGTGTTTGTCCTTCCGTGCCTGGCTTCCTCTCCTCAGCATCATGCTTTCCAGATTCTTTCATGTGAAACATGAAACACACATCCGAGTTCACACCTTTGTGAGACTCAATACTGTTCCATCGTGGTGACTTTAATCCCAGCATGTGGAGGCAGAGGCAGGCCAACCTGTGAGATTTTTTTTTCTTTAAACATCTTTTTTACATCTGTTTTTTAAATTTGAGTGTGTAGGGGGGGGCAGGGGGGAGCTTGTGTGGAAGTCAGGACAACTCGTGGGTGTCTCCCCTTCCTCCGTGAGTGTTATGGATCAAAGTCGGTCAGCTTAGTGGCAAGTGTGTTTATCCTCTGAGCCGTCCTGCTGGCCCCACAGGGCATGTTCTGTGCAGTCCTCTGCTGACAGACACTGGGGTTTCACATTTTGGCAGCTGAGAACAATGCTGCTGTACCATGAGGATATGCCAGAAGAGAATTGCTGGACCCTGCGGCAACTTGTGGCTGGTCTTTTGAGAAACTGCTAAACTGCTATCCACAGCGGCTGCCCTAATTTATGTTCCCACCAATGATACACAAGGGCTCTGATCTCATCCCCAGTCTCTGTCTCTTTGTCTCTGTCTCTGTCTCACATACGGGTGGAAGGGTGCTGGGAATTGAACCCAAGGCCTTGTACATGCTAGGCAAGTGTTCTACCACCGAGCTACATCCCCAGATCCCTTTCTCCCATTTGTCTTTTCATATATGTGTACATACATCGACAGACTCTCCAAGTGTCCCCAAGTGTCTTTTCATACATGTGCATGTACACAGACACAGACCCTTGTCTCAGGACTTTGCATTATTTCCACACTCCCTTGCTAAAGAAGTCCCTCACAGGGCTGGAGAGATGGCTCAGAGGTTAAGAGCTCTGGCTGTTCTTCCAAAGGCCCTGAGTTCAATTTCCAGCAACCACAATCATGTAGCTCACAACCATCTGTAATGAGATCTGGTGCCCTCTTCTGGCCTGCAGGTGTACATTCAGGCAGGACACTATAAAATCTTAAGGAAAAAAAAGTCTCTCACAGACATTTGTGGGGCTAGAGAACAGAGGTGTTCTCCTCTCGAGGAGGACCCTGGTGAGTCTGGGGCATAGCTGGGTACACTGACCTGGATCCAGGTCTCACACCCTGTGTCCTATATGCAAAATGCCTCAGAGCTGGCAGTTCATTTGACTTTGCTGTTGGCTTAACCTTATTACTTTAAAAAAAAAAAAGGTTGGGGTTGTCAGGAAATGAAATTGGAAGAGTTAAGAGACGTTGAGGGCGAGAGCCAGCTGAAAAAAGGGGACAGGCGGTGGCCCCCAGTGTGGTCAGTCCACAGAGGAGAAATAAGCCGCCATAGAAACTCAAGAAGCGCTTCACCTCTGCAGGTACGAGTTGGGTAATGTCCCCTCATCCTTGCCTTGGGACCAACTTAAAATTAAGTTTGAGGCCTGATTGTACCCTTGAACCAGACCAACCCCAGTTTGTGAGGAAAAGGAGGGAGTTTGGAGGCCAAGGCCCAAATCTCCACCCGACTGCGTCTGGCGCCACCTCCTGTTAGCTGTTGGCTGTGGCCAGTGTTCAGAGGGGGCCTCCCCGCCCCCCCCTCCTCCTGTGCCCCCCAGGCCTGTTTGAGAAGGTGAAGCCAGGGGAGCCTGCCCTCTGGGCCTTGTCACAGCTCTCCAGCAGTTGCTCAGATGTGGGGCCTAGCGGCCGATGTGGGAATCTCTGCTTTGAGAATGTATCATCCCTGGTGGCTTCAGTCTGAGGAGGACAAGAAGCGACTTCGTTGTGTCTGTGTGAGAATATGTGTATGACGGACGTGTGCATGTGGAGGTCAGGGGACCTTTGGTGTTCCCCAGCCACATTCTCACTGTATTTATTATCTATTGATTTTTTGAGATGGTCTCAACTGTTCAAGCAGGCTAAGCTGGCTGGCCGGCACACTCTGAGGATCTGCCTGTCCCTGCCTCTTGAGGGCTGAGATTGTAAGAACATCACACCATGCCCAGTTGTTGTTTAAAAGTGGAGTCTGAGGATCAGATTCAGGTCTTGTTACAAGCACTCTACTGACTGAGCCATGGCTCCAGGCCAGGACTGAATTTTTTTCAACTGGGTATCAGATACTCACCAGGGCCCAGTATATAACAGGCAAACTCTCTGCCACTGACCGACAGCCTCAGCCCAGTTGTGCTGATGTCTTTTATTTAACCTTATTATCATTTCTCCCATGAAGTCTGATCCTAGCATGCACCTGCCGTGCACATGACCTACAGTGTCCATCAGTAGCTGCACAGGGCTGGAGGGTCCATTTTGGGCCCTGCAGCATAGGCGCATTAAACATCAAGGACAGAGCAGTGGTAGGTGGAGACACAGGTATGGTGGACTCTGGGACTCTGTGTTGTGGTCACAACATATTTCTTTCAAGTAGAAGCAGTCTCATGAAGGGAATGAGCTCTGCTTGGCAGAGTCCAGAGCCCACAGCTGGACTGTGCACTGGGAAGGGTCTGCAGGGGGCTCCTGGGTCCTAAACAGGTCCAGAAGTAACCTCCAGTCAACAGCCACACCCAACTGTAAAGGGTTCTGTGAATGGAGTCTGGCTGGGCAGCCATGATCCCCACAAGAGGGGAGAATAGATCTGGGGGGCGGATGGGAGACACAACTTTGGTTGACGGGAGCTAAGAAGTCTTGATGAGTAAGTGACTTGGTGGACACTGGCCTCGTGGGGTGGGTGGGTGGCCCAGCTGGACCTCGCTGGAACCCAGCTGCCTTGAAATAAGGACTCTGCAGGTGTGCATGGGACTTCATGGCAAGGGTTCACCCTGGTCTTGTTTCTGCAGCCAGAGAATAGCTTTGACTTCGTGAGCAAGGAGATGTTTGTGCACCTTACCAGGAACCTTCAGGCCAATGTGTTGCTGATCAAGTGAGTCTAGACTGAGTGCTCTTGACAGACCCGGGGAGCAGGACCCTCTAGGGGAGCCTGGCACGAGGTGTCCAGTTCTCCAGTGTGACACCACACTACCTCCCCTTAGCCTTTCTCAGGAAGCATTTTTGTCAGCAGGTGCTGGGGGTCAGGGGGCGGGGATGAGGACCGCAGCACAGATTGGCAGGTCTCGGGGGAAGCCTGATGTGGCTGGACTTGAGTCCACTTCCACGTCAGAGAAATGCCACGGGCAATCTTGGGAGCTTGTTAAGTTCTACTGTTAGGAAAGATTGTGCACAGCTTCAGGGAGGATGCACTTGGGGTGATTCGCAAGGGGCATACCCCTAGTCAGACCAGCCAAACTAACCTGATGACCAATGGGGTGACAGACATCACAGGGTTGTCTTCACATTCAGGAATTTTGAATTAGGGACTTTTCCTGGGCTAGCCATCCGCAGTTGGTCTAGCCTGGTCCTTTCCTTGATGCTTGGTGATGGCAACGGCAGGGACGTCAGAGGGAAGTGTGATGCTGTGGCGTGGGCTGTTGCTAGGATGTTTGGAGGCTTAATTAACGTTTTTTTTTGGGGGGGGGAGTTAAATTTTCAACTCATTATGAAGTTGGGGGAATGTTAACACCGTTATAAATTAAGGCATAGCTGAACTTAAAAACAAGGGACTGGCTGGGCATGGTGGCTCACACCTTGCAATTCAGGACTGGGGAGAACTCTGCAGGGCTGTGACAAGTCTGAGGCCAGCCTGGGTGGACTACAGTGTGCTTCAAAGGGTGTGTGTGGGGGGGGGATGGTTGCACAATGTGCATGTTAGACGTCAGTAGGTTTTATTTGAAAGAAAATAAAGAACCTGGCCTTGAGAGCCGGTTCTGATCCCAGCCCAGCTTTCAGCGGCCCCCCACTTTCCCGAGCAGGCCTTCAGCTTCTGCTCGCCTGCTACCCGCTCTAAGAGAAAGCTGGTACTGAATGACTGACTCTCAGGATCAGCAGAGGCTCAAAGGGACATAGGAAAAAGGAAAATGGGAGTCAGCCAGGCTGGGGCTCTTCAGGTCCTGAAACCCAGACAGGGCAGAGGGCTCTTTTAAGACTGACCCCAACTTCTTGCTGCCCAGAGCAACAGAGGGGTACTATGATGTGAGACGAGCCAATGATGAGAAGAAGGAGCCCCTGCTCTTCATGGCAGACACGCTAAGCACCATCCTAAAAGAGGTAATGTGTGTGGCCCGGGAGGCTGACAGGATGGGCATGTCTTCTGCTCTGAACCCCACATCATAGTCAATCGCTTTGGATCCCCTCCAAAAGTACCTCGCCCCTCCATGGCCAGTTCCCAGAAACCTAGGACACATAGAGTTCAGAGAGGAGACAGCTTTGTTTGGCAGAATCTCCCGTTTTATTGTTCTCACCTGACCCCTGGCCAGGCTTACTTGTGGGGCACACCTCTTAAAAGCGGCCTCATGCATGCCTCCACTGCTCCTGGAACCAGCACATGGGCAGGTGTGATGGCTCCAGGGCAGGGGGAGGCCTATGAAGGTGCTGGCCCTTCCACTTAGACCCACCTAGGCTTGGAACCTGTGCACACAGCCCAGTGCTGCCCGCTATTCAGCCCGCTATTCAGCCCGCTATTCAGCCCGCTATTCAGCCCGCTCCCTGTGACTGCCCCAGTTCAGCACTGTAGCCACACAGCTCAGACGTCTACATCCCTGCGGCAGCTACCAAGGCCCCAGGCTGCTGTGTGGAGAGGTTGCCTCTCACCCACTTGGAAGCAGCCAGCTATGAGAATGTCTCCTGAGTGGGCAACATCTCACCGGCTGCCCCCTTTTCCCAGCGGTTCCAGTTTGTGGAAGTGCCGGGCAATCACTACGTCCACATGAACAAGCCCCACACCGTGTCTGGGGCCATCAGCTCCTTCCTACAGAGCCAACCCGGGACCTCCTCACGGCTGTAGCTCTGGTCTGGGAGCCTGTTTGCACTTTCGAACACCCTCATCCCACAAAATAGGTGGGGTGGGGCTCACTGGGCTCGGAGGCGGTGGAGAATCCTATGGTAGAGCTGTGGCGGGCAAGGGAAGACAAGATTCTGGCCTTTAACATCTGACTTCGAGAAGGGGACAGGCGGCAACCCAGGGCTTGTGTTTGGGAAGCTGCAGTGAGCTGGTGCAGGGCCTGGGCTGGGTCTCTGGAGCCTGTCCTGGCTGCCAGCCTGTGTGGAAATAAATCTGTCTTCACTGCGTTCCAAATGGCTGTTGCCTGCAGGGGCTTCATGGAGGGCAACAGAGTCAGAGCAGACGGTCAGTCAGGTTTTCCAGGAATATCTTTACTGGCACGAGGAGGCAGGGGCAGCTCTCTGGAGGCCAAATGCTGCTGCCGCCCTGCACATCCAGCCTGTGTGGGTGTAGAGATGGAGCTGTGGGACACAACAGGTCCGTGAGGGAGCAGGCCTGCTCTCCGGCGGCCACAACAGCTCAGTAGGGCCGGAACTTGCGTTGGGCGCGCATCAGTTCAATCCTCTGCTTGTCCTCCTCGAACTTCTTACGCAGTTGTGCGAGGTCTGGGGGGTGAAGGACACAGGACGGGTCACCCCGAGTACCTGTACAGGAACGGGCAGCTACCCCACTAAAGGGGACTCCTCACCCTCATGTCCCAGGGCAGCTCTGTACCCCCCACCCCCATTCCTGCTGTGCTCTGGGTCATGGTCAGGATCCTGCAAGAAAACAGAACCAGACCCTAACTACAGCCACTCTGGAGGGCTAGGCTGAGGTGGGAGATGATGGTGTAGGAAGTTTTGAGATGAAAATGGAGCAGGGAGAAGAGAGGCCCAGAGAAAGCAGCAGGCCCAGGGGCCCCTTTCCCTAGATGAGACCTTGGAGTAGAGGGCTCCAGAATTCAGCAGGTAAATGGTCACCAAGTGACCCAGTCAGAGGTGGCACCCGGAGCTCTAAGGAGGCGGGGGGGGGGGGGGGGGAGTTTGACAGGCTGTGTGGTGTGGGGGAGACTGAGGCAGGGGTCAGTGCTAACAAAGGCGGGGTCTGAAGGAGGCTACTGAGCCCACCCCATGCTCAGGAGAGGACCAGGCCTTCTCGGTCCCACAGAAGTGTCCTGTGAGAGGGATCCTACTGACAGCAGCCAGTGCATGCACTCCCATATGGAACACGCAAGACCGCCCCCATGTCCCTCAGCACTCTGCAGTGGGACGCCTTCTGGCTGGGGGCTGCCAGGTCCCTGCCCCGGCCTGCGGGGCGCCCTCAGGTGTCCCTTACGCTCCATCTTGGACTCCCGGTGCTGCCAGGCATAGAAATTGAGCAGCTCCTTGCGGGCACGCTTCCTCTTCTCCTTCTCGAGGACGCGCAGGCTGGCCGCTTCTGTCCGAGGGAGCACAGGCCTGCGGCCCCGGCGGGTCACCTTCACCCAGCCCTCCTCGTCCGGGACTCCTTCCTCCTCCTTGGCTTTAGTCTCCTCCTGCATGGCAGAGGCTGTGGATGGGCAGGGCTCCGCAGCGGCAGGAAGCCCCGATTGGCTCGAGGCCCGCACAGTGTCTGCGGGCCTGAACGGTCCCCACAATAAGTGTTGAACAGACTCAATGACACTTCCTTCACCTCAGACCACCGAGAGTGCATGTCACCCAGCCAGGGGGCCTAGGTTTCTACAAGCAAAAATGCGAGCCTGCGCTCCCCATGGTAATCAAGGACAGGGCTGCCAGTACCATTCCCTCACAGGCACCACACCACACCACTCACTACATGTGGTACCACCTTCCCACAGCTACACACGTGATAGCCGGGGGCCCTACCGGAGCCCTACCTCAGCCATCTTCTTGTCATAGGCCTCCATGAATGTGTCTACTTCGATTCTCAGGGCCTCAGGGTCGAGCACTGAATCTTCATAATCACTGATCCACTCTGAGGGGGAAGGGAACAGGGTGTACCATAAGCCACACTGGGAAAGCAGCATGCACTGCCTGCGCTCGTGGAAAGTAGACTCGGGACCAGAGAGCTGGCTCAGTGGTTAAGAGCACTGTCGCTCTTGCAGAGGACCCAGGTTCAGTTCCAAGCTCCAACGTGGTGGCTACACCACCACCCATAAGTGCAGTTCCAGAGACGCACCCTCTTCTGACTTCCTTGTATACGAAACACACGTGTAGTGTGCAAACACACAAAAGCAAAATCTTTAAAAATTACAAAGAGAGCAGACTCTAGGAGGCCTTGCTTCGCCTCCTCCCAGACCTCTCCTGGGTCAGCCTGACTCCCTGGCTCTGTAGCCAAGAGAGGGAAAACCAGCAAGCAGGCAAACTACTGCCAGCAGATGGCGCTATTTTTGATGCCAAGGCATGAAAGCCCTGCACCGGACAGGGAGGGCAGGAGCTCAGGGATGGAGGCTACCAATCTCCCCAGTCACTCTGGGGCACTCCCCATCTGATGCCTTTCCCTCGGCCTGCTCTCAGCCAGGCTCCTCCAGCCCCTGCTGCTGGGTGCAGTGAGCACTGACTTCCGATGTTTTTGCTGTCTCTGGTGTCTGTGCTCTTTACTTTGCCGGCCATAGACTCAATAAACGGTCATTCCAAACCATCACTACAGCTCTTTGCTGGATCCTCTAGCACAGTCCAGGGACTTGGGATCCAGGTTCAGGTGATAGGAAGGTTCTAGAGGCAACAGGCTGGGCCCTTACCCCCTTACCTCCTTACCCGGTGCCAAACGCTCAGGCTATTTCCTGATGTGTCTCAGACACAGCCCCGCCAGCCCAGGCCCCTTGGGAAGAGGGGACACAGCTTGTGGCATTCACAGATGCTGCCCCCGTTAAGTGTCCCTCACCAACCCGAGGCCTGAGGAGGAAGAACTGGATACTGCCAGTGGTACTGACTGTGAATTCCGCTCTTCACAGGGTGGCTCTCTGTAGAAAGCATCAATGGGCCCTTCAGCTTCAAGGCAGCTGCCACTCCACTTGGCTTCTGGAACACCACATAAGCCACCTGAAAGCCCTGGGGGGAGAATGTCTGTGTGAGCCTTCCCACTTATGGCCTAAGGTCCCCATACCTGCCCCGGACCAGGGGAGACCGTGCTTGGCTGTTTCACGTATCACCCTGCAGTCTGGGTGAGGGGCAGCCACGCTCCTAGCTAGCCAACTGCTGCTGGGACCCCTGTGGACTCAGTGAAAAGCAGGCTCACCCAGGCTGGGGTGACTCATAAACAGACAAGGCATAAAGTGAGACTCCCTTGTACCGCAAGGATACACATGGGACGTGGGGAGAGGAGCAGGGCTCCTGGAGCCCTACAGGGCACCAGTCCTGAGCTACTCAAGTAGGAAATGGGCTCTGGGAGACTGCAGGGCACAGAGGGAAGCAGGCAGGGAGAGAGAGAATGCGGCACACCCGAGAGACTCAGGCCATCACCCCAACAATCTCCTAAGTCACACATTGCAGAGACACAGGGAGTCTGTCTGAAAGTCTACTGCCCAGCCCCCCCGCACCCCCCCCCCCCAGTGGAGCCTGGCGGTACTGGGCAGCCTACCTGAGCGGGCTTTTGGTGAAAATACTTTGACTTTGGCTCCTTGGGGGTCTCGGCGAGGTCAGGCTTCTCCTGCAACTCTACTGTCTTGACGGTGCCACAGGAAGAGAGGAGTCGGGACAGGCACCCCTGGCACGGTCAGAGGGAAGCTGCATGAACACCCACAGGCTCCTCAGAGCCTCCAGACACCCACAATAGCCCCGAAGGACTCGAGCCCAGGTCTACACAACCCAGGGGGGGCCTAAGTGCCCAACCCTGACTAGCTCCCAAGACAACGCTGAGGCAGATGTGTCCAGCTGTGATGGAAGTTAATAAGGACTTTCAAAGTCACTGACTTCGGATGACAAATAATTAAGCTTCACCACCTAAGTCTGAGAGAATCGGCTCCGGGGTTGGGCTCAGGATGGAGGTAAGCTTTGGCAGGAAGAGCACGAGAGGACTTCTTAGGTCTGCACTGATCACACACAGGTGTGGTCAGCTTCTGACATGCAGCAGCTGTCCAGCCCAGCCCTTCTCTCCAACCTGTTGTCTGGACTGGCCTTGAACTTCTGATCCTCCAACCTCCAAATCTGACTTACGTGGTGCTGGGGATCGAACCCAGGGATTCAGGAACTCCAGGCCAGCACCCTAGCACTGAGCTGTATTCCTACCTCTAGCATTTCTCAAAAAAGTAATTCCTCCCACCCGGCATGGTGACGCACACCGGAAATCCAGCACTGGGGGGAGGGGGGGGGCAGGTGGATCAATTGAAAAGTTTTTTAAATTACAATTGTCTGTGCATTTGTGCACAAGTGTATGTGTGTATGTGGATTCCATGTGTGGAGGTCAGCGGACAATTTGCAGGAATCAGTTTTCCCTTCCACCATGTGGGTCCCAGAGATCAAACTCAGGCTATGGGACATGGTGGCAAGTGCCTTTACCCACTGAACCATCCTGCCAGTCCTCAACCTCCTTTTTAAACTAAGTGTTGTGGCACATCCCTGTAAACCCAGAATTTCAGAGGAGAATCAAGGCTAGCCTCACCTACATAATAAGTATGAGGCCAGCTTAGGCTACAAGAAACCCTATCTGAAACAAAACAAAATAATAAAAAGTAAGTACATGTAATAGTGTCTGTGAAAAATCAGTACGTATGTCTAGACAGAACTGCATTTGATTTTTGTTAGACTTTCTTTAAAACAAAAAAGAAAAAACTAACCAGTAAACAAACAAACAAACAAACAAGTCGTTGGAAGGATAATTTCGAAGCCTGGTGGGACCACTCGTTAACTGTAATGAGTCGAGGAAGTGGGGTGGTGCAGGAATACAGCAAATCTGAGGCCAGCCCAGGCTATCTAGTGAGTTCCAGAACCGCCTACTGGAGAGTGAGACCCATATTCTTATTCCGGTCTTTTCAACACCCTCCACTGTGGGTTTACTGGCATTTCCACCTGACCGCCAGAATTTTACAGGGTCCATGGCAAGCCCCGCCCCCCGCGCCCCTTCAGAACCCCCTAATCATCGGCCAGCAGCTTACCTCTGTGCAGTACGGGGGCACATTGAGGATAAAAAGGGTCCTATTGGGAGGCCACGTGGACTGGGTGTCTTGGCGAACTCTGTGCTGTCTCACGTAGAGGTAATGAGAAGCCCGCTGCTTTTCTGAGAACTTCACTGGGATGGCTACGAGAAGGACAGAGTTCGGGGTACCCCGAGTTGAGGCCAGTGCCTAGGTCACCCAAGTTCCTTTCTCTGTGTCCCTCTCCAGCTCCATCTGCCCGCCTGTTCGTCCACCCACCCGCCCACGGAGAGCTAGAGAAGAGCACGCAGTCGGGTAGTCAGGGCCGATGGGGATACCGGGTGCCAGAGGCTCGGTTCCGCGCTCTCGGGGTCCTCGCTGCCTCGCACCATCAGCCCCCATCGCACTGGCTGTCCTGCTTGACACACCAGCCCTCTCCCCTCCACCCATTCTGCAGGTTGGGGCTGTCGCGTCCCGACCCCTCTAGCCGAGCTAGCCCCACCTTCCCAGGAAGTCTACACCCGGTGAGATGCGAATCTCCATAAAGCCAGGGAAGCTTTTCCTTGGGGTGGGGATACAGCTGCGGCCACTATACTCAGGAAGCGCTTGCTGGAGAACCAGACAAGAGCAGGCCAGGGGGTGACAAACTCCAGTGGTTGACGCTGCTCGCTCGGCGCGGCCTGGAGGAAGCGCTCCCAAGGCCCTCCGAGCAATGCCCGCGGAAGTCAGCAGCCCAGAGCCGGCGCGGCGGGCTCCTGCGCCCCGAGACCTGACGAGCTGCCACGGCCTCCGCCACCCGCAGGCCATCTCCCTGCCAAGAGGTCAGTTCTCGGCCCTCAGCTGCCCACCTGAATAACCGGGTGGGCTCGGTGTGCTGCCCTCGTGGCCGCACGCTCCAGGTTTCTTCTTGCGGGCCACCATCTTGAGGACCGGGAGCGCAGGGATGGATGGGAATTGTAGTTCTCCTTTCCGGCGCGGCTGAGTTCCCATGACGACGGGACCACGTAGGGCTCCGCCTTCTCAACTCTAGGCCCGCCTCCCGGATCTTGCCCAGCCCTAAAATTTTCCCCTTCCTTGTCAAAATGGGGATGGAGGGGGCGGGGTGAGATGGGGGTGGTGAGAGATGGAGGTGGAGAAGAGGCGTGGGGAAGGCTGGAACGAAGGCTTGGAGGTTAAGAGCGCCGGCTGCTCTGCCAGAGAATCTGGGTTCGTTTCCGCTCATTCACAATTGTCTGTAATCCCAGTTCCAGGGAGATCTGACGCCCTCCTCTGGCCTCTGTGGGCACAGTATACACGTGATGCTGACAAACATGGAGAGAAAACACTCATCACACACACTTACACACACACACACACACACACACACACACACACAAATAAATCTTTAAAAATAAAGAGTAGGCAGTTCGAATCGCTGTGCAACTGAGGAGCCACTGTGGGATTTTGAGTAGAGAGATGCATAAACAGTCTCTCCTTGGTAATTAATTCGATTGTAAGGGGGTGGGGTGGGGCGAGCAGCCTGGGGCTGAGACTGTAAGCAAAGAGCCATGGCAGCAGGTAAAGGCACTTGCCACCAAGCCTGACATCCTGATAAATCCATGGGAGGAGAGAACTGACTCCTGCCAGTTATCCGCGGACCTCCACATGCACTCCATGGCGTATGTCCTCTCCCACAAGATAAGAGTTAAAAAAAACACCCGGCAGTGGTGGCGCACGCCTTTAATCCCAGCACTCGGGAGAGCCAGATGGATCTCTGTGAGTCTGAGGCCAGCCTGGGCTACCAAGTGAGTTCCAGGAAAGGCGCAAAACTACACAGAGAAACCCTGTCTCGAAAAACAAAACAAAACAAAAACAAAAAACTAAAACAAACAAACAAAAAAGTTTCAAAATGTGTGCATGTAACCCTGGCTGTCCTGAAGCTAGCAGACCAGGCTGGCTTCAAATTCAGAGGTCTGTGTCTGCTTCCCGAGTGCTGGGATTAAAGGTGTACACCACCACACCTGACTCTATAGAATTTAAATGTTTACAAATCGAAGTGAGCTCAAATAAACTTTTCCCAGCTGGGCATGACTGTAATCCCAGCCGAAGCCAGAGGCTACCTGTGTGTTCCAGATCATACAGTGAGAGTGTCACTCCTTTTTGAGGCAGAGGTCTCACTTAGCCTCGGTGGGCCTGAACGCTGATCCTCCTGTCTCCATTTCCCCCAGGGCTGGTTTCAAATGTGTGCATCACCAGGGTGATTTATGTACTTGCTTCATGATGCTAGACAAGTACCCTACCAGCTGGGCTTCATCTCAGCCTAGTTTCTACTGTTTAATCACCAAATTCAATGCTGTTCCCACCCTCATTGCTTGTTGTCTTAACTCTAAAGGGTTTTTCTTGGCTAAGACTTTCAAAATCTCATTTAAGTGTGTATTCATAATTATCCACTATAGTATTTTTATGATGGCTTCTTTAAAATCTTTATTAAAGTTGGGAGCTGTACTACATCTGTAAATCCCCTCTCAGGTTGGGGATGGAGGATCAGATTATATGTCCAAGGCCAGTCTTGGCTAGATAGTGACATTGTAAACCCTGTCAAAAAAATAAACAGTAAGAAAATGAAAAAGCCTTGCCAGTTCTTCTACGCCTGCCATCCTGGGACTGATGTCCAGGGGAGATTTGCTGGTTCTCGTGACTTATTGTTAACTGAGACACGGACATTTTGGGTATTGGATAGACTCTGGATTTAAACTTGTGTTTCTTTACAGCCGGTCTGCTGCCCTCGCGGACCCCCCCCCCCCCAAAACCTTGATTCATCTACATTCAAGTTGAAAGCCTTGAGTCCCATTTTCCTTTACAAAATATTCAGGGCTGTTTAGTAGGAGGAGGGTAGGGCTAAATACTATTCTATTCTATCCCTATCAACAAATAACTACTTTCCAGATGCCATAGCTCATCCAAACAGTGAAGTATTCAAGTTAAATTTCTTCAGAGCAAGACACCAGCTCCTTTGTTCCTTGTAGACAATGCCTAGGTCTGTCTATACTGGAACGAACAGGCCTCACAGCTAGTGTGTGGGCTAGTTTGTCAACCTGCCACAAACTAGTTATCTAGTTATCTAAAAGGAGGGAACCTCATCTGAGAAAATGTCTCCAGAAAATCCAACTGAATCCCAGCACTGGGGGGGGGGGGGCACACAGAGGCAAGTGGATATGAGTTAGAGGCCAGCCTGGTTTACAGAGTGAGTTCTAGGACAACTGGGGCTACACAGAGAAACCCTGTCTCTAAAAACCAATAAATAAGTTTGCAGAAGGAAGGAGGAAGGGGGGGAGGAAGGGAGGGGGGGAGGAAGAGAAAGGGAGAAAGAAAAGAGGGATTGGGGATTTGGCTCAGTGGTAGAGTGCTTGCCTACCAAGTGCAAGGCCCTGGGTTCGATCCTCAGCTTCAAAGGGGAAAAAGAGAGACAGAGACAGAGACACACAGAGAGAGAGACAGAGAGAGAAGGAGGAAGGCAGGCTTACTTTCTGGTTAAGTTCCACAAGTCACTGTGGTTCAAATGAGAAATGCCCCCCTAGGTTCATGTATTTGGTGCTGTCTGGGAAAGCTAAGGACCTTTTAGGGGACAGACATTTGCTAGGGGAAGTAAACACTGGGTGCAGGCTTTGAGAGCTTGGTCTTGCAGTGGCCTCTTGTGTTTCCTGTGTGGATAAATGTCACTGGTCAGCTGCCTGCTCTCCCCTTTCTTGCCAGAACAGACTATCCCTTTCAATCTGAAAGCCAAAATCAACCCTTTCTTCCTTACTTTTGTGAGCATGTTTTCTCCACCAACAGAAAACTATGTAATCCAGCAGGAGTGGGCTGTTGCTCTAATCAATCTGACCACTTGCTGTTAATGCCTTTGAGACTATTGTGTGAGAGTTTGGACTCTGGGCAGGAAAAACTGCTTAATGTTAGAAGCAGAGCTTAATGGGCCATTCTGGTGGGAACTTGGAAAATAATACTCAAGAGAAATGTAGACAGCAGAGGCCTGGCTTGTGAGCGTTCTGGGGGCAATGAGGACTTTAACCAGAAACAGGGCTAGGGGCCATTAATGTGATATTTTGGCAAAGAATCTGCCTGCATTCTGTTCTTGTCCTGAGAATTTACCTGAGGCTGAATTTTCAAAAATAACAAATTTCTTTGGCAGAGACACCCCCCACCCCCCACCACCCTCGGTTTCCCTATGAACAGCCCTGCTGTCCTGGAACTCACTCTGTAGAACAGGCTGGCCTCGAACTCGCAGCTCCACCTGCCTCTGCCTCCCAAGTGCTTGGATTAAAGGCGTGCACCACCGTCACCAGGCATCAGAGAAGACTTTAAGACAGTGTAACACCAAGGCTATGGTATGGTTATCGATGGTTACTCTCATGCAGGTCTACAGACCAACTAGGGCAGAAAAAATAAACGATGTGCTACTTGGAAAGGAACAGCCTGAGCAGCTGCATGCTGCAGTCCAGTCATGTGCTGAAAGAGGCTGTAACGCCTCCTGCTCTGCACCCACAAGACCACTCCCTTGCTCAGCCCAAGTGTCAGGAAAAAATGAAGTGGTTTTCTGTTCCTAGAAAACAACTAACTGCCTAGTTTACCAGCTTCCATACAGAAGTGCCGCTTCTGTGCTCCAAGGGGCCAGAGCCCAACCTGAGTTGGCTGACCTGGCAGTATCACTCATGTGGTACTGGTGTGTGTGGCAGAGGTTAAGTGTGGCAAGGCTATTTGTGGCACAGCACAACTGTTAGTGAAGGCTGGGTTGTACTGAGACCCCAAGATGGTGGAAATGCCAAAGCCATGGACATCAGACAGAAAGCTGCATACAAGAAGTGGAGCAGGCCAGAGAGCTGTTGCAGACAGCAAAGCTGGAGTTATTTTGAAACTGAAGCTTTCATCATGGACAGGGAGCTAAAGGATCTGGTGTTTGCTGGTCTTGCTTTGGTACAATCTTTCCTGGCTATGCCCCCATTCCTCCCTTTTGGAATTTGGGAATGTGCATTCTTTGACATATGTTTGAAGTATATAATATTTTTTTATTTTAAAGGGTCAGTTAAGAATTTGCCTTGAGCCGGGCGGTGGTGGTGCACGCCTTTAATCCCAGCACTTTTGAGGCAGAGGCGGGCAGAACTCTGTGAGTTCAAGGCCAGCCTGGTCTCCAAAACGAGTTCCAGGAAAGGCACAAAGCTACACAGAGAAACCCTGTCTCAAAAAACAAAACAAAACAAAAAAAATTTGCCTTGAGGCTAAAGAGATGACTCAGTGGTTAAGACCACTGGCTGCTCTTCCAGAGGACCAGGGTTTGATTCCCAATTCTCTAGGGGATCTGATGTTCTCTTCTGGTCTCTGCATGTATCAGGTGTGTGTGTGTGTGCGCGCGCGCGCGCACACACACACACACACACACACACACACACACAGATGCAGAGAGATTATAGCCTAGGACCAACAAGATGGTTTGGTAGGTAAAGGTGTTTACCCTTAAGCCTAATAAACTGAGTTTCATATACAGAATCCACATGGTGGAAGCAAAGAATGGACTCCCAGTGGGCCCTTGACCACCACACATGGATCACAAAGGCACACACCCCAAAAAATATAGTAAAAAGACATTACAGCTCAAAGTTAGGAATAACAAACATTTATTGAGAAATGGAAAGTAACAAGCCCCTCCATCCTGCAATGTCTTTCTCTCCTGAACAAGACACAAACAAGTAATGCAAGGGAGTGGGGACATGAGGGTTGGCCCACCTTCTTTTCCGCTTCCCAAGATGACATTCTGAAAATGCAGGGGAGGCCATACACTCCCGGAAAAGTACCACATAGCCAGGAGGCTGAGGCTGACTCTGTTCAACTGTGCTGCTGCCAGAGAATGCCTGGTCCAACAAGAGCAGGGAACCAAGAAAGCCTAGGCCATTCCTATTCTACACAAAGCAAAAGCGTGCTAACTGTTCCCAATGGCAAAGAAGTCAGGTCCTAGTGTCTTGGTGTTCTCTTGGGCCAGGAAGGGTGAAACATGAGGAATGTCTTCTGGTTGCTGAGAAGAATTAAGTTTGTCCCCATTTAGAAAGGTTTAAGGGAAGCAGACTTCTTTAAACAGTAGAGTGGAGCACCCCAGATGCCATTCTTGGATTCCTTGGCTGGGCAACCTCAGAGCTGAAGAACTGATTTTGGTTCAAACTAGACCCTTCTAGCTGGGCAGATCTAGCTCCAAGAGAACAGGAATTAATTGAAATTCTCTTTACTGGGCTAGCCTGAGAGGATCATGGTGTCTCAGCTTCCTTTACTTCCTTGGCTTGTGCCTTTACAGGACATACTACTGGTATGTGTGCCCTTAGAATCCTGCTCCAGCTATGACAGCTTAGAATCTCCTCATCGCTAGAGCACTACTGACTAGCTCTGGAATGGTGCTGCCCTACACTCAGCATCTGCCTAAGTGCCACAGTTCTGCACTAGCAGCCTAGGGCATGCCGCAGAAAATCTCCCACCAGTTTGCATGGTAGGCCAGCCCTACTCTCAGACCACTCATGGCAGTGAGGGTCACCCACACCAACAGAGACCATGCCATGGTGGCAGCTGCACTGTGGGCAATCCTGACTGCTCTTCTGTGGATATCAAAGCCAGGACGGCTGAGGCAGTCAACAGCTCCCATTCAATCCATCTCTCCCAAGCCCACTGTGCTGCAGCCTGGGTACAGCCTGGAAAAAGGCCCAACTACCTTGGAGCTGGCACCTGCACCAAAACCAGGCTGTGGTGGTGTTGCCCTGTCAGGTGAGAACCAAAAGGGCTCATGGCATAGGTCCTTTCTTGTGTTCCTATCTGGAAGCAGAGAGAACTGGGCCAGGGCCTTTGGCACAACTCTAACAAGGGAACATCAACTCTGGAAAATCCTTTTGGGCTGCCCAAGACAGCACAGGCAGCCAAGAGCTGGCAACATAGCCACCCTACCTCTACCTGCCCCTGTCACAGAGCTCTGCACATGAGCAGTCAGGTGGAAGACCAGAGGCCAGTGACCTAATGCAGCTCCCCAGCTGACCTAGTGCCCTCCGAATGGCAGGAGGCCCCATTCATTCCATTTTATTTGTAAAACTGCAACAGAACAAGAAAACTGGAAACACAACAAACAAAGCAGTCTCTCCAGCTGCCCCCCAGCCCTGTGTCCCACGGGGGCACAAGAAGGCTACCCAGGGAAACAGCACACCATTCCTAGGGAAGAAATCAGCATGGGGCCGAGGGTCGGGAAGCACACAGACAAACACAGCCTACCTTGGTGATGAGTAGAGGAGAGAGGAAGCATACTATAGAAATGTAATGCACAGAAGGGCAAGGTGTGGAACAATACAGAAAGGTGGGTCCCGTCCAGTGAGGAAGCTCTCCCTGGTGCCTTGTCCCTTGCTCAGGGGGCTTCAGTCCGACAGCCCATTGGTCACAAGCTTTGCCTTGGGAAACAGAGCCACCCTCCTCTGCCCTGTTTCTGGCTGCCTCACTCCCTGCCTCAAAGTTTGATTTTGAATTCTGTGGGCTGTGTGGTCGCAGAGGCCCCCGAGGACTTGAAGAGAGCTTTGAGAATGGTGTCAGGGTCCACTTCAGCAGGAGGGTTGGAAGAGGGGGCAGGAGTCCCCCGCCGAGGCAGCTCACTCTCCTTCTTCACCGAGGGGTTGTCACTCAGCCGCCTGTGAGAGCAGAGAACCAAATCCCTGTTAGTTTCTCCTTAGGTGGGGCTGGGTCTCAGCACTGAGCATCTGTTGGGAGGTAGGCATGGAATGTAATGCTCTCCCACACCCTCTATCTGACTTCATCTTATAGGAGACCTCTATTTTTCTTATTTACTACTAAACAAACAACAACAACAACAACAAAACCTAGCTGCAGCCTGCTGAGTGCTGGAGTTCCAAGTCTAGAAACACTGCATGTTCTTCTGGATAGTCACACACGGTCACATATTACACAAATCTTATAAAGCCTAACCTAAACCAACCACACTAACTCTGGTTAGCCCAATGACTAATTTGTCAGATCATAAAAACCTTCAATATTTTTATTTTTTGTTTATTTTAAATTATGTTTATATGTGTGTCTATGCATGTGAGTGCAGGTGCTCACAGATGGTTCAGAGATGCCCAACATGGAGAACCAACCCTGGGTCCTTTGCAAGGTCCTCTTATTACTCAGCTGTCTCTCCAGTCCCTTCCCAAAACATTTCTAAAGCACAACTTACTCCTGAGACAGATTTATAGACTTGTCTCAGGCTCCAAAAAGTCACCAGGAACCAGGCACACGTGCCCAGAGTGCTGCTGCAGAGGCTCAGCAGTCACTGTTCACCTGGAAGATGTCAGTCATACAAAGGGGAAGGGACTGGTTTGCTTTCCACTCCCCTCAGAGGTGCTGGACACTTCATATTAGTCCACTGTATTAAAACCTTGGGGACAGTCTGAGACAAACCACTTGGTTCTAACTGAAGCACCCTGACTGACCACTGAGCATCAGAACAGAGGAAATGGAATGGAGGACAAAGGAAGCCGTGATGAGGCAGGCACTTTACCCCACCGAACACAAGAGGTGACGGACGCTACAGACTAAAAGGAGCAGAAAGCCTTCCAGCCTGTTCCCGTGGCACTTACAGCAGGATCGGTTGGTCTGAGGTGATGACATTCCCATTCATGTGAAGGTTGCACTTCATGGGTTGCCCTGGAAACCAAAAAAGGCAAAGGCTCCATCAAGAGACCTGTTCCTTCTAAGAGGACAAAGGTCACCAACACCATGACCAAGGGTCAGATCCTATCACTGAGGCCAGCCATGGTGGAGACCTGTGAATCTAAGTATGGAGAGACGCAGACAGGGGGATTTCAAGTTCACAGCCAGCCTGAAGTACCTTGTGGGAACAAACAGAAGCTATCTAGCATGGAGGTCTGGGCAGCTAACTGGCCATTTTCTGAATGTGTATCCTATATATATATAGGGCTGTGAAGTCTGACCACCTTAGACCACACTGACTCTTTCACCCACTAGACCCCTAAACTCTATCCTCAGAAAGTGATGTGAGACATGTTTCCCTATCTCCATGCTTACTCTTGCTAACAAACTCTTCATCTTTTGTCAAACATGTGATAGTACACCAAACCTGAGTATAGTGTACTGCGTGATGAGAACAGGCCTGTTCGGTGAGTCCTCGCCTAAGCAATACCAATGCTGGTGCTGCCTTTGAACCCAAATGAACCTCTTTTCTGTATGAAGAACACAGCTTCAAGTATTGCATCCCCACAACAGGCAGCACACTAACACATGCAGACACTAGGAAACCTGAGGCGTAAGGGAGCCTCAGTAATGAAACAAAAAGGCCAGGACTCTGCTTCACACGGGGGTCAGTCGGTACCTGGAGGGTGGGAAGGAACTGCGCAGTGAGTGAGGAGCCACCCCAACAAGTCGGTGAGGCACTCAGAAAGGAAACCGTTTCTGCTATGACCCTGCGTAAAGAAGACTTAAGGATTGTACGAGGCCTTTCCCCACCCACGAAGGACCAAGTGCTGTGAGGCTGCACCCCCACTGTGGGAGTCACGGTGTGCAAAGGGAACAGAGCTGTACGAGAGCATTTCAGCACCAGGTCGAGTCACTACTAACGTCAAACAGGTCCTGATAAATTACAATGTGCACCGCAAAAAAAGATTCAAATACACACTGAACTCATTCAAGGAGTCAAAAATCTGATTATTAGTAGCGCATGTGGGTGGATCAGGGTTCCACTTCAAGGAAAGCAAAGGTGGAGTGGGACTGACTCCACACTGCTGACCTGTGCCATGCTCTGCACCACACTGCCTTGAGGGGTTATCCCCCTCTTTCTCCAAACTGAAGGTTCCTAGCACCCGGAATGAATGAGGTTATCAGGGCCACTTCTGCAGGAGCAGTGCTCACTCTAAGTCTCTGTCACGTGTTTTGTTTTTTTTCCGAGACAGGGTTTCTCTGTACAGCTCTGGAGCCTGTCCTGGAACTCGCTATATAGGTCAGGCTGGCCTCAAACACACAGAGTTTGGCCTCTGTCAAGTTTTGGTGATTCTGCACTGCCTGGAGCTGTCTCCGTGTTATCACACCTGTTGTGTGACACAGTATGATGCATCCGAAGTCCGTGCTCTGGCTGCTCCACATACTAGCCATTCTGTCTCTGGCCTGCCTATTCCTTGAAACATAACACAGAAATCAGACCAGCTACACCCTACAATGAGTCTGTTTTGTTTGAGCAAGGTCTAATTGTGTAGATTAGGCTGTCCTGCAGCTACACAGCCCAGGCTAGTCTCAGCTATGATGATTTAGAAATGGTCACATGAAGGGAAGAACTGCATGTCTAGTCAATGCTGCTAGTTAAAGGCACCAGATCAGAGTTGCAGCTCACAAGGAGAGTGTTTGCCTAGCATGTGTGAGGCCTTTGGTTTGATCCCTAGCATTGGGGGAAAAAAAGTGTCACAAAAGGAAATACACTGAAGCTGCACGTAATCCCAGCCCTTGGGAGGCAGAGGCAGGAGCACTGCTTTGAGTTTGAGGCCAGCCTGGGCTACAGTGTGAGAGAGACTCTGTTGTTTGCAAACAAATACTTCCACCCCCAAGATAAAGGAATAGCTGGGCGGTGGTGGCGCATGCATTTAATTCCATCACTTGGGAGGCAGTCAGGTGGATCTTTGTGAGTTTGAGACCAGCCTGGTCTACACAGTGAGTTCCAGGATAACCAGGACCGTTTCACAGAGAAAGCCTATCTCAAAAAACCAAAAAGGAATAGAGTGGTAGGGGATGGACAGACACAACACCCTACAGAATGAGAGAAAATAACTGTATACCTTTTATCTACTCAAAGACCTGACCTAAAAATCAGACAAAGAACTTTTGTGCATGGTGTAAGGTTGGGCATGTGTGCATGTGGAGGTCAGAGGTCAACACAGTGTCTTCCTCTATTGCGCTTCACCTTATTATTTGTTTAGTTGCTTATTCGATTATTTATTTATTGTTTGAGACAGCGACTCTCACTGACTGGCTAGCAAACCTAAGGATTCACCTGTCCCTGTACCAACAGCTGTGGTATTGCAGAAACATGTGACCTTTTATATGGGTGTAGGGAACCTCAACACAGGTCCTTATGCTCACACTTAATGCACTGAGCTGTCTCCCTAGCCTTGTGATTATATGAAGAACCTTTACAACTCAGGAGCCAAAAAAAGAGAATCCAGCCATCACACCTTTAATCCCAACATTCGGGAGGCAGAGGCAGGCAGATCTCTGTGAGTTCCAGGCCAGCCTGGGCTATAGGGTGAGTTCCAGGCCAGTCAAGGCTACACAGAGAAATCCTGTTTCAAAAACCAAAAAAGAATCCAACTCTAGACTCAGCAAAGACTGAACAGACATTTCTCTACACACATGTCAGATAAGCACACACAAAGCAGAGCACCAATGCTGTCTATTACTCCCCGCCTCTCTGATTCTAGTCCAGGGCCCCGGTCCTCACGCAGCAGGTTCTCACCACACACACAATGGGCATGGAAAGGCACAGAGCTCCTCTTTGACCATTTCGCTTGAGAAACAAAAAGAGAGCAGTTTCTCCACTGGTAGCTCTCACCCAGAAGACAACACAGAGCCAAGACTCCAGGCCTCTGAGAAACCCGTGTCCTAGCAAGCCCGAATGTGAAGCTTGGCTTTCCCAGCAAGATCCCTTAAGAGATTCATCCACAGAGAGGCTTACCCCAAAAGCCTCCTCTTAAAAGCAGAGGGAGCACGGTGGCAGCGCCTCTCTAACTTACCATCCAGACATCGGTTGTTGTACTTCTTGTAAGCAGTGATGGCGTCGTCCTTCTTCACAAACACAACCTCTGCTGCCCCAGGATGGACCAGGCGAGCCCGCTTGAGGGCCCCACACACACAGAAAAGCTCCTGCAAAGGACAAGTGAGGTGGGAGGGAACCCCAGACACCAAGTCTTTAGTAGGTTGTTGGTTTTAAGTGTTATCCTAACTTGCTGGGGGAGTAAGTCCATCCTGTCACCCCACAAGGAGACAATACCTGTTTCCCTAACTCCACCTTTGGTGATTTGGCCCTGTATCCTTGGGTGGTAAAAAGCTGCCCTGAGCATGACCATCCTTTGAGTTGCAGCAAATCATTGCCCAATGTGGTCCTACAGACTGGTAGCACAGAAGCAGCCTATGACTTAAAGGTCACGCTGCTGCGAAGGTACTTACAACAATGTCCTCCTCTGTGACTCGAGGGTGCAGATTATTCACAGTCATCTTGGTGCCTTCCAAGGGACTGAGCACAGGCTGCCACAGAGACAAGAACGTGACAAGGAATCAAAAGGCAGCATGTACTAACACAAAACTCACCCCAGACAACTGACCAGGAAGGTACAGCAGAAACCCCATTCAGAGGCCATCTATCACTGGGCTTCTTGGACTTCAGAGGCCATCAGACTCCTGCTATTTCCTAGGCGTGCAGGCCCTTCAGACCCAAGCCTCTGAGTATTTGGAATCTATCCACGCTTCCAGTCTCAGCCAGCTAAGGCTCAGTCATGACATAGGCTTAAATGACATAGGCTTAAATTCCTGAGAGGCGGGGCTGGAGAGATGGCTCAGAGGTTAAGAGCACTGAATGTTCTTCCAGAGGTCCTGAGTTCAATTCCCAGCAACCACATGGTGGCTCACAACCATCTGTAATGAGATCTGGTGCCCTCTTCTGGCCTGTGGGCATGCGTGCAGACAGAACACTGTATACATAATAAATAAATAAATCTTTAAAAAAAGTCCTGAGAGGCACAAGATCGCTCCTCAAAGTTCTCAGTAGCTCTCTTCTGGGACCTTCATGCCATGTCACTAGATAGTGGGACCTCTCTCCAAGGGTCCTCACTGGCCAGCAAGCTCTCTGAGGACAGAAAGGGATGGTTCACATCCATTTCACAGGGCAGTTGTTCTGAGGACCCTGGGTACACAGAGCGCAGTGAGCACCTACACAGGCTGATCCTCGCTGGAGTGGTAACTTTTACCTTACCTCAGCAGCTGGCAGCTCTTTGGGAGGTTCCTCCTTGTTCACCAGTGTCCGGGACATGTTGGTCAAGGCTTTGGTTCGAACAGAGGAGGGGAGAACAGGAGCTGTGTAGGCATCGTTCTGAACCACTTTTGTGAGAGGGAGAGCCTTGGACACGGACATCTTGGAACTGCTCAGTCCAGTCTATACAAACAGGCAGAAAGGAGTCTGAGAAGCCAGAAACAGAGACTTTTTTGTTTGTTTTTCGAGACAGAGTTTCTCTGTGTAAACACCCTGGTTGTTCTGGAACTCATTCTGTAGACCAGGCTGGCTTCAAACTCACAGAGATCCGCCTGTCTCTGCCTCCTGAGTGCTGGGATTACAGGCGTGTGCCACCACCACCTGGCTGAGACAGACTATTGTCTGAAGTTAACAACTAGCTAGAGCAAGACCCCTAAAGTTTCCTGGTCCAAGCCCAAAGGGGGAGGTTATCGGTACTCATCCAGGAGTCACACACACTGTTCACATTTTCTGGAAACCCTGCAAAAGCATGAGGTCAATCTCATCCCTAGATAAGCTTCTACTACAATGGAATGATCATCAGCTTGCAGAATGGCTGGACAGAGGAGCTCTCATTTTCTTTTCTAATGATTAATTTATTTTCTGTGCATTGGTGTTTTGCCTGTATGTGTATCTGTCAGATCCCCTGGAGCTGCAGTTACAGACAGTTGTGAGCTGCCACGTAGGTACTGGGAATTGATTCTGGGTCCTCTGAAGAACAGCCAGTTCTCTTAACAACTGAGCCATCTCTCCAGCCCCTAGGAACTCTCTTAGGAAGGCATGGAACCCCTAGCTTTCTGTCTCTGAACTGGCAATGCAGAGGCACTATGCATAGCCACAGCCTCTATAGCTCGAAGATTGTGGGGACAGGCTGGCAGAGTTAGCATGCACAGACCATCAGACTCAGTCTCCTCCTGAACTGAGGATGTAGTCCCTTGGAAACAGATATTCCTCAGGCTAACATGTCTAGAAAGATGCATGACACTAAAGCCAGGTGGTTTTGCTGGCACCAAACAGGAAAAAAGGAGGGATGCCACAGCCAAGGAAGTAGATGAGTATGGGGTGAGGTCAGCTCTCCAGGCTTCTCCAAGTCCTGGTGAAGCATCCTCTCCATACCAGACTCCACACTGCTCAAGCCATGTTCTGTGTCTCAAGAGCCAGAACAGTGCCTTGGGAGCCACACTGATGTGCTTCAACAACTCAGTCTATGTCTTATAAGCTGGGTTATGGTGAATAGGTTCATCTACTCTGTGCTGCTTCCTTATCATAAAAACAAACCCATGGCACTGAGAAGGAGAAATCTTAAATGAAACTACTGTGAGCATTATTTTTCCAACTGGAATTAGCCATGGACTAAGCCAGCAGACAGGCAGGCAAACCCAAATGGTCTAATTACTGGACAGCCTCTTCCCTTTACAGCTAGATGAACTGGCAACATTCAACTCCACAACCACTGTAAGAACTTAATTAGTAACCAAGAGATTGCTTCACACTTGGGATCCTGGCCAAAGCTGAGACTTTGCAGCAGGACCCTCTTCAAGCTCCCAGACCTCTCTTTCTCACCTCTCTGCATGATGTCTGACCAGTACCCTTGATGGGGGGAAGCCCAATTTTCTTGACTTGCTGGTAACCCCTACTGCTTCCAGTTTACCCAGACTGTTGTACTGTTACAGTAGGAGACATGGACTAAGACCCAATTCCCTTCACGTGTCTCAAACCCAGCCCCTGGGAACTGCAGCTACTCATCTCACTGATGTGGGACCTTGAGCAAAGTCCTAGACACCCAAGTCTCAGCAACAATAAAACCAGGGAGCTGGCTAGTCATGGCTCTATAAAAGCTCATAGCCCAACTCAATGAGAGGCCCTTTTCTCCACAACCTCATCCATCCACTAGATCTGATGCAGGGGGCCATACCACATGGTGGACAAAGCTGCCCGTGGCTGCAAACTTCGTCTGTTTGGTAGGAACAGGTGCAGCAACATCATCCTCTTCATCCAGGTCGTATAAGTTCTGAAAAGAAAGAAATAGTAGCTGGGCTAGGGATGCCGCTCAGTGATCACTAGCACCCCAGAATAAACCAAGCAATCAGATGGATAAATGCTAATATGGCATGCAGGCCCTCAGCAAACATCTGAACCAAGAGCAGAGAAGTGGCTGCTGAAATGCACAAGGGCCTGGAGAGACTTAGGACTCAAGTCCTTACAACGTGATTCCTACCCACAGAACCCAATAAAAATTGCTAATAAGTACTGTGACGTATGGGTCAGTCAAACTCCAGTTCCAGGGGCCTTTTCTGACCTCTGAAGTATCAGGCCTGCACGCAGTGCACATGCCTACAAACACGGCTAGGCATTCTAAAACCCACCAACCTAGAAAGGAGCTACAGCAGGATGCCAATAGCTCCTGGCTTGGTGAACAGGTATGCGAAGGTGTTTTTCTACATTGGACAGATGTGATGTTTATAAGAACAAACATTTGGTTTCCCTGTCTTCTCCTGCCCTTTATGCCTCTCCTTTCTCAGTAACAAGTTTCTTCTCAGAGGCTTGGGTGTAGCTGCTGAGATAGTCCAATGCAAAGCCTTGGGTTTCATCTAAAGCACAATATACCAGGAAGGAGAAGGCAGAAGGACCAGATGGTCACAGTGAACTAGAAATCAGCCTGTTTACATGAGAACCTGTCTCAAAAAAAAGTTTCTTTTCAGAGACAAGGTCTCCCTACATAGCCGAGGCTGTCCTGGCCCTTGTGACCCTCCTGACTCTACCTCCCTGATTACATACATACCATGCTTGGATTAAGAAATTTCTTGCCAGGCCTTTAATCCCAGCACCTCGTGAGGCAGAGCCAGGAGGATTTCTGTGAGTTTGAGGCCAGCCTGGGCTACCAAGTGAGTTCCAGGAAAGGCGCAAAGCTACACAGAGAAACCCTGTCTCGAAAAACCAAAACCAAAACAAAACAACAAAAGAAATTTCTTTATTTCTTTTCTTTCTATTTTGTATTTGTTTTTGTTCTGTTTTGTTTTGTTTTTTTGAGACAGGGTTTCTCTGTGTAGCTTTGGAGCCTGTCCTGGAACTCGCTCTGTAGACCAGGCTGGCCTCGAACTCACAGAGATCCACCTGGCTCTGCCACAGAAGTGCTGGGATTAAAGTTGTGAACCATCACCACCTGGCTGTTTCTTTCTTTAAAAACAGGGTCTCATTCTATAGCCCAGGCTATCCTGAACTCACTGTATGGCCCAGGGCTCAAATTCATGGGCTCTGGCCCAGCCTCCAAGTGCTGAGATTACAAGTATGAACCGTCATGTCTCCAAAGAGGCTGCAGCTTCTTTTTCTGCAATAGCATCTAATTATGTAGACCAGGCTAGCCTCACACTCACAGAGATTCGCTTACCTACACTTTCTGAGTTCTAGGATTAAAGGTGTGTGCCATCATACCTAGTACAAGTTTATTCTTCAAACTCACAAACTCCAAAGTGAAAACCTTCTTCTAACACTTTGAAATAGGAGTTGTAGGCCAGTCCTCAGTTGCCTTACCCAAGTAGACCTCATCAAAATACATGCATGCATATATACTCAGGTGTGGGTAACACACACACACACACACACACACACACACACACACACACACACACTCATTCTACCTGTTTGGCCTGGTGGTTATTGACGACATTGATCCTCATTCCAGCAGGATGAGCATGAAGTGGAACCATGGCCTTTTGCTGTGGAACCTAGAAACATCCAGTCGTCATAATCCATCCCAGAAGGTTCATGTGCATTCTAAGTAGTCAATGAACTTGAAATATGTTGGCATGTGCAAGCATCACAAGCAGTCAGATCTTGGGCTCCTACCCTGGTCTTTCCACTGACTGGATGAGTGAATAATGCCAGATACACTAGTTCACATTTCTTTCAAAAAAAAAAAAAAATTAAAAAAAATTTTTTTTTAAAAAATAAAACTGAGGTAATAATTCTGAAGTCTGAGTGAGGAACAAATAAGCTAGAATTTGTTAAGTACCTGCCATAGCATGTGTACGACATGCTCTGTGTTTCCCCGTTTCTCTCTACTTCTGTCTCACTCTGGACAGTCAGTTCACTCTGGTGGACCTCTCCTTAAAAGACAATACCCCGTGTTCCACAAGACTGTCTCTAATGTACTCTACCCTTTCTGTAAGCCAGAAGGACTGGACCAACACTGGAACAAACACTTGCATGTCTGTCATTCCCCAATGTTTCCTGCATACTTCTAGCTTTCTGGAAACGCAGGCAGGAGCCACAGCCTACCTGGATGGTTTTGGTGAGTTTCAGAGCAGGGGTCACCGTCCCAATGGGTGGGCTTGTGAAGGTAACAGGCGATCTCCTCTTCAAGCTGATCTTTTCCCTGGCATCAGTCACCTGCCTGGGCTTCTGGGGCACAGCGCTCTGCTGCTTTCGGGAGTTCAGCATCTCTCTGGCATCCTGTACTTTTCCTTTGATCCGAAACCGAGCATCTTTCTGCAAAAGCTTCTCACGGGCATCTTTGACTCCCAGCTTGAGCCGAGCATCTGAGATGCCAATCTTCTGCCGGGCATCGAATCTCTGCTGGAAGGTGGCTGTACGAGCTGGCTGGCTAAGAAGACTATGCTGGATCCCAACTCGAGATCGGATGCCTCCTCCAACTCCTGGTCTGGCACTGAGCCTGCAAGTACAAACTGCAACAGTGAATGGACCTGAAGATCAGCAGCCCGTGGAGGAGAGCTAGGACACTGAGCAGAGCTCATCCCCAATTTCCAAAACCCTGCTGGCACCCACAGACACAAAGACATACTAACTTCTTTCTCACCTCTGCCTTTTACCTTTGTGTAATAAACGAAATTAAGACCGTTTCCATCCCTGATCATGCCTTCAATCAACACTTTATATACCTTGAGGTATCTGTTATGCCTGCTTTCCTTGTGGAAGGCAGACCTGGTGAAGCTGCCTCTTAAAACAAATGGTGCCTCTATGCAGGCAGACAACTCTTACTAGGACTCAGGGGGCCAACATGTAGGTCTTAGCACTCCAAGAACTAATAATGAAGTTATAAAGATTTAACTAATAGCCATGCATGGCAATGCTCATAATCATAGCATTCAGGAGGCTGAGGCAAGATGACTGCTGCTGAGTTCAAGGGTGGTCTGAGCTACACTGCAAGACGCATCTCAAGATAAAAAAAGACACAAGGGCTGGAGACAGAGCTCAATGGTTAAGAGTGTGTTTCTCTAGCAGAGGACCTGGGTTGTTCCCAGCTCTGGGATGGTTGGTGGCTTACACTATTTGTAACTCCAATTCTAGGTGATCCAATGTCCTATTTTGACTTCTGAAGGGCACCAGGCCCATACATGGTACACACATACATTACATACATGCATGCAAAATGCTCATACACATAAAATAAGTAAAACTAAAAAAACAAAAGTAGCTCTGCAATAACAAAAATGTACAATTTTGACAACTCCTAAAATTAGAAATGAAGGCTAAAACAATGGTGCAGTGGTTAAAAGCACTTGCTATTCTTCCAGACCCAAGTTTGGTTCCCAACACCCAGGCCAGGTAGCTCACAACCAACTGCCTGTAACTCAGCTATGGAAGATCGGATGCTCTTTCTAGCCTTTTCAGACACTGCACACAAACACATGCACACACACACTAAAAATTAAAACTAAAAAATTGTTTTTGGCCGGAGAGATGACTCAATGGTTAAGAGCACTGGGTGCCCTTCCAGAGGAACCAAGTTCAATTCTCAGCACCCACATGGCATCTCACAACTAACTGTCTGTAACTCTAGTTCCAGGGGACCCAACACCCTCGCACAGAATGTATACAGGCAAAGCACCAGTGTACATTAAATAAATAAATCTTTAAAAAGTTAGAACTGAATTAAGCTCCCTTGAGCAGGCCCCGTTCCTGTGGTTTGAGAGTCACCTGCTGGGCCTGCTGAGTAAGGCACGGAGCCTGCAGCTTTCTTCTGCCTGACCTACCACCTACTCTACCCACAGGCCTCTCTCCACTCCAGAAATAAAAGCGACCATTCCTAAGGCGGTGTCCTGTCTCTAGATCTGTATGCCAACATCTTCTTGGAAACCCTCTTTGAATCTCCAAGACATCTTTCCTTTGTGCCTGTTACAGCTGCTGGTTTCCCCGATTTCTCCCCAACCTAAGCTGGGAAAGAGCAGAAAGGGGGGGTTCACTTCTTTTCCAGGGCTCGGTATCTAAAAAGTAGTACTGTAGCAACTGGGAGGAGAGGGAGGTTTAAAAAAAAAATTGAATATCAAACAAACAAAATCCATCCCCGACCACTCCATTAGTTCATACAAGGACTGCGTGGAAGAGTCATTTACAAAACCAACCAGAGTAAGTTTAAAGTGGAAGGTGGTGCTTGTTTGGTGTGGTTTTCTTATGTAAAGAGTCTGGGAGATCAGGCTGATGGTATAGTTCAGTGGTAGAACACTTGTCTAGCTGGCGCTAGACCCCGGCTGAATTCCCAGCACTGCGTGGGTAAAAAGGATTCAAGGAAATGGAGGCACTAGAGAAACCAGTCAAAAGGAATGGGGTAGGGAGGGTGGCCAGCACCCACAATTAGAGAAAATCAGCTGGGAAGCAGACAACATATACCTCACTTCCCCTGGGCTACCCTTGACTTAGCTGTCCATAGCTTGGAAGCCACGGGCAAAGTGGAGTTATAGAAAAATTTGATGCCATATGGAAGGAGTCCTGTGAAAATGAGACCCTCCCCTACATGCCTCTACAAGCTTTCTCATATTCTCTCACATCTGTTCGTGATGTCCATTAAAAATAGAAACAACTGGCTATGGGTTCAGACAGTTGCTACTAAAGTCCTACTCACAAACGGAAAATTTTAATCAACAATTACCATCTAGCTCTAAACGAAAGCACCCCAGATTAAAACACCCACTTACTGAGCTCCTCCAAAGCCACAGGCAATCAGGTTACCAAAGGGAACGGGAGAGAGTAAGCTTCCAGGTGCTGATTCAAATCCAAAAGTGTGGCTGTCACCGATCAAACAATGGTCACAGTCCTACCAAGAGGAAGGCACCCGCTCTGCAGGGTCATCACAAACAAGTGGACACCTGGAAGGCTGGGGGTCACTTAGACATGACCCAGGAAGCCTGGGCAAAGCAGTAGGTCAAAGGGCATTGCAGACAAGCAGCACGTAGAAAAGCTAGCTATAGCCCACAGCTTACAAGTTCTCTGCTCATGCAGGTGAAGAAGCCATCTGGCTTTCCCCCTTTCCAAACTCAAAAAGATTCTTTACTGCCTGTAACCCCCACACCAATGCCTCTCTGCACCCTGGTTCCTAGGTGGAAGGTCCTCTTGCATCTCTCAAAGCACCCTGCAGCACTTACCACAACGGCCATTTGTAAGCCTGTGTCTCCCACAGCCTGGATGTTCTCAGGTGCACACCCTGGACCTCCTTATCTGTGCCAACCCCACATCCAGGAAGAAAGGCTCAAAGACCTTTCAAGAGATGATCACTGCCATCCACACACTCAAACTCTGCAAGACTGTCTGTCCGGCTCTGACTCAGAGGCACCCTGACCAGGCCCAGAAGCTCTGGGAGCTTACTCCTCTAGATCACAACTTCTGAGATTCCAGCCACCTCCCTCCTACATTTCGCTTTGACTGACTTTCTTCCTCCCCGAGTCTTCCCAGCACGGGGATGCCTCCTCCTCCTAATACTTAGGCTTGTTTTCATCTCTCCCAAAACCTGGAGGATGCCTCAGGCAGCAGGATAAGACACTCTGCCAGTCCTGCCTGCCATTTCCTTTTTCCTTCTTCTTTTTGAGACTTACAACCTGGCCAGGCAGACAGACTCTACACTGGGTCCTAATGCCCGCTGTTTCTACTGGGTCTCCAAGCCGGCTTTCCCTGAGATGTTCCTGAGTCTTCCTTCTTTACCTTAGTCCATTGCTCCTCCCCTACCAAGCCTGGATGCTCTTGCTTTTATTTCTACTTTTCAGTTACCCATTAGGCTTTTCAGGTTGTCTGCCCCATCTATAGACACACACTCGTTATGGAGATGTAGATCCCTGGGTTCCGTCTTACAGAGATTCAGATGTCTTTTGGGTATAGATAGTATAGATAAATTGTCACAGGCTATTTCAATTCACTTGAAAAATTGGCTCTGAAGATGACACCTGGCATGCTTGCTTCAGTTGCAAGCTTAAGTATCTTAGCATTTCCTCCAAAGCCTCTGTCCCAGGTCAGGCTGGCCCCAACTCCTTGTCAGAGAGAACGAAACAGCCCAGGAAAAAGACATATGCATTTAAAACAGGTAAGAGGTAAACCATTTCCAATAGAGGGTACTACTGATTATTTCATGCTATAAAAGTGTTTGTAATAAAATTGGCTAACATGAAGCCCACACATGGAAAGGATAAAAAGGACCTGTCCAGAATCTCTCAATAAGAACTCCAACATCACAGTTTTTTTGTTTTTTTGGGTTTTTTTTTTTTTTTTTTTTTTTGAGACAGGGTTTCTCTGTGTAGCTTTGCGCCTTTCATGGGACTCACTTGGTAGCCCAGGCTGGCCTCAAACTCACAGAGATCCACCTGGCTCTGCCTCCCGAGTGCTGGGATTAAAGGTGTGCACCACCACCACCCGGCCCCAATATCCCAGTTTTAACAGGACTCCCTCAGCTAACTTCTGTCAGATGACATAACCATTAATTTAATGATGATTATGATTAAAAAACAAGACAAACCAAACCAAACCAAACCAACAAAAACAAAACAAAAAAACCCAATAAACCTCAGCCAGGCAGTGGTGATGCACACCTTTAAGCCCAGCACTCGGGAGGCAGAGGCAGTTGGAGCTCTGAGTTTGAGGCCAGCCTGACCTACAGAGTAAGTTTCAGGACAGCCAGGGCTACACAGAGAAACTCTGTCTCAAAAAACCAACCAACCAACCAACCAAACAAACAAACAAAAAACCCCTTTACATACTACTTAAGTTATAAAGGCTGCTCATGTTTTCTGTTTTACCTGGGAACTTACAAGGCCCAATGGGTTAACAAATGGACACATATGATACTGATTCACTGCTGTTACTCCCTGTGTGATTTGAATTCAGCCTTCTCTTATTAAGGTGGTGCTACACAATTCCTTCTAAACTAAATAACTGCCATTTTCAGAACTCCAACTGCGCCCACTTAAAACAATTACAGCTGGACTTGTTAAATGTTAATATTCCTGCAGAAAGGGAAGAGACAGACAAGGTCATTGGACTGTCATCTGAGTAACCAGTCACTTCTTAAAGCTGGTTGTGTGCAATAAGGTCCTAATAGAACGCAAGGTTTCTTGGATGACCAGGCTAAAAACTAAAAATAGGAAGGAGATTCATCGATGCAGCAATGAAAAAAATGTTAAATGTACTGAATAAAGACCCAAATATTCCCCCCTAGAAAGTCTTCTTACAACAAATGATGAGTGTTACTGTTATATCTCATGGTATTAATTTTTTTTTTAATCAAGAGAGATGTATATATAAAAGTTAAAACGACTAAATTAGGGGGTACTGGCTCTGAATACTCCCCCTGCTGTCTTGGTTCTTTTTTTGTTTTTGTTTTTTTGAGGCAGGGTTTCTCTGTGTTAACAGCCTAGCTGTCCTGGAACTCGCTCTGTAGACCAGGCTGGTCTCCAACTCACAGAGATCTGCCTGCCTCTGCCTCCCGAGTGCTGGGATCAAAGGTTTGTGCCACCACTTGATTAACTTAAAACCCACAAAAAAGGTTGTTAAAAATTCATAAATAGGTCATCTTAATTTACTACAGCATGCCATGTATAAATTCCTAGGGTTATATTGGCCTATTCATGTTGGCAAAAATCTGACTTAAAGATGTATGGTTTTGTTAACTTTTAGTTTTCCCAGGACTGTATCTATGGTTTAAAGCTTATTTTGGTATTAAAAGAGCTTCAATTCAAAATTGCAATTTTGAGAAAAAATTAGAAAAATCCTAGTTTTATAAAGTTACTTATTGTAAACAGTTAAAGATAATTAAGGCATACAAGTTAATGGTCAGTTACCTTTTTTCCAAGGAAAAAAGGTCCAACTACAGCAATTGCTCTGTCTTCAAAGTCTCCCAAACAGACATATGAGGATGCTGTGAACCAGGGAAACCTGTACCTAAGCCTACATACCACCTGACCGGTATAGGACCTATATGCCATTTCAAGTGGCTGTGCCCTTTACCCTGGCTTTCAATTCTTCCTCCTAACAAAAGCTAATTCCAGGGTCCACACCCTAACCACCCATGTGCCCCGATTAAAGGAGGCTGCCAGATAGTCTGTCATCATACTCACAGTTGTGGATATTTATTCAGAATATCCAAGTGGTGTCTTTGACTCTATAGGCTTCCAGTTCTCCTTTAAATTGCCAATTAGATGCTGAATTTAACTGAATTTAAAGCTTCTTTTACAAAGCTTCCAGGTGCTCATTCCTTACCTGGGAGTTTGGTGTAACAAACTGCTAATTAGTTACCTTATCCTTCTACAGAACTCTGGTACATGGTCTGGGCAGCTGTACAACTGTATTAAACCTTACTAAACAACATTTATATTAGCTCTGTCTCTTAATGTTCCCCAAGGGGTTGCACAGTCACTACCTCCTGAGGTCTTCTGGATCCTTGCCATCTGTGGAGTTTCACTGTGGCCCTTGGATGGACCCTCCTCTGAGGCACTTCGACTACTGCCCTTTCTACGTTCTCCCTTGATCAGCTCAAAGAGAAATCTGCACCCTCCACCCAAAAGCAGTGGGGATGACCTATGAAGGGGTATCCAACTCCATCCCTCTTTTGCCACTCCGATCAGTTCTTGGCACTCAGAACTAGAACAACCAGATGGAAGCCTTTCTACACCAATTAACCTGTTTTACCAGCTCCCAAAAGCCCCAAAAAATTTCAGATCAGCTTAACACCCAACCTGATTCTTTGGCTGCTGCAGTACTCCGTGACTAGATCTGACTCCAGCTTGGGATGGGATTTGTGTCCTCCTCTGAACAGATCCTAACTGGGTTGAGATGTGGCCCAAAGACATAGGGAGCAAACAAAAATGCAAGCACAAGTTCTCCTGTGTATGTATGGGCTTTGAGTTGCCGCTCTCCCTGGCCCCTGCCCCGATCGCTTCCTTCATCCTTAGTGTCCTCGGAGTCACATTTTCTACTATCTCTTAAGTGTTTTACCCTCTGAACTCCCACTATAAGCCCTCCCAGTGGCTCTCACCCTACAAGTGATGGGGTGCCAACAGTTACAACATGGCCAACTGACCAATCAGATTAAGGAAGACCTGGCTTTGGTACAACACAGCACAGGCACTTTACAAAATCAAATAGGTTCCCTGACTGTGGTGGTCCTCCAAAACCGCAGAGGACTAGACTTAATGACTGCCAACAGGGAGGTATCTGTGCCTTCCGAGGGGAAGAATGCTGTTTTCCTGGGAGTCAACCTGGCCCAGTGTGGGAAAATGCTAACTTCTTAGAAGGAATCAGCACAGACAAAGGGCAGACAATACTTTCTGGAAGCGCACCTGACTGCTTGGGGACCACCCAGTCATGCTCCTGCTAACTTTCCTCTTTGCCCCCTGCCCTTCCAGCTCTCTCACCAAGCCCTCCTACAAAGACTACAAGCTTCAGTACCCAGAGGGTCACCAAATTCTTCATGCCCCATCCCACCTGGAAGGGATTTCTACATGCCCACCTTCCGCCATTCTGACAGTCACCCCACTCCAACTGAAGCCTCCCTGAAACTATCCCCTTTGCCCCCCTCTTTTACTCCTCTAGAATCGGGACACCTTGGTGTGGTGGCTTGAATGTAACGCCCCATAATCTCACAGGGAGTGGCACCAGTAAGCTGTGGCTTGGTTGGAGGAAGTATGTCACTGTGGGGGCGGGCTCTGAGGTTTCCTATGCTCAAGATACCACCCAGTGTCTCAGCTGATTTCCTGCTGCCTGCAAGATGTGGACTCTCAGCTACTCCATACTCCAGCACCATGTCTGCCTGCATGCTGCCATGTTCCCTGTCATGATGATTAATGGTCTGAACCTCTGAACTGTAAGTGAGCTACTCCAATTAAATGTTTTCTTTATAAGAGTTGCTGTAGCCGGGCAGTGGTGACACACGCCTTTAATCCCAGCACTTGGGAGGCAGAGCCAGGCGGATCTCTGTGAGTTCAAGGCCAGCCCGGGCTACCAAGTGAGTTCCAGGAAAGGCACAAAGCTACACAGAGAAACCCTGTCTTGAAAAACCAAAAAAAAAAAAGTTGCTGTGGTCATGGTGTCTCTTCACAGTAATAAAAACTCTGGGACAGTTGGGTAATAGCCTCAGGTCATGAGGAAGTGAGTCAGACTATATGGGGCACTAGCCTCTAGCCATAAAGAATGGCTTAGCCCCAGCCTGACCAGTCCATTCCACCCAAAGAAACATCATGCCCCAGTATCAAAAACAACCCACCCTGAGCCTGGTGTGGTGATGCATGCCTTTCATCTCAGCACTGAGGAGGCAGAGGCAGGAGATTTTCTGAGTTTGAGGCTAGCCTGGTCTACAAAGCAAGTTCCAGGACAGCCTGGGCTGTTACACAAAGTAAACCTGTCCTGGGAAACAAAAACCAACAACCCACCAATAAATTAACATGGGTCAACAGACATTAATTGAAGAATCAAATTTAAACAATCTTTCCCGTTATTGATGTTAGTGTTCTAGTTCTAATCTACCACATTAACACCTCCAAAGTAAAAAGGATGGATGACTACTGTCTTCAGGAGGAGCACCATCTTAGGGCTCTAGTCTTGCTCAGGGACAGCCCACTCTACTGCTGATCAGGGTGAGAATGCCCACGAATGACACCTGACAAAGTGCTCAGCTGCTCACATATAAGTCATCAAGACAATCTGGACTGACATTTTAATCTATAGCAATGCCTCACTTGGTGACAGGGACACACTGAAAAATACAGGACAGTAATGAAAACAGCTTAGCAATGCCATGTCACATGACCCTAGGGGCCACCTCCACGTGTGCCACTTTTGTCTGTACACCGAGGGTGCATTTGTGGAAGAGAGGCCCTGGCAGTTAGGGATACAGGAGCTGCTCCTGCTGGGAGTAGCTACTTTGCAATTTGATGCATTCATTCCCTGGTTACAGGCATTCTTTCAACTCCTTTCACAGCTTTGGAGGCTTCTGTGTTCCAGCTTTTTATAATCACATCTCCTCTGCTGCATGAAAAGACAGCTATTCATCCCAGCAGGCAGCAGCACTGGTTATAAGGCAGGCATTAGTCATCAGGGATTCTTCAAATAAATACAACTGCCAGGGCAGACCTCTAAACCAGTCAATTATGGCACCTGCTCCAGAACTGCTGAAGGCTCACTAACAAAGCCCTGCCATATAGGGTTCTCCAGTCTCACCCCATCTTTGAGCTTGCAGCCTCACATCCCATTGTAGGAACTACTGAGTTTCCTAAACACGTTCTGCACATTTGTCTTTGGGAAGGTGAGGGAGGGTGGCTGCCCCACCCTGGACAGCAATTATTGCCTGTGCAATGTTCCAAGCAGCCCGGGTACTCCTCGAGACCCTGGGAAGAGCACTGCAGGTCAGGGAGAGGGCCCACTGGACTCCTCTCTCCTAGTCTCCACCTAGAACCCGGCATACACTAACGGTGTGAGGGACTAGGAATGTCCTGCCTTCCTGGTTCTGTGGAAGACAGCCAAGGCCAGCTCCAGATCCTGATACAAAAGAAGCTCATGGGTTACAGAAGTGGATTTAAATCCAGGAAGTTATGCTAAGAGTGTATTCGTGTTGACATCATTCAAAAAAAAAAAAAAAAAAAGAAAGAAAGAAAAAAACTGTGTGTGTGTGTGTGTGAGAGAGAGACCACATATACAGCACAGCACAAATGCAGAGATCAGAGGACAACTTTCAGGAGTCTGTTCTTTTCCTCTACCAAATGGGTCTTGGGATGGAATCAGTTGTCAGGCTTGGCAGCAGGCTTTTTTACCTGCTGAGCGATCTTGCTGGCCCTGAGGTCATTTGGGGGAGGAGGGTGGTGGTATTTTTGTTGTTTTTTGAAGATTTTATTTTTTTGTTTTATATATTTGTCTGGATGTATGTTTGTGTACCATGTACACAGGGAGGTCAAAAGAGGGTGACAGATCCCTGGGTACTAGAGTTACAAAGAGTTGTGAGCTGCCATGTGGTTGCTGGGAATTGAACCTAGGTCCTCTGGAAGAGCAGCCAGTGCTCTTAACTGCCGAGCCAGCCCAAACAGTTTAACCTAAATTAGTAACAAGATACCAGGGCACGTTCCTTTACTGAAGTATTTTCATACATTTCACTTGAAGACGGCGCTCCTCCACCTTGATTTTTGTGTCTGGAGCTACAATTTCTTCAGCTTATCTCACGAAGAGTAAGAGTGAGGAGCTGGCCCAGAGCCTGGATCTGAACCCAACTGGATCCTCCTACCCACTGCGGCTCCAAGGACTCCTCAGCTGACCAACTCCAGCACACTCTACCCAGACCAGCAGTGATCCCAAGAACTAGACTAGGCAAACTAAAGAGAGATGCTGTGCTCACTAACTCAATCGAGACCCTCACGTCTAAGGCAGCAATCCACAGGGCCCAGCCTGCACTCCAGCGCTAAAATCACTAGAGACAAGTGTAGGCGGGACATCAGGGTCTCATCAAGAGATGAAGCAAGGGCCATTCAAACCACGTTCACCACTCTACAACCGACCACTCATCGGAGCTCGTGCTCAGACTGCCCCCCCAGGTCCTGACTCAGTTGGTGTGTGCAGTCTTAGGGTGAGCAGTGAGGAGGGCCACCAGGCAGCGGCTTTAAGGAGGCTGTTTTCCCATGCAGTCCCTGGCTAGGAGGAGAGCGGCTGTCCCGGGAGCCACCCACTCTCCAAGTTACTTAGCACAAGGCTCTTCTCAGGGTCACTTTGAAAACACTTAAAACCAAAGTTCCCACAACAGTGGTTCTTCTAGAAAGTACTAAACAATATATTTACTGGGGGAAATGACATCACAGAACTTGACAGGGAGCCCCAGATCAGTCTGTTGACTATGCAAGTGCAATGGAATGTCAATTAGTTTTAACCCTCTCACTGCTTCCTAGGCCTCCAGAACACTCCTGTTCCAATCCAAACTTCACACATAAGCAAAATCCTCACACTGAAAAATCACATCTTTTTTTTTTTTTCTCTTTTCAACAGTGACATCGATGAAGGCCACCACCTAGTGAGCACTTGGCCTGGGGGAACAGGCATTTCTGTTTAAAGAAAGCTCCATGGCACCTCCCATCACTTTGTCCACTCACTACAAAGTACATTCTTTGTTTTCTGAGGCAGGGTCTCAACAGCTCAGGCTGGGTACCAATCCTCCAACCTCAGCCTCCCAGTGCTGGGATGACAGGCATGCTCCATCACCTCAGCTCTAATGTGGTAGGAACATTTAAAAAAAAAGGGGGGGGGGGAGTATGGTTCGGATCGAGAATGTTCTCCAGAGAACCCACAGTGGAAGAGCTGGTTTGCAGCTAGAGGTGCTATTGGGGGGGGGGGGGGGGGGAGGAGTGGATAGGTCCATCTATGTAGCCCTGGCTGTCCTGGAACTCTAGTCTATGTAGATCAGGCTGGCCTTGAACTTACAGGGATATGCCTGCCTCTGCCTGGAGTGCTGGGACTCAGATGTGCACCACCACACTTGGTGGTGCTAAGAAGGAACTAACCACATCACGAGAGACTAACCTTACCAACGGATTACTCCACTGAGGAGTTCATAGCTAAAGGGACTACTAGGGGGTGGGGCCTAAAAGCAGGAAGCAGGTCACCTCCTTCCTTTATTTCGGTCCCTTCCCTCTCTCCTCCACTCACCTCTCCTGCTTCCTTGGCTGCCCACCCGTGAACACCCCCTGCTACTTTAGTGTTCAGTCAAGTGAGAGCCAGGCAAACACGGACTGAAACCATGAGTCACCCGCTATCTCCCATACTGTCACAGCAACGTCACAGCTAACACACACAGCTCTCATGCACAATCAGTCCTCTAACAAGCTGCCAGGAGACCATTACAAGAGCAGCAGAGAAGGGGCCTGCTCAGGGACAGCATGCCTGGCTCACAGCCTGCTCTCCCTGAAGGTGCACACATCTTCCTCTCCCCGAAGCTGTCCTCACTGCTTGACATTCCAAGACAACCCAACTAGGTTTCACAGACTGCACAGCATCAGCCTCTGAGGGGAGACATCTGTGTCAAGAGCTGTGCTAAGATAACAGCAGACTTGTGTAAGCAAACCCCGTTAAGCTTGTACACTACATTATCACAAGCTGTAAGTTCCGGAATGCACTCCCTCCTTTGATTCCCCACCCCGTCTATGGTTTTTCGTGCACGCCTTTAATCCCAGCACCTTAACACCACCCCCCCCACCCCGCTATGAACTCGTCAATGGAGTAATCCATTGGTAAGGTTAGTCTCTCGTGATGTAGTTAGTCCCTTAGCACCACCAGTGTGGTGGTGCACAACTTTAATCCAGCACTCGGTAGGCAGAGCCAGGCGGATCTCTGTGAGTTCAAGGCCGGCCTGGTCTACAGAGCAAGATCCAGAACAGGCACCAAAACTACACAGAGAAACCCTGTCTTGAAAAACAAACAAACAACAACAACAACAAAAAAAGAAAGAAAGAAAGAAAAAGAAAAAAAGAAAGAAAAGCTTATGGCCTCTTCTTGGGGTCACAGAGCTTGTTAGAAGCTCTGGTACCCCAAGGTGATGGAATAAAGTTGCTTCTGCTCATCTAAGGTTGGTGGTGTCTTCATTTCCAGACCCATAAAAGCTCGAGATGGCTACCAATGTTTAAGAGGCTATTGAGTCTTAAGTGTCTCACATAGTCCAGGACATCCATCAGTGACCACCAACGCACCCTGTCTTTCTTTCCTTGTCTGTGGCCAACTCAACCAGCAGTTAAAACTCTGAGCACTCCGTGGCCTTGGGAAAGCCACCCTACCGTCTCGTCTCTCAGGCTCCAGCTTCCCATTTGTGAAAGCGGTATAAGGTAAATACATAAATAGCACGGGAGTGCCTGGAGTCCCAGCTACTGAGGAGGCTGAGGCAGGGGGACCGATTGAGTTCAGGAGTCCGAAACCAGCCTGGGCCAACAATGGAAGACGCCAGCTTCTCAAAACAGAGACAAACTCGCCTGCCATCCCAGCACTTGGGAAATGAAAGGAGGATCTAGGCCTTTCAGGCCAGGCTCAGCAACAAACACAGCGAGTTCGAGGCCTGCTCCCGCTGGGTGAGACTCCCGTCTCAAGAAAAGTGGCCAACAACAACAAAACATTACAGACACCATAGTGATAGGAACAAGGCACTCTGCACACAGGAAAGGGTCCCGTCCGCTCAACTTCCGTCCTCTCAATTCCGAGGGCCGCAAAGCGCGAGCAGAGACTGCGCCACCGTGGCCCCCGTGGCCCCCGGGCCCAGCCGCCAGGTAGGAAGGGCCGGCGCCGCCCAGCCCTCGGCCCGCCCGTAGCGGGGCCGCCCGGGCCCGGTAACCAGTGGGCTGGCGAGCGGATGGGCCCCGCGTAGCCCGGCCAATAAGGAGCGCGGCGGACGCAGGGGGCGGGAGCAAGCGGCTTCTCGCGGGCGGCTGCCTTCTCTGCCCCCGAACCCTAGGAAGCGGCGAGTCCCACGAGCCCCGAGTAGAGGAAAAGGCCGCTCACCGTCCCTTGGTCGCCGTCCCGCGCTTCCGGATGAGCTCGTCCAGCGAGATGTCGGCCATCTTGCGCCGCCAAGCTAGCGGAGAGCGCGGAGACCGTCAACAACGAGCCCGCCCCCAGGCCGCCGACGGGGCGACGAGCCGCTTCCGACACCCGGACAACCAACTCTCGCGACAGCTCAAAAGACGCTCGGAACGGAAGGGGCGGGGCCGCCCCCCATGAGCCTCTGCGGTGCCCACTTTTAATCTGCATATAGAAGGCCAGAACGTAGTGGGTTCTTTCCCCCGCGCCCCTCCTTTTACAGAGGAAGAGCTGAAATGATATAATTGGAAACTACTAGAAAACTTTCACGTGGACAATTTTGTCGGTTGAACGGCCGATCTGAAAGTCACCACAGCTAAAATGAGAATACAATTCCTTACGCTCGAGGACTGTGGGTCTCATCTTCATGCCTTAAACTTATGAGTAAGGAAAATAACGATTCGGGGTGACGCCCGAGTCCTCACTGCTAATGTGAGAAGAATTTTTGAGCGGGTAAAGGTTGCCCTCTAAGGCGACCCGCCTACTTTGCGGGATGCCTGGGTGCGGTAGTCTGCCCGAACCCCCCATATGCTAAAGAAAAGCAGAAATAAGACGAGGTGTCTTCTGTACCGGAACCGTGTAAACCCTTGTTTGCTGGCTTTAACTCACCTTGTAGTTTGATTTCTGCACCTTGAGTGTGGATAACTCCAGAAGACAGGCTGTGTCCCCTGGAAAACAGTCATTCAAGTCCACTTTTCAGGTTCGAAACCCAGTAGGCCACAGGGGGTCTTGTCTTTGTTTTTCTCCAGACAGGGTTTCTCTGTGTAGCTTTGCGCCTTTCCTGGAACTCAGGCTGGCCTCGAACTCACAGAGATCTGCCTCCCGAGTGCCGGGATTAAAGGCGTGTGCCACCACCACCTGGCTAGGTTTTTATTAATTTATTATGGATATAGTATTATGACTGCAGGCCAGAAGAGGGCACCAGATCTCATTACAGGTGGTTGTGAGCCACCATGTGGGTGCTGGGAATTGAACTCGGGACCTCTGGAACAGCAGTCTTAACCTCTGAGCCATCTCTCCAGCCCCATGTCCCCATTCCTCTTGGCATCGAAGTTGTTTTAAAAAAAAAAAAAAAAAAAATCCGTGTTTTCCTCCAGTACAGGAGACTATAAGGAAATCATCTAATTTCGGTTTGGGGACTGGGGATGAGGCTTTGTGTGGGTGCAACCCCACTGGACTCCCTCATAGAATGGAGCTGTCATCAGGCCTTTCTCCCTGGGGCAAACAAATGCATCTTCCAGCGATGAAACTGCCTTGTTGTAAGCAAAGAAATTCACTTTGCTTGGCAACTGTAGAAACCACACCTCTGACTGAAACCGAGTCCAGGCACACTGGGGTGGGGACATACCCAGGGTCCTGCTCTGGACAAGCCTCCTCAACGACTGGACTCTTCTGGAGGACTTCAACTATACACAAACATACTACATACCCAAGTGACACCCTATTGTGAATTCCTTTTCTTTTTACTAGTTCCTGATGTGCTTGGAGTGTGTCAATTCTTTCCCCCCAATTCCATGTGTTAGGGAGTGATTTCTCACCCCAATATCAACGTCTGAGTTAGTAAAGGGGCTACTGTAGCTTTCTAATTGAGCCTCAGGTCTTGGAAGAGCAGAGAATCACTAGCCCATATGGTGGACTGGAAAACTGAGGCAGAAAGGGTCTGGTCCAAGTCTAGCACATCTCCTCGGAGAATAAGATCCCTTTCAAAGCTCACACCCTGATTTCGCATCCTCAGGCAACACAGACCTAACCTGAGCCAATGACGAAAGGCCTGTGGGGCTTGGGATTCTAAATGGAGCACACAAGAGTCCTGTGTGCAGAGTTCCAGGGACATGGTAGGGTAGGAGAGAGGAGAGGCTGCCCCATTGCTGAAGCTTCCAGGGGCATTCCTGCGACCCCCTCCCACTCTCCCTGGCTCCACTCTAGCCTTACTAGCTGAAGGCAGGGCAGGTCGGGGTGTTTGTGTATATGTGGCTTCTTAACCTGCTGGTCACTCTCATGTGTCTAGTCCCACACACTTCTTTACCATTGCCTGCCCCTTCTAGCCATCTATATTCTTTAAAAAAAAAAAAAAAAATATTTATTATGTACACAGAAGAGGGCACCAGTTCTCATTTCACATAGTTGTGAGCCACCATGTGGTTGCTGGGAATTGAACTCAGGACCTCTGGAAGAGCAGTCAGTGCTCTTAACCTCTGAGCCATCTCTCCAGCCCCCTTATTATTTCTTTTTAAGATTTATTTACTTATGGGGGCTGGAGAGATAGCTCAGAGCTTAAGAGCACTGGCTACTTTTCTAAAGGACCCAGGTCCAATTTCCAGCACGCACTTTGCAGCTCACAACTGTCTATAGTTCCAGTTCCAGGGGATCTGGCACCTCATGCAGACATACATGCAGGCAAAACCCCAATGTACAAATAAATAAATTATGGGTGGTTGTGAGCCACCATGTGGTTGCTGGAAATTGAACTAAGGACCTCTGGAAGAGTGCTCTCTCCAGCTGCCCCTCATCCACCTATTTTTTTTTTTTTTTTTTTTTTGACAGGGTCTTTCACTGAGCCTGGAGTTCATCAATAGGCTAGATTGGCTGGCAACCTGCTCACCGTCCTGACCACTTCCCAGGGCTGGAATTACAGGCATATACAGCTTCCCCAGCTCCCCAGCCCCTCCAGCCTCCTGCTTTTCTTGATGTTTCAGGAAGCTGCTTGTTCCAACTATACACCCACGAACTCATTCTCAGTGCCTGAACATCTGCCCCAGTGGGATCAGGTCTTGACAGCCCAGCTATTGCGTCAGAGGTGGCTTTCCTACCACCGGTTTTAAGAGCAGCCCTCATTCCCTCCCGATCTGTCTTCAAGTGACCATCTTACAATTGTTATCAGCCTAGCATCTTTCCCAGAAGAATCCAGAGCTAGGAATCAGGAAAGAGAAGGCAATGGCAGAGACATCACAGGGACGTCTCAACATGGACAGGGGACCAGGAAAGAGCACCGATGAGCCCCCACCCCCACTCTACATCTTCCACAGGGCTGTCCTGACCTGGAAGTGACAGTCATCGTAAGGTGACAGGACAAGGCTGGACTTCCCATCTACTTTCCCCCACTTTCCACACTCTGAACACGTCTGTCTCTCCTGCCCCTCCCTGGCGATCCCCATGGAGACTCCAGAAGGGTCAGTGTTAGCAAAGTTTTACTTCAACTTTTTTCTGCCCATAAATGACTAAAAAAGCCGGTGTTAGGAGACGACACCATCTGCTGGAGGCTGCGCCAGGCACCGGGTCTGTTCCCCAGACAAGAGGCACTGCTCAGCCGCCCTTCCCCAGGCTGGGGACCGGGCGGGCGGGAGGTTTGGGATGGAGAAACAAGCCAGAATGATGGTTCCAGACCACGTCGGGGATCCCAAGGTCTACCCCACTCTGTTGGGCTGATGACTCAGGGCACCCAAGGCTGCAGGGGGAGGGCGTGAGGTTTTGGAAGGGTCCATGTGCTGCCCCAGAAATGCTTGGCCAGCAGTGGGGGGGTAGCTTGTCACTGCCAGACACCCTCCTGAGAGAACCTCTGGGTGTCATCATCTAAAGTAGTGTGAGGGGCACAGGCCAGGTCATGGCCTAAGGCAGGTAGTTGGATGGTAGGCATGGGTCCTGAGACTGGCTGTTACCCTTCCCTCTTCCTTTCTATAGACTGTGTGGTCCACAGCAAGGGGTAGACATGATACTGACAGCTCTGTGTGTGTGTGTGTGTGTGTGTGTGTGTGTGTGTGTGTGTGTGTAAAGGGGTGGTCATGGGACATCTCTGATAATGGTTAGCTAGTGCCAAACAGGAGCCTATGCAGAAAGTGGTCAACAGGGACCACCTGATACAATGTCCTGATCCCAAAGAGGCCCCTCAGGGGCCAGAAGAGCTGGATGACCAGGGCCGGGCAGGCCAGGCTGAACCCAGGCCCCAGTATGGATGTGAGCTGATGTTAGGGTGGGGGACAGTGGTGGGGAAGGAAGGGGAGGGCAGGTGGCTGTGGTGAATACAGGAACAGCAGGCACGGGAGTGGCCAGCGTCCGGTCATCAGAAGGTGAAGCATCGCTCCTTGGGGTGGCCCACACGCTCCAGGTTTGGCAAACAGGCAAACTGGATCATGGGTGGAGGTCCACACATCAGTATCAGCGGCTCCTCCCCAGGGGGTGGAAGGTGGTCCCTGATCATCTCCTCGTTCACGAAGCCCTGGCTGTAGTTCCAGTCTGTAAAACAAGAGACCAGTTCAGTCAGAATGGAGTCCACTGTCCACCTGACCCACGTTCCCCTGTCCGTCCTGACCCCTCCCTAAACCCAATACCTCCTGACAGCCTGCAACCAGAAAACAAGGCCTTCCTGTTTCCCCTCACCCACCCTACAGTTTGAAAACCTGCCCCATGGGCCCCCACAACTATCAGAGGATTATTTAGTCTTATGATAGGATGCAGTTCGGCCCATGCATGCTAAACAAGTGTCCCACCCAGGGTATGGCACATGGATTTCATTTTATAGAAACAGATGCCCAAAGGACCCAGGATTGTTCAAGGTCGCACCCGACTAGTCTCCCTGATGCGGTGTCCCGCCCAGGCTTGTTGGAGTGACATTCTCTACACCTTAGACCCCAGCAACAAGCTCACTGCCTGACTCTTCGGCCCCCACAGAGCCAGCCCACAAGAAGTAGGGTCTTGTTCACAGCTGGGTTTGGGTCCCTGGGCCGAAACTGTTACTCAGTAAACAATGAGCAGGCCAGGAGAAATTACAGGCTCAGGACCGAAATCCCAGCACCTGAGAGAGACAAGGGAAGTGAGGATGTGAGTTCGAGGCCAGCTCAGGGACTGTAAAGTGAGACTGTGTCAAAATAAATAAATAAAACAAAAATCCCCTGAAGGAGCAGCATGTAAAAGCAGTCCCGGATCCGATACCAGTGAGGCCAGGACAGACTCTAGGCCTGGGCCCGGGTGTCAGCTGCTCCCTCCAGGTCCTGCCACCTCCTCCTCCTTTCCTGGGCCGGTGTGCACACTATCTCCACTGTTCCCATCCTTCATAACAGAAAATACATCAGAGAAGCCAGCGCACGGTGGCTGGGGAGGGTTCTGGTCTGATATTGACTTTTACGGACTGGCTGGCTGGTTCAGGATGCTCAGAACAATTCTGACACCTCTCGCCCCATCCGAGGGTACCTGCTCCAGGCCAGTCCCTGAACTGTGTCCCGTGGGCACATCCCTGGATTGTTTTCAGAGGTAGACAGGTGGAGGCAGCAGCCGAGCAGGGGGATGCCGGGCCACTGACCCCTGCCACTGAGGCTACTTCTGAGACTCAGGGCTCCACCAGGCGTGGCAGAGGCCCCTCAACCCCGCCAGTGTCTATCACTCGGGATTATCTCTTGCTTGTCTCTGCCCTCTGAAACCCAGACAAGCTTCCTCAAAGCCTCAACAACAACAGAAACACAGAAGCTCGGGATAAAAAAGGCACTGGGGCCACAGAGCTGGCTCTGTGGGTCAAGGCACTTGCTGTGCAAGCCAAGCCTGTTGACCCGAGTTCGATTCCCAAAACTTGACTCCACAAACTTGCCCTCTAACCTCCACACATATGCCATGGAATGCACCCACAAAACACACACACACACACACACACACACACACACACACACACTTAATAATTTTTTTAAAGGTGCTGACAAGGAGGCATTGCCTTTATGATGTGTCCTCTATGGGTTCCCAGGTGCGGGAGGGGCCAATACAATCCCAGGAGACCCTAGGACTGGGAAGAATCCACCGTTTGATCCATCAGATCCTCCAGCCCAGGGATCCCATGAGCTAAGTAACTGAACACATTTCCCTTTGCACCCTGACTGCTGGGAGTGTCGGGGTGACACGCAAGGCCCATTTGTGGCAGGCATGCATCACAGCCAATGCTTGTGTGAGCCCCATCCCTGACTCCACTTCAGGCCAGCCCTTGTTTTTCTTCCATTTCTAAATTCCATTTGTACCCCCTCTGACTCAGAGTGTGAGTCACGGCAGGCTTCCTAGGATTCCTCTGGAAAAAGGCGTGGCACAGCCAGACAGCTGCCTGGGAACGAGCCGTCTGACAGCGCAGACAGGTCAGAGGAGAGGTTCACAAGGCATTTCTGCATGGTGTTTCCTTATGCAGGTCCCAAAGGTGGCCCTGGGGAAAGCTAGCATTTGTCACATGTATGGGCTGCTGTTCCCGTGTCTGGGTCCTCAGGGCCTGTTGCTGCTTCCTTGTGGGTCAGGGTGGTATTGAATAAGAGGGAAATGTAGGCTGATTACCCAACTCTTGCCTTAGCCTTGTTAGGGAAACCAGCCCCACGAGATGGCCTGCATTTCCTCAGATCACCATGAGGGGGCAGCCCTGGCCCTGACCCCTTCGGAGGGTGGTCTCCGGTTAGCTGCTCCCAGGCAGGCCCATCTCCCACTGCCCCTTTCTTTTCTAAAAGAACAGAAGCCATTCAGACACCCACACCCAGCGCCTCGCTGACTCAGGCGCAGGGCTTGGCCGGCATGGAGTTGGGTAGCTGTTACTTCCCACTGAAACTCTTTCCTGCCAGGGGAGAAGGGAGGCCAAGGCTCATACAACTCCACAAGTTTGGGAGACTGATCAGGGCCTCCCTGGGATCACAGAGGGAAGCCTCCTCGGTCATGAGTGGGCACCCATGCTGGGGTGCACGTCTAGGTGACGCAGCTGCTTTAGAGTTACTGAGTTCCTGTAAGGGACCCTGCAGCTGTGCTCCTAACTAACCCCAATAAATTCGGTGGACACCAGGGTGAACTTGGGTGGAATCATTCCTTTACCTTTGGTCTCTCAACCCAAGATAAATAGAAACGGTCTTTTTTGCCCTCTCCACCTGGGGTTAATAGAAACAGTCTATCTTTGCCCTCTCTCCCAGGGGGAACTAGAAACAGTCACGGAGGAGTGTTAATTACTGCTGTTGTTTTAAGGGGATAGTGTCCCGTGTGGCCCAGGCTGGCCTTGAACTTGCTATGTGGTTGAGAATGACGAACTTCTGATGCTCTGGCCTCCCACCTTCTCCTGAACACTGAGATTGCAAGCATGTGCCACCATCATGTCCAGTTTGTGTTACGCTGTAGGTCAGACCCAGCGTAATACTGCAAAGTGAGCCCCAGCCCAATACTGATGTGACCTCTTATACTCTCGCATTTTACTCAAAGCAGGATACAAAGGACAGCCCAGTTCCCAGAGAGCAGTCTCACAGGAGTTTCGGGGCCTCATTCCCTCCTTCCAGCATGGACCTGGCTCCTCCACAGCACTATGAACTTGACCCACAGCTTATGCAGGAGCATGGCGGGGCAGCCATATCACCCCAGCCCCTCTCCAGAGTGAGTGACCAGAAAAAACATTTACAAACCACACAGAAGCTGCCGCCCCAAGCCTCAGCACCATCCCAAGGCCTGCTCCAAAGTGAGCCAAGCCCAAGGAGATAGTGTGGGCTCCACTGTCCAGTGGGGCAGCATGGAGACTGAAGGACCAGGACTCCTGCCCTGTCTCTGCTGCTTCCCAGCTGTGGGATGTGGGCACGTACTTCCCGTCGCTGAGATCTGGGTCGCCCACAGCCACGAACAGGCTGTGAGTGCTGAATGAGGCTGGTGAAGGCTCAGGGCTGAGGGTCCGGCCTCCCACTCCACCTGGGGTTCCCCATGCTCACCGTCCGGGGCTTTGTCCACTGTGTACCAGAGCTTGAAGCGAGCGGAATGTTCGTTCCTCAGTTCCTCCAGCTCAGGCCGCAGCAGGATGTCTTTCTCAGACTGCAGGGGACAGGCCACCCAGTCAGGAAAGGTGACTCAGGGACTGCCCTTGGGGACCTCAACAGGGACTGACCCAGGGGTGGACCGCCATGTCCCTGTAGGCCACATCGGCGACTCAGAGGCAGATGCGGAAGCTCACGATGGTCCTAGTGACACTGTGGCCCTCTCCAGCCACCTCGCCTGCAGGGCCTCTCAAAGCGGCTGACCAACGGGTCCTTATAAATGGAGCCTGTGAGCTGGGCATGGTGGCACATGCTTATAAACCCAGCAGCCAGAGGCAGAGGCAGGAAGATCATGAGTTCAGGATCAGTCTCCACTTTGTGGGTTTAGGGCCAGTTTAAGCTCTCTCTCTCTCCTTTTGGCCTAGCCAAGGCCCCAGTGTGGGCATCTAGGTGTTTCCTACAGCTGTACAGGGACCAAGTCTCAGGATGGTCGAGCCTAGATCAGGAGCAGAACATGCCTCCCCTGGGCTACTGTGCCCAATACATGGGTAGTGCAGAGCTGGGCCTGACGGGCTCTGGGACAAGATGACCTAAATCGTATCTGGGAAGCACAAGGTGCCAAGGTCTGACCTCTATACTGCTGGGACAGGTGGACTCAGATTGGTCCCCTCAGAGACCTCACATAATTTCATATTCAGCCACCAAACATAGGACCTGAGAAGGCTCACGCTCCAGTCTTGCTTCACCAGCCTAGTCTACCAGTGAGAAGGGCAGGAAGGACAAACTCCTCATGCTAGGCGACACAGGTCACAAAAGCCAGGCTCCACCGAGCCCCTGGCACTTCACCTCCGTCTCTGCCCAGGCCAGTGTCCTTCCACTCTACCAGAGTTCCAAACTCTGCCTGGGGCAGCACCCAGTGTGGAGGACGGTGTCTAGGAGTAGAGAGATGCCCCGGGGCTCTCCTTTCAGCAGCCACCCACATCTGCTGCCGCCAGAATGTTTGCCCTGCCCCTCATTCCAGACATCCTCAGCACCTCTGCAGAACCTTCAGACTCTTGCCCAGGACCTGGCCAAGCCCCAAGTCTGCCTGTTCTAGAGACCGTTCACTGACCTGGTTGGCAAAGAGCAGGTAGCACACGGTGTGGTCATTTGGGTCCTTCATGACGGCGCGGATCACTTGCAGCATTGGGGTGATGCCTATAAAAACAGGGTCCTCACATACTGAGTGATACCTGCAGGGGCACACCGGGCACCCAAGCAAGGAGAGGTATGGGACACCCGGGCCTGGCCTCGGACCTGCCCCCTCCCATCCGCGCATCCTGACCCCCCACCGCAGCTCAGCCAGGGCTCCGCCCCTTACCTGTCCCTCCTGCAATCATGCCTACAGACTTCACTGTCCTGACAACGGGGTTGGACTTCTTGTCTGCACGGATGGCAAACTTCCCTAGGAAGAGAACGGTGATTGAAGCGGCTGAGCCCTACGGGGTCCCGGCAGTTGGGAGTGATGACTGGAATCCAGGACCCTGGCTCAAATGAGATCTCCATGGAAAAGAGAGAGCAAAGGTGGGCAGAGTGGAGGATTCCCACTCAGACACTGGCTGGCTAGTTTGGGGGCACTGGGTAAGCAACGCAAGGCAGTCTGCAAATGAACCTGGTCCCCCCAGCACAGCCTGGGGCAGCCCCTGCCTGGTCACCCCCTAAACAGCCAAGGACCAAGGTAGGGGGCAACACCACCTGTCCCCACCCCCCAGTCTCCCCAGACATAGCACCCCCAGCTCTTCAGTTCCCAGGGATGCCTGCTCTCATCACCTTTGCCCTGGTAGACCAGCAGCCCGTTGGGGCCCCGGAATTCAATGGTGTCGCCAATATTCATGTTTTCCAGGTACTGAGACATCTTCCCTCCGGCAGGAAACTTGGGATGGGTGTCCTTGAAGTAAACCTGCAGGCCACACAGGTATTCTCTTAGTCCCCAGCCAGCCTTGGGGCACCCCACCCTCTCCTAAGGTCCCATTCACCCCAAACTTAAGCCTTCCACTCCACACCTCACAAAAGCCAGGCTTCCACCTGCTACACAGGGTTACTATCTGGAGGGACCGTACTGCCGGCACAGTGAGGCTCTGGGCATCAGCTCAGCCCAGCCCCCCCCCCCCCCATGCTTCAGCAGTCACACAAACATCCCCCTTGAAGCAACTTCCTCCCGGGCCCCTGGGGGATTACTGTCTTGGGAAAGGGGAGGCCTATGATACAAATGCCCTATAATATGGACACAGAGAAGCAACAGTGCCCATGTCAGGGCCGGCCATCTTCCCAGGGGCCTAGACCTTGAAGGAGCCTGACGGGGGTGGGGGGTGGGGGTGGGCAGAACACTGTCACAGACTCTGATGCATCCAGGGCCAGCAGGAGCCACAGAGACTGGGAGGGGCCTGTCTATGGCCCGCCTGTCTGTCTGTCTGTCTGTCTGTCTCCTAGACTCCTCACCTCCCTGCATTCTTCCTATCCGGCCAGAGATTCCAACCCAAAGAGAAGCTCGATCCATGACCATTTCCTTTGTTTCTGGACAAAATCCCAAACCAGACTGGGACACACAGGACCTTGTCCAGGCCAGTGATGTCTCCTCCACCTTCTATCCACCCCTCAAGGCCGGCTCCACACTGGTTGGTTGGTTTTGTTTTCTTTTTTAGAAGCAGGGTTTCTCTCTGTAGCCCTGGCTGTCCTGGAACTCGCTCTGTAGCCCAGGCTGGCCTCAAACTCACAGAGATCTGCCTGCCCCTGCCTCCCCGAGAGCTGGGATTAAAGGCGTGTCCCCCTGCTGCCCAGTTCTGCTCTGCACTTTTGACTGTCCATTCTCAAGCCTGCTGACTTGAGTGAGAGCCTTTACACCTGGAAGGCTTCCCTCTTCTCTCCTCACCTGGCCATCACCCACTCGGCTATGGGTATCCCCTTCTCTGTCACCCGAATAGGAAGCAGGTTTCCACACCCCACCCCCACCACCTGCAGCCACGCCCTGGGGACCCCACCTTGACCACCAAGTCCACGAAGCCCTTGTCATCATCACTAGAGACGGGGGTGTAAGGCCGAATGACCAAGTTCCCATCAATCCTACTCGAGAGGTAGATGTGCTGGCCTGTAAGACAAGGAGGGGTCATATGGGGGTCGGGCGCTACCCCCCCAGGCTATTTCCCATGGCCCTACACCTGCCGCACATTCATTCCCTGCCCTCGGCTCCCACTGTGCCCTCTCCCCTCACAAGGGATTCCCAGACCCCTCACACCTGTCTCTACACCTCTGCTGGTGCCACCGTCGGGGACACAGGCCTACTCTGCAAGGCCACGCACTGCCCCCTCCTCCCAGTGGACTCCAGGAGGAGATGGGCTGGGTTGGACAGACTCACCAATGGGAAGGCCCAGGATGTGCTGGGGCGAAGGCAGGGCGAAGCGGAAACGCCGAGTGTCGTGACTGATAATCTGCAAAGAGGCAGAGCTGCTGGACTGCAGAGCACCACCACCCCCATCCCTCAGCAGTGACAGTGACGTCACCAGCACACACATATGGGGGGGGGGTCAGGGGCATGTGCGTGGGGGCCTCTGCTCTTGCACAGAGGGCCACATAGCAGGGTGGTCAAAGCAAGATTGAACACGTGGCCCCAAGGGGAGGAGGTCAGACAATCCAGAAAATTCCACGTGGTGGTGGGAGGAGCCACCTCTACTCTCCACTGGAGCCTAAGGTAACAGGAGACACTTAGGCCTGGACTAGAGGAGCAAAGCTGTGACAGAGTCATATATATCAAGCCTGGCAGTAGAAGGTTCTAGAAGCCACTGCAGCCAAGAGCCCACAAGAAGTGAGTGAGTGGCCGTGGCTGAGGCTGAGCTATGTAGGGCCAGGGGCCAGAGCAGCCTCCACTGCCTGGGAGGTCCTGGGGTTGGCCACAGTCGAGAGCCCAAAGTCAGGCCTCCGTCCTGACAGGCTGGGCGCTAGGGCATAGTCAACAGGGGGACTGTGGTGGCCACTTCCCCTGCAGGGATGGCCAGGGGCTGCTGAAGAGCCTAAGGAAAGGACTGAGAAACAACCCTCTGAGACCCCCATAGGAGGATCAAGAAGTCTGCCAGTGAGTTCTGGCCAGAGCGGACTGTGGACTGGACCCTCTCCTGGCACCCAAGCTGGCTCAGGGAAAGCCAGCAGCTGCAGGGTCATTCCCACATGGGCAATCATCCACAGATGGCTTCCCCACGTTAGGTCAGATTGAGAAGGAAGGCCTTGGCCCTCTGGAGGAAGTCAGCAGAAGAAGGCTGTTGGGTGAGGGGAACCCCACCCTGCACATTTGAGGAGAGGAAACACTGGAGAAGCCCAACTGGGCACCACTCAGGGCAAAGCTGCGGGCCACCCTGCCTCCAGGAACCTTTGGACTGGGCCAAATGCAGCCTGGAGCTGACTAGGAGCAGAGTTCAGCACTATTGACTGGGCCTAAGGGCCAAGGACAGACACTACCCTTGCGGTTTTTTTGGAGGAAGTACTGATAAACTACAAGACAGCTTGGCAGGACCACAAAGCAGGTCCACCTGCTGACAGGGATGGCAGCGCCAGGCTGTGGAGGGGGAGGAGAAGCAGCTGAACTCCAGAAATGCCATGTGCCCGTTCAATGGGGACAGGAGGGTCCCCACGGTGTGGGGCTTCGTGGCCTCATAAAAGACACTAGACAGTCTCAGAAAAGACGCAAACAAACCAAACAAAACAAGGCAGCCCCGAGTTCATGAGAAGCCGTCTGTACTGTACAGGGGGGGTGGGGATGGAAGCAGCGTGCAGGTTTCCAACACAGCCTACTGCACCAGCCGTGGGTGGGAAGGGCAAGTCCACCACACCAGCAGAACTTTACAGGGATACACAAATCATGTCACACTTTAAGAATAAACATGCAGCATTGACGGCAGACGAAAATCCAAAACAAAAACAGGTTAAGAGGGCTGAAGTAAAGGGCAAAGCCCAGAGCACCTTGCTTAAGGCCCTGGTTTCATGCTCAGTAACACGACAAGCCAAAAACCTGACAAACAAGGTTTAAAAACATGATGCTGGGGGCTGGAGAGATGGCTCAGGGGCTGGAGAGATGGCTCAGCGGTTGGGAGCACTGGCTGTTCTTCCAAAGGACCAGGGTTCAATTCCCAGCACCCACATGGCAGTTCACAACTGTCTGTAACTCCAGTTCCAGGGTATCCAACACTCTTACAGATGTAGATGTAGGCAAAGCACATTAAAAAATTTACATAAAATAAAAATAAATGCATTATTAAAAATATGATGCTGGCAAGGTGTGGTGGCACTTGGGAGGCAGAGGCAGGAAGATCTCTGAGTTCAAAAGCCAGCCAGTGAGTTCCAGGATAGCCAGGGCTATAAACAGAGAAATCTTGTCTTGAAAAACCAGGAACACAAAACAAAACAAAACACCATGATGCTGGGTCTGGTGGTGCTCGTCTTTAGTCCTAGCACTCAGGAGGCAAAGGCAGGGGCATTTCTGTGAGTTCCAGACCAGCCTCACTTACTGTAGTGAGACCCTGTCTCAAAAACAAACAAAAAAACATGAGAACTCCATTTTGGCAAGAAAAAAAGTATGTCTGTGTCTACACTTGTGCAAGATTTACTGAGAGACCACAGAGGTCTCAGTAGGAGAGGACTTGTTTTTTTGTTTTTGTTTTTGTTTGTTTTTTGTTTATTCAGAGCTGAGGACCGAACCCAGGGCCTTGCACTTGCTAGGCAAGCACTCTACCACTGAGCTAAATCCCCAACCCAAGGACTTGTTTTCTATTCTGAATTCTCCCCTTCTGTCTCCTCTACAACTCTGAGAACATTGCAGACTTACGTACGTGAGTCCCATCAGGTCCCCACTGAGATGGTCAATCCCACGGTCACGCATTCTGAGTGGAGACCTGGGCCCAGGGCCTGAAGCCAAGGCTCCTCCACTCCACTAGGCTTTGACTCTGTGCTCCCTGACTCAGTTTTCCTGCCACACCCTTCTGGAAGCATCCAGGGGAAGCCAGGAATAGAGCAGGGAGGGCCCTGAGGAAAGGGGAGGGCGGCTGGGCTGGAGGGGAGAAGCGCAGCCTGGGTCCTGTCCAGACATAGTTCCAGAGGCAGCGAGAGGAAACCATCCAAGCTAACAAAGACCAGACTATATCTACCACCAGGGCAGGGTGCTCAGACTCTCACCCTGCTCCCCAGGCTAAGTAGGGATGTGTATATACCCGAAGTCCCAAAGGGCCCCTCCCATTCTGACACCCCATGGACAATGAATGTGGTGGGAGACGGTCATAGGGTGTTACATTACCCCCCAATATAACAGTTAATACCTTCATTAGTACAGCTTTGACTACCTGCAAGAGACACCCCACCCCCAGCCTGGGCCTGTGGTCGACTTTCCCTCATAGAAGGAAAGGCTGGGGAGGGTCAGTGCACCCCCACCTGAGATCCCAGCCACTCCCCTCTGCACCTCCCAGTCAGCTGTGTGGTTCTGCCTAACTGACCTGGCCTAGGGGCTTCCTGAAGGCGCTATGGTGCGCAGGGTTAACTCAAGGGGCCCTCCACCGAAGCCATGTGGAGAAATCCATCATTCATGTCGCGGTGAGGCTTTTTGGTGGTGTGGCTGCCTTGAGGTCACCCACAGTCACCCATAAATTCATTGGTTCCCTGGTGTGGCTTTTAGTGGACCAGTACTTTGGTTTGTCACTGTGCCCTATCTGGAGGGAACAGGTGCTCGTTTCTACCTCCCCAGGGAAGGGCTTCACACAACAGAGAACAGGGTCTGAATCCCTCTGCCACCTCTCCATGGCCTTCAGAAGGGACATCCCCGTGTTCTCTCCATTTGCAAAATGGGCAGATGGGAGGGGGAAGCCACAGGGATGCTGGGGCGCGGGCTGGGGCAGTCACCTCCTTGTCGATGAGCCGCAGTGGGTACTTGACGTCAGGATTCTCGAGGGTGATGGCCAGTGAAGAGCGTTGAAACAGCTTCATGAAGAGGCTGTAGAGGAACCAGACGGGAGAGAGCGCCACGCGGCTCAACTGTAAGGACAGAGTGGGCCCCAAGGTCAACACAGGGGCAGGAAGAAGCCCCGCCACTCCCTTACAGGTGACAACTTCACCAGCATCCCCAAGCCTTTGCTCCTCCAGCCTCATCCAGGGAACTCCATTTGGCAGACCGCTAGAAGAAGCCATCAAAACCAGACTCACGACGCGTGCCGCATCGCTCAGTCGTCTGTGCCCAGTGCCACCCTCCTGCTTCCACCTCCCCGACGGTGGAGATTACAAACATATATATCCTGCAGGCTGGGCAAGTACTCTACCGACTGAGCCAAATCCCAGGCCCAAGTCCCAGTTGCTCAGAAGCCACCTAAGAGCTTTACACTGCCCACAGGCCTCCAAGCATCCATGAACCGGTTTCCTAAGGGTCACTGGCTCCTCACTTTCTCCTCCTCCCTTTCCCCCTCAGAGCCAAGGAAACCAGCCAGTGAGGTTGGAGAAGTTGAGTCACTCCCCACAAATAATGAGCCCCAGTTTCTCCCTGGGTGCTGGGCTCTGCCTTCAGCGATGGGCTGGGCACTGCTCCTCACTGGTGGAAGAGCCCTGAGCAGCTGTTTTGGGAAGTTGGGCTTAGCTGAAAGAAGTGAGTCACTGGATCTGGCCCCGGCCCTTGGCTTCCTGGTTAGCAGGGATGTGAAGAGCCTCAACCACAGGCTCCTACTTCTACTGCCATGATCTGGCCACCAAGCCAAAAGGTCCTTCCCCTCTGGTTATTTCTGCCAGGTATTTTGATCACAGGAAAAGTGCTCTCAACCATTTGGTTGGTACCCCCTAAGGAAGGATAGTCTTACTCACTGTCCCCCTCTGTCAAAGCCCTGCCAGGACGCCCCACCCTCCAGCAGCTCAGAAGGGCACTCAGCCTGAGCCTCCTGTCCCATCTGCAGAAAGACCATAAGGCTCACCATGAGGCATTCCTCCCAAGGAGCAGTGAGCTAAGCTGGGGGTGCTCCTGATTCCCAGAGGGGTGTGTAACCTGAGAGATGGAGGACAGTAAACCTGATATACTCCTCCTCAACCCCCAAACCGGCCCTGCAGGTTCCAGCAGCCCCAGCAGCCAAGGGCCCTTTGTTGGGCCCAGAACAAACTGCCCCTCTCCTAGTCAAGACTGCACCCCGTGGGGCCCCTGGTATGTGACCCATAGGGCCTAAAAAGGGCCGATTGTTGGACCACACCCACTTAACAAGTACTACTGTGCCCGGCATCATGCAAACACCTTCCCTGTCCCAAGGCTCACTGAAGGACCAAGTTGGCACCATGGAGTGTAAGCTCCAAGAGACCCAGTTTTTGAGGCCCAGCCAGAACTCAGAAAGGGTCCCCTAAGGCTTGGGGCTCTGGAAGTGAGTGAGACTTCCAAAGGCCATGCACAGAGCAAACATCAGCCACGTGTCCCTGGGACCACCCCACTTCAGCCCTTGCCTGCAAGCCTAGTGGCTCCTCTAAGCGACAGAGAAACAGGCTGGAGGTTCCGAATGGCCCTGCCTCAGGATCATATTCACACCACCATCTGCCAGCTTTCTCGGGGTAAGCGTGGGGACAAAACCAAGTAAGAATGAGACTACAATGTGACTTGAGGACTTTTCAGTCCCATCTTGCTGAACCGCCACTGGGGACAGGTCCTACTGTGCCCACATTACAGTCTCTTTCCGCCGTAAATGCATCCAACCAGCTTCTCCTATGAATCTTTCAGAAGCCATCTCCAATGTTCACTCTCTCCTGAGGAGCCATGCCTAGCTAACCAGGCCCTTGGTGACTTTTCACAGCCTTAACTTCTCTGTAAGCTCTCTGGGGTTGGGGACCATCCTGGAGAATTTTTCTCCATCCTGCTAGACGGTTCCATGGCACATAGCAAAACCACATCCAGAAACCACCACTGTTGGGAGCCTTGGGAATGAGCACCAATGACTGTCCACCTGGGCCTATGTTTTGTGTCGCCTGTTTTATCTCCCCTAGCAGGGCTGTTCTGAGTACACAGGTTCACTAGCTGGAGTCCCCTAGGCCTGCAGCTGGCCTCCCAGGGCCTGCCACACCTCCTGTTGTGGTTTGAATGGGGAACATCCCCCATAGGCTTGTGGATTTGAACCCTTGGTCCCCAGTTCGTAGTGCTGTTTAGTGAGGTCCTCGAACCTTTAGGAGGTACAGCCTCGCTGGAGGAAGTACATCATGGGGCGGGGTGGGGGGAGGGGGAATGATGACAGACAAGCTGTCTCTGCTTCCTGTGTATGGCTGAGATGTGATCCCCCAGCTCCCTGCTGTCATACCTTCCCTGCCATGATGGTCCCTCTGAAACCATGAGCCAAAACCAACTCTCCCTTAAGTTGCTTCTGGTCACAGTGCTTGATGGGAGCAGCGGAAGTGACTAATACAGAAGTGCAGCTCTCGACACATCCCCCATTCAACAAAGGAGGCTCAGAGAGGCCCACGTGGACTTCAGATTTCGTTCTGGGTGTGGACTAGCCCATAATGCTCACTCACCCTCAACCCACCAGTGCTGGTCAGTTTTGAGGGCAGTGTCTACAAAGGCACCCCTGTGTCAGGGCTCTCGGTGGGTCCCGGAACATAAGCTTGGGTCCCCCTATTGCTCCCCCAACCAGCCCTGGGCTCAGAATGGCCAGCCTCTCCTGTCTCCAGGTAACAGGGTCGCCTGGTCACCATTATCCCAGCATTTGGTGCAGGAGGCACTCAGCAAATATTTGTGCAATTACCAAAAGGACAACATCATCCCTCTCTCCTGACCCCACATGCCTCTTTGACTTCTTGGGCTGTCTAGAAAGTGCCAGAACCAGGGCAAAAGCCAAGCCTGCTCCCTAACGAGAGAAGGACTCAGCGTATCCAATTTGCCTAACAAACCTTAGGCTTAGCACAGGCTGTGGAGGGAGCCATGCCACCTGCCCCCGGCCCTGGCGCATGCTCAGAAGGTGCAGGTTCCACGAGCCAGGACCTGCCTCCTGGCTGCTCCCAATAGGCACTGCCCTCTTACCTCAACCCTCAGGCTGCATCTGGGAGGTGCTAACGTCACTCCCAATTCAGGTAAGAAAGCAGTCGCTCCGGTGACAAGCCTGAGCCCAGGGCCACTTCTGGACACTGAGAAGGGAGAGGGGAGCCTTTCCTAACATAAAAATTCCCATCTGGAAAGACAGCTGCAACAAGCCGTCCTAGCTGTCACTCATTCAGTCAACAACCTCAGCAGGCACTCCTGTGCCTGAGGTAGGTGTGTATGTGTGTGGTCCAGGTAAACCCCAGGCCCAAGGAGCTCAAACTAGACAGGGAGACAGACCAGTCACGGAGGAGCTGCACCAAGGCCAGCAACAGTAGAGTGAAGGCTTGATCCCCAACAGTGAGAGGCCCAACCTCACTCACCATGGGGCTGGGTGTATTCTGTCTTCACTGGCATACAGTAAACAAGTTGTCTCTCATGCCTCCATGGCACCACCCTAGTCCCAGCAGCGGCGGCCAAGTAAACAGACGGCTGAGAAGTCACTGCCCCAGTTACACACACACACACACACACACACACACACACACACACACACACACACACCATCTTACCCCAACCAGTTCCAAGTCCTTGAGGGCAGCTGCTTTGCAGACCTTGACCCTCAGGCCACAGCATGTACCAAGAAACCCACCCCTTCTTCTTCTTGCTCTGACAGCAAAGAGCGGTAAAAGAAATTGGATGCCAGGATGCCAGGATGCCAGGATCCCAGGAGGGAGCCTTGACCTCACTTACTATCAGAGCTAAGGGATGCATGGCCTGCTCCCCACCCACAGGACACCTTGCCTGGCTGCTCACTCTGGCATTTTCCCCTCTAGGGCCCTGGAATCTACTCTGCCCAGGCTGGATAGGGAGGTTGGGCAGAGAGTCCAGCCCCAGCCTCCTCCCAGGTGCCAGCTCCCTGACCTGGGGCTTAAACAAACCAGTCATCGACTTGCTTACCTGCCCACCACCCACTCGCCTGCTGTCCTGCCAGATCAAGTGACCACAGCCTTCCCGGTCTTGTTCTAAGTGGGAGGAAGTGGAGGAAATGGAGGAAGTCCTGAAGCAGGGGGGCTCTGGGCTGGGCTCCAGACCATGGGGGAAGGGAGCCCAGGAGGAGGAACAGGTGGATAGTTCTAAGCTACCAACAAGGTCCAGGGCTGGCAGGAGTCAGTGGGAAGATTTTATCTGCTCTACAAGAGGAATGGGTCTGTCAGGGCTTGCTGGAACTCACGGACAGGCAGAGTGGCAGTCCAGAACAGCAGGCCAAGCCCGACGTTTTCCAGATGGATAGCTGACTTGAGTACCATCTGCTGGGCTGGAACCCCAATATATGCAGGGGGCCTCCCACAAGGCCTGCATGGCCCAGATAAGACATCTGGTACACCCAATGCCCAGCAGCCACTCACAGAGCACACGGCCTCCCAGACAGGAGGCTGGATGGTGTATACTGTGGGCATTGGGGACAAGTGAGACCCTAGTAAGTTCCATAAGTCAAGGACAATACCAAGCAACCCTTGGACAGATGAGGACAGGGTGAGGGGGGGTATCTCCTGATAATTAGACAGAGCTCTGCTGCCTGCAAGAAACTACTGTTGATGTAACATGAATGGATGAATAGCCAGGTGTTGGGGTGCCATGACAAACCCACCAGAAGTTGAGGAGAACCTGGAGAGCAGAGGAGGGCAAGGGACCCAGGGCAGTCTCTGAGGAAACTGGTCAGAATGTCATTGTGGGATGATATCACTCTGGGGTGATGCCACGTGTTTGCCTTGAGCCAGGCTGCTCGTTGAATGGACCATCCTGGATTGGCCACTCTCTCAAGAGCAGATAGCAAATGCCAGGCCAAGAAGCCAGTTGCCTGTCTTCATCAGAAGTATTGCAGAGAGGAGGGCACCCTCCAAGACAGGTGCTGGCCTAATTTTCCCACATCCGAAGAGCTGGGCACCTCAAGGCCAGGGTGTGCTTCTGTGTTTGGGGATGGGCACCCCCCCATGGACACTTCACATGGATGCTCTTACGAAATCAGGGCAAGAAGGTGGTCTCCAGGGTTGCCAAGGGGGGCGTCGGTCAACCCAGAGTGACAGCAAGAGGGCAGATTTATAGATATTAGAAGGTCCCAGCATCCTCAGTGTCCTGGGCTGGTGGCCAAGTCTAAGTGACACTTCAGTGACAGCACAGCTGTGTTACTGAAATGGCCAGGGCCTGCGTGTGACAGCAGCAAAGGGGCAGACAACACAAAAGATCCTGGCCAGCTACCAGCCTTGTTTATGGCAAGAGGATGCACCAAATCACTGATCTAGAGATACCCTACACACTTTGCCCATGCACACATGCACCCCAAAGTACTCCCTCGGGCCATGCCAACTCACTCACGTGTCCACTATTCACACAGGCGTGTCTTCACGCCCACACCCTCATTCTCTCTCACACACACACCTGTGCACCTGCTGTCACACTTCACGTTCCCATTTACAAAACCCTCACGTGAGCACTCGGTACAGATGGATGCATGCGTTCCACATTCTCACCTGCTCAGCCGCTCCAACTTTCTCACTCTCACAAGGCACGCCCACCCACGCGGGTACACACGTCACGCATCCCCTGCCACGTTCGTGCACACCCAGGAGGGTCGCCCAATGTTTGCCCCGCGCCCGGGCCCCTCTGGCCTGTGGCAGGACCGGCGTGGCGCGGCCACTAGCCAGGGCATGAGTCACGGTCTGCAAGGGGCCGGGTGGGGCGCGGTGCGCGGTGCGCGTGAACGGATGCTGGGTGTCCCGGATCGTACCGTGTCCCCACGGTGCGCGCTGGCGACCCCAGACCCCTGCCACCTACCGTGCTCAGCTGGGACCCCATGGTGGCAGAGAAGACAGTAGCTGCGTGCTTCTGCACCCGCTACTCCGCCCGCCGCTCCCCCAACGACCCACCCCAGCCGCAACACCTCGGAGGCGGGGCCGCTCAGCGGAGCCAGTCAGGAGCGCTGTGGTGGGCGGGTTGGGGGCGGGGCCCCCAGTGTCCCCGCCCACCACTTCCGCCCTGCGAAGGTAGGAGTGCGTTCTGAGTGGCTGACGGCGATGCACGGAAGAGGCTCTGCGGGATCAGCTGCTGGGGCGCCGCTGTGTGGCCTCGGGCGGTAGCTTGTCGCCTCTGGGCCTGTTTTGTCCCGGTGGAGAGAGCAAGATGGCGTCCCCATGATAGGCTCTTAAATCCTGAACCTTCGGTTCTGGAAGCCTGCAGGAACTGGCTGTGCTGGCCAGGGCTCAACTCGCATCCCAGGGCGTGTTGCCAACACCACTGACCACCGAGTTCAGGCCACAGCCCTGCCCTGCCCTTCCAGCCTTTGAACCGGTCGTTCCCTCCTGAACAAATCTCCCAACTATGCTGAGGCCAGTTCCGTATTAAAGTTCAGATGCCACCTCTTCAATCATGCCGGCTCTGACCCCTCCCTGGAGGGACCCAACTGGTGCAGAGCGGTCTTTGTACCGCTTAAGTTATCCCACCTGTTCATTCACGATGCTCTACAATCCTGCTGGACTGTGTGTGGGCTTCCCCCGGGCCAGGGCTCTGCAGTCAGCCTCCTGTGTGCCTGGAACCCAGAACAGAGCCTAGCATGTAGGTATTCAATAAACACTTGCTGAATGTGTGGCCTAGTGGGCAAGCGAATGCGTCCCTGGTATTCCGGAATATTCTTCAGCGTGGTACTGGCCAGTTAGGGAAGAGAAGACCGCTTTGAGAGCACATAGAACCCGCAGAGGCTGGCGGTGGGGACCAAGTGGGTAGATGCAGGAGATGGGAGAGGCTAGAGAAGCAGAGAGAGATGGGGCTGCTGCCCTCAGAGATGTGAGACCCGATGAGCATGGGAACTTGGTGGGCTGAGTGAGGGAGTGAGACGGGGATTTGTTGCATGAAAATAGGGAACTGCGGCCTGTGGTGACACCCGTGTGTTCAGTACTGAAGAGACAGGTGGATCTGTGTGCAGTTCCAGGCTACACAGGGAGGCTGTATTAGTTACTTTTTTTGTTACCGTGACAAAACACCATGACCAAAGGCAATTTTAGGAGTTTATTTTAGCTTAGAGTTCCTGTGGGGTAAGAGCCCATTATGATGAGGAGGCCTGGGCACAAGCAGCAGGCAAGCATGGTGGAAGAGCAAGATGCTGAGAGATAATATCTGGATCTTAAACATGATCCGAGAGAGAGAACTGGAAGAAACACCAGTCTATAAGCTCTCAAAGCCCACCCCCAATGATAGTACTTCCTCCAGAGAGGAATAATGGCTGACACATCTGTAATTCCAGAACTTGGATCACGGAGGCAGGAGGATAAGGAATTCGAGGTTATCCTTGGCTACATACTGACTCGAGGTTAGCCTATGCTACTTGAGACCCTGCCTCAAAGAAACAACCATAGAAGGGGTCCTTACTACCCTGGAATAAGAGGGTAGATCTGACATCAGTTAAGTATGGTCTCCTTTGAATTTCAGCATTTCTGAGGCTGAGGCAGGAGGATCTCAAACTCAAGCTGGTCCGTTCTACAGAGTAAGACCTTGTCTCAAAAGGGGCGAGGGTGGGTGTGGAGGCTCTTCTGATCCCTAAAAGTAAGTAGCCTAGGGAATGTGCCCTGGAAAGTAGAACCCTGGTCTTCACGCTTGGACAGCAATGGCTCTTTGCTTTAATCCTCAGAGCCCCTCTCCAGCCCTCACTGTTGCCTTCCTTGGGATCATTATTGACTGTCCATCTCTTCTATCTGGCTGAACCTCTTCACAGTTATTTCTCTTCCTGAAAGTAACAGGGGTCATAGGTCACAATCAACTTTCCTTACTGAGACATCTCTCTACTATTTCAGAACCTGTCTGCACACATACTTCAATTCACTGGCAATCTCTCTCTCTCTCTCTCTCCTTCAGTGTTTTGTTTGTTTTTGTTTTTGGTTTTGGTTTTTCAAGATAGAATTTCTCTGTGTAACAGCTCTGGAATTCACTTTGTAGACCAGGCTGGCCTCGAACTGTTTTGTCTAACCCTGACTACCTTGGAACTCATTCTGTAATCCAGGCTGGTCTTGAACTCAGACATCCACCTGCCTCTGCTTCCCAAGTGCTGGGATCAAAGGTGTGCGCCACCACCACTTGGCTTCACTCTTGATATTTCAGGAACTGGATATCACAGCAGATGTCATACTAGCTTGGTGCCCTCACTAACTGCGTGGCCTCCAGGCCATGCTGACTCGTGACCCGAGGAGACAGAGTTGATATCAAAGTGGAGAATAGTGGAAGCTGATGCCAGAATCTGGACAGATCTTGTCAGCTTAGGGGAGGGAAGAGGCATGTGGTCAGGAAAGTGACTGTGACCACGGGACTGTAGAGAGGGAGAGTCACAGGTTGAAGAGCTGACTGAGGGGTTAAGAGCACATGCTACTCTTCCAGAGGGCTGGGGTTCAGTTCCCAGCACTTCCAGCCACCCTAACTCTAGCTCTAGGGCAGTGCTTCTCAACCCCCAAAGACCATCGGAAAACACAGATGTTTACATTGTGATTCATAACAGGAGCAAAATTACAGTTAGGAAGTAGCAATGACAATAATTTTGTGGTTGGGGTCATCACAGGAGGAACTTATTAAAGGGTTGTAGTATCAGGAAGGTTGAGAACCACTGCTCTAGGGAACCAAATGGCCTCCATGAGAACCTTGCACACATGTGCACATATACAGACACATGTGCACATACACAGACATTTAAAAAAAAAAAAACAACAATCGTGGTGGTGGTGCACACCTTTAATTCCAGCACTCAGGAGGCAGAGGCAGGTGAATCTCTGAGTTCAAGGCCAGCCTGGATTACAGAGTGAGTTCCAGGACAGCCAGGGCTACACAGCAAAACCTGTCTCAAAAACCAGGCGGGGGTGGGGGGTGGGGTGGGGTGGGGGTTGGCTCCAGAGACCCCTCCTCTCTCTACACTCTCCAGCTGCCTGGGTCCCCAGGCCTACTAACCCAGTGCTTGACTGCCTCCAGCCCTGGTAAGAACTGAGTTCCAGCATACTATGTTGTCATAGTTGTCTGATTTGGTGTCTGTTTGAAGATAGTATCTCTCTCACTATGTAGGTCAAGCTAGCTTCCAACTCCCAGTGATCCTCCTGCCTCTGTCTCCTGAGTCCTGGATCACAAGCTTGTCCCACCATGCCTGGCTTGTTCTGTTAGATTATTGAGCTGGGTCTCAACTCTCAACAAATGCTCTTCCTGGGGCTCAGGTCTATGTGAAGTGGTTGACCTCTGCCCAGAAGTTGTTGTTTCCCAGGGGGACAAAGTTCCTATTCCTGTGACGTTTCCTCTGAGCCCCGACCTCCCCCCATTCAGTCTGATCCAGGCTTCAGCTCAGGTCGGGATGCTGCTCCAGGGATGGTAGGCAGAACAAGCTGAGGGAGGCTGTGGTCCGGTTTCTTTTTTAGAGAGGGGGGTAGATTTCTTCCCAAGCTTCTGCAAGGAGCTGATAGCGACAAGAGGCCATCCTGGAGCATCGGGAAGAGGAAGCAGGTGACACTGGGAATAGTTAGAGTAAAACTCTTGTTTTCTTTTCCTCCCTCCCTCCCTCCCTCCCTCCTCTCTCCCTCTCTCTCTCTCTCTCTCTCATTGTTGTTGCTGTTTGCTTTTTCGAGACAGGGTTTCTCTGTGTACCCTGACACCAGGCTGGCCTCCATCTCAGAGACCCCCTGCCTCCGCTGTTCCCAAGTGCTGGAATTAAATGTATGCATCCCCCCACCTGCAGCTTTCTCTCTTTCTACACAGATCAGTCTTCTGTCTTTCCAGACTTTCAATTCATCCCCTGGATGGCCACCAGCATCCCTGTTATAGTTCTTTAGTGGTTTGGTTTATTGCTTACAATTTTTACTTTTTTTTTTTTTTTGAAACAGGGTCTCACTAGATAGCCCCAATAGGCCTGAAACTCACTTGTAGGCCAAGCTGGCCTGGCCTGTGCAGCGCTCCTCCAGGCTCAGCCTCCTGACAGAGGGCAAGGATTGCGAACTTGAGGCTGCACCCTGCGCTTACTGGGCAGGTCCTCCCGCCTCCTTTTATATGGAGACAGATAACATCGGGAGATGTGCAGCGTCAGCTTTCACCACTGGTGGTGGCACCTGGCACTCACCAGATCTTCCCAGGGTAAGGTGATCCTTTACTTTGAATCTCGTGTGACTGTCTCAATCCCCAGTGACTTTATCCCATGTTTCATTGCCCTTGGTGTCCCTTGCCTGGAACAATTGTCCCTGAAGCCGTTTAGAAACTGCTTTAGGGGAAAGAAAAGACCCATGACCTCATCCATCCTTCAAGGCCCTCCTATGACCCAAGACCAGAATTTTCCTGTCATTCGGTTTCCTTCAGGCATTGGCAGAGAATTCCCAACCCAGCCCAGACCCCTGATCCAAAAAAAAAAAAAAAAGGTTGAAGTTCATTCCACTTGGTATAGGAGTGAGTCATGGCCCAGAGAGAAGACAGAATTGATTTTTTTGTTTGTTTGTTTATTTATTTATTTATTTATTTATATTATGGATATGAGTGCTCATGTACTACAATGCATGTGGAGGTCAGAAGGCAACCCACTAAGAACCAGTTTTCAAATCTCTGTGAGTTCGAGGCCAGCCTAGTCTACAAAGTGAGTTCCAGGACAGTCAGGGCTACACAGAGAAACCCTGTCTTGAAAAACCAAAAAGAAAGGAAGGAAGGAAGGAAGGAAGGAAGGAAGGAAGGAAGGAGGGAGGGAGGGAGGGAGGGAGGGAGGAAGGAAGGAAGGAAGGAAGGAAGGAAGGAAGGAAGGAACGGTTCTCTCCTTTCACTGTGTAGGACCCAGGGAGCAAACTCAGTCATCAGTCTTGGAGAAAAGACTTTCCCTGCTGAGTCACCTGGCTAGCCAAGATCAGAGAATCTGCACTGAGGAGCCACTTCCTGAGGGGCTCTGGACTCCAGTCCTTCTGTGGATTGGGAAGGGTTTGGGTAAAGGCTCCCAGGCAGACTTCAAGGGCAGATTTGGAGGCCTGGGTTGGAGTTACCCTGCTCCTGGAGGTACCCCAGGTGCTGTTTAGAGGTCCAGGTGCTACCAGATTGTGTGTGTGTGTGTGTGTGTGTGTGTGTGTGTGTGTGAGTGTAGCTCACATATGTATAAAATGCTTCACATTTTGGTATAAGTATGTCCCAAATATTGTCTGGGGTATACTTACGGTGAAGCCCTAGGATTTCAGATGTCTCAGTTGTTGGCCTGGCACCAGGTAAAATGAAATTCAAATTTCAGGCAAACAGTGAAGAACTTTCTGCTCAAATGTGCTGAATGAAATACATGGGGCAGGTACTATTGGATGTAGGAAGTTGGGCTGCGGTTGTCAGGGCAATGAGACAGACAAGTAAAGCTGGAAGCTAGGGTGGTGCTTGAACACCAAGGTGTTCTGAAAGTAGCTGTAGTCTTGGGCAGGGGACTTGAACTTGGAGGGCCACTGACAGACCATTCTAAAAGTGCTCTGTGAACCAAGCCTGGTGTGCACATCTGGGCTCTCAGCACCCAGAAGAAGGAAGTGTAGATCAGGAGTTCCAGATCATCTTTGGCTACATAATGAGTTCAAGGCCAGTCTGAGATACATAAGACCCTGTCTCAAGCACAAAACACACACACACACACACACACACACACACATACACACCCTCTAAAACCCATGCTAGAACAAAGTATAAGCTCCCCCGTGTCTCTAGGGAAGGTTCAGTAAGGGAAAGGGCCAGAGACCAGTGAGGGAGTAACAGCAGCGGCTAGCAACGTACCAAGGCTCAGGCCCTTGGTCAGAGAATAAAGACATTTCCAAACTCAGGCCTGGGATTCACTGGCTGGGAAGACCAGGCAGAGGGCCACTAGATTGAGCAACTGTTAGTCAGTGGCCTGGCACGGGAGACAAGCAGGGTCGGAGGGCCTGTAGGAGATGATATGGAAAGCCCAGGAAACACCTGAGTCCAGCTGTGGAATGAAAGGGCCGTGTGGGCCCAAGGAGAGGGACAGTGAGGCCAGCCCTGGAGAGACACTGGAGTGGGTTAAGGTGCTGAGCTGCAAGGAACTCTCTGGAAGGAGAGATGTTTCAGCTCAGAGGAACCCACCAATGTCATTTCTGCTTCTGGAAGCCCCCAGGGGACACCGGGGATCGAGGTTGGGAGGGAGAGCAAGAACTAGACACACAGACACATAACTCCTCCAGCTAGATCCCTGAAGGGCCTGTGAAATATTCCATTGTGTGCTAAGGACATAATCCCTGGCTCTTAAAGTGTAAAGGAGATTATGCTTCAAAGTTTTTAAAAAAGAAAAGCGGGCCTGGGGATGCTCCAGTGAAAGGCAGGGTTAATATAGGCCAGTAGAAACCTCAGGTAACTTCCTGTTGGGTATGGGAAGGACCCTTAGAAGGGAGGGGGTGCTGGGGTGATGAGTTTGGCTCTCATCTCACCAAAGCCACCCCTGGAGCCTCTTTTGAAGTCACATGACCTAGATCCATCCTTGAGCAATCGCTAAGCAAGCAGGGCTGGTCCTGTTGAAACAGGCATTGGCGCCCCTGTACGGTGTGGTAATCCTCTCAGTAAGTCATCCAAGTCTACAGAATACCTCCCAGCCAGGAGGATTCATTACCTACAGGGCAAGAAGAACCTGGCCGGGTCCCCTGGACAGCAAGTAACCCCTCACCCAGAGCATCTTGGCTGCAAGGCCAAGGCTCAGAGATGCAGAATTTTGACCGAGTTCACACAGACAGACAAGCTAGAATTCCCACCTGAGATCTGCTTGCTTCTGAGCTGGTTCTCTGTACCACCTCCTGCCCCTGAAATTAGGCACTTGTTTTTCCTCTTTACTGTCTACCTGGGATGTCTCAGGGTGAGTGGCCAGGGACTGACATGTGGCTGGAGCTGGGTAGGAGAGATTCTGTGTCGCCCCACCCATAATGCCAGAAAATTTCAATTCTGCGGATCTCTGTGAGTTTGAGGCCAGCTTGGTTCCAGGAAAGGCACAAAGCTACACAGAGAAACTCTGTCTCGGAAAAAAAAAAAAAATCAATTCTGGGCTGTTTCTGTGACCTTGGACAAATCATTCATCTCTCCCAGGGTCAGTTTCTTCAGCCACAACGTCAGGGATTATCTAGAACCTAGAAAGATCAAGGGTTAGTTGGATCTGGTGGTGTATGCACTTGGAAAGTGGAGGCATGAATACCAGTTCAAAACAGCAAGTTTGAGGGCTGGAGAGACGGCTCAGTGGTTAAGAGCACTGGTTTGCTGTTCCAGAGGACCGGGGTTCAGTTCCCAGCACACATGGATGCTCATAACCATCTTTAACTCCAGTCCCAGGGGACCAAACAGCCTCTTCTGACCTCTGAGAGTACTAAGTACTACATACACACGCGGCACAGACATGCATGCAATATAAGATAAAAAAACACATCTCAAAAAAAAGCAAGTTTGAGCCTAGCCCTGAGCTATATGACGCTCAGTCTTTTAAAACTGCTTTAAAAAAAAAAAAAAAAAAGGAGGGGAATGAAGGAGGGAAGGATTCACATAATGTCGGATGGAGGAGGGACTGAAGAGCAGGGCTAGGGGCTAGGGTAAGCAGGAAGGCTGTCTAAGGTGCGGACATTTGAAACAGAGGCCTGAGGGCGGTGTGGGAAGAGCATTCCTGGCCACAGCAAGAGCACATGCAAAGGCCCTGAGGCAGCAGCAAGGACAGTTGTCTGTCTGTTACTGGGTTGCTACTATGGTCCCTTGGCTAGACCATCTCTTTTAATAAAGATTCCCTTTGAGACTTTATGTATAACATGAGCTAATCCCCACAGCCACTCTATAGCCTAAAAACATGTCTACAGCCAGGCTTGGTGGCACACGCTTTTAGTCCCAGCTCTCCTGAGGCAGAAGCAGGAAGATCTCTGTAAATTCCAGGGCAGCCTGGTCTACATAGCAAGTCCTGGGACTGCTAAGCCTACATAGAGAGACTTTGTCTCAAAAAACCCCAAACATGTCTGTACGCTCTTTGGTGTCCTACCATAGAGAGGCGAGTACTGTGTCCTCTCCCTGAGCTCCATCTTTGCTCAGCCAATAGAATGAACCCAACTTGTAAGGTGGTGTCTTCGGCTTCCCATCTCTCGGGTTGCCTACCCTTGAAACCCAGACACCATGCCTTGTGATCAGCCAGTAAAGGAGTCTAGGAAGAGGGAGGGCATAGGGTCTCTGATCCTTGTCTTGTCTAGTTCCCATCCAGCAGCACCAGCCTGTCCGAATGTCAGTAGATCATCTGGGAAGCAGATCTCTTGGGCTTGATGGGCCACCCCAGCCGGTACCCTTGCAGCAGAGATGAGGCATCCTTTGTTTCATTAAGGCTTGCCTAAATTTCAGTTACATTTGAAAATTAATGTGTGTATTAATGTATTGAACCCAGGGCCTCATGCATGCTAGGCAATCACTGTACCACTGAGCTACATACACAGCCACCTTTTAATTTTACTACGGGGTCTCATTAAGTTACCCAGACTGGCCTCCTTGTGCCCTTGATCTGCTGCTCCACAGTCTAAGCTCTGGAACTACCAGTGTGCACCCCTATGCTTGGCTAAAACATAGTATATTTCTCTCTGTGAGCATTTAACCTCTTTGGAAGCCCACATAATGGGACCTGATGCTCCAGCATGCAGAGGCGCTGCCACACATGTGACCAGGCTCTTTCCTGATTTTTCATCGTTTTGAATAGAACTCAGGGAACACCCTGAGATGGACAAATCTGTGCTGTTTGACTGACTTCTGTTTGACTGACTTCCTCAAAGCTAACGGTCAGACACGGAACTGCTTGGGCAAAGAGAGAACCCATGTTTTCCTTTGTCTGAGTTTTTTTTAAACTTTTATTTTCTGTGTATGAGTGTTTTGCTTGTGTATGTCTTTGCATACCATGCATGTGCCCACTGCTCACAGATGTCAGAGAGGGAGTCGAATCCTCTCGCACTAGAATTACAGTGATGAGCTGCCAGATGGATGTTGTGAACTAAAGGTAGGTTTGAAAGAGCAGCGAGTGCTGAGCCGTCTCTCCAACCCATTTGAATTTTAAGGATGGCATTATTTTTTAAGTTATAGACCTGTAGGTTCGTGTGTAGGTATGTGCACATGATTATGGGTACCTGACGAGACCAGAAGAGGGTGTCTGTCGGGACACTGTCAAAGGAATGACGCATGGTGGACAAGGCCTTGGGGAACTGTGAGAAGCTCCAGGAAAAAAGGCAGAGGGCCTTTTACCTCAGGTGCATTTTGTCCCCTGGATTGTTTTTGGATGCGATTTCGTGTCTCTTGCGTTAAACATTACATTCAACTTACAAGACATGTTTATTCTTGTTGGATGTCGGGACACAGCTATAGAACCCAATCTGGAGAAGGTGTACCCTGAATCTGGATACGGCCTCTGCCTTGCATTCCTAATTTCTCTAATATAATCTATAATACGTGCCAAGCAGTTGTGTTTACATTAGTCTGTTCTGAGAAAGTTCTGGGGAAGGGCTGCTCTATTAATATTTAATATGTGTTTACTGGCATTTATTTACGTGTTTTCCTGAACTCCAACAACCTTCCTGGGATCATTAGACTGTAGTCCACCCTATTCCTTCAGGTCTTCAAATCCCAGGTCTTGCAGACAGATCTGCATAGGTCTGCTAAAGTCAATAGGCATCAGATGGATCCTCTGGAACTGGAGTTACAGGTGGCAAGTCCTCTGCTGAAGTGACCAGCACTCCTAACTGCTGCGACATCATACCAGCTCCTGAACAAAAAAAATTAAACTTCTGGGCTAGAGAGATGGCTCAGAGGTTAAGAGCACTGGCTACTCTTCAAGAGGTCCTGAGTTCAACTCCCAGCAACCACATGGTGGCTCACAACCATCTATAATGAGATCTAGTGCCCGCTTCTGGTACACGTAATAAATCTTTTTTTTAAAAAAATGAAACTTCCTAATCTTTCAGAAAGCTGCCAATGGATATCTTTGTGCACTGGCATGAGTAACTAGGAGACACCCTGAAAACAGCCATGAACTGGCTGAGGTCGACAGAAATATCTTATTCACAGCTCAAGGGACCTGAAGTCCAAATCCAGGTTGCCTCCCTCTGGAGAATTCTCCACACCTCTCTCTTAAGCAGTGATGGCCAGTTTTTCGTCCCATCACTTGGGAGGCAGAGTCAGGTGGATCTCTATGAGTTTGAGGCCAGCCTGGTCTACAGAGTGAGTTCCAGACCAGCCAAGGGCCACATAGAGAGACTCTGTCTCAAAAACAAAAACAAACAAACAAAAAACTTGTTCCTACACCATTTCCACCTGGCCACTGCCTCCTGTGACTCTCTTTCTTCTTTCCTTCCTTCCCATTTGGTTTTGTTTGTTTGGAGATAGGGTCCTACTGTGTAGCCCTTGCTGGCCTGAAACTGTGTAGACTATCTGGCTTCCGTTAATTCCACCGATCAAGAATGAGACCACTACCACAGTTTAAAGTAAAATTTGAAGTAAGCTTTAGTTAAACATTGGACAGATGAATGGGCTCTAGCCGGGTCCATCCCTGGGTTTCCAGAAGATGGCCTCAAATAAGTTTACAGTGGCTTAAGTACTCCATCAGGTCCAATCAGGGGCAAGCATACATCCTGACTTACCAACCTACATCCAATCAGGGGCAAGCATACATCCTGACTTACCAGCCTACATCCAATCAGGGGCAAGTGTACATTCTGATATATTTCCTGCCTGTGAACCTCCTGCCCACATGTGATCAAGCACATCCAGTGCAGATGGGGCAAACAAACTTGTTTAGGGGAGTGAAAACATGTGGCTTGTTATCTCCTATAAACAATAGGCTCCAGCATTTCAGGAACTGTCTTTTTGGGCAAGGGGCTTGCAGATCAAAGGCATTTTTGTTTCATGGATCTCTAAGGCATAGTAATTAAAACTTAAAATGTAGCTTTGGCTTTTCCATTCTCCCCTTGAGTTGTTTTCTGAGTCAAATCCTTGACTCTGTGATGACTACCTATCTATACTGGGATCTAATAACCTTCGACTTAATGGTACCCAGACAGGAATTACCATTTAGTTAAGGCACCAATAACACAAGAGCCAACAGCAATTAGCAGAAGCAGAAGGGCCAAAAGCTCTGTGACAGATGACATCAGAGTTACTCTCTAGAAGGAACCTGGAAATGAGAATGGGGACCAATTATTTACTTCATCTCAGATCCCCTTTATTGCAATAATTTTTTTCCAAGTACAGCCAGATTATTTCTAATGATTCCTGAATGGTTTACATAAAAACCAACTTTCTCTTAAAGCTATACAATAACCTCTCTGTTTTACATAGAGCAGGTTGAGTGTCCTATCATACTATAGAACTGTTTCAGCTAATGAATCTTCCTGTTGATAGATCTGGGGTCTACTTGGTTTTAACAGATACCTTTCCTAGAATGCCAATAGGCACTATCAGTAGCTATTTTATCCCCTATGCCAGGGAGTTTCCTTTTGATCTAACATTCAAGCCTGTTGGAGGATAAGGGATGACATACTATCTTCTGTAACTACTTCCTGCTGAAAAAAATAGGATGTTCTTGTCATAGCCCAGGAGGGCTGGAATGCTAGTCAAAGGCAAGGGGGGGATTTAGGCAACAGGGTATTCATCAGAAGCATCTGGTTATCTGACCCACTAAAGAGATAGGGAGCAATCACATTGGCTGGACTGGTCCACATCAGCTTTCAGCAAGTTCAGGGCTTGCAGTTGTATGGAGCAGGTTGTATTCAGCAGTTAATGCTTGGATGTGTCTGTCAGCCAAGTGAAAATCTGCTGAAACAGATACAGACTAGGGACAGAAGTTAAAATTAAGGAACTTAAAGTAAAATTTTACATTTGGAATTTTCAGGCCCAGTTCTAATACTTGGGGGGAGGGAAGAGTCCCGAGACCAGGGGAGACAGAGGGAGGGAGGGAGGGAGGGAGGGAGAGAGAGAGAGAGAGAGAGAGAGAGAGAGAGAGAGAGAGAGAGATTCCATTCTCAGGAATAGATAGGTAGGGAATGTAGGCTGTACTTATCTAGAGTCCTTTTGACCTGTGAGAGATGAATCCAAGTCTTATGACTCCCTTAATTCTCTGATGCTTAAGTGATTTTTTTTTATTTTACAAAAAGACATAAAAGTAATCTGTCCTGAAATCCACACTGTAGAAAAGGAAGGTAACAGGTGTCTATAAAACAGCTAAAATAGACTCACACCTTTGAGTCCTAACAAAAGCTATAGATTTAGTTTTAAAAGCATGAACATATTTTTCCTCTGTCCAGAGAGCTAGATATAGATTGAACAGAGATGCCTTTTGGCCTGATGAGAAGCATCTTTAAGTCTATATTGAGAAGGCAACCAATAGAAATTTGAATCTTGAGTTTGTGACTAAACAGTAAGTGGTCACTGCTCTCCCAGCTTATCAGAACTCCATTGATCAATTCCTGAACCTTTGAAATCTTAGTGTAACAATAGCAGAGAAGGAGAAAGAAATCTGAAACATTTCCCATCTTTCAAATACCTTAAATCACTTATTTATACCTTTCCAACTTGCATTTACATCTTAAATCACTTTCTGAAACCCTCAGAACTTACTTAAGCTTTACATCCTCAGACCTTTAATACCTTAGAGTGTTTTCTTAGACCCTCAAGACTTGTATAGACTTTAACACTCTTTCTTTCCATCCAACAACCAGAAGCATAAGCATTTATTATTGAGAACAGTCATTGCAAGTCATGTTCCTTTAGTGGTAAATTACATCTGAAACCTGTTTATCTTTTAATATGAAGCCTGCTAGCAAGTCAAACCTGTCTATCTTTTCTCAACAGGATACCTAGAATCTCTTTAAAAAAAAAAAAAAAAAAAGGGGGGGGGCAAGCTTCAATGTTTACATATGAAATGAGCTAACAAGGTGGCTGCAGCCTTGGGGAACAATCTGGTTGCCTGCTGCTGCTAGGCTGACAAATAGCATTTGCCCAGCTGTCAATACCATCAGAGATCTGAGAAAGATAAATTATAACATGAAGTATAGGTCAAATGGCCTATGTACCAGCTGAAATGGCAGAGACTAATCCATTACCTAGACAGTCATCCCAGGCTCCTATGTTCTCTGTGGTGTTGGGGGCAGAGATGCCAAGACAGCTTCAGTCTTCAGCCACCAGGCCCAGAAGGTAAGAGGTTTTCCTGTGGAGAAGGAACACGGGGGAGACAGATCTTACTTTGTCTAGGTAAGGTGGGGCAATCAACTCTCTGGTGTCCTCCTTGTCCACAGTTTGGGCAAGGTCCTGGTGGCAGGTGCAGCATTGGGGGCATTCTTGCCCAGTGGTTAGTGTTACCACAATCCAAGTAGAGTCATCATGGTACCCCATCATCTTCTTTGGAGACCTTGGGGTCACTGCTAGGAGCTGGGAGGGTCTCTGACATCGGAAGCTTTTTTCATTAAACATTTTAAATGCCATATTCATCAGCTCTCTGACAAACTTGAGGGCCATTTTCTATTAAGCATATCTGAGCTAAACAAACATAGGTTTAACCTTGAAAACACTATAGGCTAAATAAAGCTCTTTTCTATAACTAATCACATTAATATTTAGCATGACTATAAGTACAGTTCTGAACATATTAAAGAATTTTATCATGTATAAGGTGACTGACCACTAACCTTTATTTCTTAATTATCCTTAACAGTTTAGACTAACTTATTAGCTTTCGTAAGATTAAGACTTGCAGGGGTAGGGCTTCTGAGAATGGACTGAGGGAGCCTAGAGGTTAGCCTTGCCCTTGATAAGTTAATAGACATCAGAGTCAAATGTTAATGGAAGGGCCATAAGTTCCTTTTGCCAGAGGTAAGGAAAATGACTCCCTTTTTAGCAAACAGGAACTTTCTTCAAGCCCCAGAAGAAATAGGGGCTTTTGTCTAAATGCATTGGTGTTTTGCCTGCGTGTTTATCTGTGTAAAGATGTGGATCGCTTGGAACTGGAGTGACAGACAGTTGTAAGCTGCCTTTCAGGTGCTAGGAATTGAACCTGGGTCCTCTGGAAGAGAAGACAGTGCTCTTAACTGCTGAGCCATCTCTCTAGCTCCTCAAGGTTCCTTTTGGGGGTTCTTAGTCTCATCAATAAAATAATTTAGCAACAGATTCCAAAGGAAGTGCAAGGACAATTAGATCATTAGATCTTAAGAGAAAAACAATAGGGCAGGCAAGCCATAAATCTCAGCTGGTATACCGAAAGGGAAATGAAGAAAGACACCATGCCAATTTTGACGGGAGATTGACAAGTAGCCACGTAACAAAAGGGGAAGGGGGCTTCAGAGAAAGAGTGGAAAAGCCCAGGGCACCTTGGAAAACATGCTCTGGCCAGTATCCATCTAGGAAAAAGAGAAGTATAGCGGGGGGGGGGGGTGGTGGTGGTGGTGGTGGTGGCGCACACCTTTAATCCTAGCACTGCGTATCTCTGTGAGTTCAAGGCCAGCCTGGGCTACAGAATGAGTTCCAGGACAGGCTCCAAAGCTTCACAGAGAAACCCTGTCTCAAAAACAAAAACAAAACAACAACAACAAAAAGAGAGAGAGAGAGAGAGAGAGAGAGAGAGAGAGAGAGAGAGAGAATATGAAAAGAAGAAAGGAAAGGTCTACTTCTGCTTTTCTGAGTAACTCAGAAAGTGGGAGCACCAAAACACAGAAATCCCACCAGCCACCTGCTGGAAGCACCTGCCTGGGGAAGGGGCTTCTGGGAAGGAAAAGTGCATTATCTCCTGATTCCTCCCAGCTCCTCTTGGGTAGCTTAGAATGCCAGGTCTCCACCAGATGGAACTTAGAACAAAACCCAGATACCTCCACCTTTATATAAGGTGATTTAAATGTCAAGGGAAGGTAAAGTTGATGTTTACATTTCTAGTGTTGCCAGGGGAACAGGAGGTGGGATCCAAAGCTTTGGGAGCTACTGTAGCAGCTGGATCTCTTTATCAATCCCTCTTCTTAAGTGACCACACTGAAATAGTTGCCTTTCTCTGCTTTCCATTATTCTGTAGTTGGTTATTTCACTCTTTGCTCTTTGGGGGCCCACCACCCAGCTCTCAAATAAATGCTCAGAGACCTTTTCTTACTTGTGAATGCCCAGCCTTAGCTTGGCTTGTTCTAGCCAGCTTTTCTTAACTTAAATTAGCCTGTTTACCTTTTGCCTCTGGGCTTTTATCTTTTTCTATTTCTATATATTTTTTCTTTACTTCCTACTCCATATCTGGCTGTGTGGCTGGGTGGCTGGCCCCCAGTGAAGAAAGGGGTTCCTCCTCCTTTTTTGTTCTTCAATCTTCTCTTCCCATATTTATCCTCGTATGTATTCCCTCTGCCTGCCATCTCTGTCTGTTCTCTCTCCTGCCTAGCTATTGGCCGTTCAGCTCTTGATGAGACCAATCAGGTGTTTTAGGCAGGCCCAGCAACACAGCCTCACAGGGTTAAACAAACACATCTTTTCATCATTCAACAAATGTTTCATGGCATAAGCAAATGTAACACATCTTAAAATAATATTCTACAACACTATTCCTTGTCACTTTAACAGGCCCACTGAGGACAGGGGACATATGGCTGAGGCTAGCTTGTTAGAGCTGACACTAAAACCCCAGCCACTCTCCTCTTCCTCCTCCTCTTATCTTCCCCTGCCCCCCCCCCCAAAACAGAGTCTCCCTATATAGCCAGGCTGTCCTGGAATTCACAGAGCTCCCCTGTCTCTGCCTCCCAAGCGCTGGGATAAAGGTGTGCTCAACCACACTGGTGTCCTAGCCACATTCTTAACAGGGTGTGTCACTCACTGCTAGACAGAACCCGAATTCAAACTAGCTGCAATAGAAAGGTCCTGGGGTGCCTCACCAACTGTGAGGAGGATCCTTGGGAGAGGGCCAGGGTTCCTCTCTGAGTAGGGAGCTCCAGCTCTCCTGACAACATGGGCATCTTTCCACCTGGGCCCTGTCATGACTTGGTCCAGGAAAGCAGATTTCTGATAAGAAAAACAAAACAAAACAAAACAAAACAACAACAACAAAAAACCCCAGGAAAATCTCTGGTTGTTTTGTTCTGTCACATGTCCATCTTGGACTACATCAATGGCTCAGTTTGGGTCACGTGGTGACTCTTTGTCCATTTACACTAGTCGTGGGTGGAGTTAAATGGGCATCTAGAAACTCTCCCTAGGACCAAAGTAGCCAGGCCTGTGGGTCTGGAACGTCCTCAGAAGGCCCTGCACACTCAGGGCCACCCAGGGAGGGAAACATATGTGCTGGCCTCTGTGGGTGGTAATCGCTGTTGGGTTCTGGAGCTGGAAAAGGGTCCACCCCTGGCTTGCGGTGTGACTTGGAACCATGGAGAGATGAGCAGGGGCTCAGGAGGCTTTTTAAACAAAAAAAAAACGAGGTTTGATTTTCTGAGACTAGAGAAAGAGACCCAGAACTGCAGTAGCCGGCTTTGGCCCAGGGGCACAGCTGTGAATTTAGATGCTAATCTTCACTCTGTGAGCTGTTGCTTCCCTTGTTCCCCTGCTTCCCTCTTCCTCTCTGTCCACACTGGCGAAATTTGGAATAGTGGGGTGGGGATAGACTCCTTGTGCATCCTCGGAAGGGCTCTTAGTTCTCAGTACCATCACCACCCTGGAAGGCTTGCAGGTCTGGGAGACCTCTCTTCCCACATGGAATGCCTTTGGGCAGCTGAAAGGACCCAGCAGATGCCATAGCAGGCTGCTCAGTCTTCTCTCAGAGATCAGGCCTCAATGTCAGTTTCCTGAGACTTGAGCAAGCAGTTTCTGGGAGGGCCGTGAACAAAAGACAGAGTCCTTGCAGTAGCTCCCTTCCTGCATGTACTCTGACTGCTCAAGGTTCAGCCAGTTGTTTACTGTCTGGGACCCCTCACCAACTTAGAGCTACGTGTATGGGTCAAGGACAGAGCCTGGGCCACTGAGTCAGCCCCTATAGTCAGTACGAGCTAGGCCAGCCAGCCTCCATGGCAGCTCAAGGACTGGCAGCTCAAGGACAGAGCCTGGGACTTGTCCAGGCCTGCCCCAAAATGATAACTGTAACCTAAGTAACCCTAGCCAATTAAAAGTTCCTAACATGATTGCCACTTGCATAAACCAATCTTGAGTCTGTTCCTATGTAGTCTGTAGACCTCAAGCCCTCTTTGCTTTAAGAGCCCTTCCCCATTGCTACTCGGGGTCTCTCCTGCTCTGCTGCTGCATCAGATGGACAGAGAGTCCCGAGTTAACTTGTAGTAAAGACTCTTTGCTTTTACATTGGATTTGGTCTCTTGGTGGTCTTTGGGGGACTCTGGGTACAACATAGCTAGAAAACAGGCTACTAGGAATGGACACTAACCTGAATTGGATGACTGCATAGGGGCTCGGTGACAGGGTAAGGTGGTTTGGGCTTGCTCTTGTGGGAGGGGACACATTACCAGAGAGAGGCTTTCCAGCTAATTTATTTATCTTTATTTAATGTGCATTGGTGTTTTGCCATGGGTGTCAGGTCCCCTTGAACTGGAATTACAGACAGCTGTGAGCCGCCATGTGTGTGCTGGGAATTGAACCCTAGTCCTCTGGAAGAGCAGTCAGTGCTCTTAAGCGCTGAGCCATCTCTCCAGCCCTATGAAGAGATTGTTTTTGAAGATGAGTGGGCCCAGCAGGAACTGTGGAGGACCAGTGACCCATCGCCAGAGCTACTAGCCCCTCGCTTGGAGACTCCTAAGACAGAATTGAACCTGGTTGGGATCAGCCTGACGCTTGAGGCTGAGACACCCGTGAGTTTGCCTCTTAGAAGACAGTAACTGTTTCTTGACATAAAATCCACACCCAGCACACACATGTGTCATGAAACCTCTTGCAACTGTCACATCAGCCCTAGGAGGTGGGAAAGCTTAGACTGTGTCATAGACGAAAGGAGATGTCAGAGAGAGGTCGGAGTCTGCTCAAGTCACATGGGGGGGTGGGGGGGACCAGTTCTCACACACACACACACACACACACACACACACACACCCATTTCTTAATCAATGTTGCAATGTCCACTCCTTTCTGGCCTCCTTTCATTCACTCTTCTTAAAAATCTAATTTAACATGTACAGATGCTCTGCCTGAATGCATGCCTGATGCCCACCAAAGGCCAGAAGAGGCCGTTGAATCCCCTGAAACTGGAGTTACAGACAGTTGTGAGCTGACTTGTGGGTGCTGGGAATTGAACCCGGGTCCTCTGGAAGAGCAGCCAGTGCATCTTTCCAGCCCCTCTTTCACTATTTCTGTCATGTTATGGAAGTGCCAGGCGCACCCCTCACAGCCTGGTACGGTTCTAAAACACACAGCAGGGAGCTGGCCAGACACAACAGGAAGGGACTACCCTGGAGGAGCTGAAAAGTGCGGTTGGCAGACTGTGTGACCTAGAGCATCTGACCTAGTACCTGGCTTCTCTGTGGTTCAGTTTTCCCATCTGTAAAATGGGGATAATTATGATGAGTTCTTGACAGGCTCCAGTTTGGTATGCTTTAGAAGTAGCTAGTGTGTGCAGCCACACCTATGAACAAGAAATGGGTGGTGGTGGCTCATGGCTTTAATCCCAGCACTCAATAGGCAGAGGTTGGTGGATCTCTATGAGTTCGAGGCCAGTCTGGTCTACAGAGCCAATTCCAGGATAGCCAAAGCTACACAGAGAAACTTTGTCTTCAAAAAACAAAATAATAATAATAATAATAATAATAATAATAATAGTAATAGTAATAGTAATAGTAATAACTAATAATTTTGCATGTGGAGGCTGTGCACACAGAGGCCAGAGGGGAACTGTGAGTCTAGTCCTCTCCTTTCACCGTGGTGTTAGTGCCATGGATCAAACATGGGTTGTAATGCCTGTAAGGCAAGCACTTCACCTGCTAAGGCACCCAACTGGCCTGAGACAGGGTCTCATTTAGGCCAGGCTGACCTCAAACTTGCTATGCATTGGAGGATGACCTTGAATTTCTGAGCCCCCAGCCTCCATCTGCCCAGTGCTGGATTACTGCTGTGCTCCCTGCTTGGTTTAATCACAGGCTAGGAACCCAACCTAGGGCTTTGTGCATTGCAAACTCTGCTGCTTGCTGCACCTCCAGCCCACACATGGGGCGAGGTTGAGACCTTCTAGTGTAGCCCAGCTTGGCCTTGAACTCCACACTTGGCTCAGGATGATCTTGACCATCTGAGCCTCCTGCTTCTCTCCGCTAGAATTACAGCAATTCTTCCGAATTTGTCCACTTGGGAAGTTTGTCTCTCCTCTCCCACTGACTTACTGACAGCATTTCCTTTTGTCTGTGCGGATTCTTGGCTGTAACTTTACAGTTGTATGCTTCTTTTGATTTTAATCTAACACCGGCTTAGTTTGCTTCCTGCTTGGATGGGGCCAGCCTTGGCCAGGGCTGCTTTTTTGGTGGCCTTTAATACTCTGCATGTTTAAGTACTTCCTTAGTTCCTGACCCAGCAAGGTGCTCCTGGCTAATGTTATTCCAGTCCTGGTCCTAAAAGTCTTGATTATCTTTCCTGAGTGGTTCTAAAAACAAGATCTGCTGGACAGTATTCCAAGCTGCACATACATGCTTTATTTAAATATTCACTTACGGATTTGGCTTGGCATGACTGCAGCCATCTTAAATTACAATGGCCACGATTGCCCCCATATTAGCCCTAGTCAACCAGACGTGGTGCTGTGTGCATTCCAGAGGCCAGAGGCAAGTGATCCACTTCTTCCTACCTGCTTTCCTGCTTCCTGCCTGGGAATCCAAGAGCCTGACAGCAGGTTCTTTTAAAAATTATTTTACCCGCGGGGTGGTGGTGGTGCTCACCTGTAATCCCAGCACTCGGGAGGCAGAGGCAGGCGGATCTTTGTGAGTTCAAGGCCAGCCTAGTCTACAGAGTGAGTTCCAGGAAAGGCACAAAGCTACACAGAGAAACCCTGTCTCTAACCCCTAACGAAAAAGGTATAGAGGAGACCCCCTCCTCTGGTCTCTGAGCTCTGATTCTCTTCAGAGACCCCACCATGCTGTTGATCCTCTGTCTGTCTGTCTGTCTGTCTATGGCATTAATTACTCTAAGAAGCTCCTTAGTCTGCAGTAATGTTTAAGTGTCCTCTTGGAACCACATGCCCCATCCAAAACCTGATTCCATCAGGCAAGGTCAACAGTGACTCACGCCTTTAATCCCAGCACTGAGCTGGAGGCCAAGGCAGGCAAATCTCAAAGTTTAAGGCCAGCCTTGAACAGACAGACTCTGCTATCCCAGATGAGACATAGCATCTCAATGTGATCTTCAACCAGTCCTTCCTTGGTGGCCAGTGATCGGTATATATTTCATGTGCTTATCGGCTATTTTTACACTTTCTCTGGAGAAATAATTATTAGAATTTTCTGCCTTTAACTTTATTTTGATTTTTTTTTTATTGAGATAAGGTCTCAGGTAGCCCAGGTTGGCCTCAAACATATGGCTGAGGATGATGCTGAACTTAACTCTCCTGCTGTGACCTTCTGGGTGCTGGGGTCACAGCCTGCACCACTATGCTCAGGTGATGTGGTGTTAGGGTCTCTGCAACCAGCAAGGCCAGCAGAGTGATTGAATTAGAACCCTCCTTTCAAATACTTAGCTGTCCCTCCCAATTTAAACCCAACATCCCTGGGAACCCCCCAAATAAACCAATCTCTCCTAGGTGGCTTGCAACCTTTTACCACCATGTCCCCAGAACACACTCTCTATGGCATATCCAACAGGGCTCAAGACACCCCGGAAACGGAAACAACACCAGATAACCTGCTTTGACCTCATTCCATACCTCTTCTACAGCAAAGGGCTGTCATGTCTGTGGGTCTAATGACCACGTACATCGATTTAGTAATCAGGAAGCATCGGGTTAATGAGAATTTATTTCACACTCTGAGAGATTAAGGAGAAATAGCACACATCCCATTTGGCTGACACCCAACAAGAAACTCGCCTTAACAGAAATCCTTGCAGCCTGTGTAGACCATGAGCGCTAATATTTTGCATAGGCTGTCATCTGTAAATCTCTTTTAGCTTCTGGCCTCAGGTTACATGGTCAGCAATTAACCATGTTTTACATAGGCAGGAATGGAAAGCTGAGCCTTTGGGGGGAAATGGGAGATTTATGGAGCAGAGATGCCACCACAGCTGTCCCCAGAGCAGTGGGAAGATCTGCAAAGCAGAGACCCTATCATGCTGTCTTGGAGATGTCCTTCACCCCTGCCTAACAGAAACATGCTTTTCCCAGTAAGAGGAACAGGCCTTAATTAGCCGTTCTGGTGGGCCAATTTTAACAGGGACCTAGCTAAGTTTTAATTATGTTTGAGGTACAACTCTACTTTCCTTATCTTCCTTTACTTATTTTTTTATATTTTTACATTTATTGTGTGTGTATGAATGTTTTGTCTGCATGTATGTCTGTGCATCATACATGCAGGCAAGATGGTAAGCCTCCATGTGGGTGCTGAGAATGGAACCTTGGCATTGTTATAAAAAGCCCTCTTGAATAAAGTTCTGGGCTGGTGGGTTTTGACCCAGGCCCTCCCAAGGCTATCCTGTGTTTCTGTATTTCCTCTCCTTGGCTAGGTGTCTCTTTCTATCTAAATATTCCTCACCTCTCCCTGCTCAAGAGTACCCTGGTCATAAAAGTGGGGGCTGGTCCCCCACACCCCCTTTTTTAAGGGGTCTGGTTTAGAATGTTACTTATCTGTAGTCTGAGACCATGCTTCTTCAGTTAAATGTTACTTTTGTGTGACTGATTCTCTAAGTAAATTTATTGGTAAATCCTTTGTGACTTTATTACTCAAATTCCCTCCTAAATCATTCCCTGCTGTTGGAACCATTAACTATCTTTTATAAGGTTCCAACTTAAAACTGGGTCATAGGGGACTGATCACTCAGAGTCCTCAGCTGAGCTGCTTGATAAGCTGGCTCCAAACTCAGAGCCCTGTGTCATTTCACAGTCTCCCCGAGAGGAACTAAATGGATCAAGTAGTTCAGGATGCATGGTCTGGATAATGGTGTTGGAACGACCAGATGAAAAGGCCCCATCGGAGACACCAGCCAAGCTGACCACTTCCGGGGGTTCTCTAGGCTCTAGGGCCTTGCTTTTGTTGGCTCTCTGAGCTTTTTTTTTTTTTTTTTTTTGTAGAGCTAAGGATCAAACCCAGGGCCTTGTGCTTGCTAGGCAAGCGCTCTACCACTGAGCTAAATCCCCAACCCCTCTGAGCTGTTTTAACTCCTCTCTGACTTCCAATTTGTCAGCATAATAACAGAACTCTATTCGGGAAGGCACATAACGCTCCCTTTCAGTCGTTAGTAGATTTCGACCTCTTACGGACTCTATTTTATTTCATATTTATGTCATCTACAATATGCACAACCAGGAGTAATTCGTTAAAGAAGTAACGTAAGTCCTCTTAGCAAACCTATTCTATTCAGCAGAGCTTTCCAGTGCTGGCGAGCTGTCCTGGCTAGCCCTATAGTAAGTATTACGGCTAGCGGCTAGCGTTAGTATCAGCCCAAGGGCAGGAAGGGGCATTGTAACTGTTGACTGTGGAATTTGGGGCTGGGACCTAAAGGAGGTCTACAGATGACGGTTCGTGTCGAATGTTACAGACAACAATCTGGGTGGAACGTTAGAGCTCACGGTCAACACAAGCTGCAAAGGATTTCTTTTCAAGGTGGGGCTCCCGTTGGGTGTCAGCCAGAACCAGACACGCACTATTAAAGAATGCTTTCCTTTACTCCTGAGTATTTGGAATAGATTCTCGGGGCTGGGGGGCTTAACCTACTCCTTCAGCTGGATGGCGACTTGTACCCTGGTCCTAGTCTCACCTCCCATTGCTCTCATCCTTTCAGATGTCCGCTCCTTACACTGGACTCAGCCTCAAAAAGAACCGCCTGAGGCATCCCTTCCTAGCAACCTATGTATTCACTCTGGACTTGGAACAGGGGCAGCAGGACTGATTTAACAGGTCTCTTAGACCTGTTGTGATGGCTAGTTTTTTTTGTTTTTGTTTTGTTTTGTTTTGTTTTTGTTTTTCGAGACAGGGTTTTTCTTTGGCTTTGGAGCCTGTCCTGGAACTTGCTTTGTAACCCAGGCTGGCCTCGAACTCACAGAGATCCACCTGCCTCTGCCTCCCGCGTGCTGGGATTACAGGCGTGCACCACCACGCCCAGCTGTGATGGCTAGTTTTATGCCAACTTGACCTGAAGTAGAGTCACTGGAGAGGAGGAACTGAGAAAACGAGGCATAAGACCAGGCTGTAGGCAAGCCTGTAGGGTATTTTCTTAATTAGTGATTGATAATGGGAAGGCACAGCCCATTGTGGGTGGGGCCGCTCCTGGGCAGGTGATCCTGGGTTCTATAAAGAAAGCAGGGGGAACAAGCTATGGGGAGCAAGGTAGTAAGCAACTCTTCTGTGGCCTCTGCATCAGCTCCTGTAAGAGGTTCCCCAGACCTTAGCACAACTGACTCCATGATGCAAGTAGCATTCAGGCTGTAAAACTCAGGACGTAGACAGCACCACCTGCTAAAAACTAAAACAAAGGTCTAATTCCTCAAATTCCATAGTTTTGGGGAGGTCTCTAAATGTCCCAGCCTTGCCTTTTGGCTTCGGTGGTTCTGCTTCTGGCTAAGTATTCTTGTTAACTGAAGTATGTTAACTTAGAATATGGTTTTTGTGCTTAAAAGTTCACCCTGAGAAAGTGCTAAACTGGGATCCTGAACACTGGTGCAGTTGCTGGCTAATAAAGACTTTCTAGTGGCTTAAACCCATGTCCAAGGAGTCTTCTCTGGTGAGTACCCCACAATGTTCTTACCTCCAGGTTCCTGGCCTGTCTTCCTTCCATGATAAACGGTAAAGTGGAATTATAAGCTAAATAAACCCTTTCCTCACAAAGTTGCTTTGGTCATGATGTTTTCTCACAGCAATAGTGACTCTAACTAGGACAGAAACTGGTACCAGGAGCGGGGTATTGCTGTGATAGACCTGACAATATGTTTTGGGGAGGATTGTGGAAGGACTTTGGATCCTTGGATGAGAAAAGCCATTGAGTGTTTGAAGTTTGGTGAGCAAGCCAGTAAGCTGCATCCCTCCGTGGCCTCTGCATCAGCTCCTGCCTCCAGGTTCCTGCCCTGCTTGAGTTCCTGTCCTGACTTTCTTTGATGATGGACTACAATGTGGAAGTGTAAGCCAAATAAGCCCTTTCCTCCCCAACTTGCTTTTGATCATGGTGTTTCATCATAGCTGCAGAAACGGTAACTAAGATACCAGTTTACTTCCCTATTAAGTCATTTATCAGAAAGCCTCAAAGAAATTTCAGATCAACACAATTCAAGATCAGCTTGACTCTTCAGCTGCTGTGGTACTCCAAAATCCAAGAGGTCTGGACCTTCTGACTTGGGCTCCTGGAGACGTCTACACCTTCCTCCAGGAACAAAGCTGCCTCTAAAATTGAAGAGCAAGTCTTCTCTTCAGTATGGACTTTGGCTCCCTCCCTTCATGGCTCCTCCCCTTACTCAACCCTGCTTTCCTTATTATCCTCACACTTACCTCACAGACTCTCTTCTCAGAACTTCCCACTGACAAACCAAAGTTTAATGCTACTAGGGTTCACCCCGTGGAAACAAATTTACTAGGCTTGCTTATAGCTCATGGGTGACCCAAAAGCATTGGTGATGGCTTCCCCCTAGATAGATGGAGTTCTGCTTCAATTAAATATATATAGAATAAATATATATTAAATACACATATATAATTACATATAATTATATATATATTCCTACCAACTCCCAGTCCCTAAGCCTCTGAAGCCATGTGCAATTAGGGCACATCTATACACAGATGGCTGGGTGGAGGTGACTGGAAATCACAGGTGAAGGGCCAGTGACCCTCCCCAGCCACTCCTTTATGAGAGAACATCAGCGGTCAACAAGGCCTATCGTGATGGACTCTTACAAACAGGCACAGTTGATCTGCTAAACATGACAGCTGTCTTGCTCAGAGGGCTGTATTCTACAACATTCTGGGGTAGAAGTGCACCCCTGAGTGTGAAAGAGAGGGCAGAGGGCACGCTATCATACAAGGTGCTCAGAGTGCAATCACTGGGGACTCCTGGTTTATGTAAGCTCTGGGAGAAGCTGGGAAGGAAGCACCCCTGGAAGAGACCAACACTGGACCAGTTCTGTGGGAAACCTTGATGGAGGCAATGTTGGGCTAGAGAGAGTGAGCCTGTGCAGTTATGAGCACTTGCTGCTCTTCTAGAGGACCTGAGTCCTGTTCCAAACTCCCATGTCAGATGTCTCTCAACTGACCTCTCCCGGACCTGGCCTCTTCAGGTCTCCACAGGCACAAGCCCATAGATATAGATAAATACATTTAAAACAAAAAACAAACAAACAAACAAAAACCAAAACCACTCACAAGGCCATGTGTATTGGTGCAAACCTTTAATCCCAGCACTCAGAATGCAGAGGCTGATGGTTTTATGAGGCCAGCCTGGTCTACACAGTGAGTTCCAGGACAGCCAGGGCTACATAGTGAGATGTTGTCTCAAAACAACAACAAAAACCATCCACAAGTTGGGGGCTTTAAAAGCACTGCTCTTGAAGAGGACCTGGGTTCAATTCTTAGCACCCACATGTGTCTCAGAACCATCTTCTGGCCTCCTGCAGGTACCAAGCATGCTCATGGTGCTTAGACACACACGTAGGCAAAATATTCACGCACAGAAACTAAATCTCAAAACAAAATTTTGTAGGCCAGATAATGAGGATGACTGGTTAATAGTTACTACCCAGAAGTCTCTGTGCTTCTTTTTTTTTTTTTTTTTTTTTTTTTTTTTTTGATTTTTCAAGACAGGGTTTCTCTGTGTAGCTTTGGAGCCTGTCCTGGAACTCTGTAGCCCAGGCTGGCCTCGAACTCACAGAGATCCGCCTGGCTCTGCCTCCTGAGTGCTGGGATTAAAGGCGTGCACTACCACTGCCCGGCCTCATACAGAGGCTTCCTGGGTCCTGGCATTCAACTCAGTCTTTCCCCTGGAGTAATGAGAAGGTAGCGAGAGACTAGAGGGGGGGGGTACCTGTGCCTCTCTCTTGCGGGGGGGGGGGGGGGGGATTCCACATAATACCTTATTATTATTACCAAAGCACCCAAGGATGATCCCCAGGAGGCCACTCCCACATCCTATGTGTGGGAAAGTGCTTGCTCTGTGATCCAGTTGCAGCCTTGGGTTTCTACCGCTCTCTGGAGTCACACAGGTTCATCTGTGCTGTAAGCTGGGACCTTGCTGTTCTCTGCTTTTGGCTGATTTCTTGCAATCTGGTTAGAAGAAAGCCAGTTCTGTGGCAACTCCATGCCTGTCCCCATCAGATCCTGTTCCCTTCCTGCCCCAGTTCCTGTCCTATCTGGAAACACCCACACCCACTTCCCACCATAGTTCCTTCCCTCCTGGCGTTTGTTCTGGATGTCACGGTTGCAGAAGCATGAAGTTCTTCTGGACTCAAGTCCAGACAGAGGCAGTTAGAGAAGTCGAGGGTTGTGGGTGCATCTAGGGATAGGGATGGCCTGAGGACCGGGAGAGCCTGTGAGCAGCCCTGTGAGGTCGCAAGCCAAATTCAGACTGCCGGCAAAATACACGATATTAGAGGGGGACAGGACTGGCTGTCTCTGAAGGCCAGCAAGTTTGGGGTGCAGACTGCTCAGCCCTGCTCTGGATCACAGAGGTGTGCAGCCTCTCCTCCATTAACCCAAGCCTGGCTACATTTCTGCTCTCAAGCCCGCTCTGGATTACGCAGGGCTGGGGCGGGAGAGGGGATGGCTGGGGGCGGGGTGCTGACACTAACTCCCAGAGGTACTTGGGATCCGCACCGCTACTGCCTGGGAGTGGAGGAGAGATGCCGGGTGCCAGGTGGGTTATGTACACGCTTCGTTCTGGGAAGCTGAAGGGCTTGTGGGACCCCGAGGGAAGATATTTAGATTGGCTGGGTCAGAGACTTCTCTGCAAAGCATCATTATCGCAGCCTAAACTGCAAGAACATCCTGAGGACAACAGCGCCCCCATGTGGATAATTGAAAAGGAGGCAGACGCTGGTGTGTGACAATAACCTCAAGAGCAGCCTCAGCCATCCATCATCCCTAATGCTCTGGGGCCCCAGGTAGCTTGCACAACTGTCAGGGTTGGTTTTTTTGTTTGTTTTTGGTTTTTTGTTTTGTTTTGTTATGTTTGTTTTTTTCTTTCGAGACAGGGTTTCTCTGTGTAGCTTTGGAGCCTGTCCTGGAACTCACTCTGTAGCCCAGGCAGGCCTTGAACTCACAGAGATCCGCCTGCCTCTGCCTCCTGAGTGCTGGGATTAAAAGCGTGCACCACCACTGCCCGGCAACTCTCAGTTTTATTATATCGAAAGTCAGGATCCAAGGGGCTAGTGATACAGTTCAGTTGGTAGAGTGTTACCTAACATGCACTAGGTTCTGGGTTTGATCCCCAAGCATCACCTACAATATGGTGGTGCACACCTGTAATCCCAGCACTGGGGAGGGGGAAGAAGGAAGGATCAGAAATTCAAATTCTGGGAAATGAGTCAGCAGAAGCCACTTGCCACCAAGCTTGACACCTAGAGTTCCATTCTGGAATCCACAGGGTGGAGACAGTTGTCCTCTGACTCCATGGGCACCATGACACACATGGACACTGCCCCCCAACAAGAAATTTAAGGGTTTTGTTTTGTTTTAGATGTATTTATTTTATGTGTTTGAGTTATGGATGGTTGTCAGCCATCACGTGGGTGTTGGGACCCAAACCCAGGTCTTCGGCAAGAGCAGCAAGTGCTCTTAACCACCAAGCCAATTCTCCAGCCTCAAAATTAGACAAAGAAAAATTAAAAGAAGTTCAAGGTCATTCTTAGCTACCTAGTGAGTTTGAGGCCAGCCTGGGCTACATGAGGCCCTGCCTCAAAAGATTAATAACAGGGGCTGGAGAGATGGCTCAGAGGTTAAGAGCACTGACTGCTCTTCCAGAGGTCCTGAGTTCAATTCCATCTGGTGCCCTCTTCCTGCCTGCAGGCACACATTCTGTATACATAATGAGTAAATAAATCTTCAAAAAAATTGATAAAAAAAAAAGATTAATAACAGAATAGAAAAGAATGGTATTTGGCCCCAAATTATTGGGGTTCCTGATGCCCAGTCCACTCATACCCACAAACTACCTACCCCAGCCCACCTCGGCTGGCTATTCTATGTCTTCACTGTATACCCAGCGCAGCCAGCTAGGTCACCCAGCTGCTTAGTGGCTTTGGCCTTTCCTCTCGAAATACATTTGAACAGGTGCTAAGAATTTCCGTGAAGCAATGCTATTTCCAAAATGGAGAGATCCCAGCAGCCCAGACGGCTGCTCATGAAAGGGGTCAGGCTAACTACCTCAGCATATGCCGAGCTGATACACTGGTCACTCAAGCTGGAGCTCAGAAAGTACTCTGGTTCCCCGACACTGGGAGCCATGAGGACCCTTTGTGGGAAAGAGCCTTGGTTGCCAGAAGTTGCAGAGGGCCTGAATAAAGGAGCTCCTGGAAGTCCATGTCTGCCCCCAGCTTCCACACGCTCCCCCACTGTGAGTATTTCCTCCTGATAATTCCCTCCTCCCGCCCAGATGTCCCTCATCCACACCACTCCTTCATGGATGGGTTGCTCAGTCTGAAAGGAAAAATTGTTCTCATCACCTTTGTGGACTGCACTCACTGGTAAAGGTCCCCGCATACATGGAAAGTTAATACAGCTTAAAAAAATAACATTTCTTTATTTGTCTGTGCATTGGGGAGGAGGGCATGGGTTTGAGCAAGGAGGGCAGATGCGCCAAAGGGCAGCTGCTGGGGTGGGTTATCAGAACCAAAATGGCAAGAGGAAGGGGGGGTGTCAATGGCACAGATATCCCAGATTGCAGCCGTCAAAAAAGCCTTCCCTTCCCTTTCCTCCCCTCCCTCCCTCCCTCCTTCCCCTGTATTCCCTTTCTTCCTGAAGTTGTCTTTGCTGGGTAACTTTGGCAGTGTGTGCCGCCTGTGAGGATGCTCTGGAGACACAGCATGGCTTCTGTGATAGTCTCCAGCAGAGCTGCATCTTGTTCTGTATACGGAACGTGTGAGCTGATGAGCCGAGCAGAGGAGATGGACTCTGCCAGCAGGAAAAAGCCAAAGGAAACGGGCAGGAGCAAAAGCAGATTGTCTTTTCAGGGCTGTTTTCCTAGCAGAGTAAAAACGGAAGGGGCAAGCCGGGCAGGGTGGTGTACGCTTTTTATTCCAGCACTCGGGAGGGAGGCAGAGGCAGGTGGATCCCTGTGGGTTCAGGGCCAGCCTGGTCTACAGAGTGAGTTCCAGGACAGCCAGGGCTACACAGAGAAATCCTGTCTCAAAAAAACAAAACAAAACAAAAACAAAAACAAACAAAAAAACCAGAGGGGTCTTTCCTAATCACAGCTCTAAGGAAGTGGGCCCTTTCTGACTGGGTGCTCAGATTAAGGGGCATTTAGCATGAGAGATTTGCGCTTGCTGGAGTTTCCTCTAGAATCTCAGTCCAAAACAGCACGGACTAGCCAGTGTGACCTCTGAGGACGCCCCCAACAGCATCCTTTCTGTAGGAATAGTACGTATGTGTTCTGAGCATGACCAGACCATAGACCTACAGTTTAGCTGTGGTCCCCGGGGTAGGGGAATTTGAACCAAGCAAGTTAGGTGGGCTAAGAGCCTGAGTCCTGCTTTCCCTCTCGGGGATGCACTTTGCACCCCACGAATAGAGGCTGCAGTGCGGGCTCAGACACGGTGTTTCAAACCATCACAAACTGAAAAGTATCTCGGGCCAGGAGTAAAAAGAAACCATGGCGATCGGCCTGGAGGTGTCCGTGCAATTAAATCCTAGGCGAACCACACAGTTCCTTCCCCTTCCCAGTTAAGCTCTAAACTGGCAACAGGTGACGCTGCCCGGTCCGTTTCCCTAGGAACCTCACTTTCCAGCCTATTTCTGTGTGGCTTCCACAAGCAAGACATCCACAGGAGGTGTGGAAGCCACACTTGCCCACGGCGTGTGATTCCATTTAGGGCAGGAGCCGTGTCCCTGTCTCCCCACGCTCTCTCTGACGTTAGTTCGTGGTGGAAGCCTTGTCTTCATAGACTTTCCCAGCTGGGAGTGGCGTTGGGTGGTTGGGGCGCCGCCTGTCGGCCGCAGTTCTGCTCGCAAAACCTAGAATGCCTCTCGGATCCCAGGTTCTCAGCGTGCCTGTCCCCAGTGTGGACTAGCAAGGCCCCACAAGGTGTCTGCTGTAAATAAATCTTATAAAAAAAATAAAAATTAAAAAAATTATAAAAAAAGGCGATTGTGGCGCCTTTAATCCCAGCACTCGGGAAGTAGAGGCAGGGTGGATCCGTGAGTTCAAGGGCAGACTGGTGTACAGAGTGACTTCCAGGACAGCCAGGGCTACAAAGAGAATCCCTGTCTTGAAACCCCCCCACACACCAAAAATCTGCTGAATAGATGATACTGCCAAAGGGCCTTAGGAAGAGGGGACCCACCCAGGTAGACAAGGGTCTATGGTGTCCATGCCCACTCTGTTCCTTCAAGCCGATGCACGTTGTAGACATTTGTAACATGCAAAATGATGGTGAGTCGTTTCCTTCCCACCTGAGACCTGGGAAGTCTTCCCCGACTGTTTGAGACAGGGTCTCGTGTAGTCCAGGCTGGCCTCAACCTCCATATGTTTCTGAGAATGCCCTTAAAGTTCTGGTCCTTTTGCCTTCATTTTCTGTGTGCTAAGATTACAGACCTGTGTCTCCAGTTGAGACCTGGGACTTCTTGGGTAGTGTCAGGCTGGGACTTTGGACTCCTGGTGCAGCTGAGAGGGTACATGTCCTTTTTTTTTTTTTTTTTTTTTTTTAATCTTTGGAGAGGTCAGAGTTGAAATCTTCACTGTGATCTGGGTGTGGTGATGCAGCTGGGAAATCCTGTACTTTTGAGGCTTGAGACAGGAGATTTTGAGAGCCTGAGGTCTGCCCGAGCTACACACAGAGACCCTGTCTCAAACAACCACCCAAGCCAATGTGACAACTCCAAGCTCCAGCCATCCCTTCACCTCGAAGATGGGACCACTTCTGACAATTTAGTGAAGTAGTGTGGGAAATAAAGAAGAAAATGCAGGTAAGAAGCCCTGCAAGGGTGAGTGAAGAGAGGTGGCAGCCTGAGAGGAATGTCGAAGGAGGAGGGGATCCTCCCTGTAACATCACTGACGCCCTGTGGGGTGCAGCCCTGGGACCATACATGTATGAAGTTAGAGGACAACAGTTTTGAGTCTGTTCTCTCCTTCCACCTTTACATGGGTCCTGAGGATAAAACTAGGGTCAGTGAGCCTCTACTGGCCCTTTAACGGCGGAGCCATCTCAATGGCCCTCCCTTGAATATTTGTTATCTAACTTTGACTGAACCTATAAGTGAGGAGTCTTTGGCTGTTAAGGCCAGCAGTAGGGCTGAGCGTGTGGGTCCGCTGGTAGAGTGCTTGCCCAGCATGCATGAAGCTCTGGGTTTGATGCATGCTGGTAATCCCAGCACTCAGGGAGGGTGGAGAGGCAGGAGGATGGTGAGTGGGAAGCCATCCTGAGCTACAAAAAACAAAAATATTAAAAAGCCATTTGTAAGGTGTACCCAGCTCCCGGGGACCCAGCTTGCTGCTTGGGCCACTGGCTCTGCTTAGTTAATCTTTTCATGGAAACAGATTCTGTTTGCAGATAAAGAACTTGCCAAAATGGGAGAAAAACACAAAGGAGAGTCTTGCCATGGGACAGGACCATGGGACATCAGGATGAACCATGATGTTTAACTATTAATGTAGATGAGCACCTGGCCAGGGGCGAGGGGAGATGGGAGAGGAGGTTGATTTTATTGCAATAGAAACTAGCCTCATTGCAGTGAAATGATGTAGTTTCTACATGCAAGCCTGTGTGTGCTGTGTGTACTGACTTTTTAAAAAAAAAGATTTATTTATTTATTATGTATACCATGTCCTTCCTGCATGTAAGCCTGCATGCCAGAAGAGGGCACCAATCTTACAGATAATTGTAAGCCAACATGTGGTTGGTGGGAGTTGAACTCAGGACCTCTGGAAGAGCAGCCAGTGCGCTTAACCTCTGAGCCGCCTCACCAGCCCCAACTTTCCTTTTAATCTAGCCGAGTGTTCTTCCTTCGCTGCGCAAGTGCTGGGATCACAGGAGTGCACCACAGCGTCTGGCCGTTACACACCTTTGTGTCAACCTTTTTAATCCCTGCCCACTCCCCTCCCTGCTGACCACAAACTTGCAATCCTCCTGCCTCAGCCTCTCAGGTGTTGGGATTGTGGGTGTGCACCACCCTGCCCAGCTCTAACCTCTTAATCTTACCTGAAATCCAAGCAACTGAACTATCCCTTCCTTGGCTCCTCAGATTCCTTTTGTTTCTTATCACAGGCAGACCAAAGAGAGCCAGAATTTTTCATTTGTCAACATTATGTCCCGTCCCAGCCAAATAGCCATCCTTATCAACTAGAACAGGTACATTCCCTTCAGTTCCTGGCAAAGGGTCTGCATACTATGGGGTTATACAAACGAGCCAATCACAGCATGTGTGTGAGCCAGGACCCATTGATCTCCTGATGCTACAACACCAGCCTCCCAGTGCCCAGGTTCAGTCTATACCTGAGCATTGGCGTTTGTGTGGCAGGCATGTCCTCTCCCTCAGCTGTGGGTATGGGTGATTCCCAAATTGCTGAAGTGGCCTGTAAATCTTACTCTCACTCCATGGCTTGCTGTGTAGCTGGGTGGCTGGCCCCCGGAGTCCTCCTCCTTCTCTGGCTACTTCTCTCCTCCCAGATTTCTCCCTCTATATCTTCTCTCTGCCTGCTAGCCCCACCTATCCTTTCTCCTGCCTTGCTATTGACCACTCAGCTCTTTATTAGACCATCAGGTGTTTTAGACAGGCACAGTAACACAGCTTCACAGAGTTCAACAAATGCAACATGACCAAAAGTAACACATCTCAAAATAATATTCTCCCACAGTGGCTGCCATCCAATGTCAGGTGACACATTTGGCCATGACTCTAACCCTGGGGCAGATCAGCTATCACTCAAGAGGTGGTTAGATCAAGTGATCTGGTTTAGCTAACCTGTTACAGAACCTGAGTTTTTGTTTTCTTCAACATCCAAAAGCAATACTTCACTTTAAGAAAAATCAACTTCAGCTGGGCGGTGGTGTTGTAGGCCTTTAATCCTAGCACTAAAGAGGCAGAGGCAGGCAGATCTTTAAGTTTGAGGCCAGCCTGGTCTACATGGTGAGTTCTAGGCCAGCCAGGGCTACACAGAGAAACCCTGTCTTGAAAAACAAATAAACAAAGAAAAAAAAAGAAAAGAAAAGAGAGTGCTTCCTGCTTTTGTAGAGGACCCGAGCTCAGTTCTGAGCACCTGCATTGGTCAGCTCACAACTGCCTGTAATTCCAGCTCCAGGAGATGGAACACCTGCCTCAGGTCTCTGAGGGCACACACATGTGGCATACATGCACATAAATAAAAATCAAATCTTCTTTGAAAAGAATGAAAGAACACATCTCAAAAGCATACCTATACCAGTCCTCCACAAACACAGTGACCAAAAATAAGTGAATGCTGTCCTGGAACTCGCTCTGTAGACCAGGCTGGCCTCGAACTCAGAGATCTACCTGCCTCTGCCTCTGGAATGCTGGGGTTAAAGGCGTGCGCTAGCGTGCCCTGCACAGCTCCCGGGGAACTCTCATCTTAGCAGGGCGTTCTGACTGCCCTGAGATTCAGCTGCTCATATGTCACTTCTTGAGATGGCTCATGGTCTCATGAAGTCATGACTGTCAGTGAAGACATGTTACTGTTTTTAGAATTGAGGCTTTCCATGGGAGGCTGAGGATTGAAAATAGCTTGTTAGGGGTTGGGGATTTAGCTCAGTGGTAGAGCTTGTTAGACTGCACAAACAGAAGGAGGTTGTAGGTTGTCCGTAGGCCTCACAGCTTCCATCTCCACCACTCATGTCTATATATTGCCTGACAGTCTTCATGTTTTATTTTTGCATTTTGGGAAGTCATGCCACATGATGGCAAGAATTTATTTCCTTCCTTCTTTTTTTAGTTTTGGTTTTTCGAGACAGGATTTCTCCATGTAGTTTTAGTGCTTGTTCTGAGTCTTGCTTTGTAGACCAGGTTGGCCTCAAACTCACAGAGATCTGCCTGCCTCTGCTTCCTGAGCACTGGGATTAAAGATTAAAGGTGTGTGTTACCACCACCTGGCTATCTTCTTCCTTCTTTTTTTTTTTTTTTTTTTTTTTTTTTTTTTTTTTTTTTTGTGTGTGTGTGTGTGTGTGTGTGTGTGTGTGTATGTGTGGTTTCACACATCTGTATGCAGATGTAGAAGCTAGTGGTGAACTTCGGGTGTTCTCAATCACTTCTCTACCTTGTGTTTTGCACAAGTTCTCTCACTGAAGCTAGAATTCATGGATTTGGCTAGATTGTCTGGCCAAGCAAGTCCCAAGGAACCCTCTGTCTCTGCCCCTTCAGCACTGGGGTTACAGGTTCCTGCTGCCATGCCTAGCTTCTTTGTACAGTTGGCAGAATCCACTGAGCCATCTCCCCAGACCCTGGCCTGCAACTGACAGAAATCTCTTGTGACTGACATGGCTGACTTTTTCCAAGACAGGGTTTTTCTGGGTTACTCTGGCTGTTCTGGAACTTGCTCTGTAGACCAGACTGACCTTGAACTCAGAGATACACTTGCCTCTGCCTCCTGAGTTAAGGAGTGTACCACCATTGCCCAACGAGAACAATTTTTAATATTTACTTCCTTTTATATGTATGAGTATTTTATCTGTCTTTATGTATGTTCACCAAACGTGTGCATGGTACCTGTGAAGGTCAGAAGGAGTCAGATCCCATGGATCTAGAGTTATAGATGGTTGTGAGCTACCATGTCGGTTCTGGGAATTGAACCTGAGTTCTCTGCAAGAGCCACAAGTGCTTTTAACCATCATCTCCCTCTACAGCCTTGCACTAGACTGTTAGCTCAATACTTATTTTCTTACCTAACAACTGTTTTTCCCAGCTCCCCTTGCAATTATGAGAAGTATGGCCTAGTCAATAATGGCAGAAGTGTGGCCAGTCCTGATGGCACACACCTTTAATCTCAGCACTCAAATGGTAGAGGCAGATGGATCTCTATGAGTTTAAGGCTAGCCTGGTCTACATAGTGAGTTCCAGGCCATCCAAGGCTCCATAGTGAAACCTTGCCTCAAATTAATTAATTAATAATAAATTCAGGGAAGGGGAGATGGCTTAGTTGTTAAGAGCATTTGCTGTTCTAGAGGAGTGGGGTTCAGTTGCCAGCACCTACACAGTGGCTCATAATCACTCCCGACTCCCTCTTCTGGCTTACATGGGTATCAGGCAAGCACATGGTACACATACACACATGCAGGTAAGCACTCATACAAGAAAACCAAAAATAAATCAACAAACATGGGCATGATAAAGTGGCAGTGATCTCTGGATAAAATCTGCAGGGTGAATGTGGGTGCATTGGCAGGAGCTGGAGCTACTGAGGGACCATGATAAAAAAGCTGAATGTTCAGAGACAGAGGAAGACCTCAGAAGCCTGGGATGTTTAGATGATTCGGGGAAATTTTTTTGTTTGTTTTTGTTTTTTGTTTTGTTTTTTCGAGACAGGGTTTCTCTGTGTAGCTTTGCGCCTTTCCTGGAACTCACTCAGTAGCCCAGGCTGGCCTCGAACTCACAGAGATCTGCCTGCCTCTGCCTCCCAAGTGCTGGGATTACAGGAGTGCACCACCACCCGGCGATTTGGGGAAGTTATTAATTGAGCCCACACTCCCCATTTTCTAGTCCCGTACCTCAGAGAAACGAAGCCTTTGTCTTCCAGGTTGTTGTTAATTAATCTGCTTGTTTCAGTCTGAAGCCCTCATGTTGGGTAGGCGTTGCCTCGCTGGGGTTGCAGCAGCTAGCCTAGGATAGCTCTGGTCCCTGCCAGTCCTGAAATCCTGTGGTTACGGGAAACAGCGAGGCTGGGCTGCATGCTTATCTGCCTTCTCACATTTTCCTCAGACAAACTGTTTCTGCTTAACCTCAGCCCTGACCTTTCATGATTGATCTGGGGATTGAACTACACTTAAAAACAAAATGGAAAAAAAAAGTCCCAATGGAAAGTTAGCCACTGTAGGAGACAGGGCTTTCTTACAGTCTCTCTGGGAAGCCGGAGAGTTTATGGCCGTTGTACAATGTCCAGAAGGAAGATTATGAAATATTGTTCCTTTTACCAAAACATGAGTCATTTTTTTTTAATTGACTCTGATTTTTTTTTCTTTTAGCCTGACTTCCCAGCATGCATAGGATATAGCATTTCCCAGTGAAGAAATATTTAGGCCCATGTGGTTTCTCTGAAGTCTGGCAGACAGCTGAGAATATCCCTGGGGAAGGGGAATAGGGAGGCTAAAGGCTTGGGCTGTACCAAGACAGAAGGGTGGGGGGGGGGAGGATGGCACAGGCAGAAATGAATGGGGTGGTGTTGGGCAGTACTATGGGACACAGAGGTTTAGGGTTCACAAGCGGGGATGCCGCCCCCTGTGGGCCTCTCTGGGATGGGTAATTCTATCCCAGGATTCCTGGAAAGGTATCACTGCATGGTTAGTCAGACTAGACAAACTTGGGAGAAGCAGAAATCCATCGAAGGGCCTGGGGAGAAGGCTTGATGTACAAACATGAGGACCTGAGCTGGATCCTCGGAAACCACTGTGGGGAGAGCTGTTGGGAGTGGCACACCTCTGTAATCCTTGTGCTGAGAAGTAGGGACCGCTAGATCCCGGGGCTCACAGCCAGCCAGCCTAGCCAATCAGTGAGCTCCAGGTTCAGTGAGAAAGCCCATCTCAAAGAAGAAGGTGGGGAGCTGGAGAGATGGCTTCTTGGTTAAGAGTGCTGACTGTTCTTGCTGAGGACTCAGGTTCAATTCCCAGCACCCACTTGGAGGCTCGTAACCATCTGCAACTGTAGTCCAGGGGGTTTGACATGGCTTTTGGCCTCTGAAGGCACTGCACATGTGTGACATACAGACATACACGCTGGCCAAGCACCCATAAAATGAAAATAAAGGGGAACCAAAAGGTGGAGCGTGATTACAGGAGACAGGAAAATATGCAGTGTCCACCTCTGTCTTCCACACATGTGTGCATATGTGCACACCACTCACACACACTCACACACATACACACACACCCTCACAGGATCCAGGAAGTCTAATAACCCGAGTTCAATCTCTAGGACCCATATGTGAGAACTGACTCCCTAAAGTCATTCACACCATGGCACACCCACACACATGCACAGAGAAATAATAAATAAAATGTGATATGAAAATAATTTTAAATACAAAATGGGAAAATAGAAAAACTGAGTTAGCTGGCTTAATTATCCTGCTATAGGCCCCAGACAGACAAAGATACCTCAGGGGCTGGTTCAGCTCTTTAAGTAGACAGTTATTTACAGAAGTTCAGAGTTTCTTTTGACCAAGAAAGGTTGGGGAACTCCTGAAGTGGGTATGGGTGTGGGTATCTCTGTTTCTGACTCTCAGAGTGGAGGTATCTGTTTATAAGCATAATCTGGACACACATCGGCGTTGACCCTCAGGTTCAGCCACTGAGGACCACAGCTTCTGTGACTTCACTGCACATCATTCTGTTGTTAGTGGAAAAGGGTCCCTCTGCATAGCCCTGGCTGGCCTAGAAGTTGCTCTGTAGACCAGGCTGACCTTGTACTCAGAGATCCACCTGCCTCTGCCTCCCAAATGCTGAGATTAAAAGCATAAGTCACTTTGGGGCTGGAGCTATCTATGGCTTAGTGGTTGAGAGCACTGCTGCTCTTGCAGGGGACCCAGGTTTGATACTCAGCACCCACATGATGACTTACAACTGTCTATAACTCCAGTTCTACAGGATGTAATGCTTCTAATCTTCAAGGGCACCAGAAACACATATAAATATACACACCACATACAGGCAAGACATTCATACACATAAAATAAAATAAATAAACAAACCTAGTTAAAACAAAAAAAAGCATGAGTTACTGCGCCCAGTGTAGTTTTGTTTTTGTGTTGTATAATTTCATGCAGCCTAGGTTAGCCTCAAACTTGCTATTTAGTCAAAGATGTACTCAGACTCCTGATCCTCCTGCCTCCACCTCCTAAGCGCCAGGATTATAGGTGTGCACCACCATGCTAGTTTATGTGGTGCTGGGAATTGAACCCAGGGCTCTGTGCATATTAAGCAGGCACTCTACCAACTGAGCTACAGCCACAATCCTGTTCCTGCTTGTTTTTATTTTATTTTATTTTGTTTTGTTTTTGTTTTTGAAGCCAGTTCTCACTATGTAACTCTGACTGGCCTGGAACTTGCTATGAAATCCAGGCTGGCCTTAAACTTGCATTGATCCTCCTGCCTCAGCCAGACACCCGCTCCTTCTCAATCATTGTCAAGATACAATTCAATCACACTGTGCTTGGTTGTGATACGTCACCATTTTACTGATTGATTGTATTCTGGTGCCCTTGAAGATTAGGTTGATTGTGGATGACCTTGAACTTCTGATCTTCCTGCTTCCATTCCTCAAGTTCTGGGATTCACCAACGAACTGGATTTATTCAGTGCTGGGGATGAAACCCAGGACTTCATGCACACTAGGCAAGCACTCTACCCACAGAACCTCACTTTCACTTTGAATCTTGGAGACTTGAGTCTGTTACTTCTCAGCCCCCATTTCTTCCTAAAAGACTCCAGAGCCACGAGCTCCACCAACTTGGTTTTGCCCTAGGGTGGAGGGTGATGGATCCTGGGGACTGTACAGCCCTCTGGGGTCAAGATGAAACCCCCCTACACTTTGTCCCTAGTCCCAGCTTGGCTCAGCAGTAGCAAGGTACAAATATGCAGATGTCACATAAAAAGGCAGAGGGAGTTTTCTAAGGCAGAATGGGTGGTTTGTAGGCAGAATGGGTGGTTTGTAGGAAGAATGGGTGGTTTGTAGGCTATTGTCTTTGTGGCAAAACCTGGAACGGGAGCCTAAAGCTGAATCAAGAGTAATGACCCCAGCTGAGGAAAGGACACAAGCATTCTGACTCTGGCTTAAAGGCACAGTACGCTTGCTGGATCCGTGTGAGACATCTCGTAGGGGAGTAGGGCAAGTCGAAGGTCTGTGTGACCTCAATGGACAGCAGATCTACGAGGCATGGTGGGCAAGACGGTCGGAACAACACAGCTCAGTAGCCGGTGAGTCCAAACTTGGGAAGCCTGGCTCTGAGCTGTTTATTTTAGGTGTATTTAAACACAGCACACTGTGCTGCTATCTGTCCTTGTGCTGACTAACTCAGTCCTGAGTGCCAAACAGAGCATGCCAACATCGCTTTGAGGAACAAAGCAAACTAAATTCAGATCAGACGTAATTGCCTCGGAACCTCTTTATAAAGTACACTCGATACCTTCCATAAAGATGGGATCTAAGATTGACTGAGAAAAACAAGTTTACGAGAAAGCTCTAGAGGAGAGTCTGGTATGGGCTGTGACAACACAGATTACGTAAAGGTCACCAGGCTAGACTGCACTTTTGCCCCAGCCTTCTAGGCAGAAAACAGGTTTTACATCCCTCCCCTCGAAAGAACAACTGCACATGCTAAACATGCCTGGTCCCCCTGGTGCACATCTGTGAGCACAAAGATCTCCATGTCCCCTACAGGGAATCACCCTGTCACTGGCACAGAAATGTTCTTTCCTGTTCCAGAGACCAGGCTCAGAACCAGGGAAGCTGATGGCATCACCACAGCCTGAACCTGGAAGCCTGAAAAACCAGGACACCAGAGGGGTCCTGCTGTTCGCAGGTCCAGCTTGAGCCTGCAGGGATAATGGCCCAAGTGGAAGAGTGAGACCCTGCCGGAAGAGACTATGTCACCCTGTTCCTCTCACTGGGAGCCTCAGGGACCAGACCATGCTAAGCGCTGAAGGCAGGGCTTTCCCAGTGGGTCCGCACAGGCTCAGTGGTCAACTTCCCAGGTGTACCCCAGACAATGCTCTACTGCTTCCTAGGGATTCCTCAGCCCTGTCAAGTCGACATCCAGATAGACTCATGCTCTCTCTCACCATTTGATGGACATTTAGGTTGTTCCCATCTTGCAGCTGCTCTAAACTCTGGCGCAAGGACTCTGCCTCCTCTACCAATGTCCACCTCCAGATGTGGCAGCTAATTCTTGGGAGAGGCCGCCTCCCTGTTCTTCAACTCTGTCCCTTCTAATGACTTGTTATTCTTCTTTTCCTACACCCTACATTAAATTATCTCTCCTGCAGGGGGTGGTGGTGGTGGCGGCAGTGGCGGCGGCGCATGCCTTTAATCCCAGCACTCGGGAGGCAGAGCCAGGCGGATCTCTGTGAGTTCAAGGCCAGCCTGGTCTACAGAGCGAGATCCAGGACAGGAACCAAAACTATACAGAGAAACCCTGTCTCAAAAACAAAAAACAAACAACAACAAAAACTCTCTCCCTTTTCTGATTTTTTGTGACAGTCTCACGTAGCCCAGGCTAGCCTCAAACTTAATGCATAGCTGAGGCTGGCTATGAACTTGTGATCCTTCTGCCTCTACCTCACAAATGCTGTGCTTACAGGGTGTCCACTGTGCTTTGTGCGTGAAATCCTTTGTGATAAAATAATTGGTGAGGTTCCCAACTAGACCTGCTGCCTGTTTTCTGTGACTGTAACAAAGGCCTGAGTTTTGTTTTGGCAAGGAATTGTAGATGTCCCAATAGGTAGGTGTTAGACCTCTGGTGGAGCCCTGGATGGCAAGGGAGGGCACACACTGCTTACTTACCACATGGCAGCAAGCAAAACAGGAAGGGACTAGGTCCCACAATCCCCTGAAGACCTCCCACCAGGCCCAAGCGCTGAGAGGTTCCATTTCCCAGGAGTACCACCTTTAGGGACATTCTACACTAAATGATAGCAGGGACTCTGCGCATTCATTCAATCACTTGGGGGTCTCTCTCATTCCTTTAACAAGCAGCCATGGGTCTTCCCCGAGTCAGGGCTCAGGCAGGATGGTAGCAGGCTCGCGGATGGATCAGACTCTAGAGGGGCTCACAGTCTGATGGCAGAGGCAGTCAGTGAGAGCAGCCAGGAGGGAACCAGTCCTTAGGTCGCTCCGCCTGAGGCTCTTCCTTCCTTCCTTCCTCTTCTGTCTGCCTTTCCGATGTGGTCCAAAAGTTGCAAGTCTTGCAACTTCTGGATCATGTCCCTGCAGACATCTGCCTTGGACACTCGTGTGGCTCTGTTTGACTGCCGAAAAAGTGGCAGTTGCTGAATTCTTTACAAACCACAGCCCAGGGAGGGCCGAGACACCTCTGGCCTTGGACTACTGTGAGGCAGACGGGTCTTCCGCAACCCACTGGGCTTTTTGTTACAGCAGCTTGCAGGCTACTGTAGGACCAGTCCATCCTGGGCATATGTTCAGTTCTCACCTGGTTGAGTGGCGGTCAGATTCCTCTAGGGTCTCACTTGCTTCTCTCCTTGGCAGTTGGTGAAGCTGGGTCGAGTTTCAGTTTTGTTGGTGTATTAAGGACATTAGGAATGGCTTCTGGTCCCCGCTTGACTGTCACCACTAACTGGTTCCCACCCACCCAGACTCTCCTGGAAGTATTTTGTGCTGGCTGGTTTTATGTCAGCCTGACACAAGCTAGGGTCATTTTGGAAGAAGGGACCTCGGTTGAGAAAACGCCCCCACCAGACTGGCCTGTGAGCAAGCCTGAGGTGGTGCATTTTTCTTAATTAATGATGTAGGTGTTCTAGTGGGAGCTCCACCTCAGCCCCTGGCACCCACACACCCAAAGAGTCTGGAATGTTCTGGTGGAAGCTTCACCTCAACTCCCCTCCCCTCTCTCTCTCCAAACCTGCCTCCCTCAAAGCCCACCAAAAGTCAGCCCCTCCCTGGGGCTGCTCAAGACCACACCTACAGGTTACTTAAGGCCCGGTGGCCATATTGCCATGTGACTCTTCCTCTGCCTTTCCAAGGGTCATCCAGGATTGCTTTGCTCTCTTCATTAAACCTGGGTTTATGGATTCGGTTTGGTTGGCTTATCACATTGGCGGCGGCTACCCAGCAACCGGAGATTTAAATTTTGTTTAGTGCCCAACCTGAGTAGAGTTTTCCAGCAACCACGTGGCCGTGGAAAACCACTCTGCCTTCCGGCCATTGAATGGACTTGCTCAGTGAGTTACCCACATCCAAGCCAATGGCCTCTAAGGGGATCCAGGATCCCTTCTGCGCCTTCCTGCCAGTCCGCTTGCCAAGCCACCTCAGTGCCAGGCAACTGGCCCATTTCGGTGTAGAGTCAGTCTCTGCCTTTTGGGATTCCTTGTTTGAGAGACATCTTGCACAGGGGTACCCCAAACCCCTACTGTTTTGGCTCCAGACTATCTCGGAGGATGCTCTGTCATAGTCTCAGGGTATCAGGCTAACAGCTTGTGAATTATACGTTCTGGTCCTTTTGGGGTGGGGGTGGGGGCTCCAAAACAGCTTGACCACACAGCTGCCACTGACAGGCTTAGAGGCCCAGACACTGCTTCTGTCAGGCAACACCTGGACCCAGGACATGCCATAAGCTGACCCCACCCAGTGGGAAATACCTGACATTGCAAACATTCCCCATACCCTAGACAAAAATCAGGGTCCTGGGCTGGAGAGATGGCTCCTCAGTTAAGAGCACTGGCTGTTCTTCCAGAAGTCCTGAGTTCAATTCCCAGCAACCACATGGTGGCTCACAACCATCTGTAATGAGATCTGGTGCCCTCTTCTGGCCTGCAAGCATGCATGTAGGCAGAACACTATATACATAATAAATAAATAAATCTTAAAAAAAAAATCAGGGTCCTGAACCCTGGAAATCCCATCACCCCAATCTCTGCTATGATAAAAACCCCACCCGGCCTGGACTCTGGGCTCTCCGCTCTCATCATTGCGTCACTCAGTGAGTCCAAGCTCCGAGCTTGAAAATAAAGGCTCTTTGCTTTTACATGCGGGATTCAGTCTCCATGGTGGCCCCTGCAATCTGGGCATAACATCCAAGTTCGCTCCTAGACACCCTATGAAATTTATCCAAACTGAGGCTGTCTCACGGTAGGTCAGTTTGAGGTCGCCCCTGGACAGGCTCATGAGCACTGCATCCCTGCCCGCTCCCTTCCTGATGGCTGTCTGTCTCTGCCCTTTCTCCCTGATCCAGGCTTCTGCCTGCCTGTGTCTCATGCTTCTAACTGTTCTCCCAGTTCCCCCGACTCGTCGTTTTCTGGGATGCTCACTCTAACTTTGCCTTTGCTCCCCTGATGTTTGGTCCAGCCACGCTGGGACTCATGCCCAGCACATGGCTGTTCTCCCCCTCTCCCCCAACAGCCTGGGAGACCCACAGATTAAGCTGCAGCCGGCTGTGTCCTCCACGTGGCTCTTGCCCCTCCGCCAGCCACCCGCTTTGATTCCTGGTTCCTGTGCTCTTTTCCTCACCGCACCCTAAAATTCTACTTGCCCACTCTGCCCTTAAATCCATTCTCCTTCAATACGCTCTAGTATACCTTTCTCTCTCCTAAAAATCTCTTTTTCCAGATTTCTCAACGTGCTGTTCCAACTCAGTCAATCGGACAGCACGTGCTGCTCCAGTGTTCTTCAGTTACCTCCGCAGCACCGGGTAGCGGGCTGCCCAACCTGGTAGGAGCCGCATTATGGCCGGGAAATGTCTTTTATTTTAAATTGGTCATCTGACATGGTTTCCTGGGAAAAGTTTATACGTCTGTCTTTCTGTTAAAAGTTTTGTTTCTGAGCCAGTTGGTGGTGGTGCACGCCTTTAATCCCAGCACTCAGGAGGCAGAGGCAGAGGCAGGCAGATCTCTGTGAGTTCGAGGCCAGCCTGGTCTCCAAAGCGAGTTCGAGGAAAGGTGCAAAGCTACACAGAGAAACCCTGTTTCGAAAAACAAAAAAACAAAAACAACAACAAAAAAAGTTACAAAAGCTTTGTTTCTGTTAAAATCCTATCTACTTTATGTGGATGGAAATGTACAAATGTGTGGCCACACTGCATGCTTGTTTTAACTTGTCTTGGATGTCTGGATTTGCATGTTCTATGTCTTGGTTATATAGCTCAGCTGATGATTAGAACTAGCTGTCCAGGCTTGGGATTTGCCTCTGGGCTTTGCTGAATTTGATGTAATAAGATCTATAGAACTTATAACTCTAGATTAGAATTTCTCTGGAAAACACCATGTGGTCTGCCATGGTGAGGATGACCCTGTGGGCAGGTGCCATGATGGTTTACTGAGATATTAAGGCTGTACCTCTGCATCCATGTACAGGGATGAATCTTGCTGACACCCAGATATTGTGACCTTAGAACAAGCCATTGATATTATAGCTAAATTGTTTGCAATGTTAAAACTTGATTTGGCCTTTTATATCTTAGGACCACAACTGAAAACTAGAGACTGAATCTTCTTTCTTTTACTACCATTGGTAAGCTGTAACTAAGTGGGAAAACTGTGTATCTAAATTTAACTTATATATGCCCTCAAAGTTAAGCCCAAAACAACATTTGTCTAATTTAGATATACCTAGCAGATTTTGTTCCCCTGGTCTTCAAATACCTTTAGAGATATGAGAATATAGCATTTAATATAAAAGCCCTTTCTGATAGACATGTCAGCTCCTGACAGCATCCTGTATCTTCTTCAAGATGGATGGCCACAGAAGAACTTCCACTTGGAGGCTTATGGCAAGGCTGGCCACACAGTAAAAGGCTGCCTTACAGTGCTGCCGAGATCCTGTCCAGACTGTGAATTAAACGGAGTAAGGCGGATGGATTGCCCCAGACTGCAAAGTCAGGGTGGGTCAGTCTCCCCAAATTCCTACTGCACACACACACACACACACACACACACACAAAAATCTGTCAGATCTTCTGGACTTGGCAGCTAGCTAAAGGCAAATACTAATTCTGGGGCTTGTGTCCTCAAACACCACGGAGAGACTTGGGATTGCTGCCTAGGTAGCTGGGAAACTTTCTCACTCCTGCTCATGTACTTTTCCTTCTCAGATCTGATGGTGTTTGATAACCAGGGTACTAATAAATAGACTTGCAAGTTTTACAGCTCTCTCCCAACCCCAAGGCTACAAGCACCTTGGTAGTTCATTAGTGAGTTTCCTGTTAAAAGTACAGACAGCTATGCCTCATTCAGAGACTCCATACAGGATAAACTGGCTTATAAAAGCAGTTTTGATAGAGTACTGGCTACAGTTTTTAGGAGTCCTTAAGTTTCTGTGGATTTTTAACCCTTTTGCTATGATACCAAGATATAAGTCTGTTCCAGTTGTTTTACAGACACCTGCAGTTTCCTGCACAGGTGCATGCCTCCTGCTAGACTTGTGCCAAGGCCAATCCACAGGGGGCCCTTCAGATACAGCAGCCCCTGTACCAGCTCCAAGGATGCTAACCGGGTGAGTACTGACAAGTTGATTTCACCCACATCCTCACTCATAAAAAGCTATGTAATCTCTTCACTCTACTGACACCTTTACAGGATGCATGCACTCCCAACCTCCAGGGAAACAGAAGATGCAATGGCTACTGGACTCCTGAAATACATCATCCCTCGAGTTGGCATGCCGTTCCCCAAGCTCCCGGAACATCAATGCTGGTACCACCCCTCCAGACTCAAGGGCATATTAGCTCTTCCATCTGGCTCATTCACCATCGTCTCTTCTGTACAACCAGGCACATCTCTGTTTCATTCTTTCTGGCAACCACATCACTTTTCTCATGGCTAACCCCACACAGGGCAGCTGTTAGTAATCTGTTTTTCCTAGCTCTCTGTCTTCTCCACCTCCTCAAGAAACCTGTGCCTAAGGTCTCCAGGATGGCAGTTAACAAGATGCTCCTCCACTCACACCTCCTGCTGAATGTGAGCCCACCAACACGACTTCCCCTTCTCCACGTTGCTCCATGCCCGCAGGAAGTAGCCAGATTTGAACTGGTTCTCCTATACCCAGAGTCTGGTGGAAGCTCCACCTCAGCTCCTGGCACCCACACACCCAAAGAGTCTAGAATGTTCTGGTGGAAGTTTCACCTCCCCCCCCCCCCCCCCCCCCCCCCGTCTCTCTCTCCCCAAACCCACCTCCTCAAAGCCCACCAAAAGCCAGCCCCTTCCCTGGGGCTGCTCAAGACCATGCCTACAGGTTACTTAAGGCCTGGTAGCCATATTGCCATGTGACTTTTCCCCCTGCCTTTCCAAGGGTCACCCAGGATTGCTTTGCTCTCTTCATTAAATCTGGATTTATTAATTCAGTTTGATTGGCGTATTACATCGGTGGCAGCAGATATCCAGCAATTGGGGATTTAAAACTCATCAGTAGGAAAGGCCCAACAATATGGATAGTGCTACCCCTGGGCAGGTGGTCCTGGTTCTATAAGAAAGCAGGCTGAGCAAGCCATGGGGAACAAGCCAGTAAGCAGCACTTGTCCAAGGCCTCTCAGCTCCTGCCTCCATGTTCCTGTCCTGACTTCCCTGGATTCTGGACTACAAGTTGAAAGATGAATCCTTTCCTTCCCAAGTTGCTTTTGGCTGTGGTGTTTATCACAGCCATAGAAACTCTACCGAGGACATGCTTGCCACCCCCCCTTGCTGCCCTGCCCCCCAGCATAGATCACATTTGAATCTTTGCCAAGTCCAGTCCTCCAGCCTCACAGCAGCATTCCCAGCATGCCTAGCACCCAGCTGGCTGGCGCTGAGCAGAGGTCTGGAAGAAGCACAGCAGGGACAGCAGACTTCCAGGAACAGGGCCCACAGTGCTCACCCATCCTTGGCCTCTGCTCAGGCACTCAAATGGAGGACGGTCCAATTTAATATTTAAACAAGAGACTGAATGTTGATACAGCAGCAGGGGAGAAATTAGTCCCTTAGGCCTGAGCTGCTGGGAAAGACTACCCTGCTGGCCAGTGCCTGGCTGGCTAGCCTGGAAGATTCATTGGGTAATTGACACAGAGCTTGCCTCGGGCCCCTATGGGTTCTGACTTCCCGAACCATGGACAAAGGCATCTGTAAACAGACTAGCCAGTGAGAAACCATAGGGGCCTGAGGATCTGATTTCATGTCCCCAGGACATGTTCCACCCGAGGCACCACCCCCGCTTTCCTTTTTCAGACTCCAGCTGCACAGTCAATGTTCTGACTTCTCCATAAAGAGGCAACCCAAGGTTGCCAGGGTATCCGCCCACTGTGGGGTTGGCCCAGGGCAGGGAAAATGCTTGCTGGCTATCTGGAATTAGGCCTAGGCAGAGGATGAGGGACCCTGCAGGGAGTTGTGTGTGTGTGGTGGTGGTGGCGGGGGGGTGGGGGGTCCAGGGCTCTGCCCGTGGGTACAATGAAGTGATGAGGATGTTCAGCTCCAGGCCACACAAGCCCTGCCAGCCTGCCTCCATGTATCACTCTCTAAATGCAGGAAGGGTCTAGAGTGAACCTCCACTCCCCAGTGTGGAAGGTGGGTGTGGTAATAAAGGGTTTGGGGGCATACTGTGTATGTGCCAGGCACCAACTGATACTTTTCACATCCATGCTGGCAGGTGGCATCACTCAGATCCTCTTTGCAAAAAAAGGGAACAAGCCACTCCTGGCCACAACTTAGAGCTGGCAAAGGGGCTTTTTAGCTGGACATTTGGGAGCCATTTTTCCAGCCCAGGATGTGCATGAATAAGGCGTGTGATGGTGGATGCTCGGATCCCTTCACTGGGTCTCAAAGCCTCTCAGTCTAGGAATGAGTCAGCTCTTGTCAGCCAGGCAGGCCCTGCCTCCTTATTCTCTGCCTATTCTCCAGGGTATGATGTTATTTCTGGTGTGCTGTATCTTAGCTGGCAGTTTATGGAAGCTAGATTAAAAGGCCCAGAGTGGAGCAATTGGGTGAGACACAGGCTGTTAGATGAAGGTAGGTAGAGAATGTAGAGGAACCTCTGCTCAGTGCTACCCATTCTCAGAGCATCTTTCAGCTCCCTGCTCTTGGATACAGCCCAACTAAGCATGACTCAAGGAAGATCTGGGGCCAAGGCTGCCTCCGAGATCCATCTGGAAAGCCAGCCCACAGGCCTTCAGAGAGGCTGCAGCTGTGTGTCAAGGGGTCATGTGGTCACATCTCAGAGTGATGATGTGCACCAGGGAGTGGTAGACCACGGCAGGCCCCTTCTGGACCCTCAGCTCTGCAGGGGATACAAACATTTTGAGATCCTTACCTGATTACACAGGATTCTGAGTCCAAGCCTGGTAATGACCCTGAGATGCTTTCGGCAAGTTCTCACTTTCAAGATCTCTGCTAAGACACTAACCTAGGATGACCACCGGGCACTGTGTGGCAGGAGGAGGCACAGGCCCAGAAGACTTCCTAAAAGGCAGTGTGCATTGTGGGCAGCAATGAGAGCCAGTGATGGAGATGGCTGGAGAGGCTGCAGGCAGCCGGCCAGGAGCCCAGTGGATGTCAAGATGCGACCATGAGAGTGGGAAGTGGCCAAGCATAGATTAGTGTGGATGAAAGAGGAGGTGAAGCTGAGCTATAGAGGGAGGGTCTTGACTGCTGGACCTAAGTGTTTGGCTTTGGTTTTTTGTTTTGTTTTGTTTTGTTCTTTTTTTTATGGTTCTTTTTTTTTTTTTTTTTTCTCCCCGAGACAGGGTTTCTCTGTGTAGCTTTGCGCCTTTCCTGGAACTTGCTTTGGAGACCAGGCTGGCCTTGAACTCACAGAGATTTGCCTGCCTCTGCCTCCCGAGTGCTGGGATTAAAGGCATGCGCCACCACCGCCCGGCTTTTGGCTTTGTTTTGTAGGCAACATGGCGCTATGGATGAGCTTATGGGGAGGGAGTGATGTATTTCATTTGTGTGCTAGCATGTTAGGATCTCACCATGGGATGGTCATGAGGTTAAAGAACCCCAACCCTAAGAGATCATTTCACTTGTTCCAATATGGAGTCACATATAGTGTTTGTGTTGTTAAAGCCTGTAATTCAAAAACAGAAGAAATTTTAAAAGATTGGTGAAGCTGGGCACAGAGACTGAATCGGGAGAATTGCTATAAGTTCCACACCAGCTGGCTGCGATTGTAGAGATTTTTGTTGTTGTTGTTGTTAATGTGCACGTGTATATGTGCTCCTGTGAGTAGAGGAGCTAGTGATGATCCTCTGGAGCTGGAGTTACAGGGGGTTGTGAACTGCCCACCAAGGTGCTTGGTCTTCTGGAACGGGAGCAAGTGCTCTTAACAGATGAGCTATCTCTCCAGCCCCTACAGTTGAACCATCTTCAAATGATATTCTGATTGGTTGGAGAAATAACTGGCTTACAGTTCATCGTCTTCACATGAAAACCTCACTGAAAATGCTCTTGAATACCTTTGGATCCAGGCAGCTCAGCCCCTTACTGAACTGTCCAAGCCTGTGTGCAGGCAGAGCCCAGAGGTTCATGTGTCTCCCAGATTGGCTGCTAGAGAGCAGCCCAGGGATTCTGGCAGCCTCCTGACCTCCCACCATCCACAGGAATGCCCAGCCATCAGAGGAAAGAGTCAGCTGTGACTGCATAGAGGCTCCTGTGGCCCAGCCCTGGGACTACATAGCAGGTCACTTCCAGGAGTTCCTAGAAGCCTGGCCGGGCTTCCATGTGAGGCCACAGCCTCTTGACTGTGACTAGTCCCTAGTCTCACACTTTGGTGTTCATATTGAGCCCCATGTAGGCTAAGATAGATCTAGGCATATTGAGAGGTATGAGTAGGCTAGGGCTCCACTTCTACTGTTTATGTGCCTTGAGAAGTGAGGTGAGACCACAGGCTCCTCTCATGCCTTATCAGCCAGCCACCCAGTCCTAAGCCTCTCCAAGTAGGTTTTGTGGCCCATGAAATGGCCACCCTCCAGCTCCTTTCCCATCTGTAAAACAGCGTGTGTTTGCCAAAATCCGCGTTCACAAATGTGCTGCTATGTGGCCGGTCACTTTTATTATAGCCTCCAGTGTCTACAACAGGAAGGGGATTTAAAACACTTTTCCCAGACAGGCAGTGGTGGCACACACCTTTAATCCCAGCACTTGGGAGGCAGAAGCAGGCAGACCTCTGTGAGTTCGAGGCCAGCCTGGTCTAGAGTGAATTCCAGGACAGCCAGGGCTACACAGAGAAACCCTGCCTTGAAAAACCAATAACCAAAACTAAACAAAAACCAAACCAAACCAAAGAACACTTTTCTCAAGCCAGAAGAATTTCCACATCCCCTGCACACTAGAATGGACTGTGGTAGATCTTCAGAGCAGTGCCCCAAGAGTGGAAAGATGGAGTTCCCAGCAAGCTCTGCCCCGCCCCTTGGGCTCAGGAAGCTGGGACAGCCCCACCCTTCTTAGCATTTCTACCCAGGCTTCTCTGAGCTCAGCTCCTGGCCCCATTTGACTTCCAGCTACCTTAGAATGCTCTCCCGTGTTCCAGGCTTGCTGATCTAGCTCATTAAGGTCCCAGATGCTACTAATTCTAGAATCACTTGCCAGCCCAGAACACTGGGCAAAGTGTATCCCCCAGTCTCACCCTGGCCTGGAGGGGCAGGTACATAGAGGTGCCACATGCTCCCGGTGCCAGCTTAGATCTCCTCTAAAGGTGGCAGCAGCAGCTCCGAGCCATCTTTCCTGCCTGCCTGCTCGCTCATCTTGCCTCCCTGGGAAAGGCACTAACAGTGCTGATATAACATGAAGGCAGCCTGGAGGACCCTCACAAGTACAACTTCATGGCTTCATGGGTCGTGGGGCAGTAGCGGGCATGTATCTGGGCCAGCAGAGCCTTGGACGTGGAATCTAGGGATGTACCCTGACTTTTCTTGTTCCACACGTGAACGGCATAGGTGGCATTGAGCAGCCGGGCGAGCTCCTCAGGGCTGATGTCTTCAAAGTATTTCTTCCAGTTCTGCCAGGGGATGGGGTAGAAGGCTTCAGGGGGCAGGGCGGTGACCCCACGACAAGTGTGGCTCTCCTCCAGGCTGCGGGTGGAACACCACTTCTTGAAGACCCGAGTGAGCAGTTGGGGGCCCTGGTGGCCCCAAATGAAACCATTGTAGTGGTCCACAAAGTCATGCATGCACAGTGCCAAGAAGGCATGGTAGCGTTCGAAGGCTAGGAAGGCTCCATTGAGGATGTATCGGGATTGGAGGCCCAGAGTGTTGGTCAGGTTCCTCAGGTTCTTGAGGACAATGAAGTCTGTGTCCAGGTATATGCCACCGGACTTCCAGAGCAGTGCAATCCTAGAGGCATCAGACAGTATTGGCAGCCAGTAGGGTTCCCATCTGTGCTTCACCTCCAAGTACCAGGCTGCCAATGGCGTGTCCTGAAACAGATCCTTCAGGTCCAGAGGTTTGATCTGGACATTGGGGAAGCATCTTATAAGAGAGATGCCAAAATTCTGAGGCAGACGTTTGGTTCCATGCAACCCTTTCATGAGCACCACCACCTGGGACTCTGGGTGTGCCCTGGCAGCTGACTCCACAGAGCACATAAACAGAAAGCTAGGGTTGGTCCTGTCTGAGGTCTCTAGGAAGAAGATGTTCCCTGGGGCAAGGATGCTAGGAAAGGCCAGCTGGGGGCAGGAGATGTCCACTGGCAGGCTATTCAGTTGCCCTTGGTCCTTGGGAGCCCCCACAGTGTGCCAGTAGATCATGATGGAGACAATGAGTGTGATCTTGAAACAGATAATGAAGAGGGTGAAGACCCGTTGTCTGGGGGTGCCCCTGAGCATCCTCAGCAGGCAGTCAGGGGACTTGAACATGGTCTCCCCAGATCACAGCAGGAGATGCCCACAAGGATTGACTGGCCTGTAAAAAATGAGGACCAGCATTCAGGTTGGTTGGCTGCAGGGATCCTTGACTCTCAAGAAACATATTTCCTGCCAACACCAGGGAACTACTAGCTTCCAAAGCCTGGGATCTCTGGGACCCAAGAGGCATGAACTGTACCCTAGCCAGCTGACTGCTCACCTGTAAAACAGGAGTTGTGGACTGGAGCCTGGGCAAGGTCCTTTTTGTCTTGCGTAGTAAACTTGTGAATGTCTGGGGACCAGAACCAGTGTCTTTCACAGTGTGCAGCCAGAGTCTAGCAGATACAAGGACAGTCAGAAGCAACAACTTTGCCTCATGGCACCCTAACCCTGCCTCTCTTGGCCTACTGGGGTGGTAGTCTGTCCTTTGACCCCATCCCCCCCCCCCCCCCCCCCCGACTCCATGAACAGGTCTTGGCTCACTCAAAGACAGGCTGCTCAATGTCTCAAACACATCTGGCGTAAAGACCTGGGCTCAGGAGTGCAGAGATATCTCAGCAGGTAAAATATACAAGCAGGAGGGCCTGAGTTCAGATCCTGGGAACCCATGGAAGACAGGAACAGCAGTACATGCATATGACCCCAAGGCCGGGGAGGTAGAGTCAGTAATACTTGGAGCAAGTGGTCTTTCATCTAAGGATTTATTGTATATTATTTATTTCATGTGCATGCGTGTTCTTCCTGTGTACATGTTTGTATATCACATGCACAAAGTGCCCTCAGGTACCAGAGGAGGGCACTGGATTTCCTGGGACTAGAAACAGGAGGTTCTGAGCTGATATCATGTGGGGGCGGGGAATCAAACCTGGGTCTTCTGGAAGAATTGGTGCTCGTAACCACCGAGCCAGCTCTCTAGCCTCAATTTATTTCATTTTTTATTATTGTGTGTGTGTGTGGCACATTGTGTATAAGGCAGATGCCTGCAGAGATCAAAAGAGGGTGTTGGGTCAGCTGGAGCTAGAGTTACAGGTGGTGGTGAGCCATCCAACATGGGTGCTAGGGACCAAACTCAGGTCTTCTATAAGGGCAGCAAGTGTTCTTAACTGCTGAGCCATCTTTCCATCCCCCTCAGACTTTTTTTTTTTTTTTTTTTGAGGGGTTGTTCCTTGAGACAGGGTTTCTCTGTGTATCCCTGGCTGTCCTGGATCTCACTCTGTAGACCGGGCTGGCCTCTAACTCAAAGAGATCCTCCTGCTTCTGCCTCCTGAGTGCTGGGATTAAAGGCAAATTTGTTTTATTTATTGCTTATTTAAAGAGAGGGTCTCACTGTGTAGCCCTGTCTTAGAACTCACAGAGATCCTCCTGTCTCTGCCTCCCAGGCACTGGGATTAAAAGTGAGTGACTACTATACCTAGCAGACGTTTGGAGTTGGTAAGGGGGACCTCGAATTCACAACATAAACAAGGCTGGTTTCTCACTCATGATCCTGGATTGTAGCTCTGCACCACCATGCCCCACTACTGACAACCTTTCCCCCTTGAATAAATGTCGACCATCTAACCAACACAGCAGCATTTCATACCTACAGACCCGTCAAACCCTTACAAGCACCTGAAAGGGTTAATCCTCACCTCCACCTTAAGGAGAGGGGAGTGGACAGTCTATCTCCCTCATGCTGTCCCCAGGCAGAAAGTGGCAGATGTGCATGGCGGGAGTGGGTAGGGTGGGGGTACAGGCCTAGGCTTTTACCACATTACTTCTTCTTGGGGAGAGAGTTGGTCTGGGAAGGGAGTGGCCAAAAGGGTGCCTGGTTCACTGAAGGAACTCAGTCCTCTACCCAGAAGATTAACAGCAACCCTGGCCCTGGGTCACACCATACCTGTTCTATGTTCCAGGTTGCATTCACCCTCCTCAGGCCCTTGGCCACTCCAGAGGACAGTTGCATAATTCTGACATTAGGAACCAGGAATAGAACCACTGAACAGAAAGAAGCCAAAGGACTAGGTACAGCCAGGTAGGTGCAACGGGAACCCAAGAGTTGAGTCCCTTCTGGGACTCTTCCAATGGTCATCCCACAGGGAAGAGCTGGAGTCTGAACCACATGGATGGACACTCTCCAGATTAAAGGGCTACTGACCAGCCTGGGCAGCCCATGGTGAGGTGGCGTCCTAGCCACCTGCAGGCATCCTGGGTATGCACACTGGGTTAGGAACCCATCTTCTAGGCCAACATGGCCTGTCTTCTCATGCTTAGTGGTGCCAGCCCACCTGCAAAAGATGAAAGGCAGACAGTTTGAGAGAGCCGTAGGCCATCGGCAGGCAGCTCATTACTTCGGCTTTCAGAGCGCAGCCCTGTTGCCAAACTGAGCACATTAGCCCATGCTCAGCCTTGAGGGAGCACTATCTGGAGGCAGGGGGACAATACAATCGACTAGAACTTGATTCTAGGTTCAAATGGCACTGCCTGAAATGGCACTTGGGCTGGGCTCCAGGGAGAGGAAGGAAGGGTCGGTCAAATGGAGGAGGTGTCGGCCAGTGGGAACCCTGCACCTTCCTCAGCACTACAGCCTGGAAGGGACTGTGGGAAACACAGAGGAACGTGGCCAGCTCCCTCTCAGCAAATGGGAGTCGAAGGCTGAATCCCAGCACCGGACAGGCAGAGGCAGGAGGGTCACTACAAGTTACAGGCTAGCCTGAGCTACATAGTGAGACCTTGTCTCAAAAGCCAAGAACAATAACAATTATAAACTCAGAGCTAGACACAATGACTGGGTTGCAGGATTTGGAGGTGGGGGGCTTGAATCCACTCACAAGTTTAGGACCACTTTGAGCAACATAGCCAGATGCTATTTAAACACAATAAACAGTGGGGAGGGCGGTGGCGCACACCTTTGAATCCCAGTGCTCAGGAGGCAGAGGCAGGCCCTTCTCTGAGTTGGAATCCAGCCTGGTCTACAAAACAATGAATTGCAAGATAGCTAGGGATACACAGAGAAACCCTGTCTTGAAAAACCAAACCAAACCAAACAACCAAAAACAAACAAAAAAAATATTTTCATCATTAGGGAGATGAGGCAAGAGGCTCAAGGGTATCCTTGACTACCTGTCTATCTATCTATCTATCTATCTATCTATCTATCTATCTATCTATCTATCTATAATATCTCCTTGGTTCAAAGCTAGCTTGAACTACATGAGACCCTATCTACAACAATAGCAACAACAACAAAAACCCAAGCCAGATCACATCATAGTCTTGCACAGACCCCTAAGTAATGTGAGAGACTCAGGTCTCCAAGGCCCTGTATCTCTCTCTGCCTTACACTCCCAACTTCATACCACTTTCCCCCTGGTTCCTGATCTAAACCGTATCTGCCTGACTCAGACCTCAAGACATTGCCTCAGGCCCTGGACACCTGCCACTGTTTGTGGGGATAGCTCTTTCTCCATTCATAACTCACCCTCATGACTTAAACCTGTAGTAGAGTATTAATTTCAGGTGTGTTACTTTTGGTCATGTTGCATTTGTTTAACTCTGTGAAGCTGTGTTACTGTGCCTGTGTAAAACACCTGATGGTTTAATAAAGAACTGGTCAATAGCAAGGCAGGAGAAAGGATAGGCAGGGAGGGCAGGCAGAGAGAATACATAGAAGGAGAACTCTGGAGGGATTGGCGATCTAAGATCTAGCAGCCAGAGGAGGAGGATGACTTCAGGGGGCCAGCCCCCCAACTACACAGCAAACCAGAGAATAAGATTTACAGAAGTTAGAGAAAAGGAAAAGCCCAGAGGCAAAAGATAGGATAATCTAAGATAAGAAAAGCTGACTAGAAACTAAGCCAAGCTAAGAACGGGCATTCATAAGTAATGATAAGCCTCCGTGTGTGATTTATTTGGGAGCTGGATGGAGGGCCCCTCAAAAAAGAGTAAAAAACAGTAATAACATAAACCCATTTCCTAAGACTCCAGCGTTCTCTGCCTTCTACTCTCCTGTGTTCTCTCTAGCACTTATCCCAACACAGTGTGCTTTTTTCTTTAGGAAATTTATTTAGAAATAGCCCAACAAGGACAGATGGTGTTTTATTGAGTGACACACATAGAACAGGCTAGTCTCCAGCTTACTATATAGCCCAAAGACGACCCTGAGCTTCCCATCCTCCTGCCTCCTTCCTCACAGTGCTGGGCTTCTAGGAGAGTACTGCACCAGTTTATCCCTTGCAGGGATGGTGCCCAGGGCCTCATGTAAGCAAGGCAAACACTACCTATTGAGCTACACCACAGCCTTATGTTTCATTTTGTTTCTGAGCCAGGGTCTTAAGTAACCCGGGCTAGCCTTGAACTCATGGTCCTGCTCCCAACCTCCGCTCCTGCTGGGATTAGAAGCTTGTGACACAACACTCAAGGAAAAGTACGTACACACACACACACACACACACACACACACACACACTCTCACACAATTTGTTTTTTTTTTTTTAGTCAGGGTTTCTCTTTGTAGCCCCAGCTGTCCTGGAACTTACTCTGTAGACCAGTCTGTCTTCGAATTCACAGAGATTTTGCCTGCTTCTGCCTCCCGAGTGCTAGGATTAAAAGCATGCGCTACCACCGCCCGGCTGGAAAAGGATATTTTGAGTTTGTATTTGTTCCAGATGGAACCCTGTCCAGCTCTGAATAGATGTAGTCAACAAATGAACAGGTGAGGGAATTAATGAGCCAGCAGATCAGCGACTGAGCAGAGGGGCAGCTGCTGAATGACCCAGAGCATCAGTGAGTGAGCAAAGCTGGAGCCAAGGCCAGTGAGCTGCTTGGGACCCCAGCCAGGGCCATCCATATGAGGGAGCTGAGACAGACCCCAGAATAGCACCAGCTCTGTCCTCCTATGGGGGGAGGGTGAGGCTATTTTGGTCATAAGCACTTTTTGTTTTGGTTTGGTTTGGTTTTTCTCTGTGTAGCCCTGGCAGTCCTGGAACTCACTCTGTAGACCAGGCTGGCATCGAATTCAGAGATCCACCTGCTTCTGCCTCCTGAGTGCTGGGATTAAGGGCGTTCAGCACCACCACCCTTTGGTCATAAGCATTTTTAACCCAGTGGGAGACAGACAGACATCCACCTGAACGTGGATCATCAGACATCAGTAGAGTGCACCTCTGAGTATTTGGGGGACCCCAAGTACTGAGATACCCTGACTGTGCCATAGTATAGGGTAGAGCCCAGGCCCAAGGTGGGGTAGAGTGTGCCTGACCACATTGGAAGTACCAGACTCAAACCACACCATATTTGGTGTCAGAGCTGAAGACCCAAGAATAGAAGTTATATCCCAGGCCAAGTTGGCCACAGCTCAATACTCATGTGACCTCAGACCCAAAGCATGCTTCCAGCCCCCCTGGGTGGGCCTTGTGGCTGCACCCTAAGTCCTGGCCCTTGTCTGAAGAGCTTGGCATGTCCCTGTTACCTGTCCCCTCCCCCCATCCCCAGGCTTCCTTCCCTAGGGCAGGAAGCTATTTCCAGGTAGTGTGTTAACTGGCCACTCGGCTGCTCCCATGGCTCCCTATTATCAGGATCTTCCACGATTCATGGCAGGCAAATGAGGCTGAGCAGAAATACCAGCTGGCAGAGAGGCAGAGCTTGGCACCAGGATCCAAGCACTGTTTTCCAACTTGAGTGCTGCACCCTTAATGGCTGTCCCTCTCTCTGTTTCCCTGGCTGACCACGAGCCAGGACAGTGTCATGGGGATGGTCAGATGCAGCCCATGCTGAACTCCATCGATCCTACACCTGGGCTCAGTGCCAACAGAACGGCTCAAAGAAAACCAGTGCTGAGCCAGCCGCGGGTCAGATGTTCTGATGGTGACTCAGGCAAGGTCCCCACCCAGGCTTGCTATGTGTGTCCCTCCCCAGGCCTCTGCAGACAGAACTTGCACCCTATCCAGGGATCCCCATTAGATGCAAGGAATCACAAAAGACTCCATTCGACAACCAAGCAGGTTCTCTTAGTGACACACCCAGGAGAAGCAGGGGCGTGGAGCTTGAGGAACAGAGCAGAGGCTGTGCAGTGGGAGACCTCATCAGCATCCAGGGACTAGTCTGCTCGGGCTTCCAGGCCACCAGACAAGTCAGGCTGGGATGGGGTGAAATCCCCTGACCTATGGCAATGTGTGGCCCAGGTTAGGCGAAGGCTCTAAGCCTTACTGAGCCTTCATCTCTTGCTCTCTTTGTTTTATCGAGACAGAGTTTCTCTGTAGAGCTTTGCTGTCCTGGAACTTGCTCTATAGACCAGGCGTAAAACAAAGCCCATCTGGCCTTGGAGAGCATGATGTATGTCTAGGGCCCTGCCTGAGAGACAGGCCTCTACAGGCCACAGTGACAGGTGTGTTTTGTCAGGCATCTGGGAAGGGCCTGGGAAAGAAGGGACATTGGCATTACGTCCCTAAGGCTGAGGTGCCTAGTTAACACTATCAAAGTGGACCTGGCTGCCAGGTTCTTCTAGCATCCCTCAGTTTCTACCCGGTACAGGGCCCTCCTGACTGGCGTGCCCCACCCCTACCCTCAACTTCTCCAGCCCAGGGTCTGGGTTACCTTTCCCCCACCTGCCCTTCCCTATATAATCCAGCCATTTTGGTTATCTGCCCCTTTTTAGTCTACCCCTTACTTTCTTGGCCCAGTCTCTTAGCCCAGGCTGCCCCACTTGGTCAGCGGCTCCTCTCCCCTCTCCCCTCCCACCTCTCTTCACATGGCCCAGTTCAGTCTGGCCATATCTGCTCTGGACTCTCAGAGGTTCCTGCCCCTGGTTATGTTCTCCCTCATACCTAGGAGCAGGCATGTCTGTCCTTGCTTATTTCTTCTTTTCATTTAATAAGGACAGTCTCTAAGGCCATGGAGGACACTGTGTCCCTCTCCCTCTCATCTCTAAGTTCAGCATTACGTCTGCATGTGGCCAGGAAGCAGCCTTTGACCAGGACTGGCCCTCTTTCTTATTATTGACCCCTGGCTCTCAAGAGCGAACCGTCAGAGCACAAAATCCCCATTCCGTGATCACACTTGCTTCTGGTACAGTCAACTCATATACCCTTCCCATCAGACAGTCAGGTATCCCAGAGTCCCCCAGCCCACTCCAATGCCCCTTCCTAGCAGGGCTGGCTACAGGACCCATGCCACAGGACAAGTCACCTCCCTGAGCCTTGGGTCCCTTGCAGCACCCAGGCTCCGGGCTCCAGGGGATGGAGGCCTAGGGCAGAGGCTCACCCAGGGCAAAGGAAAGAAGACTCCACTGTGCTTCCTGGGCCATTAGGGACACTACAGATGATGCTCTGGGGATGGAGAGAGGGTAGGAAGTCCTACCCAGGGGGGCTGGGCTGTAGAAGTAGTTCAGTTGACAGAGTGCTGGCTTAGCATCCACGATTTCATCCAGGATTTCAACCCCAGCACCACACAAACCAGGCATGCCCATAATTCTAGCACTTGGGAGTTAGAGGCAGGAAGATAGGAAATTCAGTGTCATCTTTGGCTGCCCTCGGATATGAGACCCTGTCTTTAAAAAAAAGAAAGAAAGAGAAAAGGAAGGGAAGAAAGGAATGTGTCCGGCCCAAAGGATTGAGTCTAGGCTCAGCTCAAGCTGAACTATAGACAGTGGCTCTCAAACCGTGGGTTGTGACCCCTTTGGGAGTCAAATGACCCTTTCACAGGGGTTGCCTGAGACCATCCTGCATTCAGATATGTACATTACGATTCATAATAGTAGCAACATTACACTTATAAAGTAGCAATGAAAATAACTTTATGGCTGGGGGTCACCACAACATGAGGGACTGTATTCAAGGGTGGCAGCATTAGGAAGGTTGAGAACCACTGATCTAGAAGGACTTCTCACAGTTAGAAAAAGCCAGCAATCCTCAGGAACTTGTCCACCAAAAGACATCATTTCCCTGGCCTCTGGCAGAAGGGACATATGGCTCTCTATTGACACAGGCTTAGGACGGCCCCTATTTACATGCACTTGCTAAATATCCCAAAGCTGGCGAGCATCCTGGCTCTTCTCACCTCCCCAGGCCTCTGCCATGATGCTAGCTCCTAGATGCTAGCTCCTAGGCTGTTGCAGGTACCGTTCTGTTCTCACAGGTCTGCCTTCACTCTCTATAATGACAAGGTTTTCCCCGCCCACTGCCCTTCTTGCTGTTCTCTGCTATCCTCGATTCTCTCACAGATAGTCATGGTCCAGTCTCTCTGCTCCAGACTCTTCCAGATACCTCTGGATGTTCCCTCTCTCTTTTATCCACAGTGAAAGCCTCCCCCAATCATGGAACATCCATTTCAGTGGTTCGTTCCTTCCTTCCTTCCTTCCTTCCTTTCTTCCTTCCTTCCTCCCTCCCTTCCTCCCTCCCTTCCCTTTCTTTCTCTCTCTTCTCTCTCCCTTTCTTTTCTTTTCTTTTCTTTTCTTTTCTTTTTTCAAGACAGGGTTTCTCTGTGTAACAGTTCTGGCTGTCCTAAAACTCACTCTGTAGACCAGGCTGGCCTTGAACTCACAGAGATCTGCCTGCCTCTGTCTCCCTAGTGCTGGTGTTAAAGGTGAGCACCACCACCACCCATTGGTGTTTTGTTTTGTTTTTAACTGCACCCTTACTTACAAGAAAGCAGTGTTGAGGAGAAAAGGCTCCAGCCCAGTGGGAAGAAAAGAATAGCTTAGTCCTGACCCTTCTCCTGTGGAATCAAACACAGCACAAAGAAATAAGTTATAACTTTGGAGAATCTGGGGTACGGAGAAAACTCAAACTTGCTCCCATGTGTAAGTGTGGCCCAAAGCACTGTAATTGGCATATCCAGCAGTGATGTGGGAGATGGGATGCACAGGGATCCAGGAGCAAAGATCTCAGAAAACCCCAATGATTGTGTTGGTCCCAAACCTCACTTTTTGTTTTTGTTTTTGTTTTTGGAGACAGGGTTTCTCTGTGTAGCTTTGTGCCTTTCCTGGAACTCGCTTTGTAGACCAGGCCGGCCTCGAACTCACAGAGATCCACCTGCCTCTGCCTCCTGAGAGCTGGGATTAAAGGCGTGTGCCACCACCGCCTAGTGCAAACCTCACTTCTAAGAGGAAATGGGAAAAGGCAGGAGCTGTGGCCTAAATGGACATGATATGGCTGCTCCATAATATGGTTAAGGGGAAGGTTTGGTTTTGGTTTTTCGAGACAAGGTTTCTCTGTATAGCTCTGGCTGTCCTGGTACTCACTCTGCAGACCAGGTTGGCCTCAAACTCAGAGATCCGCCTGTCTCTGTCTCCCGGATGCTGGGATTAAAGGCGTGCACCACCACTGCCTGGCCTAGCAGAAGATTTTTGTGGTAGCTATGAGGGAGAGAACAGCCAGAGGCATCTGGAAAAGTCTAGAGCAGAGAGAGAAAGTAGGAGACTGGACCTGACCAGGCAAGAAGCAGGAACAGAGCATCAGGGAGAAGGTGAGAGAAGGGGAGAAATGAAGACAGAGAGAAAGAGTGTGGACAAGAAAGAGCAAAAGAGAGGACACAGCCGAAATAGCAGGGTTATAAGGAGAATGTGTAGCTCAGGGAGAGAAGCCTGAGCTGGAGCGGTTTTGGGAAGGGTAGGAAAGAAGAGCTGAGAAGTGTGCCAAGATGTCAGCAGGGCCTTTGAAATGTGTAGTAGGTACCTGTGATGCGGAGGGAGCCTGGAGGCCAGCTGACAGACACAAGTGGCCACATGTTCCTCTTGCCGGTAATAAGGGAAATGGCTCCTTTCGGTAGAGGGGAACTGGCCTTTCAAGTTCTGAGGAAGGCTTTTGTCCAATAGCCAGAATTTGGAATAATGGAGTTTCCTTTGAACCTGACAAAGGGCTCCTGGCTAGAAGCAGCTCATTAGAGGCTGACTCCCCCACTTCTACTTTCATTATTGATTTTAGTATGAGTTAAATAATTTACTTCATCGGCTATAAAATCGGAGCCTCCAGTGCTCCTATTATTCAGCTCCCAGAACCTTGATGTTTGTACGTGGTTTTCTTAGGTGAAATAAGATTCACGTTCCTATTGAGGAGACTGTTTTTCAAACCAACAGACCACAAAGACCGTCTGAAAAACCAGGTCGAATTGACTTGGAAAAGAGGCTTTGAAACTGGCCAATCACAACAAGGTCAAAAACTGTAACTATGTGTTTATGCTAAATGCTAACAGCAAAAAAGTTCCGCTTTTGTTTAAGCTTGCTTACAAAGGTCACAAAGGACCTAAAAAGATGCAGCAGCTGAGGGTCGCTTACACTCTCCTACTCCTGAGGAGGGGAACTCTAAGATTGTCCCCCGCTGTGAACAAAGTTTACCTTGCAGTACCTTGGTTTTAGCTCCTGGTTTTTGACACTGTAACACCACTTACCCACCCCAAACCAGGGTTCCCTCTGAGAGGAACACAGCATCCATAGCACCAGAAGAGCACCCAGGCCTCTAACCCAATGTCAGAGCGGGTGTGGTGGTGCACACCTTTAATTTGGAAGCAGAGACAGGCAGATCTTTGTGAGTTCAAAGCCAGCCTCATCTACCCAGCAAGTTCTAGTCTGGGCAAGGCTCCATAGCAAGACAGTTTCTAAAACAAACAAACAAACAAACAAACCTGTTAAACCAGGACATTTTTACTAAGTTGAATATGGGAGTAAATTAGAAAATTAAAGGTTAAGGAAAAGCTCTACTCTGCTTTAGAAGACATGAAGAAGATTCCGGACAGTCCTACTAACCGAGTAGTCATGAGTACCCACATTGACTGGGTCCATCTGCTTTTCTGTGTCTTCACTTGGAACGATGGAACTATTTCTTTCTCTCTCTCAGGGGCTGGCCAGAAACTAAGTTCTTTTTGGTTCTCTAAGTAGCTGCTAAGATTTATACCTTGCCTGTCCTGGGTGTTTTTCTTTTAAACCCTAATAAAATTGTCCCCTCAAACTTTAAAAAAATGAAAAGGACTGACTAAAGGCCTGAGAGATGATTCAGGTAAAGGTGCTTACAACCAAGCCTGACGACCTGAACTCAGTCCCTAGAACCCACGTGGTGGAAGGAGAGACGGGAAGTGTGCCCTCTGAATTCCAGTAAATTGAAAGTAATGTAAAACAGAAAATTATCATGAAAATACGGCAATCCAGTGGTTAGGTCCCAATCCCCCAGCTTAGGCTGGGTTCTGAAGGGTTGCTGGCAGATGGATAGAAGCCAGCATTCCTCAGGAACCTGTGAAAGGAGTCACTTCCATTATTTCCCCTTGCCTCTGGCTCTCTACTGGCATATACCTGTAGTTCCATAGCAAAGCCCAGGATCCCAGAACCTCGGGAGGCAGGTGGATTTCTGAGCTCCAGCTTAGTCAGGGCTACCTCATGAGACCCTATCTCAAACCTCAATGAAACCAGCAGGGAGGGTCGGAGGCCACTTATTGGTAAGAGCACTTGACTAGAGCATTTAAGGTGCAAGATTCAAACCCCAGTAAAGCCAAAACCAAACCACCCTGAACACCTGGCAAGAGAGCCAGGAAGAGAGCAGAGAGTGGACTCCTTGTATTGGCTGCACCGTCTTCCCCTGCAAGGGGGAAAAGCTAAGAACCAAAACAGCGAAAGTTCAGCATGTTTATAAATTACAAAGACAACTGCAATGAAGCGTGATTCTGTTCTGTTTTTATTGACATTGATCTAATATGCCCAGTTCAAAAGGTGTGCCATTAATATCATGAGCCACCAAGAAATAAAACGGTACCAATTACATCAGGCCACTTTGTTCAGTCATACAGAATGCTTGTTTTGAAAGAAGTGTCCCCTCCCTTTCTCTCTTTTTCTTCAGTGCTGGGTGCTGTGGAATAAGCCTTCTGTATACTGTGAATATATACTACTCTCATTGGTTTATAAAGAACTGACTGGCTGGTAGCTAGGCAGGACAGCCAAATTGAGAATGTAGGAAGAAGGCAGAGTCAGTGGAGTCTCCAGGAGATAGAGGGAGTGAGACATGCTGGAGGACTGGTAAAGCCACATGGCAATACATAGATTCATAAAAATGGATTAATTTAAGTTGTAAGAGATAGTTAGTAATAAGCCTGAGCTATCAGCCAAACATTTGTAATTAATACTGGGTCTCCGAGTTGGTTATCTAGGAATTGGTGGGTGGAACAGAAATTTCCGCCTACAGCTGGGGACTGACCCTAGGCCTGGCTCCTGCTAAGCATAGGCTGTGCCACTCACTCATTCACAGCTGTCTAGGCTGACTCCTCAGTGTTTTGGCCCCTGTGTCCTCTACTGCAGGAGGGGGCATGGTTCATCACGGCCCTTAGAATTCTTCAAGCCGCTGATTCCTCTCCTGGTTTCTGAGTCATTGAAACAAGGTTAAATATTCATTAGCTTTGGTTAGGACTCTGGGGTGGCTCACTGGGGAAATCTATTTCTCTGGTCTGGAGGTGGGTGGGGGTAGCATTTTCAAGCTACCCAAAACATGAAAGAGTTAATCTGGTTGGACAAATTATCCTGGCTAAAGGGTCACCTCTCAGGAAGGCAGGGCCACCCCTACCAAAGTAGATTCATTTACCCTAAACCCCACTAAAGGGATAGGAGGAATAATTACCCCTTTATTGAGATAATGTACTCTTGCTTCCCAGAATTCCTGCCCCTAAAGCATAGGCTCCTTGCTTGAGGTCATTGGGTTAGCTAACAAGCAAGATGAATGTCTGGCATCTCTGCCTACCTCTGGTGCCCATCTCCTTTACTGTGGTTGAAGGCACAAAGACAGAAGTCAGTCTCTAACCCTGCCCAGAGTCAACTCGGAACTTCCCCTCCCCCACCCCAAGAGCAGAGCAAGCCAGATAAGAGCTTTTTCCAGTCATCTTACAGAACCAGAAGTAAAAACACCGGCCAGACCACACCTTGACCTGGGCTGCCCTCGATTTGTGTAACCTCTACCTCTGCCCTGACTGCCCGCCATTTAAAACTAAAGTACATGTCAGTACCTCAGAGACGGACTTGGGGGTGTCACTAAACCCCTTGTTTTATTCTGCTCCCCAGTGTGGCTATAGTGATCGAGCCTTGCCTCTGTCATTCACCACCACCACCCTTAAATAGCAAGCCGGGATGGGTGTCCAGGCTTTTCACCCTAAATATACCAGTTATGACTTTGGCAGCCAGAACCAGGTGAAAGTCACCTTCCGGGGTCAGCCACTCAGAGCAGGTTAGCCCCGGAAAGAGAAGAAAGATCGAATGTCCACAAAGTGGCTGGGATCTCTTTATTGCAGGAATTTTCTTCCTGTCTCTCACTTTGGCCTGTCTGCTGCTCCTACCACTAGCCAGAGCAGCAGAGGTGAGTGTTTAGATTCTATGGGTCCTGAACTCCGACACTTGGGGAGCATTTCCCTACCAGGTGCACATCAGGCCCTCTATTTTCCTTGTCAGTTTCCCGGCTTTTTTGGAGCCAATCTGGAGCTCTACTGAATTAAGTGTTTCCCATCTGTCTTTGGGGTTCTTTCAAGCAGACGTGGGCTCAGGCGAAGTATTTGAGCATATGCTAGTGTGATAGGGGAGCTTGAATTCTGTAATTCTGTGACTTAACCCACACAGAAACAAGAGTGTTGGGACACAGACATTTCTATCGTAACATATGAAACTATGGGAGATGCTAAGTCTGTGAGATCTTGATGGTCTTGTGGCAAATTCTAGAATACTAGCCTTTTATAAGCTTATGATTTATCTAGGCATATCCTCTGTTTTCATTGTGTGCATGGGTGTGCATGCATGTGTACATGAATAATCCACAGTATGTGTGTATGGAGGTGAGAGACAACATGTGAGAATTTGGTGGTGGTGGTGGGTGGTTGCTTTTTTGGTTTGGTTTGGTTTTGGGTTTTTTTTTTTTTTTTTTTTTTTTTTTTTTTGGTATCAGGGTCTCTTGCAGTCCCATCTAGCTTTGAGTTCTATATATCTGAGGATGACTTTGAACTCCTGATCCTTCTTCTTTTACCTCTATATTTTTAAGTTATTATAGCACTGGGATTACAGGCACATGGCACCATACCTGGTGTCTATGTTGCTGTGGATGGAACCCTGGGTTTTGTGCGTGTGAGACCAACAATGTACAACTGAGCTGCATCCTCGATGGCTATGACCCTTAAGCAAAGAGAATTAGACATGACTGCACACTGCACTCTAAGCAATGTCCCTGTATAATAACTTAGAAATCAACATTAGTCACTGTATTACTTTTAATAAGTCACCAAATACCTTATAAAAAGCAGCTCGTGGGCTTGTTTTGGTGTACACTGTGAGAAAGGGGTGTCCATCATGGCAGGGAAGGCATGGTGGAGTTCTTGATGGCTCTTGTGGGCAGTGAATCAGAGAGAAGCCAGCACACCACGGTTTTCTCCTTTTCTCCTTTTACTTAGGCTACTCCGCTGCTGCTGCTCCTCTCCTCCCCCAGTCGAGGGTAAAACCACCTACCTCAGTGATGATCTCCAGAAACCCCCTCAGAGGCATGCCCAAGGTGTCTCAGCAATGCCCTAATCTAGATGTTTCTCAATCCAGACAAGTTAAACCAAAATAAAAATGTACATGCATTTTTAAAAATACTATTAATGGGAGTTGGAGAGATGACTCCATGGTTAAAGGTGCTTGTTGTAGTTCCCAGGGACCCAAGGGTTCCGCCAGAGCCTCCAGAACTTTCCTGCTTGTTCCAGAAAGCGCCATTCCTCTCTCTAAACCCCACCCTGTCAGAGAATATCTAACAAAGGGAAGCCACCAAAAAACACAGTTCCACATTCTTATGGGCTACCACAGCTCCTCCCCTGAAGTTTCCAGCTGCTGTGAGATGTCTTTCTGTATGCTGTGAATATATGTTGCTCTGATTGGTTGATAAATAAAGCTGCTTTGGCCCATGGCAGGGCAGCTTAGAGGCAGGTGGGAAATCCAAGCAGATAGAGAGAAGAAAGGAGAGGAGGGGGAGATGCCTAGCTGCTGCCCAAGGAAAAGCAAGATGCCAGCAGACTGGTAATGCCACGGCCACATGGCAAAACATAGATTAATAGAAATTGGTTAATTTAAGATGAAAGAGCTAGCTAGCAAAAAGCCTGCCATAGGTCATATAGTTTGTAAATAATATTGAGTTTCTGAATGATTATTATATAAGCAGCTGAGGGACTAAGGGCTGGGTGGGCCTGGAGAAACCTTCCGGCTACAGCAAGCAGCCCAAGTCCCTGCCCAAGCATTACAGCTTTTGACCATACTTGGGCATAAACCCAGCTGTGGCAGACACATCAGCACCCCCTGCCTACAACCTATATAAGCTCCCTGCTTTAGTTCAGGTGTGTGACTTCTCCTGCCTCAATCTCTGGGGCTGGAGAATTAACCTGGGAGTTGCTTTGCTCAAATAAACCTAGTCTTTAACTTGATCAATTCAGCTTGATCTGGCCAAGTTCAGTTCCCAGCACCCACGTGGGGCAGATCATAACTACCTGAAACTCCAGATTCAGGGGATCCAACTCTTCTGACCCCCATAAACGTGTCATACACACACACACACACACACACACACACACACACACACACACACACACAAATAAGAAATAAAACTTCACCGGGCATGGTGCACACACTTTTATTCCCAGCACTCAGGAGGCAGAAGCAAAGGCAGATGGATCTCTGTGAGTTTAAGGCCAGCCTGGTCTACAGGCTGAGCTCCAGGACTTCCAGGGCTACACACAGAATCCTGTCTCAAAAAAACCAAAACAAAACAAACAAAGAAGCAGGAAAAAAAGAGAGAAATAAATGAATGAATGAATGAAGTGGCCATAGTCATAGTGACACATGTCTGAAGTCCCAACACATGGGAAGCTGAAGCAGGAAGGGTTGAGACCCTCTACACACACACACACACACACACACACACACACACACACACACACACCCTACCTAGAGACCAATGCCCAGATGAAGACAATCATCTATGAAGAGATGACTAGACCCTGGGGCAGAGGAGATCTTGGAGGAACAACACTGACCCACTTGAGTAACAGCAGCAATGCTTTCTGACCACACCGCTTAAACCGGAGTATGGTCGATGCCCAGCCAGATCACACCCTCACCAGGACCGTTTCACTAGGCATGCCCCTTGCCCTCTGCCCTAATTCTTCTACCATTTATACCTGAAGTCCATGTCAGTAAGTGACCCAAGCCAGAACAGGGAGTTGCTGGACCTCTTAAGTCCCTTTGCCATGTGGTTACATCAAGTAAACCTGGCTTTCACATCTCCTTCTCTCAAGGGTGTGCAGGCACAGGCGGCCTTGCCGAGCTTAACCAGACTGCTTCCACCAGAGCCTTGGCTTTTGACCTAGACGCTATAGTTACTGAGCCAAGAAGATGGCTCAGCAGATGCAAAGTGACTACTGTGCAACCTGATGACCTGAGTTCGAACCCCAGAACCCACAGTGGAAGGGATGGTGTCCCCTGATCTTCACAGGTGTGCTAGGTGCGTTCACCACCCTGCAAGATGGCAAAAGTTGGACAAGTCTCCCTAGAACTGCTCACAGGATCTGCTAAAATTGGGCCCAGCCGTGAGGAAGGTGAGGAGACAAGTGACGTCTGTCTTTGTCCAAAGGCAAGAGATGATAGATGCTACTCAAAGAGAGGGCTAGAGTATCTTATATTTATATCCACACGTAAACCAGCCAGGGTTGGCTATGTGTGCCTGTGATCCCAGGACTTTGGAGATGGAGCAGAGGGATCTGGAGTTCAAGGTCAACCTGAGCTACAGGGCAAGACCCTATATAAAAATCAAACACAGGGGCTGGAGAGGTGGTTCAGTTTAGTTAAGAGCACTGGCTGCTCTTGCAGGGGACCCAGGTTTGACTCCCAGCACCCATACAGTGGTTCAGAAACATCTAGAAAGACAGTCGTAGGATACCTGATGCCTTCTCCTGATCGCCTCAGGAACAGGCATGCACATATTTTTTTTAATTAAAAAAAAATCACATTAGACAGGAGAAATAAGAACTATTAAGACAAACAAGAAAAAAAAAATCCTTCCTCAATATCAGGACCATGGAACTTTTGTTATTTGTGCTGGCTAGTTGTACGTCAACTTGATATAAGTTAAAGTCATCTGAGAGGAGGAGGGAGCCTCAATTAAGAAAATGCTTCTGACCTGGCGGTGGCGGTGGCGGTGGTGGTGGCGCACGCCTTTGATCCCAGCACTTGGGAGGCAGAGCCAGGTGGATCTCTGTGAGTTCGAGGCCAGCCTGGGCTACAGAGTGAGTTCCAGGAAAGGTGCAAAGCTACACAGAGAAACCCTGTCTCGAAAAAATAAAAAAGAAAGGAAGGAAGGAAGGAAGAGAAAGGAAGGGAGGGAGGGAGGGAGGGAGAGAGAGAGAGAGAGAGAGAGAGAGAGAGAGAGAGAGAGAGAGAGAGAGTAAAAGAAAATGCTTCTGTAAAAACAGGCTGTAGGCAGCCCTAGAGGGCATTTTCTTAACTAGTGATGATGGGGGAGTGCCCAGCCCATTGTGGGTGGGGCCATCCCTGGGCAGGTGGTCCTGGTTCTATAAGAAAGCAGGCTGTGCAAGCCTTTGGTAGCAAGGCAGTAAGCAACTCCCCCATGGCCTCTGCATCAGCTCCTGCCTCCAGGTTCCTGCCGACTTCCCTGGATGATGGACTACAAGCTCAAAGATGAAATAAACCCTCTCTTCCTGAGATGCTTTTGGTCATGGTGTTTACCACAGCAGTAGAAACCCTTAACTACGCCATTTGTTTTTATTTTGTGTGGGAGAGATGGGGTGGAGTGGGCATGCCTGCGTGGAGATCAGAGGACACCTTTGCTCGGGTTTGGGGACCTGAACTCAGGTTATCAGTGAAGCTTGTGAAGGATCCAGGATTAGGAATATAAAAATATAAAAACTGTAAACCTAAAGAAATGAGAGCTTGACAGTCTTCAGCTCTGTCAACAACTAAAGGTTAACTGCTAACATTGGCTGTCTGCTTTACAGCCAGCTCCTCTGTCAACAGCCAGGGTTAACTTTTAACGATAACCCCTTGCTCCTTATAGCCAGCAACTGCCTGGATCAAAGTTAATTTTTTTTTTTTTTTTTTTGGTTTTTCGAGATAGGGTTTTTCTGTATAGTTTTGGTTCCTGTCCTGGAACTCATTCTGTACACCAGGCTGGCCTCGAACTCAGAGATCTGCCTGGCTCTGCCTCCTGAGTGCTGGGATTAAAGGGGTGCGCCACCACCATCCAGCTCCAAAGTTAAATTTTAATAATTGTTTCTACGTGACTCCTAGTACAGGCATCCCGTGCCTGATGCTTAATTTTTTACTATAAAAAGGGCCTCAAAACCGAGCCCCATTGCCACAGAAACAGAAGCCCGAACTCTGACTGTGGTTCCAGTCAACTGGAAGCTTCTTTTGGTCCTGTGGGTTTTTTTTGTTTTTGTTTTTTTCTTTTTTGGAATAATAGACTCTGGTGGTCTGTACCTTATTATTTGTGCTCCCCGCCACAACCCAATAATTGCATGACAGGTACCTCTACCCACTAAGGTAGTGGTTCTCAACCTTTCTAATGCTATGACCCTTTAGTATAGTTCCTCATGTTGGGGTGACCCCCAACCATAAAACTAATGTTACTACTTCATAACTATAATTCTGCTACTGTTATGAATCATAATGTAAATATCTGATATGCAACTCCATATGGGGGTCATGACCCACAGGTTGAGAATCACTGCTCTAAGGCCTCTTATGGCTCAGACCAGTTTGGTTTGGTTTGATGTTGTTCTTTTGAGTCAGGGTCTCACTATGTATCTCTGGCTAACTGGTACTCACTATGTAATCTAGGCTGGCCTGGAACTAAAAAGAGATCCACCTGTTCCTACCTCCCTAGTGTGTATCACTAGGCTTGACAGGACCATAGCTTTGATATGTTTTTTAGATTTATTAATTTATTTTTTAATTTTTATTTCTATTTCATGTGCATGGGTGTTTTGCCTGCATTTATGTCTGTGAAGGTGCTGGGTCCTCTGGAACTGGAGTTATAGACAAACAGAACTATCTGTGAGCAGCCATGTGGGTGCTGGGAATTGAACCTGGGTCCTCTGGAAGAGCAACCAGTGCTCTTAACTGCTGAGCCATCTCTCTGGTCCCAGGTTTATTTTCATTTTATGTATCCGAGTGTTTTTGCCTGTTTGGTGTGTGTGTGTGTGTTTTTTTTTTTTAAGATTTATTTATTTATTATGTACACTAAAGAAGGTGCCAGATCTCATTACAGATGGTTGTGAGCCACCATGTGGGTGCTGGGAATTGAACTCAGAACCTCTGGAAGAATAGTCCTTGCTCTTAACCTCTAAGCCATCTCTCCAGCCTGTGTTTTGCCTGTTTGTATGTATTTGTACCATGTACATGCCTCAGGTCTGAAGAGGGCACCAGACCCCCTGGAACTGGAGTTAGAGATGGTGCTGGGACCTGAACCCACTCCCCTGCAAGAACAGCCAGTGCTCTTAAACACTGAGCCGTCTCTCCAGCCTCTAGGACCACAGTTTTTAAAAAGCAAAATTCCTCCTAGGATGGGAGGGATTAAAGATGGTTAAAGAATTTTTCCCACCCCATCACGTGGCAAGGAAGACTGGAGACATCTGTCTCATGAGTAAACAAGATGAACTTGCTTAGCTCTCTTTTTTAAAACAGCTTGGCCCCGATTTTATATTTGAACTCACATATCTTTAAGAAGAAAAGGATTTTAATTAAAAGTTACATTATTTACTTACTTGTTTTATTTTGTGTGTGTGTGTGTGTGTGTGTGTGTGTGTGTGTGTGTGTGTGTGTATGGTGGGGGTTGGAGGAATGTGTGCCATGGCAAGCATGTGGAGGTCATAGGACAGATCATGGGAGTCAGTTTTCTCCTTCCACCATGTGGGTCCCTGGGATTGAACTCAGGTCATCAGGCTTTGTGGCAAGTACCGTTACCCACTGAGCCATTTGACCAGCCTAGAAAAAGATTTTTAGGTTATATCCCAGCAAACCCCAACCCTATCTTATAGTCAAGAGACAAGCTGGGCACAGTGGCACACATCTGTTAATCCAGCACTAGGGAGGCAGAGCAGGCAGATCTCTGAGTTAGCCAGGGCTATGAGGAGGAAGAAGAGGAGGAGGAGGAAGAAGAGGAGGAGGAGGAAGAAGAAAGGGAATGCCAAGGACATCTATGATGATAAACACTTTATGGTCATAAAGCAATAATAAGTAGAAATTAATTTAGTAATTGAGAAATTAGGGGCTGGAGAGATGACTCTGAGGTTAAGAGCACCAACTGCTCCTGCAGAGGACCTGGGTTCAATTCCCAGCACCCACATGGAGACTCACAAACATCTGTAACTCCAGTTCCAGGGGATCTCTCTTCTGACCTCTGAAGGCACCAGGCACACACATAATACATAATACACAGACATGCATGCAGGCAAGTCACCTATACACATTAAGATAAAAATAAGCCATTTTAATTGAGAAATGAAATATAAAAAGAAACCCCAATCAGGTGTGGTGAGGCACACTTTCAATTCCAGTACGCAGGAGGCAAAGGCAGGAGGATCTCTGTAAATTCCAGGCTAGCCTGGTCTACATGATGAGTTCCAGGCTAGCCAGAGCTACACAGTGAAGACTGTCTTTAAAGAAGGAGAAGGAGAAGGAGAAAAGACAAAATACCATGTGACCAAAACTACAGAATACAGTTACAAGAAAGACCAGAAGATCGTTACTACTGGTAACAAAAAGTGTAAGATCAAGTCATTTAAGTGGTTGTAACAAAGTATCAGAAAAAGGACAAAGAAAGGCTGCGGGTTGCTCAGACATGCAATCCCAGCACTTGGGAGGGGGCAGCAGGAGGAGGAGGAGCAATTCACGATCATCTGGAGGAATGGGGGTACAGAGAGAGAGAATTCGAGAACAGATTAAAAGGATAAAATGGCCAATCTAAATGGAATTCGTTTATGATTTGATATTAGGAACACATTAATATAATTAATCATATTAATAAATCCAAGGGTGATATTAAGAAAAAACAACCCACATTTATTTTTAGTAAGGGAGAAATCAGGGGATATTTCCTTGAGTTACGTAGACTAACACAAAAGCCAGATTCATACCCAGGGGGGATGTGGGATCTCGGGTCCATGCCCTGGGGCTGGGGCTTAACACGTGCATGCAGCTGCCAGCCTGGCCGCTGCCTATTGTACACACTGCACTCCTGTGAACACAGGTTGACAGGAGGAAACTGGAGGAACAAAACCAGAAAAGAGGTCTAGAGAGATGCTCGGCAGTTAGGAGACCTGTTGATCTTACAGAGTACACTTGTTCACCACCACACCCAGGGCTTCAGGTATGCTAGGTAAGCAATCCAACGACTGGGCCAAACCCTCAGCCCCCAAGGCTACTTTTCAATGGAGGAGAAAAGCAAATTGAAACATGCAGATAACATCTCACCTAATCAGACTAGCAAAACCCCAAACACTGGCTGGTAGAAAGGCAGCAGGCTAGGCCAGGGCGGTGGTGGCGCACACCTTTAATCCCAGCACTCCGGGAGGCAGAGGCAGGTGGATCTTTGTGAGTTCAAGGCCAGCCTGGTCTACAGAGTGAGATCCAGGAAAGGCGCAAAGCTACACAGAGAAACCCTGTCTCGAAAATCCAAAAAAAAAAAAAAAAAAAAAAAAAGGAAAAAAAAAAAAAAGGAAAGGCTATAGACTAAGTAGACATCTTATATGGTATGCATCCCAAACAGTGCTGCTCAGCAGCAGACAGCATTCTGACAGTTACCAAAACTCCAAGACTGGAGTAAGAGCACTGGCTGCTCTTCCAGAGGACCAGGGTTCAATTCCCAGCACCCACATGGCAGGGGATCCGGGACCCTCACACAAATATATATTCGAGCAAAACACCAATGCACACAAAATAAGTCAATTAATTGGGAAAAACAAAACAAACCTCCAAGGCATGTGCTAGGGAGAAGGCTCAGGCAGTAAGTGCTTGCCCAAGCACCAGGACCTGAGTTCGATCCTCAGAACCCACAGAAAAGGAGCTGAGTGTGGTAGAGAGTGCTTGTAATCCCAGAGCTGCGGAGACCGAGCCGAGGGAGGATCCCCGGGCTCCTCTGCCAACTAGTCTGGCCGACCTGGTGCCTCCAGGTCAGTGCTTGTCTCAACAACAAAAAACAAGGGGGACAACTCCTGAGGAGACGCCGGAGCATGACCTCAGTCACATACACAAATACACACATAGCTCTGTCGTGGCTAACCTGCTCCGGGGATTGGTCCTACAGAAAGGTGACATCTGTGCTAGGTCTTAGGTCACGGATTTGTTTACAATCAGAAAAGATTAGAAAACCCAAGGTCCTTCTTAAGGGGACCGACTCTGGACAGTCACTCCCTAAGGCAGCCCAGGACCACCGCAGGAAGGAAGCATGTGTGCCTGTACAGTCTCTGAATGATGAGTGAATTACTTGTTATCTTTTCTTCAGGATCCAATGCAGTATCTAATTCAGGGGAATGCTGCCTGTAAATTATTGACCCCCATCCAAAGACAAAAACCACTCTGCTCAAAACTCTTTTTGAGACAAGGTCTCACTGCACGTAACCTTGGCTGGCCTGGAACTCACAGAGATCCCCCTACCTCTGCCTCCCCAGCGCTGGGATTTAAGGATTAAGTCATACCTGTAACTACAATAATCCACCTCACTCCCTGAGGGTGCAAATAAAGACGTGTAATTTGGACTTCCTAAGAACACCTTCCCTGTTCCTCCCAGGGTCACTGCTGTCCTGTCCTGGAATTGCAGTTGGCTTCCTTGGGACAGGGTGAGGTTACCCTCTTATGTCCTGTAAAAGGCATAGTAAAGCCCCAGGGTGGCTGTGTGTGTGTGTGTGTGTGTGTGTGTGTGTGTGTGTGTGTGTGTGTGTGTGTGTGCATACAGTTTTTCTGTCCAGGTCATTTGCTAGGTGGGTGGCAGGCAATTCTTTATCATATAAAACCACAGCTGGCAACTGCAATAACCCTCCAAAGGGCATCTAGAGGTTTCACCCTGAACCAGAAAAGCACTGGATTTGGTCCACTTGAACGTTTCTACACTTGCTGGGAGTGGTGGTGGCACACACCTTTGATCCCAGCACTGGGGAGGCAGAGGCAGGCAGATCTCTGTGAATTCCAGGCTAGCCTGGTCTACAAAAAGAGACCTGACCTCAAAAGACAAAAACAAAACAACTAGAATCCAGCTCAGTGGGTAGAGTGCTTGCCTAGTGTGGATAAAGCCCTGGGTTCCATCCACAGCACTGTAGACAGTGGACATGGTGGTTCACACCTTAATCCCAGCATTTCGAGAGGTAGAGGCAGGAAGATCAAAAACTCAAGGTCATCCTCAGCTGAGTTTAAGTGAGTTCAAAGCCAGCCTGGACTCCATGACATAAATGGAGTAATCTTACTATAAAATAGTAAGATTAAAATGAATGGGGCTGGAGAATGACTCAGCTGTTAAGAGCATTGGCTGCTCTGGCAGAGGAACTTGATTTGTCTGTTCCAGGGGTTCTGGACCCCCTCTGGCTACTGAAGACAGCAGGCACACATGTGGTGAACATACATATACATAGGCAAAACACTCAGGCACATACAATTTTTTTAGTGTTAAAAAATATACTGAACTGGACACAGCGACACACCTGTAATCCCAGCATATAGGAGACTGAGACGGGAGGGATTGACTCAAATTTCGAGACCTAACAGCAGGCCTGTTTCAATCTCCCCATCCTGCACATACAAATGAATTAAAATACACCTAAGGGTAGAGTGCGTCTTTGCCTAGCATATGCATAATTAAAATAAAATTACTAATAATCAGCAGCAGGGCAGGGAAGTGGCTCATCAGCCTCGAGACCTGAGTTCAGTCCTTGATACCCATGGTGCAAGAATCAACTCCATCGTATCGTCCTCTGATCTCCACACACGAATGCCTACATACACATCATACACACACACACATGTATTGCAGAGTACATCCAAGAAAGTACAGCCAGAGGCATCTGGAAGAGTCGAGACAGAACCGGGCCATGAGAGCAGAGAAGCAAAGGAGAGATGGGTAGAGAGGCCAAGGACCAAGAGAAGACATGGCCGGAATGGCAGGTTTATATAGGACTGAGAAGCTGGGCTAGAAAGGCTTAGGGTAGGGGGTGGGGTGGGTCGAGACGGTTCAGTCTAAATTAGTAAAGCACTGATTTTGGTCCATTTGAAAGTTTCCACATTGGCTGGGCATGGTGGCCCCAGCTTCCATCAGCAGGTGTAGCCTCAGAGGCTGTGCTGTCAGAGCTCTCGGGAGAACCTGGGCCCAGGGGAAGAGGCGCAGGCTGGAGAGTGTGCAGACTCAGGAACAGAAAAAAAGGCCATTCTCCCAGCCCTGCAGGTACGGCTCTCTCTCTCCCCAGATGGAAGTGAAGGTCCCCAGGGAGAGAGCAGGGGACACTCACTCACACTGGAGCTGCTGGGCTCCACTTCTTGAAATCTACTAGACACACAAAGCCCCACAAGGGAAACTGCCACCCGAGAGGATTTCTCCATCTCTGGAGTGTGTCAATGGAGGGTGTCAACAGCCGCTATCTTACATGAGGACTCCAGAGGTCCGAGACTCAAACAGCCAGTCCAACCCTAGCAGCTGGCACCAAGGGAGCCCCAGATAGCCGCCTTCATCTGGGGTGCAGATGGCTTGACCTCCCCAGGGAGTGCCATCTCCCCCGAAAGCGCTCAGAGCCAGTTCAGAGAGGGCTCTCTCAGCCCCTTTCTCCCAATTCTTGCCCTTACCTCCCTCCAGAGTAGGCTACATTTCTACTTCCTGGGTCCCCTGGGGCCTCAGTCTATTATTGACTAGCCCCTTCCTTCACCCCAGGCCTCTGCAGAGCTCTTTTCTAGCTGTTTCCGATCAGCTTCTAAATGGAGCCAGGTCTCTCAGTAAGCATCAGCGTGCACACACACACACACACACACACACACACACACACACACACACACACACAGCAAAATTAAAATTAAAAAACTGTTCCTCATGGGAAGAGGGGTGGAGCCCAGTTGCTAGACTGCTAAGTTGCATGAAGCCCTAGGTTGGATCTCCAACACCCCATAAAACTGGGCACCGTGATCTATAGTCCCAGCATCCGGGGAAGCAGAAGAATTGGAGGTTTAAGGGCAGCCTTAATGCTACGTAGCATGTTAGGACCTGTATGTGCTACTTGAGATTCTACTCAAACCAAAAAAACTCAAACAAAAACATAAAAACTCCTGGGGCTGGGGACAGCTCAGCAGTTAAGAGCACTTGTTGCTCTTTCAGAGGACCCAGGTTCGATTCCCAGGAACCACATGATGATGACTCTCTCAACTCCAGTTGGGGGGGGGGGATCAGACACTCTTTTTGACCTCCAAGGACACCAGGTACCAGTGGGGTATACATACATACAAGCAAAATGCTCATACACAGAAAGTAAAATAAATAAATCTAAAACCAAACCACCACCACCACCACAAACAAACAAAAACCCACCCCAGCCCTTCAAGCATTTACATATAGCAGCAGGAGTAGAGAGCTAAACTACAGAGAGGAGAAACTTTTGCAGAAGACAAGGAGCAAATAGACTCCTCACTGAAGAGCTCATACCCGCTGATAAACAGCGCACAAACTCTTAGCTGGTTCCATGTTTCTCCTGTTTGGCTCTGTGGTTTTATTTCTAGAGAAAATGGAGAAACACCCATAGCCTGAGGAAGTATGCCGAGAGGCTCAGAACTACAACAGAGCCTGCTGTGACGAATTCTCAGGCACTGACCAATTAATTCTTTTCCAGGAAAATCCAGCAAATGTCTACATGTATGCATTTATTAAAATGTAACAGTATCTAGGTGGGATAGTTAGGGTAGGGTGGCAGAGGCCTTTCATTCCAGCACTTCCAAGGCAGAGGCAGGCACATCTCTGAGTTGGAGGTCAGCCTGGTCTCCACAGAGTTCTGGGGCAGCCAGGGCTCCACAGTGAAACCCTGTTGCAAAACAAAACGGCTGGTGGTGGCCCATGCCTGTAATCCCAGCACTCGGGAGGCAGAGCCAGGCGGATCTTTGTGAGTTCGAGGACAGCCTGGTCTCCAAATCGAGTTCCAGGTAAGGCGCAAAGTTACACAGAGAAACCCTGTCTCGAAACAACAACAGCAACAAAACAAACAACAACAACAACAAACAAAAACAAAAACAGTGGCTAAAAGAACCAAATGCATCATAAAACAAAAAAAAAACACAGGCCCTCAAGGTGGCTCAGTCAATAACGGAGCTACTTTGGGTCACTGACGGTCTGGACTGCCCCCTCTTCCATCCGCACCCTTAAGACCAGGCTGATTTGGGCTGATGTGGTAGGTCAGCGTCACCTCTAGAGTTTCAACCAACTCTGCCCACACCCTGGGACATTCATCACTCCTCCTACCAGGGCACAGTCTCATACTGGGACTAATTCCGTCAAACTAGACAGCTGCAGGGCCCTCATTGATGGGAGAAAACAAAGCAAACTCTTTACAGAATCTCCAAGTAGGTCCCCTCATAACTGAGCGGTCCAGGCAGGGACCAGCATCTGAGGGTTGGAGAACCGTTTTCAAAAGCAAACAAACAAACAAACAACACAAAACCAGGAGACCAGGACTCCCTCTCCTCCTCCCAGTTCCTGTAGATTTTGGTCTTTGATTTGAGGACTTTCCTTTGTGGGATTTCTGTTTAAGAAGCGCGTGATAAGTGAATTTAGGGACCCGCGGAAGGTCAGAAGCTGGGGTGATTGTGGGTGCAGTTGTTGTTGGGGGGGGCAGCCCTGCGCTATCAGATTCTCTGTTCTTTGGGAGGAGAGAGCAGAAAGGTCAGAGCCCTGTAGAGGGCGAGGCTGGGGGCGGGCACTTCGGAGCCGGGAGGCAGCTGGATGGCTGTGCTTGTGAGAGAGCAGAGGGTCCACAGAGAGGAGACTTTTAATCTCCAGTGGGCGAGAGGCTCAGTGGAATCTGTCAAGGAGACGAGAAATTCTAGCCCCAGATGACATGCGAGGAAACTGAGGCAAGGGTGCTCGCCCTAACAGCGAAGAGGCGTGGATAGGATAAATCTCCCAGCCACAGCCCCTTCCAAGCCCATCAGGTTTCCAATCCCACCTCAATTGTTCTCATCTGGAGAAGAGGAGAGGCGGGAGCGAGCTGATCCTGAGACGGAGCGCTGGGACCAGCGGCTCCATGCCGGCTTTCCTTGCTCTCCAGCTCTTTTTCCCTTCCCCAAGAAGATCCTTCCCCCTGCAGATCCTTCCCCCTGCGGCGGGTCCGAAGCTGGAGCATCGGAAAGGCCAGCGCCAACTCCCGGCCCGCAGTCCTCCCAGCAGGGCTCGGTGATCCAGTCCTCTCCCGGACTCGCCCCGCCGCGGCCTCCCAAGTCTCCAGCACACCCAAGGTTGCCGAGCAGCGCTTTGGCATCTGGGCTTCGGATCCCCAGTTGTCCCCCTCCTCCGTGAACCTCACCCACCAAGGGCCACCAGGGCTGCGAGGTGAATCCCGGAACCCTAACCAGCTCAGACTAGCCCACACCGCGCTTAACTTCGGGGGGTGGGGGGGGGGGTAGCTGGGGTACCGGCGGCGATCGAGGGACCACAGCGCGGAACTGGTGCGCGGACAATTGTCACCTGTGGAACAGGTGGCCAGGTGGGGACCCAGGCTTCTAGGGTCTCGAAGCTCACCCCACCCCGCCAGGCCTAGACCAGGGGAGTCCTAGTTCCCAACGAGGACCCCCCGCCTGCTGCCTTGCCCCCAAACCCCAAGTACCTCCGGCTCCCGCGGCGGCGGGCAGCTACTGCTGCGCTGGAGTGTGGTGGCTTGAGCCCAGCGGACAGGAGCGCCGCCCCTCCACCCTGGGCGGGGTCAGCCCGCCCTGCCCCGCGGGTCCCTCTCGGCCTGCGGGGTGTCCGCCCAACCCTTTGGCCTACGGGGAGGGGGGAAGAGACACAAACCACCACCAGAGTCATAGCTAGCCGGTAACCAACAGGTGTGAACCGCCTTCTCAGCCTCCGGGTCACCCACACTTATGCGGGTTCTCTCTCCAGCCCACGCTGCCCCCCGAACTTTTAGCAATCCTCCTGCCTCATCCTTCCAAGCTCTGGGAAGACAGGAGTGAGTCCCCAACCCGTGGCTCCGTTTTCTCATTTTAACAGCTGAAAAAAAAAAAAAAAGAAGAAAGAAGGAAGGAAGGAAGGAAGGAAAGACAGAAAGAAAAGAGAGAGGGAGAGAGAGAGAGAGAGAGAGAGAGAGAGAGAGAGAGAGAGAGAACCTAGGCTCAAAACGGTTTGGTTAGTTACTTGAATGTTCTGCAGTTGAGAAGGGTAGTCTGAATTTGAGTCAGCCAGACGCCACTCCCCTAGACCCCCCGCAGTCCTGCTATGATTCAGGAAGGGCCAGGCCCACTGCTTGCAATTCCTTCGTGGCAGTTTCCCAGCCAGCTCCTTTCCAGCTGGAAGTGGATGCGCTCTCACCTACCCGCCCCTCTTGGTCGCTCTCACCACACAAATCCGCGTCCAGGAAGCTTGAGAAGATGGAAACACCCTACCCCAACCGTCAGAACACCCTGGATGAAGAGGTTTCAAATAAGCGAAATCCGTAGAAAATTCTCAGCTTCCCCTCCCGGTTCTGACACTACCCAGCTCCCTGCTATGCCCACCCCTTCTTTTCCAGATCAGCCTTCAGCTGACAGCCATCTGGCGAGCCTGCCCGTCTCATTCCGGTTAGTGCTCATGACTCCCCGGTTTTATTTTGTTGTGGGTTTCTCAGACTGGGTCTCATTTTAACCCTCGGCTTTCTTGGTAACGGATATACATGTACATGTAAACCACGGTGGCCTCAAACTTGTGACAAGCCTCTTGCTTCTGCCTCCCAAATGCTGGGATAGCAGGCTTCTCCCATCTGAAAACACAAATGACGTTGCCCATAACACTGCACACTTTTAATCCCAGCACTCGGCCAGGCAGGTCTCTGTGAGTTCAAGGCCAGCCTGGTCTACAGAGTGAGATCCAAGACAGCCAGAGCTACCTACTGAGACCTTTATCTCAGAAACAACTACACACACAAGAGTCTGGGAAGATGGCTAGCTTGAATAAAGTGTTCATCATATAAGCATGAGATTGAGTGTGAGTCCTTCCACCCATGGGGAAAAAAAAAAAGCCAATCCCAGCAGGGTGCATCTTTAATCTCAGCATTTGGGAGGATCGTGGAGCTTGCTGGCCAGTCATCTAACTCAGTGACAACTAACTATAAGTTCAGTGACATTCTGTCTCAAAAATTAACATGGACAGCCCATTATTTTAATCCCAGCACTCGGGAGGCAGAGGCAGACAGATGTCTGTGAGTTTGAGGCCAGCCTGGTCTACAGAGCGAGTTTCAGGACAGGCACCAAAACTACACAGAGAGACCCTGTCTCAAAAAACCAAAGGAAAAAAAAAATTACAGTTATGAAGTGATGGATGGGGGGGGGGGGATCACCGCAACATGAGGAACTGTATTAAAGGTTTGCAGCATTAGGAAGGCCGAGAACAGTTAAGCATGAGTACTGGGGGGCTGCAGAGATGGCTCAGTGGTTAAAATCACTGACTGCCCTTCCAGAGGACCTGGGTTCAATTCCCTACTCCCACATGGTGGCTCACAACTGTCTGTAACTCCAGTTCCAGAGGATCTGACACCTCACCACAGACATGCAGGCAAAACACCAATGCACATAAAGTAAAATAAGTTATTTAAAAAAGAATGAGCGCCGGGTGGTGGTGGCGCAGGCCTTTAATCCTAGCACTCGGGAGGCAGAGCCAGGAAGATCTCTGTGGGTTCTAGGCCAGCCTGGTCTACAAAGCGAGTTCCAGGAAAGGTGCAAACCTACACAAAGAAACCCTGTCTCAAAAAAAAAAAAAAATTAAATAAATAAAAATAAAAATAAAAAGAATGAACACTGTTCTTGCGCTCCAGAGTTTGGTTCTCTGTTCCTAGAACCCACATTCGCAACTCACGGCTTCTTAAAACTCCAGCTCTAGGGAATACTGTGCCCTCTACTGGCCTCCATGGGCACCTGCATCCATATGCATAGACACACATAGATTAATTAAGAAAAATTTTTAATTTTTATTATTTTAAAGAGATGCAGATCTCCATGCCCCCTGCCCCAATCCATCCATCTTCAGGCTCCTGAAGTGAAGTTGAGGTTTCAGTAAAAGCCAGAGTCACACCCATCTCAGCAATTGTCAATCAAGGTGTGGTCCCACCTAGTGCTGACCATCCTTGTCTCCTCTGTGTGGGGAGTCACCACACTAACAAGTGGTGACTCTTTCTGGGAGAAAAGTCTCCCCTATGGCTGACCCTGGTTTGAGACGTTCTCCTCTCCTAGCACAAGTTTTCCTGGAAGGAATTAGTTTCTTGGGTTCTACTGTTTCAATAGTCCGATTGCCAAAGTGTCCCTTTAGGAAGACTTCATCCCTGCCATGCCTATTGTAATGCCAGGGGTCACCAGGCAGGAAGGCACTAGATAAAGTCAGCTTATAATTCAGGATTGTCTTGGGCCTGGACTGAATGTGGGGAAGGGTTGGGAGGCCAGAGTACACTGGTTTATCAATTTTCTCCTCCACTAGAGGAGGTGGGGGTGGGCTGGGGAGGGTGCACAGGCAGCTGAAGAGTCTGTAACCCAACACCCACAGGGTGAATGGTTAAAGTTTACCAGAGCCCCTGCAGTAAACAGGCTTTGGGAGCCCTGGGAAGGCTTGGAGATGATACCATCTCAGTAAGCCTGGAAGCATGCTGGGCTGAGGGCAGGTGCTGCCTCCCCTGGAGTAAACCACCACCTGCCCAAGTTTTTACAGGGTGAACAAGAGGACCAGAATGGACGATTTCTGAGGGACACTGGGGACTGAGAGGAGCCAGAAAAAAACGGGTGTAGAGGTGCTGAAACCTTGGTTGTGGAGACAGTCTAGAGTTCCTTTTGTACTCACCTGGGGGCCGGGAAGGTTTCCCAAGGCAGAGAGAAAAGTGAACTAGTTTTGAAAAGACCCAGGGGCCGGGGGCAGAGCTTCCTGGTGGAGCTTGCCTAGCAGGAGCAAAGGTGAGGCCCTGAGTTCCAGTCCCAGCACTGCAAAAAGAGAAAAGGAAGTCAGGTAAGATCCCTAGCTCTTGGGGCCCCTACATTCTCAGGAGTAAGATCTACAAGACCAAATATTTCTCACCAAGAAGGAAGTGCTCCTGAGTATGAGGCAGAGGGAAAAACAAGCCATTTGGAAACACTTAAAGAAAATTTTTTTTTTGAGCTGAGGATCGAACCCAGGGCCTTGCACTTGCTAGGCAAGTGTTCTACCACTGAGCTAAACCCCCAACCCTTAAAAATGTTTTATCCAGCAATATCTCCAGCCCCGTATAAAACAGGTATGGTGGTATACACACACACACACACACACACACACACACACACACACACACACACAGGGTTTCTCTGTGTAACAGCACTGGCTACTGGATATCCCGGAATTTACTTTGTAGACCAGGTTGAACTCACAGAGACTCACCTGCCTCTCCCTCCCGAGTGCTGGGATTAAAGGGGTGCACCATCACTACCCACCAGTGGTGCACACCTTTAAACTCAGCACTTGAGGAATGGAGGCAGGAGAATCAGAAGTTAAAGGTCATCCTAGGCTATATAGTGGATTCCAATCCAGCCAGGGATATATAAGACCTGATCTCAGAAAAACCAAACAGAGCTGGGGAGATGGCTGACCTGCTAAGAGCATTGGCTACTTGTTAGAAACAAGAGGGTAGATATGCGTAGTTGGTACAACAAAAGTGATATTTTATTATGCCAAGTGTCATCACACAAGGGTTGCACTCTAAATTCCTAACTACGGTCCTGAGCCTATCTCTCCAAGGATGCTCACCTGTGCAATGTATCTTAGCTGAAGGTCAGGTCCAGTCTCTAACAGGAGTCTCTGATCTGAGAGTCAGGATCTTGAGGGAGACTCTCCAGCTGCAGGGCAGATCAAAATGGTGTCTTTCCAGATGTGCAGAGCAGAGCGTTGCTCTTGGACTCTACTTACGTATATTGTCCTGTGGGTGTTGTGGGGTTCTAGTGCTGGGTCTGGTCATCTTGAGTGAGTAATGTCATTGGGTTCTGGTCATCAGGTGCAGCCTTGGGTGTAGTGGGGACCCTAACTAAACTATTTGTAAATGTCTAAAAGGCATTTTTTACTGTGTTCATTATGGTCCTTGTGGCATACACAGTGCCAGTGAGGAACACACATAAGAATTTTTTTTTTTTTTTTGGCGAGGGTGGGGTGGGGGGTTCAAGACAGAGTTTCTCTGTGTAGCCCTGGCTGTCCTGGAACTCTGAAGACCAGACTGGCCTCGAACTCAAGAGATCTGCCTGCATCTGCTTCTCAAGCAATGGGATGGAAGGTGTGTGCCACCACTGCCTGGCAAGAATTCTTAACATTGTAGTTTCACAGGAAATTGCTGACTTTGGCTGAGGAAAAGGAACATCCTAATCACCGAGAGACAAATAAATGTAAGGAGATAACTCTCAGGCAATGAAACACGAAGCAAGTGTCTGGCGGCACATCACAGGTCATTGCAGTGATCCTATGGCATATGCGCATTTCCCCAAATTTGTACTTCCCCCAGGTTTGGTGTGTGTGAGCTAAAAAAACACATTCAGAAAGGTAATGCAATCACTTTCAAACAAAAATGTAGAGGAAAAAAGGGCACATAGCAGGGTTGGAGCTGTAGGGCCCTGAGACGAGCCAATCACAGTAGAACATCATCCTAACTTGATCAGGGCCAAGTAGGGGCATGTGGGTCATGGCTGTGTGCCAGGCATTTCTTCTTTTATTAATGAAAAGAGCAACTAGGAGCCCTGTGAGCTTCATAACTAGCTTCCAGTGTTGTTTTTCAGGTTTTTGTATGCTAGTATTATGGAAAAGCAAGTGGTGGGTATAGAGTACCAGGAAGACTGGTAAGTCCCCAGAGGCATCCATCTTGGGTCTGAGACCATTGTATGCAGACCGCCTCTTCTGGAAAAAAAAAAAAGGCATTTATTTGGTGGGGTAGAACCAAGAATCTGGAGTACAACACTCCTGGTGTTTAATAAATTTAGTTCCAGATGGAGGCCTGTAATCAGTTTGTGAGTAGGAACTAGCCCATCAGAAAAGGCATTAATAGCCAATGTTTGTTGCTCGGTAAGATTTCTGATGTCTGCTATATCTGCATTGCTGTCCAAAAGAACAGAAGACGATATGCTAGCTCCATGTAAGGAGCCAACCATCACAGCTCCAGCAACCATCAACTGTCAGGGTTTTCTTGCAGCAAACCTATTACCCGAGGGGTAGAAGACTGCTTGTTCTCCTAAATTCAGGCTCAGAGCAGAGCTCTTCTGCAGGTGGGAGCCATGATTTGAGGTTGAAGGTAAGTGAGCTCTTCTGGATCCTAGGTATAATTATAAGTCTTGCAGACAGGCTAAGGTCAGGCATCATTATGGGCTCACCTGTGACCATGGGTAGACAGTAGGAGGGTTGGCAAATGCTGCCTTGTGGTGGACTGTGAAGAATTTGTCAATCTCACCCACTTCTCCTCTATCAATGATGCGTGATGTTAGACTGTCTTCTTAGACTCCATGGGATTTCTACTTTAGGGGAAGACATACACCTCATCGAATTGAGGTCCGCTGTGCAGAGTTCCTGCATGTGACATATTGAGTATGGGCTTATGGACTACAAAAAAAAATAAATAAATGAAAAAATTCCAGTTCCTTATTCCTTGAGCTGTGGTAGTGGAAGAATCATGTAGAAATCATAGGGAAGTCCTGGGTGTATGTGTTTCTGGAGTTCCAGTTTGGAAAGATTGTAGCTGGAGACCTTCTCTCCAGCTCCCGCCAAGCCCTGTTAGTTAGTCCCACAACCCACTTATAAAATAAACACACAGACACTTATATTATTTAAACTGCTTGGCCATTAGCTCAGGCCTACCATTGTCTAGCTCTTACTCTTATATTCAGCCCATTTCTATTAATCTATACTTGACCACGTGGCTCATAGCTTACCAGTACCTTACCTCTTGCTTTTCATGACAGTGGCTGGCAGCATCTCTCTCTCCACTCTCCTGTTCCTCGAATTCTCTTCTCTGCTTGTCCCTCCTATACTTCCTGCCTGGCTACTGGCCAATCAGAATTTTTTGTTTGTTTGTTTGTTTTTCGAGACAGGGTTTCTCTGTGTAGCTTTGGAGCCTTTCCTGGAACTCACTCGGTAGCCCAGGCTGGCCTCGAACTCACAGAGATCCACCTGCTTCTGCCTCCTGAGTGCTGGGATTAAAGGCGTGCGCCACCACCGCCCGGCCAGAATTTTATTTACACAGAGCGATATCCACAGCAAAAGACCCATACCTGCAGTTTTCTACCAACGTAAGTTTTTGTGGTCTGCCTTTTTTACCTGGTACCTTGGCAGAAAGAAGTCATAGGATCTGGGGCATCCTCTGGCTGCAAATTGTATCATATCCACTCTTGGGCTGATATAATCATATACATTTTCATTTTCAATCTCAGTAGTTTTATTGTATCGGTAGCCAAATGGGGTCCACCTGCCATACCCCCAGGGCATAGAATGCTGAGAGGGACTTCCATCTCCGGTGTCTTGTCTTTTTCTCCCCTTGTTCTTCGCAAGGGTGAGAGGGTGACCGGAGAGATATTTCTCTCCACTTGAAACTGCAGATGACTGATGCTGCTGTGATATTTCTCCAAATTCAAAGGGTCTATTTCCTTAAAACTGGTGTTTTCTGCTTCCTCTTGGCTGTTGCTGACTGTGGCTCTCAAAACTGGTGCACAGCGGGCGTTAGCCTTCCTCCATCCATCACAATAGCTATACCAAACTCTTGTATACTATTAGTGGGGCCACCTTAATATTATCCATCGCAGGGGCTCAAGAGATGGAACTATGAACGGCGAGAACCATTTTCAGGAAATAGAATCTCAGCACACCGAGCTCTATAGTCCACTTGCTTTAATTCCTCTGGCATAACATCCTATCTACACAGCTTCAGTTCTGTTCTCGTGCCTAGCTCCTTTCTTGCCTGATTTCTCTCTATATTTACCCACTACTCCCTCTAAGTTCTATCTTAATTCTGCCTCATCTAGGTCCTTTTCATCTTGTTCTTACCCAGCTAGGACTTCCCCATCTGACTCTTCCTCATCTTCCATCTCGTCCACACGTACTCTCTGGTCAAAATTCTCCTTATTCCTCTCTGTTCTCCATCTCTAAGTTCTCCACATTCCTCCTAAGTCTCCCTGGAATCCAGTTATGAACCCAAGCAATAGCAAGCCCCTGGTGGAGCAAGGTCACCAGGCTTGAATTCCACGGGGTGATAAAGGTAGGTAAGAATTTTCCTCAGGCAGTGACCACCAGGCTTCCAAGGTCAAACAGAGGGGTGATAAGAATCACATAAAGGAGCAGTAATTGTTAATTATCATTTACAACCCAGAAGGGAAGTGACTAATGAATTAACTAAAGGCTAAATTCAGGTAATATCTAAGAAGAGGGATCTTATGTGCTCATCTATAACCTTAAACGTGATTGGTATAAAATGTTAAGAATCTATAAGTTGCTAGGTCAATGGGAGAAAATAAAACTGTCTTCTTTTTTCCTGTGGCTCCTATCTGTCCAAGCTATCTGCCATTTTTTTTCTTCAGGGTTGGGCAAAGTGTGCTCGGTCTCTAGGAAACCTGTGTACAGCTAGATGCCTCTGGTTAAAGGGAGATTTGGAACTGGAGGTAAGATTTGGAAAAGGAGGAAGTTAAGCTTAATTGGCACATCCGCCAGGCCTTCTCAAATGGGTAGTCTGGATGCTTAAGTCTGTTCTTAGAGAGTACAGAGGTATCTCTGATAAGGTACTTTCCTCCATCTGGGGATGGACCTGGCCGGATGCTGCCAATGACAATAATTACAGGGAGGCTTGAACTGGGGTTTGGACTGTGCATAGCTGTCAGCGCAGAAGATCATCTAAATATTCCTTTACTAGAGGGGAAATGGTGCCCCATAAATGATGGAAAAGCTACAGTAGCACATAGGAAACTCATAGCAGGAAATGGCTGATAATCAAAAGCCAAATATCACCAAAGCTCCTTAAGCATCAGCTTGACCTCTGGGAGGCCCTTGGCTTCTTCCAGGTATTAGCTTGTCATAATCAGCTGAAATCCTACTTTGTATATTTCTGCGGCTTATAGCACCAAACCATATAATAATAATAATAATAATAATAATATAATATAATAATAATAATAATAATAGCTTCATGATGAGCATATTGGGCATAGAACGCATTTCTGGTGTGTGTGAGGTTTAGGCTGAAGCGTTCAGATCCCGGTATTCTGGTAGGAATCCACGTAAGGTATAGTAGGGTAAGTCACCAATATCATACTTGATTCTTGGTTTCCTTGTTTTTGTAGCTGTTGGTATGGTGGTTACCTCCCCTGTGGCCTCATTTATTGCCCTCATTGCTGTAGATGTGGTTGCTGATGATGTCTCTGATTCTGACAAGCTCGCTCAGTGGTGTTGCTGTTGGTGACAGTGAAGTGGACAATGGTGTTGTCCAAGAACCTGAGCTTGACTTGTTGGGTAAGGTTAAACTTCTAGAATTCAACAGGGGGTGTCCCAGGAGCAATGTCCTGGGTACCATGGCCCAGCATCTCAATGCTATGGTGTTGCTCCATCGTGTGTTCTCTTTTATTTCCTGTTAAAGTCTCTATGAGACACAGGGTGTGATTTGTTAAGGCCCTGCCTTGCCATGTGCTGTGTCCCTCTCTGTCCAGGCAGATGGGATAATGCCCAGTTAGCACTAGTGCTGAGTAAGTTAATCCTAAGACTATTCCTGTCCTTATGAAAGTGCAAGTCCAGTGTGCTGGGGTAGGTCCTAGGCACATTATGCTTGTAGATCATCTAGTTCCCTAAGGTTCAGATTTTCCTTCTTCTCTGTGGTTCAGATTGCATTGCCTGTTCTGGGTGCCAGGACTTCTGTCTCCTTTAAGTCTTGAGTATTTCTGTTCCTGTAAACACATTTTTTTTTAAAATTTCACTCACATTTTAAAAAAAGATTTATTATGTATACAGTATTCTGCCTACAGGCCAGAAGAAGTCACCAGATCGAATTACAGATGGTTGTGAGCCACAATGTGGTTGCTGGGAATTGAACTTAGGACCTCTGGAAGGGCAGCTAGTGCTCTTAACCTCTGAGCCATCTCTCCAGCCCTCCTGTAAACACTTTTACAGGGAATTATTCCGTGTGGTCTAGAAATATTTGGTGGTTGTTCTAACACTAAGTCTGATTTAATGGCTTCTTCTAAGGCAGAGGCTTAATTAAATCTTGGTCTAGTATTCAACTCATAGCATGCAATTTCAGTATCCTTCCTTAATGGGTATACTTGAGTTGTAATAACTTCCTTTGAGCAATCTATCCCATTATTCTCTATTGCCAGCTGAAGTTGGTTCTATGCTAGATGGAAGTCCCATTGTATGTCCAGAGTCTGGGACCACTTCTGGACTTCAGATCCAGTAAGATTTGATCTGATTCAGTAATAACTGGGCAACTGTGTCTGGCTATCCCACATCAGAGGGTATATAATGTTGCCACAGAGTCTGGTCTATGACTTTCTTTGGCTAGTTCAAGCCCTGTGCTTACATCTACAAGGGTGCAGCCATATAGGCCCCTGTGACTATCCAAGAGTCCAATGGAGTCCATCTGTAGTTTATAATGAATTGTGGTGATATTTTATTTGTACTGAAATATGATTTTATTTGTATATTAGTAAAGTTGCCTTGGGGTCAGAGCAAGCCACAGCAGAAGCTGAGTGGTGGTGATGCACGCCTTTAATCCCAGCACTTGGAGGCAGAGCTAGGCAGGATCTCTGTGTGTTCAAGGATACAGCCAGCATGGCGACACACGCCTTTAATCTCAATACCAACCATAGAAGACCTGGAGGTCTGTACAGACAGGCAATGATGAGGAGGTCAAGTGGCTGGGTTTACAACAATGAGAAGGCAGAACAGAAAGTCTATATAAGAGACAGGAAGTAGGCTCTTGTGGAGAAGAAAGACAGAGCAACAATGAAGGGTAAGGTTTTCAGCTCTCAGCTATTGCTCTGACCTCTTGGCTTTTAACTCTGCAATTGGCTCTGTGTTTCTTATTTATTTATTTATTTATTCATCTATCTATCTATCTGTCTGTCTGTCTATCTATTCATTCATTCATTCATTCATTCACTTGAGACAGGGTTTCTCTGTAGCTCTGGCTGTCCTGGAACTTGTGCTGTAGACCAGGCTGGCCTTAAATTCACAGAGATCTGCCTGCCTCTGCCTTATGAGGGTTGGGTTTAAAGGTGTTCACCACCATTACCTGACCTGGTTTAAGTTTTTTAATGTGATGCCATTGGGTAAACAATTTGAGTATGATATCCACCCTCAGCACATAGTTAGGTGCTGGTGTAAACATTGTAGGAATTATTAGAAATAAGTTATAGACTAATAATTCTATATATTCTCTTATTGCTTTGAATACTTTTCCTGCTACTTCTTCAATAATTACATAACTGTAGTGATTTGGCAGGGGTGGGTAGAGGTTAAAAGTCCTCACCTTAGGCCTTGTAGCTTTCAGACAGTTTCTCTGTTGGACCCTTCCCCTGATCTTTGCTGAGATCTGTATGAAGGGTCTGGGGTCCTTCCTTGATTTGGGGGTTGTTGAGTCTATACATTCTTTGTTCTGCCTAGGATTCTGTTTCTGAATCCTCCTTGGGGCTGTCTTATTGGTATCTGATCTCATCTTCCAAATGGTCTGATTTTCTGAAAGAAGGAAGGGTTGGGTCTGGGCGGTCAGTGGTCTTGCCTAGCCTCTGCCTAAAAAAGGCCACCTTTGAGGTGAGTTTTTTCACAGTGCTGGTTTGGTTCAATTCTGTACATTAGACTGGGAGGATACTACCCTGTCTGTCTCCAGTTTTCCAGTCCATTGGAAGCAGTTGATGGCTTCTCCAGTAGTTTGACAATTAGCCAGTGATAGGGATTTTTTGGCACCCGATGGTAATTCCTCCGCCAACACAGTAAGCCAAATCAAGCTGGATTCAAAAGACCAGGTCTATTGGGCCAAGTGCTCTTGGGTGACACTTCAGCCTCCTCCCCCAGAGGGGAGATTAAACACTCTGCAGGTGTAGTCTTAAACTTCAGGGGAGGAACCTGGATTTTTGGTGCTCTTTCTGAGAGGGTGGGGATTGGAATGGGAAGAAACAGGGCAGAGGCAGAGTTTCCAGCCAGATATCCTGACCTTCTTGGATATATGGACATTAGCTCAAGTCTGGCTACTTCCTGTTGGAATGGGATGATGTATGAAGTGGGAGTCCGGGGTTGGTGGGCCCACACTCGGAGGAGGTATGGTGAAGAAACGTTTGGTTAACTCAGTGACCTTAGGAATCTGTTTCTTGAGTAAGTAGAGAAGGCGAATTGCTAGGAGAGAAAACAGATTATTACCACCAGCCCTATGAACAGGGCTGGCCATGGGAAGAGTGGAGACTGCCAGAAAGAATGAAATGGAGGTGTTTCCTGGTTGGATAGAAGAGGTAAGGGTGCATGACAAAGGTGAATGAACAGGACAGAGGAACAGATAGGCCCTTCATGGGGACATTTTGAAAAACCACAAGCCAGGCGGTGGTGGCACACGCCTTTAATCCCAGCACTTGGGAGGCAGAGGCAGGCGGATCTCTGTGAGTTCGAGGCCAGCCTGAGAAACAGAGTGAATTCCAGGAAAGGCTCCAAAGCTACATAGAGAAACCCTGTCTCAAAAAACAAACAAACAAACAAAAAAAAAAAAAAAAAGGAAAGGAAGGAAGGAAGGAAGGAAGGAAGGAAGGAAGGAAAGGAAGGAAGGAAGGAAGGAAGGAAGGAAGGAAGGAAGGAAGGAAGAAGAAAAACCGAAGGGTGGAGGGTCTCAGTTGCTGGACAGACCATTCATTCTGGATAGGTGCCTCCTTGAGCCTAGAGAGGTGGCACCAGCACTGATGTCCCAGGGGCTTGGGATATGGAGTTTCTAAGAGATATTGAAGGCTTCAGACACCAGTTCAGTGACCCTGGAAGTGAAGGCTGGTCTATTGTCTGTTTGGGTGGTCTGTGGCACGTCAAATCGAGGGATGCTGTGTTCCAGGAATACCTGGGCCACCACATCTGCTATTTCCCTGGAGGTGGGGAGCACCTCAATCTATACTGTAAAGGTGTTACCAAGAGTGAGAAGACAGCTGAGCTTTTTGTGGGTCTGCATGCGGGTAAAGTCAACCTGTCAGTCCCCGCCTGGTTGGTGTCCGTGGAGCTGGTGCAAGGGCTGGCATATGTGGAGGGCCCCCTGTGTCCGCCTGGCAGGAGGAGTGGACCTGTAAAATATGGGCTCAAAGATGGATGGGATCAGAGGGGGGCTCTAGAGACTGATAGTAGTTTCCACCAGGAACATGCAGGTGTCTGTAAAACAGCTGGAACAGATTTTACACCTTGGTGTCATGGCAGAGGCTATGGCTTTGGGTTAGAAGGCATGAACATTTTTCCTAGGAGGCATGAATGCTTTTCCTAGGGCCTGGTTTAAGTCCAATAAAACATACCTTCAAGTCTGTACTTAGAAGACAACCAGAGGAAATTTACTGAACAAAAGAGGTTGAACGAGGGAAGGAGGCAGAACAGAGTCCCACACCACCGTCAATGCTGACCTGTTTCAGAGTGGGGAAGTCGGCAAGAATGGGCAGCCTCGGACTGTTGACCGGTTATTAGCTCTGTGCTTTTCAGCAACGCTTCGGCCGAGTTTTGCCGTATGTGGCTGGAGACAATAACAACACAGCAATACTGAAAAAGCCTCTATGCAGTCCTGATACGTCATCAAGAACCTAAAAACTGTGACCGGTAAAATCCAGAGAAACTTAAGAACTCTTGAAAACTGTTGGTGGTCAGGGCTCTATCAGTTTATCAAAACTGCATTTATCAATGTTAAAACTCTGAAGCCTGTTTAGCCTTTCCTATGAGGCCTGTGAACAAGGCAAACCTGTCTGTATTTTTGACAAGAAACTTAACTAATGAACCAATGAGCTACCAAGGTGGTTGTTGTCTTGGGGGTCAGGGTGAGAAAACTGTTAAATTGGTCAATATGTCAGGACCCTAGTTATCAAACACCGTCAGATCCGAGAAGGATAAATTTTATCTGAGTAAGCAGAAGTGACAGGAGCTTACTGATGACCTAGGCAGTTACCCCGGCTTCCTCCATGGCCCTCTTCAGCTGCCAGGCCCAGAAGATCTGACGGACTTTGCGGCTAGACTGCTGTGGGTGTTTAGACCCTGGCTCAGGCCTGAAACGGCTCAGGCTGTAGGCGCTTTCTCTCTCTCTCTCTCTCTCTCTCTCTCTCTCTCTCTCTCTCTCTCTCTCTCTCTCTTCCCATCTCAGACTGCTACCACACTAAATAGCTGCTTTGAAATTCATTCCAACTTCTACTGTTCTATGCAGACTTGGTAAGTCAATTAAGATATCAGATATCTTAAAGGGAGAAACTAGTTAAAAGAGAAAATTTTTTCCCACATTAAAAAATGGGAAAATCTCCCCCCACCCCCAGATAGGGTTTCTCTGTGTAGCTTTGCGCCTTTCCTAGAACTCACTCTGTAGCCCAGACTGAACTCACAGAGATCCTCCTGCCTCTGCCTCTAGAGTGCTGGGATCAAAGGCGTGCACCACCACCACCACCACCACCACCACCGCCCAGCTGGGAAATATCTTTACAATGGAAAGAAAATTGAATCATTCACGAAAGTTATACAGGGCTTGAAAGAATCCTTCATGGATTTCTTACAAAGGCTATCTTCAGCAGTAAATCGAATGATACCAGATTCAGAAGCTAGACAGATAATAATTGAATCTTTGGCTTTTGAGAACAGGAATGCAGCATGCAAAAGAATAATCAGGCCATTAAAGGCAAGATCTGCACCCTTGGAGGATTGGATCAGGGACACAATTAATGTTGAGTCTCATGACCATGATATGTGGACAGGATAAGTAACTTCAAAAGGTATCAGGAATGTCAGATGTTTTGGATGTGGAAAGCAAGGTCATTTGAAAAGGGAATGTAAGCTGCATTCCTAGAAAGAATGTTTATTCCAGGAACAAAGGCAACAGAATGCCCCTCCCTTTGGGAGTATGCAGAAGGTGTGGTAAGGGTAAACATTGGACCAAAGAATATAGATCAGTAAGGGACAGACAAGGTAATCCTTTGCCTCTGTCCTCGGGAAACTCTCAGAGGGGCTTCATGCAGGCACCCACAGCAAATCCAGTTCAGACCTTTCCTGCCATAATAGAAGAAACCCCTACTCAGAGCAATTAAATAACCAAATGCCTATTGGAAAGAACGAGGCTGCCCTGGGTGATAGAACAGCTTTAGCAGAGACAACAGGAAATTCAGGAGAATCCATAAAGCAAATTTTTTGGGCAAACTTCTATAAATGAACAAAGACCAAAATTAAAAATACAAATAAATGACATTTTCTGGATGGTTTTAGTAGACATAGGTGCAGATATGACAATAATTGCACCAGAATTTTGGCATCCAAATTGGCCTTTTTAGGAGGTAATTGTTCAGCTGTTAGGGATTGGAACATTATCTCAAGTGAAACAGAGTGCAAGATGGCTCCAATGTATAGGTACAGAAGGACAGAGAGGAAAATTAAAGCCATATGTAGCTAATATAACTATGAACTTATGGGGCAATGATCTATTACAACAATGGAATACCCAGATTAACATTTCTCCAACCTCAGAAACAAATCATAAACTCACACATGTTTCTGAGAGAAATATTAGAAGGTATTATTCTAACAAGTGGTCACCAGCCATCCAGATTGTACAAGAACAAGGCACAACAACTGCAGATCTTCCAAAGACACCAACAGCTCTACCTTTAGAATGGTTAACAAACAAGCCTGTATGGATTCATCAATGGCCTTTAACAACAGAGAAACTCCAGGCTTTAGAAGAGCTGGTAGAAGAACAGTTAAATGCTCAGCATGTTGAAGAATTAACCAGCCCTAGTAATTCTCCTGTATTTGTTATTAAAAAGAAATCTGGTAAATAGAGAATGGTAACAGACCTAGGAGCAATTACAAAATAATTCAGCCATTGGGCTCTCTACAATCTGGAATCCCTTTGCCTACTCTGATACCTAAAGGATGGCCTCTCATAGTTAGCAATTTAAAAGACTGTTTCTTTTCAATACCCTGACAAGAAAAAGACAGAGAAAGATTTGCCTTCATGGTACTTAAAATAATTCTCAACTGGTTAAGAGATATCAATGGAGAGTTCTCCCACAGGGAATGTTGAATAGCCCAACCCTGTGCCAATATTTTGTACAACAGCCATTGGAAGTGATATGTAAAAAATTTCCTAAATCTATAATTTATCATTATCTGGATGATATTTTACTAGTGGACTCAAATGCAGATACATTAGAAAGAATGTTTGAAGAAGAAACAAAGAGGCAATAGACCGATGGTTTCTGGTGTGAGGTGGAACAGAATCTGAAATAGTAGCTCTTGAAAGAGTAACTAGGCTGATGGATGGAGTCTAATCCCTCAATGTAGACTGGCATTTATTAAAAGAGATGAAGCTACCCACAAGGCAAGAAAAATGGACAGCTGAATTCCAAGAACATCAACTATTTCCAGAATTTAAAATCCTGAATCAAGACAGGACACTAGTGGAATTCAGGTTTATCTGGTACATGGACTACTCGCACTGAATGTGAGGTAGAGTTGTAGGCCTTGTGTACATCCCATTTCACAAATGAGTCTGTCAGATACGCTAAGCCTATAGGCTGAAGATGATGCCCCAACATTGCAGAGAAACTTCAGGTGACTGTCCAGGTGGCCAGCTGTTTCTGTCAACTCACATTTTTTTGGAAACCACTTGTTTGCACTTCCTGTTTTACTAGGTAATATTTCCTTCTTGAGTCTCTGATGGAATTGAAGATTAGATAGTTACAGTTTAAGATTAGATAGTTATAGTTTTCCTTGTTAAGAATTTCAGAAAAGAAACACTAAAGAGGTGTAAAGTGTATAAATTTGAAAGACCTTATAAGATAGTTCTCTGTTAGTAATATGTTAAGATAGGATAGATAATAGAATATTTTCTCTGAGTTTGTCAAATGCAAATGGACTAGACATTGTTTAGGTATTTATTGCTTGTATATATTGAATATAATTGTATAAAGTTTTTCTTATATTAGTTATAACTTTTTTATTCTTTTTTATGTTTATTAAAAAAGGTGAATGTGGTGATATTTTATTTGTATGTTAATAAGTAAAGTCTGCCTGGAGATCAGAGGTCATAGTGAGCCACAAACAGAAGTCAGGCAGTGGTGGCACAAACCCTTAATCCGATCACATGGCAGGCAGAGTCTCTGTGGGTTCAAGGACACAGCCAAGTGTGGTGACACTTACCTTTAATCCCAGTACCAACCATAGAGACCTGGAGGTCTGTATAGACAGTGATGAGGAAGTGATGTGGCTGGGCTTAGAGCCAATGAGAGGACAGAACAGGAAGGCAATAAAGGCACAGGTTAGGCAGGAAGAAGTTCTCTTGGGAAGGGGCCGAAAGTGGCTCCTATCCGGCCAGCCCCCCACAGGTGACCAGGCACTGCCACTCATGGTGCCCTCTCAGACAAAGGTGGGTGGGGCACAGCAGGCACCCAAGCTGGAGGAGGCCATTGTGGAGGAAACTGAAAAACAGAATAGCAGCCTATTCTGCTTGAGATCAAAAGAAAGCCCAGTTGAGTACGCTGGAGCAGCAAGTGGTGGATTTTTTATAGGAGTCGGGAATTAGCGGAGTACACAGTTAGGGAAGGAGAGCAAAGGAGGAACAGATCAAGAATGGGGAAAGCCTGCCTCCATGCAGCTCTTATCCAATCAAGGGCGGGTTTCCCCTCAGGCTATATCTAAAATTTGTCACAGACCTTCAAATGTGTGGGGGTTCTCCCAAGTCCCTTTGACCCCTTCATTTATTCTGAAGTTAACATTACTTGTCAGCTCCCTTTTCCCATAAGCAGGCTATATAGGATGCATCCTTATCTCCTCTTTGTGCAAAATCTTGCCTTATTGGCTGAAGCTCTGTTCTTGTAAACGTCTAGATTCTACTTCAGTGGTCACATGCATATCATTGGTTCAAAGGCTCCCTAGCCTTTACCCCTTAACCTTAATCTTACTGGCAGTAACTGGTAGAAAGATCTTGGCGGTGTTGAGGCCTCTGATTGGGTGGGCCCTTTTATCAGCTGCCTCCACTACTCTTCCAGAGGACCCAAGTTCAGTTCCCAGAACCTTCATCAGACAACTCATACCACCTGTAACTCTAGCTCCAGGGAATCCTGTAAGAATAAGCTGCACTGGTTACCGGCACTGGTTACCACGTGGAAAGGCCACAGCCACAACAAAACCCATATACTCACAGCATACTCTCACACAGACACACAAGCACACACATAAATAAAAATAAATAAAATTAAATGAAACAAGGGCTGGGAAGAGGGTTTAGGGGTGAAAAGTGCTTGCTTCCAAGTCAAACAACCTGAGTTCAATCCCACATGATAGAATCCTACTACTAGATTTCAACGTGTTCATTCTTACACAGGCCTCCATGGGCACACATATGTATGCACACACACACATACACACATATACATAAACAGAAAATAACAATTTGAATAATCAGACCAGGAATGTTGGGACATCCTAGTACTTAGGAGGCAGAGCCAGGAGGATTGCTGTGAGTTTGGGGCTAGCCTAGTCTACATTGTGAGTTCCAGGCCAGGCAGAGCTACATAGTAGTGAGCGCGCCTCCCAATAAATACATAAACAAATAAACAATAAATCTTAAGTACTCAAAATTATTTTTAAAAAGGGAAGAAGAATTCAAAGATAGAAGTCTTAGGGAAGGAGAAAAACCTAGCCCCACTGTTGTTCAGGAAAGAAAGGTATTCTGTTTCCAGAAATCCATGGTTTCCACTGCCATTCTGGTCTACAGAGCAAGTTCTAGGACAGCCAGGACTACACAGAGAAACCCGGTTTTGAAAACAAACAAATAAGTTCTGAAGGCTGAATTTGAGTGTGGAGGCTCATGCTTGTAATCCCAGCACTCAGGAAGCTGAGACAGGAGGATTGCCTTTAGCTAGAGACCAACCTGGACAGGAGAGAACTGTGAGCTCACAAGTATTGGACTGGCTTTGGGATTAGTCAAGCCCCTTGGCTTCTTCTCCCCTGAAAACCGGATCTGCTTCCTACTGCTGGGTTCCAAAGCCCCTGATTTACTACCCTGCTATCCTATCTAGAACCTTTGAAAGCTAGAAAGTAGTGGGCAGAGGTCCTCAGGCATGTTCCTTAAGCTGTCAAGCCTTATTTCTGCAGTCTGTGAAGTCCCCTCTAAAGTCTGTGAAAGGAAGGAAATTCCTTCAGGGTGAGCATGGCTGTTGGGTCTATAGTCCAGTTCTCTGTGGGTAGCCTGGGTAACTAAAGGTATTTCACCTGAAATCCAGTCTCAGTGTTTCTCTATTGAACCTGAAAAGAATGTTCATTATTTAAAACAAGTGTGACTATCTCAAAACAGAAAAGCAAAAGTTCCAGGTCAGCCAAGACCACACAATCACAAGGAGTTCCTTTCTCAAGGAGGAGAAAAACAATTCATGACTGACTGAGAGAATGGGTTTTCAAAAACAACACACAGATCCTTCCCCACCGGTGAGCAATTTCCACCTCCCTCTGCTTTCTAAGAGCAATGTTGCTTGTCTAACTTCATCTGGCTTCAGTTGAAAGTGACTGGATGAGACTGGTATGGGATGATGTGTCCTGCTCAGGTGGGCCTAGTGTTAATCCCAAAGATGGGATCATCATGACCAGATTAATTAAAGCAACCTTCTTTTTTATTCGTGTACACCGGCTGCCTCCCCCTAAGGTGGGGTTCCAGAGGTCAGGATTGGATGTGAGGAAGACACATTTTATAGCTCAGCGGTAGGGGCTTTCCAAATGGGGGGTTTAGCAATCAAAATAAGCGGGGTTACAGGAACAGTACCAACAACATGTCTAGAAACAAAGACATGGTTGCAAGGTGGGCATAACAAGGTAGTCATAAAGGTAGGGTTGCAAGATGGTTATGCACTTTTTGAAAGAAAGAACCAATTGTAGTTAAGGTCACAAGTGCGGCATAGTCCAGTCCTTTAGAAATGGATTTAATTATAAACAAGAATGAGCCGAGTTTGCCCTTTAAGCCTAAAATGGAGGCAGGCTGGTTCTGCACTTGGCTTCCTGCAGCAGCCCTCCAGCCTCGGCTTCTCCAGCTTGCACGACAGACCTTGCTAGTTGGGCTGCTGCTGGCCATGCTAACTGCTGGTTCACCACAGAGGAGTCTCCAGGCAGGAGAGGCAAATGGTTCTGCATGGCTTCTGGGTGGAAAGGAACAACTGATAAAAAAAAAAAAAAAAAAAAAAAAGCTGCACCTCTTCAGATACAGCTCTCTTAGAGTACCCAGGGCCTCTCTGTTACTTACCAGGCACGAGAACAGACCATGATATAGAACAAAACCCACTTTAAGAGTTTTATTGAGAAGGGATCACAAAGATGGGCGAATGAGCAGCCCTGCCGGAGAGAAATGTGTGGAAGGGGAGGGGGAACAGGTGGAGTCTGATTTAAGGATCACCTCAAGAATGCGTACGGGGCTTACATATATAGATTACGTGGCCATGCATACATATAGATTACGTAGGATGTAAGGCCCTGGCATGACTAAGCATTTTGCCTGAATGCTGACAGAACATGCCCGGCCACTGGACTCTGGAAGCAGGTAGGGTGTCGGGAATGATAACACTCTGTGTAGCCCTGGCTGTCCTGGAACTCTATCTGTAGACCAGGCTGGCCTTGAACTCACAGAGACCCACCTGCTTCTGCTTCCTGAGTGCTGGGATCAAAGTCATGCGCCACCACGCCCAGCTCCCCGTCTTTCTGCCCTGCCTCCAACACAGCACTTGAGAGGCTGAGGCTGAAGGATCACAAATTCAAGACTATCCTAGGTTACACCGTGGGACCCTGTCTCAAAACACCTTTAGGGCTTCAGAGATGGCTCAGGTAATTAAGAGCTCTCCCTACCATAGCAAAGGTTCCCAGACCCTATACTGTGCCTCGCCTGGGACTCCAGTTCCAGGGGATCCGATGCTTTCTGCTGACCTCTGAGGGCACAGCACATATGTACATACAGACAAAACATTCATATAGTAAATCTTAGAGGCAAAAGAAAAGGAGCAGATACTCCACAGGTAGTATAGGAAAAAACAGAACTGCTCTTTTTTTTTTTTTTTGGTTTTTCAAGACAGGGTTTCTCTATGTAGCTTTGCACCTTTCCTGGATCTTGCTCTGTAGATCAGGCTGGCCTCGAACTCACAGAGATCCACCTGGCTCTGCGCCGCCGCCGCCACCCAGCGATATTTTATTTGTATGTTAATAAGTAAAGTCTGCCTGGAGATCAGAGGTCATAGTGAGCCACAAACAGAAGTCAGGCAGTGGTGGCACAAACCCTTAATCCGATCACATGGCAGGCAGAGTCTCTGTGGGTTCAAGGACACAGCCAAGTGTGGCGACACTTACCTTTTAATCCCAGTACCAACCATAGAGACCCGGAGATCTGTATAAACAGGCAGTGATGAGGAAGTGATGTGGCTGGGCTTAGAGTCAATTGAGAGGGTAGAACAGGAAGGCAATAAAGGTGCAGGTTAGACAGGAAGAAGTTCTCTTGGGAAGCTATGGCAAGGTGGTGAGCTAAGGTTAGTTGGCGGCTATTACTCTGATCTCTATGACTTATACCTCTGTATTTGGTTCTCTCTCTCTCTCTCTCTCTCTCTCTCTCTCTCTCTCTTGATTTTTTTTTTTTTCGAGACAGGGTTTCTCTGTGTAGCTTTGCGCCTTTCCTGGAACTCGCTTTGTAGACCAGGCTGGCCTCGAACTCACAGAGATCCACCTGCCTCTGCCTCCCGAGTGCTGCTGTTTCTTATTTAATAAGACTGTTTAGAAATTTGTCTACAGAACTGCTCTTAAAAGGAGGTGGGAGGCACAAGACAGAGCAGCAAGCAGATAAATTAATAGATATGTAATAAGCTGGGTGTGGTGGTGCACACCTTTAAGCCCAGCACTTGGCAGGCAGAGGTAGGCAGATCCTTGAGTTCAAAGTTAGCCTGATCTACAGAGCAAGTTCCAGGACAGCCAGGGCTACACAGAGAAAAACAAACAAACAAACAAACAATAAATAAATGCCATCACCATCTCGTTAAAACAATTTTAAAAAAATGTTCAATGTGTATGCCTAAGAGGAACCGGGAAATGGTTCAGGGGTAGAGCATTTGCTTAGCACGCACAAGGAACTGGGAAGTGGTTCAGGGGTAGAGCATTTGCTTAGCACACACAAGAAACTGGGAAGTGGTTCAGGGGTAGAGCATTTGCCTAGCATGCACAAGGTCCTGAGTCCTATCCCAGGCTCAGTACTGGGAAGGAAAGAGGGAGGTGAGGAGGAAGGAGAGAGAACACCCTGTGCTCATCCTCAGCACTGCAAACATAAGTCAATCAGTCCATCGAAAAGAGAATAGAACAAAGGGGCTGGAGAGATGGCCCAGCAATTAAGAGCATGCACTGCTCTTGCATAGGACCTGAGTTCTATTCCTTGGGTCCACACCGGGCAGCTCATAGCAGTCTGTAATTCCAGGTCCTGGGCATCAGACAGCTTCTCCTGGATTCCCTGGACTGTCACTTACATGTGCATTGTTAATCCCAAAGATGTGAGGAGACCAAAATTTATAGTTTGTCCGATATCCCGATGAAGCCAGATCAAGCTGAATTAAAAAAGTAAAAGACCAGGTCTATTTTGGGCAAAGCAACTCCCGGGTGAGTCCTCCAGCCCCAGAGATCAAGGTGGGAGAAGAGGCAGGAGAAAATCACATGGCTGGTCTTAGGCAGGGTACTTACGTACCCTGTAGGTGAGTGGTGATGATGTGTCCTCTGTAAACTGGATTTGTGCCCAAGTAAGGTATGCTTTTAGGTGGGGTCTTAGGCTGCTGGCAGCTTCAGGGGAGGTGCCCCCACAGTCGCCAAGAATTCAGAACTGGGCTTTTTGGTGGTTCTTCTCCGCTGGAGATTCTCTGAGAGGGCAGGGTTTGGAGATAGAGAAATGGGATTTTTGAAGGAGCCAACTGGAGGTTCCAGCCGCACATAAATCATCGTGGCCAAATTACAGCAAGCAAGCTGTTTTTATTCATGTACACAGGCAGCCTCCCCCTAAGGTGGGATTGAGAGGTCAGCATTGGAAATGAAGGGGACAAGTTTGGATAGCTCAGGGGTAGGAGATTTCCAAATGGGGGGTTTGAGGGAGAAACTAGGTGGAGTTACAGGATCAGAAAAACATAAGATGTTAACTCATAGCTGGGCAGTGGTGCAGGCCTTTAATCCCAGCACTCAGGAGGCAGAGGCAGGTGGATCTGAGCATTTGAGATCAGCCTGGTCTACATAATGAGTTCCAGGAGAGCCAGGGCTACACAGAGAAATCCTGTCTTGAAAAAAGAAATGAAAACAAAAAGAAGGTAGTCATAACAACCACCTAAAACAAAGACATGGTTGCAGGGTGGTCATAACAAGATAGTCCCAACAACGGGTCATCCTAATGAAGTAGTCATAGGTGGTCAAGATAACCTTCTACAGCAAAGGTAGGGTTGCAAGACGGTTATTATGCTTTCTGAAACAAAGACAGGGTTGCTGTGTCCTGGAACAGGCAGTACAGAACCCTTTGTAGTTAAGGTTACAGGTTGGGCAGAGCCCAGTCCTTAAAAAACAGGTTTAATCATATAGAGGAATGAACCTATTTAGTCTTTATGGTAAGGTGACTTTTAAGCCCAAATGGAGACAGCATGTATTCATCAGCACATGCATACACACACACACACACACACACACACACACACACACACACACACGGTACACAGACATCCACTTGGGCAAAATACCCATGCACATACAGTAAAATAGCTTTAAAATGTCAAATTAAACTAAAAGAAGAGAACCAAGATTCTAGACAGAGAACATGAATACAGAGGGTGTGTCAGGGCGGGATCTGACAGACTGCTTCAGTCTATAGAGTGTCGGGAAAGGGCTGTGGTATTGAACTTCAGAGTTCAGTAAAATGTTCTAGATAACCACTAATAATAAATTATCCCAGCTAGTTGTGGAGGTGCACACCTTTATTACCAGCTCTTCAGAGGCAAGGCAGGAGGTTCTCTGTGAGTTCCCAGCCAGCCAGGGCTATATAACTCAACAATAATAATACATTATTATTATTATTATTATTATTATTATTATTATTAATCACTCAATCTATTTTTTGCAGGGATCTTTTTAGGAGCCCTGCAGGTTTCAAATCCCATGGGTGCTCAAGTCTCTTACATAAGGTATAACGTCTGCCAGTGTGCTGATATACTGTATTCCCAACACTTGAGAGGTCAAGACAGAAGGATCAGAAGTTCAAGGCCAGCCTGGGCTGTATGCAGGTTTATAATCAGCCTGGGCTATATGGGACCCTGTCTTTCTCAAAAGTAAAAAAAAAAAAAAAAAAAAAAAAAAATGTAACCCAGACTAGCCTCAAACTCTCGATCCTCCTGCCTCAGCCTCCCCAGAGCTTGGGCTACAGGCCTGCATCATCACACGCCCGGCTACCCGCACACTTTCCATCATTTCTGGATTACTCTGAAACAAAGCAAACAGATGTGACACTGTGTTGCTCAGGAGAAATGCCCCAGGGGATGATGTAGCTTGTTCAGAACAAGAGGAAGCCTTTTCTTCACACACTGCCATTCCCCTGTTGTCTGGGTGTTTACGTTCAGACCATTCTGATTCTCGAGCTGATGTGGCTTTCAAAGATGTGTATCCACAGAGGGGAAATGGAATTAGCTCACTGCTCGCCCTCCTGCCTGTGTTAGGGCAACTGCAGGGTGTGGCCCTGAAGATTCAGATTTCAATTTGTGAGCTTTCCCTTGGGGCTTGAAAGCCTTCTTCCTGCCTTGCTATGAGTGAGTAGGGCAGGTGATGAGGGATGTTGCTGAGGTCTCCTTCCTCCCTTTTGCAGGCCTAGTCTCCAGTCGAGTGTGCGGGATCCATCACAACGAGGAGGGAAGATGCGTTGCCTGTCCCCTGACGTCTATAGTAGGCACCTCATAGTGCCATGCCTGACATGCTGAAGACATCCCTGATGTAAAAATTAAATTGTTACGGTCCCTTTGCAGTTCGAGGTGCACTTAGTGTTTCTCAGAATTACAGGTGAGCCAGCAGCATCAGGTCCCTCTTCTCTAGCTAGAAGCTGGGATCTGCTTGTCTTAAAACCCTGAGACTTGAAAGTGACAGGTAATCTGTTATGTGACCTGAAGCCATGACCAGAATCTCTCAGACTGGTCCTTAGCTAAGGCCTCCTATCCTAAACAATAGAGCAGAGGATCTTTGAAGAGGGCTGTCGTAGACTGTGCATCCCTGAGGTCCTGCCCTATTGGAAAAAGAGGCTAGGGATTTCTCAGGGTTGGGGACTTAAAAGCCACTGCTGGCCACTGAATCAGCATGACAGCTGGTTTTACCGTCACCCCTGTCTGTAGACACCCCTGTCTGTAGAATGGCATATTAAACACAGCTCTGCCTTCCCTGGTCTCCTGACTTTATCATTATAGAGTGAGGATTTTATTTATTTGTTTGTATTTCTTTATGTTTAAGACAAGGACTCACTGTGGAGCCCTGGCTGTCCTGGAACTCACTCTATAGACCAGGCTGGCCTCCAACTCACAGGGATAGATCTGCCTGTCTCTGCCTCCCAAGTGCTGGGATTGAAGGTGTATGCCATCATGCTTGGCTGGAGGATCTTATTTCCCACACTGACAGCAGAAGGGTTCCCCGGGCATTCCTCACACTTGTCATTTCTGTTGGTCCCATGTGAGAGACGGCATCCACATGATGACAGTGATTCTCCTGTCTACACAATCAATACTCCAGCTATGTCTTCAGTGTCAATACTCCAGTGTCTCTTCAGCCGGATCTGTGGGTGGACAGTGAGTCTTGCTGGCTGACACTGTAGGAATGAACCTGAGTCCAGGGAAAACCACTAAGATGTTCAGGTTCTTGAGTTCCATAACAAAGGTTTGGACTGAGGCCGCATGGCTGATGGTTGAAACAGACGGTTTCTTCATGAAGGAGAAGGAACTCCTGAGAACAGGAGTGAGCTGAGAGCTGGACCTGAGCCTGCACATTCCACTTACATATTCATGAGGCACCTGCCTCTCTCATTTGGAGAGCAAGGATCTGTTTCTCATGCATGCTGTTTTGTGACATGTAGCTAGCCGTGTGTGTGTGTGTGTGTGTGTGTGTGTGTGTGTGTGTGTGTGTGTGCGTGTGCAGTCTGTCTCTCTGTTGTCTGTCTGCTGTGTCCCAGTCTTCCTTTATCATTGGCTTATTTTCTTTTAAAATCTTTTTTATTTGGCCAGGAATAGTGGCTCATGCCTTTAATTCCAGCACTCAGGAGGCAGGCACAGGCTGATCTCTGAGTTTGAGGCCAGCCTGGTTTACAGGGTGAAATCCAGGACAGCCAGGGCTGTTATGCAGAGAAACCCTGTCACACACACACACACACACACACACACACACACACACACACACACACCACACAAAACAAACTAACAACAACAACAGAATTATTTATTATTATTATTGTGGGGCAGGTGACACATATGGAGACCAGCAGATTTTTTGTTGTTTTGTTTTGTTTTTTTGAAACAGGGTTTCTCCTTGACCTAAAGCAAGTCCCCAGAAAGCGACCTGGCCAGATGTTTTCTAAGGAGGCCTACAAAGGAATCAAAGTGTATCCCTGGATGGGCAGGGGTGTGGTGTGCTTCCAGGTACTGAAAGGGACCCATGGGAAAGGGATTGGTCAGGGGCAGCCAGGACCATTCAATGGCAGTGCTAGCCAGCTTCACTTACCTCTAGGAGGCAGGAAATTTGGGATACCTGCACATTCGGTGTCTCAGCAGCTCACTGTCTGTGGGACTCGGGACCATCCAGACATCAGTGTTTGTTTGTTTTTGTTTTATCTGCTAACTAGGAAGAATAAACATCCTTCCCTCACGTTTGGGGTAGCGCGCTGTTAGCAGGAGCCTGGGCAGAGGCCCCTTCAGTCAGCCACAGGCTGTCTCCTGGGAGCCAGTGAACTCTCTAATGGACATGGGTCAGGCTGCCCGAGTCTGCTCAGCTTCAGCCCTAACTGGATTATCTGGGCATCTGGCTCCAGTTCTGGCAGGTTCCCCTCGCTGTTCCCCTGCTCTCCAAATGGGCAAGGCCAGCTGATGGATTCTGATTATGTCCTCATGACGCATGGCTGGGTTTTCCTGGTCTGACACAGAGTTTTTCTAAGGGAACCAAGCCGTGAGAGGCCAGCCCTTTTAGTACCAGTGTGCCTCCTGCTCTCTACCCCCCCCCCCCCGCCCCAGACCTGCAGAGGGCTGCAGCTTCACTGCCTGGGAAGATGAAATGGCTTTCCTCTCCTCTCCTTAAGTAGCTTATGTCTTCCCTTTGAGGCTCTGGGCTTTTGTCCTCTGCCCCAGGGCAGGGAGAGACAAAGGGTGGAAGCCACCAGTTTACTCTCTGAACCGGGTTGCTCTAGAGAATTGCAGAGCACGCCAGAAGGCAGAGTTACCACCTCCCCCCCCCCACCCCACCACCTCTACCACCCCCACCCCCACCTCCACCCCCCTCTTCACATCCTCACTATCAGCCCATCACCACTATGCTTACCATCATCACCATTATCCTCGTTACCACCACTACCACCATTATCACCAACATCATCAGCACCACTACCACCACCATCATAATCCCTATCATCACCTGCCCTGGACCATCCTGCCTCAGTCTCCCAGGTGCTGGGATTACAGTTGTGTGAGGTCTCACCTGGCTTTATTGATATTGCTCAGAGCCAGTGAGTCTGTGACGTGCTGTCGTAGCACTGGGACAGGCTGGACAGGGTCCTTCTGGGGATGCAGGCCATGTCTAGGCTCAGAAGCCTGTGACATTTTCTCAGCAGATGTTGCATGGCATGACCCTCAGTGTCACATCGATAGTACGTGGTACTTGTGTCCCTGTGTCTGGGCATGTCTCTGGCAAACCGAAGCCTCCATGTCTATGGTGGCATTGGCATTTGGCTTTGCTTCAAAAGGGTTTGGTGAATTCTGTCATGGCAATTTTTGTTTTGTTTTATTTTATTTTTTGGTTTTGGTTTTGGTTTTGTTTTTTCCAGACAGGGTCTTTCTTTGTAGCCCTAGCTGTCCTAGAACTCTCTATATAGGCTGGCCTTGAACTCACAGAGATCCCCGGCCTCTGCCTCCCAAGTGCTGGGATTAAAGATGTATACCACTTAATCCCAGCACTCGGGAGGCAGAGCCAGGCGGACCTCTGTGAGTTCAAGGCCAGCCTGGTCTACAGAGCGAGAACCAGGACAGGCACCAAAACTACACAGAGAAACCCTGTCTCGAAAAAACAAACAAAAAAGATGTGCATCACTACTTCTGGCCCATACATTTTTAATATATTTTGATCATATTCATCCACTGTTTCTTCTCTTCTTCCTCCCATCCCACAGATGCCTACAAGTGTAGACCTGCCCCTGCCAGTGAGGCTAAAATAGAGGGACACGTCAAAAGATCTGCATGGGGTAACCAAGGTACTCCAAGTGTTTGGGCTCAAGAGTAGTATAAACAAAGTAATTCTCATTTTTATTGTTAAAACTTGAGATGACGTTTACAGTTAGCTTAAGCAAATATAAGCACAGCCGAGGTGATATACCTGGTGTTACGTCTTATCATCTTTGATCATGTGAAAAGAGCCATGAATATTCCTCCCAGGCCTTTGTCTTTCCCACAGAGATAATGTAGACAAGCCAGGGAATTCCTTTCATGTACATTTTATTTTATTTGGTTTTTCAAGACAGGGTTTCTCTGTGTAGCCCTGGCTGTCCTGGAACTTGCTCTGTAGACCAGGCTGGCCTCGAACTCAGAGGTCCACCTGCTTCTGCCTTCCAAGTGCAAGTTCACAGCTTTCCTACACAGGCTCCCACATACAAGTATCTTATTTTGATTATAATTATCTGGTGTCAGAGGGCCTGGTGGCACAGGTCTGTCACCCAGCTGGGAGCAGAGGCAAGAGGATTACAGTTTTGAGGGTGAGTTCAAGCCTAACCTGAGTAACCTGGAGGCTCTGCACAGAAAATTGCAAAGGGGTCCAAGGGGTCCAGGGATGTGGCTCAGTGCTGAGGTTCTTGATTATCATTTGTGCAGCCCTGGGTTCAATCCCCAGTGCCATAAGTGTGGGGGAGGGAGACCCCCAGCATGTGGACTATGTCCATAGGTGGCCTTTACATGGATTGTGTATTTGGATATAAAATGAGGTCATCTAAATAATACCCTGCCTGTAGTTTGAATAATGTTTATTGACTGTAAAATTTTCTGTTTGAATGATAACCCTACCATCAGCCAGGCAGGCCATTCCCGCTCTTACTCCTCTCCCTGTGGTTCCTTTTGTACCCTAGGCAGGTTAGATACTGCCACTCACCATGGTCGTGAGTCCTGTGTGTCCGTGAGTCCTATGTGTGTGTGTGTGTGTGTGTCTATGCTCGAGTTTATCTTCCTGCTCAGTTCATCTCTTCCAAAACACCCTCAGAGGCTCATCTGGAAATAGTGTTTTACCAGCTACTGGGCAACTCTTTTTAAAATTTTAGTATTTATTTATTTTTACTTATTTGTTTATTATTTGAGATAAGGTCTCTCTACATAGCCCTGGCTGGCCTGGAACTCAGAGAGAGATCCACCTGCCTCTGCCTTCCAATGCTGGGACTAAAGGCATGAGTCACCACACCGAGCATCTGGGCAACTCTTAAGAAAATGAGCCACTGGGGTTAGAGGGTAGTTAAGAGCAGAGGACCTCAGTTTGATACCCAGCATCACTGAATGGCCCACAACCATCCATTGACTCCAATTCCAAGGGATCCAATGCCATTCTGACCTCTGTGGGCACATAAGGTGCACACACACACACACCACACACACACACACACACACACACACACACACACACATATATATATATATATATACATGTAAGTAAAACACTCGCAAAATAAACAAGTCTAACACACACACACACACACACACACACACACACAGCAGAACTAAGGTGCCACACAATATGAAATTCACAGGCTGTTTCACCATGCTGAAAGGATATGTCCTTCACCACAATGTAGCCAAGGCTGCTGCCTTTACACTTTTTAAACCCCCAAGTCTAGGTGAGGGCTATGTTACTGCCCAGGGGTCTCTGTGAAGGACAGAAAGAGAAAGGGCCCCCTACCACACATGACCTCTTGCCACATGGAAGCTGGGCATATGGTTGTTCCCTCCAAGCTAAGGTGAAAAAAGGAAGCAGTGTCTTCCCGAGCTGGAGAGCATTTGCTGTTCTTGCAGATGGCCTGAGTTTGGATCCCAGCACTCGTACGTTGGGTGTTTCACAACTGACTGTAACTCCAACCCCAGGGAATCCAATGCCTTCCTCTAACCTCAGCAGGTATTTGGGGACACACACAGATGCATAAAAAAAATACATTTTGTTAAAGTGTGTTTTTCTCTCTGCCTCCATAAAACACAACCAGACAGTTGAAAACCACAACAGGAAGCTGCACACATGCACTCCCCTGTCTCCTGAGTGTGTGTTCTCTAGGATAAATAGACGTCATCCAACTTCTAAACTGCAACAGTGAAAGACAGTGTGTGGATCCTTGGGAGTTGGGTTCAGACAGCCCTGAGCCAGTGTCCAAAGAAGGCAGTGAGTGCAGCTGAGACAGCCGGGCTGCGCCCAGCAGTAACAGTCATTCCTATGGAACTTTGACAACTCTGAAAAAGAACAGGGTCATGTGACGGGGTCTCATGATGATTCAAAGTGTCAGCATGAGGGAAACACGTCAGGAGTTTCAGCACTCTGGAGGTGGGGGCAGCAAGATCAGGAGTTCACAGCCATGTTTGCCTACTCTGACTTTGAGCCATCCTGGGCTACACAAGACTCTGAATCAACAAAGAAAGTAACAATAAAAGAAAAAAATAAATCCAAGGGTGGGATGCCAGCTCAGCCACAAAGAACCCGTTACACAAGTATTAAGACCTGAGTTCCGTGGCCCACACCTTTAATCTCAGAACTGGAGAGGCAGAGGCAGGCAGATCTCTGTGAGTTTGAGGCCAACCTGGTTTACAGAGTGAGTTCCAGGACATCCAGGTCTACATAGTGAAACCATGCACCACAAAACAAAACAAAATAAAAAAACACCTGAGTTCAGGGGCTGGAGAGATGGTTTATGGGGTTAAAAGCACTGGCTGCTCTTGCAGAGGACCTGGGTTCGGTCCCCAGTACCCACATTGCTGTATTAGTTAACAGGATCCAATTCCCTCTTCTGGTGTCTGTGACACTAAGCATGCATGTAGTACACAGGCATACATGCAGGTAAAACACTCATCTACATAAATAAAATAGAAAACAAAATAAAGACCTGAGTTGGTGTCCCCAGCACTTGTGTAGAAAGTGGGTGTGGCAACACTCCCTTGTAGTCCCAGGAGGTGAGGACAGGAGGATTGCTGGCTAGGCAGTTAGGGGAATACAAAAGTTTCAGTTTCAGTGGGAGACCTAGTCTGGTAGTTTCCTGCTGAAAGACTACATTTCCCAGCTTCCCTTGCAGACTTTGGAAGTTATTTCCCCTCCTATTAGGGGCCCTGTATCCCTTTTTCTTCTGCAGGCATTTTGGCCAATGGGTGATAAAATGCTCCTCCTGCCGTGAATAAACACGATCATCAAGCCTCTTTCTGCCTTCACCATCTCTAACAGTTGCATTTTAGTAATCTGACATTGTCAAACAACTCGAGTGAAGTGTAATCAGGGAAGACATCTGCTCTGGCACACGCGTGTCCACACATAAAAGTAATAACCAAAAAACGAGAAACTGCTCTAACGGCAATAATGAAACTGCGAATCCAATGTGAGTGACGCTGGCTCAGGAACGCCGCCAGCCTACTCTGGATGCCCTGTCCTACCATGAAAGACGGTACATGAGCATGTAGAGTCACAGAACAGTGGACCGGCAACACATTTACCAGTTACGTTGGTGGGAGCACCAGGCAACTCATAGCCAAGTGGGAAAGTTTCTGGAGGTTCAGGATGTGGCAGTGGATGTCCTTAGAGCAAAGGCTGGTGGAAGCTGAAGGTCAGCCTCACTGAGGGACATATTCTGTGATGCATATCTGCTAGTCAGAAGGCAGATACGTCAGGCACAAAGTTTAGCTAGATGACTACAGATAACTGACTGGGGACTGTGAGCGATCCTTCCCCCAGCCAAGGCCAGGCAGTCTGCAGGGCTTTTAATGGGGACAGACACAGCTACTTCAGAGAATTGCAGCTCACAGAAGCTCTGACAGGAGCGTGTCCTTGGTAAAGATGCCCCAGGCCCAGAGTCCCACAGTCTTTGAATCCACACCTAGAGAGCAGTAGTGTGGGGAACAGTGGGGGACTTTTTCCTCACTGACTCCTTACTCCATTGACAGGCTCCCCCCTCCCCCCAATCCCATTACAGGGTTCCTCTGTGTAGCCTTGGCTGTCCTGTATATCAGGCTGGCCTCAAACTCAGAGTGTGCCTGCCTCCCTGAGTACTGGGATTAAAGGCGTGTGCCACCACTGCCTGGCATCTTATTATTTCTATCTTGGCAGTGCTGGGATTAAATCCAGGGCCTTACTTAGACATGTCAGGCCAATGCTCTACCACTCTTTAAAAATGAATAATTAATTTTATTTTATGTGCATTGGTGTAAGGGTATCAGATCTCCTGGAAATGGAGTTACAAACAGTTGTGAGCTGCCATGTGGGTGCTGGGGATTGAACCTGGGTCCTCTGGAAGAACAGCCAGTGCTCTTAACCGCTGAGCCATCTCTGAAGCCACCACCACCACCCACCCCACAAAAAAACTTTTTATATTGAGACAGGGTCTTACTAAATTACCTAGGCTGGCCCTTTACTCAGTCTGTAGCCCAGGGAAACCTTGGACTTTTTGATTCTCCTGCCTCAGCTTCCCCAGTTGCTGGGAAGGCCTGGCTATCAGGCCCAGCTCAGCTTAGACTTTTTTGTTTGTTTGTTTGTTTTTGTTTTTTGAGACAGGGCTTCTCTGTAGCTTTGGAGGCTGCCCTGGAACTCACTTTGTAGACCAGGCTGGCCTAGAACTCACAGAGATCCACCTGCCTCTGCCTCCTGAGTGCTGGGATTACCGGCATGTGCCATCACCGCCCAGCCAGCTTAGACTTTTGATGAAAGGATTTTGCTGGCAGCACACTGTATGTTCTGAACATAAAAATCAGATATTAACTCTGGGCCATTTTTTGTCCAGCCCATTGTGACACCCAAGCCTGAGCTCTCAAGTAAAAGGAGGTTTTCCTCACAGCTGTGGAGGTCAAAAGTCCAAGCTGAAAAGATCAACAGGGTGGTATCTTCTTGGCTTGTAGATGCTGGCTTCTCTGGTGTCTTCCTTCTTCATGTTGTCCATCCCATGTATCCCTGGGCTATAATCTCCTTTTCTAAGATAGTCTCTTGTCACGGAGTCCAGTGCTGTGCAGGGTTATCCTCTGGTCCCACATCTTCATCAGATCATCACAGCTGGGGGTTGCAGAATAGTTGTTTATACTGTAAAGATGTCTCTGCCTGAGGCACCTTATGATTGGTTTAATAAAGAGTTAAATGGCCAATAGCTAAGCAGGAGAGATAGGAGGAACTTCCAGGCAGAGAGAGGAAGCTCCAGTTAAATCTAGGTGCATGTGAGATGCCAGCCAGATGAGTAAGACACACAGAATGGGATAGAGGTTAAAAGCCACATGGTAGAACATAGATTAATATGGGTTAATTTAAATTATAAGAGATGAAAACAAGCCTCTGCTAAAGGCCAAGCTTTCATAATTAATAAGAAGTCTCTGTGGCTGGGCAGTGGTGGCGCACGCCTTTAATCCCAGCACTTGGGAGACAGAGCCAGGTAGATCTCTGTGAGTTCAAGATCAGCTCGGGCTACAGAGTAAGTTCCAGGATAGGCTCCAAAGCTACACAGAGAAAGTCTCGGAAAATCAATCAATCAATAAATAAACAAATAAATAAATAAAAGAAGTCTCTGTGTGTGTCATTATTTGGGAGCTGGCTGGCAGGACAGAGAAAGACTCATTACAGACAGGCTTGTTGAATGTTGGCTTTCCCTCACAGAAGGGGTGTGGAAAGGGTCATGGGCCCTTGCCTGAGTATCTCCCAATCAGCTGTAAGCTATTCTGCCCTGATTGCCTTGGGGAGGGGCTCGAGAATATAGGGGACACTGAGGATATGTCTTAGTTATTTTTCTGTTGCTGTGATAAGACACCATGACCAAGGCATCTGCTAGAAGGAAGAGTTTGTTTGGGTTTATGGGTCTATAGAGATTAGTCCGTTATGGTGGGGAGGCTTGGCAGCAGGCATTGAAGCATGGAGGTGGGAGCAGGAAGCCGGGGCTCACATCTTCAAATGGAAGAGGCAGAGAGAGAAAACAGGAGGAAAGGTGTGGCAGTTTGAATGTAATTGGCCCCCATAAGTTCACAGGGAGTGGCATAGGAGGTGTGGCTTTGTTGGTATAGGTGTGGCTTTGTTGGAGTAGGTGTGGCTTTGTTGGAGTGGGTGTGGCCTTGTTGGAGGGAGTGTATCACTGTGAAGGTGGGCTTTGAGGGCTCATATATGCTCAAGCCATGCCCAGTATCTCAGTCCACTTCCTGTTGCCTTCAGATCACAATGTAGAACTCGCAGCTCCTTCTCCAGCACCACGTCTGCCTGCACTCCACCATGTCCCGCCATGATGATAATGGGCTGAACCTCTGAACTGCAAACAGCCTCAGTTAAATGTTTTTCTTCATAAGAGTTGCTGTGGTCATGGTGTCTCTTCACAGCAATGGAAACCCTAACTAAAACAAAGAGTGAAGTCCACCCTTACTGTATTTTCTCCAGCAAGGGCTTGCCTCCTCATAACCTTCCTCAAAGCACAGACGACAGGGGACCATGTGTTCAAATGCCTGAGCCCAGGGGATGTGTTTACTGTGCAAACCACCAGAGTGGGGGAAAGACCAGGGGAGTAGAGACTCTATCTACATGGCCATGGGAAGGCCATCATCCATGCTGGGTGCAGACCTTCCAGGATGGCTACTCTTTGGTCCTGTCTGCTCCTGTGCGGGACCCCTCACCTATTGCTCTGTTAGTAATCCTAATAAACTCACAGGCCTCAGAGTGAACTTTGGTGGAGTCTCACTTTGGTTTGTTTCTGGGACCTTAGGAGGAGGGATAGCCATTGGTTACATCTCCTCCGGGGAAGGAATTTTAGCAATACCAGTCTGGCCTTGAATTCTTGATCCTCCTGCTTCAGCCTCCCAAGTAGTGGAGCTCACAGGCTAATCCCTTATTATAAGGACACCAATTCACACCAGGTTGGGCTCAGCCACAGGACCTGATTTCCTTCAGCTGCTTCCTTATCCTGACCCAAAGACAGCTGGTACCTGGTGTTGGGACTTTGGGAAGAACATAGTTCAGGCTGTAGGCAACAGGCTTTTCTTCTTCTGTCGTGTGGCAAGACCTTCCCTGCCACAGTGTGGCTGCCACACTTCCGTTCTGGAGAGGCGGGGCAGGAAATGGTGGTATCTTTACAGTTTATCAGTGTTTTGTATCCTAAAGAATTATTGTTATTATTATTATTTGCTTGGTTGTTTTGGAGGGGAGGGGGAACTTGTATAGATTTTCTTGGTATCTCAATCTGTTTCTGTTACTGTAATTTAGTATCGAAGATGGGGTGATTTATCAAAAGAAATATACTTGGCTTGCGGTTCTGGAGGCTGGAAGTCCAGGGCCGTGATTCTGGCACTGGTATGATCCCTTGTCGGGGCCCCTCCATAGATTGGACATGGGGGGACATCATGTGGTAAGACAGTGTGTCCAAGAAAGCTCATCTGTACTAGGAAGTCACCGCCTCGATAACCAAGTCCACTGCTCTGTGAAAAGAGTTATCATCATATAATATTGATATAAATATCAAATAATAACAATCATCAGGGTTGGGGATTTAGCTCAGTGGTAGAGCTCTTGCCTAGCAAACGCAAGGCCCTGGGTTCGACCCTCAGCTCAAACAAACAAACAAACAAACAAAAAAACCCCCAATCATCAGCCACCTATTTCCAGACCCCAGGACAGAGGAACATGGAGTTATGGGAAATGTGTACGATACATTAGATCCCTGAGAAGAGAGTTCCTCACCACACCCACACCTACAAGACCACACCGAGTCAGGGTCACACTGCACTGGGAGCCAGGCCTGGGTTGACCCTGCAAGGTCAGTGTGGACCTCACGTCACACCCGCTTGGCTCCTCACTGGGTTGACTGGTCTGAATTCCTAGTTTGCCTTGAATTTGCATTGTCCTGCCTGTATTTGTGTTCACGGCATCGTTCTGAGCTGTGGAATTCACGTGACTCATCTGCAGCTGCATCTGAGGCAGCTCTCCTCGAACCAGGCTTGGGGACATCATACAATACCAAAATAACAAGGAGCACGCAAATGCGACATGGGGACACCGACGATATGAAAATGCGTCCGCTGAGATGGTCGTTCCTTCTGGACTTCGGAAGTCACACAGGCCAGAAAGAGACTGGCGTCTGGCTGGGAGACAACGCTCAGTTGGTAGAATGTTAGTTTAGTGTGCAGGAGACCTTGGGTCTGATCTCTAGCACAGCTTAAACCAAGTGTGGTGGCACATCCTGGCAACAGAAGTCGGAAGGTAGAGGCAGGAGGATCAGGAGTTCAAAGTCATCCTCAGCTGCATGTGGAGCCTGAAGGCAGCCTTGGATACACAACACCGTGATTTGAAACAGAAATGGAGAGAGACAGGCATGGAGCCACTACCTGTAACCCCAGCTGCCCAGGAAGCTGAAGCAAGAGGATCTCAAAATCAAAGCCAGAATGAGCAATATAGCCTAACCCCAACTAAAAATGTGTGTGACTCATTGCTGTCTGTCTTATCCTGAAGTGGTTGTCTGTGAAAGGATCTCATGCGGCCCTGGCTAGCCTGAATTTCACTCTGTAGACCAGGCTGGCCTCAAACTCACAGAGCTCCATCTGCTTCTGCCTCCTGAGTGCTGGGATTAAAGGCGTATACTCCACACTCAGCTACATTGCATGTTTAAGGAAATTTAGGTAACAGATGTGTTTTTAATTTCTTTAGATTTATTTATTTTTGTGTATTTGTGAGTACCTCAGGTATGTGCCTGGTTCTCTCGAAGGCCAGGCAAAGCTGTCAGGTCCTCTGGAACTTGAATTACAGACAGTTGTGAGGACTGTGTGGTATGGCATACTGGTTAGCTTTTTGTCAGCTTGACATAAACTGGAGTCACCTTTAATTGATAAAATGCTTCCATGAGGTTGGCCTGTAGGGAAGTCTGTAGGAGTATTTTTGTTTTGTTTTGTTTTGTTTTTGTTTTGAGACACGGTTCCTCTGTGTAACAATCCTGGCTATTCTGGAACTTGCTCTCACTTTGTAGACCAGGCTGGCCTCAAACTCACTGAGATTCACCTGCCTCTGCCTCCCAAGTGCTGGGATTAAAGGCATGTGCCACCATGACCCGGGAGGAGTTTTTTTTGTTGTTTGTTTGTTTTTTTGATTAGTGATTGATGTGTCTCCCTAAGACACAAATGCCAGGCAGTACCCATGTTCCCTCTTCCTCAACAGAAAACACTTGATTTCTGCAACAGGTACTTGGGTCTCAACCCCCTGGACACCCAATCCTGGTGAAAGTCAGGGTGCCAGGCACAGTTGCATCGCAGTGTCTTTGGTGGCCTTTTCATCTGCAGTGCAACTGTGGCCACCAGAGTGAAGGTCATAGGTGGCCTGGTTCGGGGAGGTTGTAGCTGGAGGGACCACCCTGACAGCAGGTCTGAGAGAACCTTCAAGGACTGGGACCTTTTGTTTCTATGGGGTTAACACAGTCAGGTCAACCCTGCCCTGTCTTTAGTCCATGTATGGCTGCTTAATTCTGTCTCTGGTTCCTAAGAAGCCAAAGCTGGCTTCTCCTCCAGGGCTCTTGCTTCCCCAGGAGGTGAAGCTGTCTAGGGTGACTGTGCCCTTCATCAGGAATGGCGTAGACACGTGTGCTTTTCTTAGCTTCTGGGGCCCATCTGTTCCTGTATTTGTCTCCCAAAGCCAGGGTCCATGGAGACTCAGCAATTATCTCCAGGTGATGCTGGGTGGCTGGACCGTGCTTGTGGGACCAGGTGCAGCTGTCTCAAATGCTGGCCGTATTGCCTGAGCTGGCTAGGCTGTCTGAGGGCTGGGGACAGTCTCTGGCCTGAGTCAGCCTGTTACAGAGCCATTTGGAGCCATATCAGTCACACTATGAAATGCACCTTCGTTCTGGAGGACATCTTTGCCTCCTTTCCTTCCTTCCCACTTTCCTTTCTTCCTTTCCACTTTCCTTTCTTCCTTTCCACTTCCTTCCCACTTCCTTTTCTTCCTACCTTTCTTCTTCTTCTCCTTCTCCTTCTCCTCCTCCTTCTCCCCCTCTTCCTCCTCCTCCTCTTCCTTTCTTCTTCTTCTTCTTCTTGAGACAGGGTTTCTCTGTGTAGTCCTGGCTGTCCTGGAACTCGCTTTATAGACTAGGCTGGCCTCAAACTCAGAAGTCTGCCTACCTCTGCCCCCCATGTGCTGGGATTAAAGGTGTGCCCCATCATCACCCAGATTTCTTCCTTTTCTTAAATGTGTTTGATCTGCAAGAAGCGTGGAGAGCACACAGCGAGCGCTCTCGTGTTTCCCCAGGTGCCTCTGTCTGAACTGCCCCCATTTCCTACTCGGCTGGTTCTAGGCTCTATCCCTATCTCAGTTACTGCCCTATTGCTGTGAAAAGACACCATGGACAAGACAACTCACAGAAGAAAGAGTTTATTGGAGCTTATCATTCCAGAAGGCTAGAGTCTATGGTCATCTTGTCAGTGAATACGGCAGCAGGCAGGCAGGACATTGCAGCAGGGCTGAGAGCTTACCGCTCTATCTGCAAGCAGAATATAGATAGATAGATAGATAGATAGATAGATAGATAGATAGATAGATATAGAGTGATACATAGATAGATGATAGATAAATCAAATTAAATAGATGATAGATATAGATAGATAGATGATAAATATAGATGGGTGACAGATACAGATAGTTGATAGATGATAGATAAATATAGATAAATAGAAGATAGATATAGATAGATGATAGAATAGATAAATAGAAGATTGATGTGATAGGTAGATAAATATAGGTAGATGATGGATATAGATAGATGATAGATAGATATAGATATGATAGACATTGATAGATGATAGATTAGATAGAAAGATAGATGATAAAGGAGATAGATAGATAGATAGATAGATAGATAGATAGATAGAGGAGATAGAGACAGACAGACACTGGGAATGGCGTGGGCTTTTGAAACCTCAAAGCCTACCCCCAGTGACACACATACTTCAACAAGGCCACACCTCCTAATCCTTCCCAGTTTCCTCAACTGGGGACCAAACATATGAGCCTATGGGGGCATCCTCACTCAGACCCCACAATCCCCCTCCAGCTGTGCAGGGAGTCAGGCAGATGTGGGTCCTATCTGTGGGATGTCACAAACCACAGTGAAGTTCACACTGCTGTCTCTCTGGAGGGCCACTGGGCTTAGTCCCCATTGAGCACCCATGTCCTAAGCCTCAGGGCAGCTTTGTCCTCTGTGCACACAGAGATGAGCCCTAAGAGGCAGCTGTGTCTACTCTGCCTGCCGTGTGTGTGTGTGTGTGTGTGTGTGTGTGTGTGTGTGTGTGTGTGTGTGTGCGCGCTCTCTCTCTCTCTCTCTCTCTCTCTCTCTCTCTCTCTCTCTCTCCCACTCTGCCGAACACCACAGTCTGTATCTGAGGCTTTACCACAGACTCAGAGCACCTCTGCTCATGTTCGGAATTACACAGGGCAGGCCTGAATCATGGGCCTGAGCACGTCTCCTCTGACCTCCTTTCTTTTTTTCAAGTCTGATCAACACTTGTCAGGCATAACCTCTGCCCACAGTTCCACAGGAAAGTTTTAGGACTTCCTGACCAAGTGCCGTGATACCACCACTGAGCGGGGCTGGGGGTGAGCTTGTAAAGTTCCCAGACTTGAATTTTGAAACATCAGAGGCATCAGCACTGTGTGTGCGTGCTTGCATGCACACATGTGGGAGACCACACACCAGGCTTTTAAACTATGCAGTTTCTTTCGATTTTATTTTTAGGATGTATTATTATTTTACATTTGTGTGTGTGTGTGTGTGTGTGTGTTGAGGGGGGATACACATGGATCGCAGCCTGAGTGTGAAGGCCAGAGGACTTCTGGGAGTTGCTTTCCACCATGTAGGTCCTGGGGATTACATTTGGGCCATCAGGCTTGAGGGCAAGTGCCTTTCCCCCCTGAATTCTGTGCTCTTGACAGTTCTGTTTGTATCCAATTTTATGCTTCGAGTTCTACTTTTTGGTTTTTTCCTACGGTCTCAGAATGCCTTCCTGGGGAATGTCAGTACCAGTATTATCCACACCCAGGGTACTTTCCCTTTTGGGGTCGTGGGGTCCGTCACCATCTGGAAGAAGTCACAGGAAGCCTTTGCTTTGATTGAACCCAGTGGGATGCTATCCAAGGGCTGAAAATTGGCTTAGCCACGAACCCGAGTTAACCAGCCCTGGCAGCCTTGGCCTGGCAGCCCCACCTGGCTACAGACTCACTTCCTAGAACCAATGATGCTGGCTGTCCTTGGTTGCTGTCTGTCTACTGCTGTGTAAACATCAGGGCCAAAAGCAACCCGGGGAGGGAAGGGCTTATTTCAGCTTGAGTCCATCATGAAGGGCAGGGCAGGGCAGGAACTGAAGCAGAGGCTACGAAAAAATGCCGCTTAGTGACATGATCCTTATGATGTACTCAGCTTATTCTCTCTCTCTTTTTTTTCTATTTAAAGTCTTTGTTATCATCATCATTATTATCTTATGTGTATGGTATTTTGCCTACGGGAAGCCTACATGAATGTCTGGGCATCATAAGTGTGCGGTGCCTGTGGAGGTCAGAAAAGGGTGTTGGATCCCCTGAAACTGAAGTTACAGATGGTTGTGAGGTACCATGTGGTTGCTGGGAATTGAACCTGGGTCCTCTGGAAGAGCAGCCAGTGCTCTTAACCATTGAGCCATCGCTCCAGCCCTTGGTTACAACCCAGGACTACCTGTCCATGGCAGGCACTGCCCACAATTGACTGGGTCGTCCCACATCAATCATTTGTCAAGAACCCCCCCCCCAGACTTGCCTACACATTTTCCCACATGAAGTTCCCTCTTCCCAGATGACTCTAGTTAGTGACAAGTTGACAAAAACCTAGCTAGCACAGGGACCCGGAGGTTACTGCTTGGTCAGGTTCCACTGTGTTCCAGCTGCTTGTCCTTGGATGGATTGATGAGAAACTGACCCATCGATGTTCTGTAAAGCCAAAGGGGGACTTTCCAGCATGCTCTGCTGGCAGCGAGGAAGGTCATTTTAAGAAATATATTTCCTGTTTATTGAAAGTCTAACACATGCATAGAATGTATTCCAATTTTATTCACCCCTTTAACTCCTTCTGGACTTTTCCCAACTTCATGTCCTCTTAGGGAGATGGTATTATACAGAATGCAGCCACCTGCTCCTTCCAGTTCCTCCAGGCCTCAGCACCCAGCTGCCTTTCACTGGCCTCCACCTCTGCATCATCACCTCTCAGAATCCGTCTGCCATCTGCCAATTTCTGACCCTTCTGCTCCAGGGCCAGGGGGTCTGGGTTTTCGTATCCCCTACTGTGTGGGCTCCAGACCAGTTTACCCAGTCTGGGCTAGGTGAAGCCCAGGAAACAGACTTTGCTCCTGCAAAGCCTGCAGACCTGGCTCATTTGGGGCCTGGCCAAGCCCTTTCTTCTCCAAGGTCTGTTCCAGATCATGTGGTGGGGTAAGGCACAGAGACTACCCGGTTCCAGGCCAAAAGGAAAGGGCCATCAAAGTTCCTGCAGATCAGAGCCCACCGGGCTGGCCTTTGAGGCCCTGGGCACAATGGTTTGTGGCCGGGAGCCAATACATCTTGGCTCAAGTCTAGGAGATGGGGGAGGGGAACCAGGGAGGTCTCTGAGGCTTCTGGGTCTGTCAAAACTGATCTGGTCAGCTGGGTGACCATGAAGAAGCATCCTAGTAGCTGGCTACCTCAGTTTCCTCAACCATAAGACACAGTTATCTGCACTGTCTCCTCAGAACTGCTGCAGGCAGTGGGACTACAGGAATCCATTCCTAATACCTGTTTGGCTGGTATGCATGTATGTGTGCATTTGCCTGTGCGTGTGTGTGTGTGTGTGTGTGTGTGTGTGTGTGTGTGTGTGTGGTATATGAAGGTGTGTGAGGGGGTGTGTGCCTGTGCATTTGGGTGTGGAGACTAGCAGGTGTTTTTCTCTTTTGCTGTCCACCTTATTTATTTATTTATTTATTTATTTATTTATTTATTTATTTATTTAGCTAGCTATCTATCTATCTATCTATCTATCTATCTATCTATTTATTATCTATCAAGACAGGGTGCCTATCCTGGATCTCACTCTGTAGACCAGGCTGGCCTTGAACTCACAGATATCTGCCTGGCTCTGCCTCCAGAGTGCTGGGATTCAAGGCATATGCCGCCGCCGCTGCCGCCCGGCTCCCACCTTATTTTTTAAGGCTTTATTTATTTACTTACTTGTGTGTACATATGGGCATATGCATACCTTGGTGCACCCGTGGCGCTATGTTAGAGGACAGCCTGCAGCAGCAGCCAGTTCTCCCCTTGTACCCTCTGGGTCCCAGGGATTGAACTTCTCAGGTTTGGTGGAAAAAGCCTTTACTCACTGAGCAACCTTCCTGGGCCTCTATTTGTTTAGATTTATTTCTGTGTATGGGTGTTTTGCTTGCATGTGTGTCCATACACCATGTGTATGCCTGGTGCTCTTGGAGGCCAGAAGGAGATGTGAGGTCCCCTGGAACTGGAGTTGGAGACCATTGTGAGCCTCCGTGTGGGTGCTGGGACTGAAACCCAGGTCCTCTGCAAGAGTAGATGCTCTTAGCCGCTGAGCCATCTCTCCAGCCACCACCTTATTTTTTGAGGCTGCCACTTGTTGAACCTGGAGCTCACTGATTGGTCTAGACTGGCAGCTAGTGAGCCCCTGGGATCCATCTCTATGCCCGAGGCTGGGGTTGCAGATGCCACGCCGCTCTGTCCTCCCCTGCATTTGTCTGCTCTAGGCTGGGAGCTGAACTCAGGTTGTCATGTCTCTCAGTCCCCTGTTCCAGAAGAACTTTATGTCTGCAGAGGGGCAAGGCAGGCAGAGTTTCCTTCCTCCTTAGAAGCTCAAAGTGGCAAATTGTGGCCACTGAGAGGCAAAGGTGGAGGCAGGACATCTCATGCAGGCTCTTTTCTCCCTTCTTCCTGTCCACATTTGCAAACTCCATGGCTGAAATTAGGGAAGCCATTTTGAGAGCATGTGAATCAAAGTCACACCATGCTATTGGCTGAGATGGCGAGCCTGATTAGGGACCCGATCAGGAGTCTGATCTCTGATACCATTGTGGTACCATGTTTGCTGTGAAACAGAACCCCAAGCATATCTCTATCTTGATGGCTGCTTCGTGCTGTTACAGCAATTGAACACAAAATTACTTTGTTTTTGAGACAGGGTCTCATGTAGCCCATGCTCTCAAATGGACTATGTAGTGGAGGGTGACCCTAGTCTTCTGATCCTCCTGCCTCCACCTCCTGAGTGTTTGGATCATGGTATTCTCAGGTGTGCACCACCAATGCCCAGTTTATGCTGTGCTGGGGATCAAACCCAGAGTGGTATGTGGGGAGGAAGCATCATTGGATATGGTGAGCTGAGGGCCCATTTGGGGGGTAGTGTCTCTAACAGGAACAACCCAGTTTGGTGTCAATGGCTGGGTGCCCAAACAAGTAGGACTCTGCAGAAATGGCTATGTCTACTGAGGTGCAGGAAATGCCTGCCAGCTTCCAGTGGTGCAGATGAAGGCTGCTGGAGACAGAAAGAACTGGAGTCCTGTGGTGCAGGGGTTCCTCAGATGAAGTTTGTGTTCAGTGGCTAAGGATGTGGCTCAGTTGGGGGAAGAAAATCATATTGGGTACAGGGCCAGGAAAGGCTCCAGAGCCCAGACTCAGCCCCAGGGCTCAGTTCAACTAGGCCAGACCCATCCTTTCTAGACAGTGCCCCTGTATCACCCTAGCTGCCTCAGTAGGACCAGCACAGACACTGAGCACAGGGGACCAGAGAAGAGCCATTGGATGTCCTTCACTGGAGGTCTAGTCCCTAGAGTTACATCATCATTTCCCTCCTTCTGGGCCCTTTGTATCTCAGTGGAGCCAAAGTTCACAGTGCTCTCTCTTCCTGGCTGGCACTGACCTTTTTGTGTTGTTTGGATATGTGGTCCTGACTGTCATGGAACTCATATAGACCAGGATGGCCTCGGACTCACAGAGACCCACCTGCTTTTGCCTCTGCCCTGTTGGAATTAAAGGCATGTGCCACCACACCAAGCATATCCACCTTTATTTGTATCCATACATACTCACTCTCAGCAGACTTGTGGGTTTATTCTTATTAGTGTGTGTGTGTGTCACGTGCATGAGGGTGTCTGAGGTGGCCAGAAGGGGGCACTAGATGCTTTGGAGCTGGAGTTGCAGGTGGTTGGGAGCCAACGTAAGTGGGTGCTGGGAACAGAACTCTCCAAGAGCAGCAAGCCTCTCACTAGCTGAATTGTCTCAGTCCTCCAGGATTTACTTTAAAATGCTGCATTTTCACTCTGAATTTGTCTGGAGAAGGTGTTGCTCAGCAAAGGCCCTGTCCCCGGGGCTTTATCTACCAGCTCCCTCTGCACAAAGGCTCCAAGAGGACTCCCCAGACTTTCCTGGCTTCACACTCAGAAACTCCTCCCACAGCCCCAGGCCCTACCTGTGTGTTCTGGCAGCTCCTGACATGGGTTTCTTCTGTCTTTTCTAGGCCCTGTGTATCCCAGCAAGTGCTCTGCTGCTGAGCTACACTACCATTCTATTTTACTTTAACACCTTTGGGTGTTTTGCCTGCGTGTATGTCTGTGTACCACGAGTGTGCAGTGCCCGAAGAAGACAGAAGACGGTGTTGGATCCCTTGCAGCTAACAGGTGCGTACTAGGAATTGAACCCAAGACTCCTGAGTGCTCTTAACCCTTGAGCTGTCGTTCCAGCTGCTCTGCCCCCTTTAAAAAGTAAAGACCCCAAATGTGTTTCACTCAGCCAACATGAACAGCTAGCTTTCGGTACTGGTGGTGAGGTCTAAGGGGGCACGCCGCACGGCCACACCCTCTCGCGTCCTCTCCCTCTTCCCTTCCCACAGCAGAGACCTCAGACAGGGACTCTGGACAGGCAGTGCTGGCCACCAGCCGAGTGGACTAGTCCTGCACACATAGCACTCAGCCCTGTGTCCTCACTGAAATATCTGGAAACACTGACTAGAAGGTTCCAGAAGACACCAGCAAGCCTGCTGTCCAGTAGGGAGGCCCTATGGTCAGGGAGCAGATGAAAAGAGCGAGGTGGGACAGGGGCCCAGCTGCCCGGGGATGAAACAGGCAGAGAGCTCATGTGGCACATGGGGATGAGCACAGGGCTCACCGTGGGCTGGGGTGGACGGAGCTGTCCCCACTACTGAATGCCCTTGTGGGCTGTTATTGTTTGATGTTCCACATGAATGTTCAGAATGTGAACAGCTGCAGTATTCCTCATGGACGGCTGGTCCTCGGAGCATCCCTGTCAAACGATGGGCTGAGTTCTCAGTACACTGTGTATTCAAGGCCCAGGTTCCCACCCCAAGACGGAAACAATCAGTAGAAAAGGGGGCAGCACCCCTTCCCAGCACGTCAGTAATCAAGGCCGCTGGGAAAAGCCACCCTGAGGGTGCCTTGACCCTGTCATTCAGCCTACAGTACGATCCATGGGCTGCAGCTGCAGGCGTGTGCTACTGCGCCACACTCCCATGTGTGGAAGCCTGTCTGTCTGCCAGTTGTGTCGTGGAAGCCTGTTCCTCTCCCAGAGGCACCCACTGGCCACTGTGCTGTGACGATGACATCTGCCAGCCCCAGCCATCACAGGGGGCATGACGGGAGCTGGAGCCATCCGATGCCCAGTTTACACTGAGTCATTCAAGCTCTGGTGAAGAGATAGCCCAGGAACAGAGTCTGCTGAGCTGTCCGCTACATTTAGAAGTCTACAAATTGGATCTTTTAAGAACGATTCACCGAATAGTCATCTGAAATCCCAGTTTTGGTTCATCAAATTTCAAATATATTTTACTGTGCTGAACAATATATTCTGGTGCCGTCTAAAACACAGCCAAACAACTTTATCGATTTACATCTATCCTATGACTTTTGGAACATCAAGGTCAAGATAAAAAATATTAACAAAACCACCCAATTATAATTGCCATTTCCCCGAATCTGAGTTTCATCCAGAAGCCACACCGCCGCCTCACTCAGCTGGAGCTCCTGCACGCTGCTGATTTCTAGGTGCACTTGGGAGCCCTCAGCTGGCCCTGCAACACCTGTTACCAAATCCAAATGAACTCCCCTGGCACCATGGAAGCTCAGGTTGGTTAAAAGAACCGACTGGGGAACGTTTTTCAGTGTAGAGAATGTACAAAATAATGTACAAAGTGACAGATGGCTGGAAATGCTGTTTGAAATCTCCTCACTGTGTGGGGGCACCCAGGAAGCAATCTGTCAGGGAGAGGCCAGGCACTTCTGATCTTGTTTTGGTTGTTTGCACCTTTGCAGAGAGAAGTGTGTGCTGTGGCTTTATTTCCCTGGCCCATCCAGCACCAGCTAGCTCTGGCAGCCCAAGCCCACAGTCCATGGAGACTCTCCTGTGCCCCAGGTGAAGGCTCCCAGTCCAAGGAGAGGTGGTGGGAGGAGCTGGCAGCTCAGGTTACCAGCTCTCAGAACAAAAGATTCCACAAAGATAAAGCAAGGACATGCTGACTGACACAGGGCACTAATCAGAAATGAAAGCAAAGCTCCACTACATAGAAATGGGAGGCCTCGAAGGAAACGTGAAGAATCAGAAGGGTGCAGGGGGCCTTGCCAACTAGTAGAACCTGCCTGCACAGCAGCTGAGGCTCCGGTGCAGCCAGATGTGGTCCCAGGTCCATCTGAAGTGGAGTTGTACCAGGTTGGACACAGCCCGGCACCCAGATTAAGAGCCATAGCGATCCTAGAGAGAAGCAGAGCAATGCTTATTCCAGTACACTCCATTTATCTCCTCCTGGGCACATGGCGCGATCGCTGTTGACGGGCATCCAGCTCTGGGCACTGGCCGTGTCTCGGCATGAAGAGCAGAGGAGCGCTGCCCACACTGCTGCACCTCTCTATGGCCAGGATGGGGAACGGGGTTTGGAGACCTGCCTGGGATTACACCTTATGTGAGGTGCACAAGGCCTAGAGCTCCCAGGCTGTACTAAGAATTGCAAGGCAGGGGCCAGAGCCATGTCCTGAGCTGTCCAGGGAGCAAGTGGGAAGCACCGAGGGATTGTCTGAAGTTGGAAACCTAGATTTCGGTCCCTGCTCATCTTACAGAGGTTTAGTCTCTGTCTCTGCTTCTTCACTTTAAGATGGGAGTATTCTAAAAACAAGATGGCTACCCACAAAACAGGGATACTGCCTGTCAGCAGGAGAGCAGTAAGCCTCTGCAGCCTTAGGCTTCCTTCGGGGGGGGTGGGGGGGGCTTCCCCACATTTCCATCGAGGCCATAGCAGGGTCTGTCTGCAGATGAAGAGCCTCCACAGATCAATAAGAGGTAATGCCAATCTAGTTGACTCCTCAGGGCCTCATTTCACCCAATAAGATGCTTCTCAAATGACTTCACATAAGCAAGAGGATTCCAGAAGCAAGCCATTCCCATACTCTGAGAAGGCCTCACTGTCATAACAAACAGGGTCCACCTTTGCCTAAGTAAGTGAATTAAGTCCAACACAGATAAATACTTCTATAATACAGAAAAGCACGTATGTGCACACAGTGTAAAGCCAAAGCAAAACTGTCTAGAGCCCACGAGGACCAAGTTGAGGGGCAGAAGCGAAAGGTAGAGGTGTGGAGGAAATACGCATCCAGTCAATCCTATACATTTTGAAAATGTTCTTGGGGCCAGAGCACACACTAATAAAAATAAGACTCAGAAAGAGGTCAGAGTACAGTGCATTGCCAGTGTGTGGAACAGGCAAATGCGTGTTTTCAGCCTGCAGAAGACGGCTTCTGGAGAATTTGTAGTTCCAGAGAGCCGCTCAGAACATGCCACTGAGAAAAGAAGATACAGACACACAGTAATAGGGTTCCCTGTCATTTAAAAGATACCCAGCCACCAGTGTGGCTGAGCACGCCTTTAAACCCGGTGCTCGGGAGGCAGAGGCAGGTGGATCTCTGAGTTTGAGGCCAGCCTGGTCTACATAGTGCCAGGACTACATAGTCTAGAAGTAAACAGAACACTACATGTGTTATCTCAGAACAGGAAGATGGTGGATGGTTTTCATCTTAAGAATTCTCTCTTCTGTGGGGCTGGGAGATGCTCAGCAGTTTATAGCACTTGTTGCTCATGCAGGAGAGCTGGGTTCAATTCCCAGCACCCATATGGCAGCTCATAACCATCTGTAGGGCCAGGCATGCATACATATGTACAGACATGCAGGCAAAGCATTCATACCTATAAAATAAAATAATCTAAATAAAAAGAATTCCATGGAACTGGGGAATTATGTGACTCCCCAGTAAGAACTTAGAAAACGTTGTCTTGAGGCAGGGTCTCAGCCCAGGCAGGCCTTGAACTCAACACCTTTCTGCCTCAGCCCCCAGGGGCTGAGATTACAGCAAAAGTACAATACGCTTAGCCGCCCCAGGCTTTCATGTTGGGGCTATTCTGTGGCACAGCCACAGCCACAGCCCAGTCCCCTGGGAGCTCTAACAGCTTTACTCACCTGAATGGACGTCATGACCCCATTGGCAAAGACAGAGAGTTTTCCAGCAACGGATCGCACGCCTTGCTTGAACTGTGCCATGTCCGGGGCATTGGGCAGCACGTTTGAGAGGTTGTAGTTTCCTGCACACAGAGAAATGCCAGCTTGCCCATCTACCAAGGACAGGTGTAGCTCCGTGAACCCACTCCGCCTCTCGGGCCTCCTCCCACGCAACAGCTGTGTCCAGAGTCACGGTCACGCAGTGGGGCAGGGCTTGGTGGGATGTACTGGTCCCACCGCACAGTCCCTTCAGTCACCACAGCAAGGGGGACACAGCACTCTGTACAGCGGCTCTCAAGGCTCAAACTGGAATCAGAGATATTATCATGGCCAGCACTGGCCGTGGGGTACTGGAGGTACTGGGAAGGGCTGTGGGTCCTGTGCTGGGCAGCAATCAGGCTCCAGGCTTGGAGGGTACCGTGTTCATTCATCAACAAACCTGCAACAAGGGCTTTGTCAAGGACCAGGGGCACAGAAAAGAGAAGATAGGGCCCGCTGAGGTCAGCTCATCAGGTGGCCATGAGGTGGTAGAGGCACAAGCATTCGAGGCCTGAGGAGTCCCCACAGGCCCAGGACAGCTGGAGGGAGGGAGAGCTGGGGAGGCCACAGGAGCCAGGCTGAAAGCCGGTGACCAGGCAGGAGTGTAACACATCAGCCGAAGGGCGAGGGCTCCAGGGTGTGCTGAGTCTGCTCCGGCAGAGAAGAGACGGCACGGGGCAGCCAGACGAGGGATGGGCAGAATGCATGTAGACAGAAAGGCCTGCACCATGGACCTCTGCAGACAGAGGAACCTGGGGGACACCCAGAACACAGGGCTCTGTCCCTCCCAACCTCCAGGGGAGCCATGGATCTTCTTTAATGAGATATTATGAACCAAATTCTCAGAAATGGAGACAAATCAAGAAAAAAGTCCAAGATTTCAAGACTATCGAATCTAACAGCTACTTCTCTGAGGCTGGCGCTGTAACCACCGTGTTGACACCAGAGGCTACTAAGAGGAGCCGGGTCTCAGGGTAGTGCGGCCTGAGGGATGTGGGCTACAACTGTGCAGGCAAAGGCCTGGGAGCACATTTGGTCCAGGTTTGCAGGCCTGCATGGCCGTGTAGGCTGTGCTCCTGGCCCCGGAGCCAACTTTACAAGGAGGCAGCTCAGCACTAGGGTGGTTAGGGTGTAGAGCTTAGGAGCCATGGGCTACACTGAGGGGCTGCAGACACGGCTCTGTGGGTGAAGTGTTCATCAAGTGTGAGGGCCGCAATCAGAGCCCCAGAACCCATACAAATGTGACAGGTGTGGCCGCCCTTCTGTAATTCCAGTGCTTCAAGGGTGGAGCTAGGGGTTCCCCAGAGCAAGCTGCTGATTAGACCAGTCTGCTCTGTGAGCTCTGGGTTCAGTTAAGAGACCCTGCCTCACAGAACAGAGTGATGAGAGATTTCCATTAGTGTCCATCCTCCACACGCATGCATGATGCATGCACAAGTAGGTGCACGCCTTCACACACACACACACACACACACACACACACACACACACACACACGCTTCTCCCTCAGTCCCTCAACCTTCTCTAGTGGGGATCAGCCTTGAGTACCATCCATGGATGTTCAGTCACAGCCCATAGAGGACCTAGTTCACAAGAGGGCTATGGACCATCACTTCCAGATGGCTTGACCTGACACACGGGAGTGATCAGGATAAGGCACAGGTTTGCTTCTCACACTAGCTTAGCCTCTTTGCTGAAGCACATACCTAAGAATGAGCCCTTTGAAAGGCTGGCCAGCCAGCTCAGGGTGGTGGCTGCAGGTGTCCCCAGGGGAGTGGTGGTGAGGTCCAGGTGGGCAGCCACAACGTAGCAGGGGCAAGCTCTGCTCAAGACAGACCACCAGCTATAGTCAGGGGGTGGCCTGGCACCCTAGGGAGCATCTCATAAAGGCCCCCCGAAATTGCTATGGCCCCAGTATCAGAGTTCAATGGACCTTTGTTTTTTGTGGTGGGACAGGAGGCAAGCTGGAGCCAGTCAGAGCTCTGTAAATGTGAAGGGCGTGTTCGCTTCAAAGAGTTTTCTTTTTTCTTTCTTTCTTTGTGTGTATGCGTGTGAGTGTTTGTGTGTGTGTGTGTGTGTGTGTGTGTGTGTGTGTTTAACAAACAATAATGTTTCAGAGTAAATGTTCCAGGAAATTGAATTTAGAAAGCATGCAGATATTTCAACAACCTGGGTCTTGGGACTGACCTGCCCAATAGTCTCGGGACTGGCTCCAACATGCAGAGCCAGTACCATTGGGGAATGATCCCTGCTGGGAGACGTCAGGGAAGGCTGGGGGCCTTTGTGCCAGGGGTGTGGTATATCACAACAGGAAGCCAGGCTGGCAGCCTGACAAAAGGCCAGGGTGTGGAGATCAGATGGGAAAAAGCAGCAGATTGCTGGCTGAAGCCTCACTGGGCAGTGACTGACCATTAACAACAGCCTCTGTATCTGTGGGCAGGAAGGATGGGCACAGGAGCCATGGTTCTACCCAGCCTGTCAGGCCACAGACATTTCTCTCTGAACACAGTTGTCTACCTGACAGCCCGTGCCAGCACATGCCATCCTAGAACAGCCCTCCCCATGTAAGCCAGCAAGCTGGCAATGCCACTGTTATCTCAGGGCCATAATGACCACACATGCCCAAATGCACAAAGAATGTTCCAGACAGCTGAGACTACCCTACACCTTCTCTGTTGGGGCTGCATCCACTCCATATGTCTAAAAGGCAGTGTGGCTGCCAGGATGGTCACCCTACACAGTCTGGCTGTGAAGTAAATGCTGCAAACCGAGGTACAGAGCACTCAGCCTGCAGCATTGGCTCCTGGGACCTCTCTCTTCCCCTTGGTTCTTTTCCTGAAGTGACCTCAGAGGCTGCTGCATTTCACACTCACACTGTGGTGGAGGCCATGTGGGATGCTCACACAGGCCTTCTGGGACAGGGAGTGCACAGGAAAACGCAACAGGCATAGTTCTGTGTGGGCAATGAAGGGCCTGCTCTGGGACTTGCCTCATAGACTGCAGCCCTGGGATGAACAGACACCGGATGTAGGATGTACATGGGGCAGCAGAGATGGACACCTGCCCATTTCCAAGCTGCATTGGATCTTCCCTAGAGTCACTCAATCCTTAGTGCCTCTGTGTGTCCTCAGGGCTGAGGGGCCGAAGTGACTCTTGGGTGCTGGAACCTGACTGGTTGGTACCTTACACTTTATCTCAGGTCCAACTACCCCACAGGCAGGAGATGGAGGCTAACCATGCCATGACCCCAGCTAGAGAGTGGCTGGCACCTCCCAGGAGCCTCTTGCCTCCTGTATGAACCAGGTTCTGGATACTAAACTGCCAGGTGACAGGGTGCGTGGCATACTCTTCATGTCTTGGTCTCCTCTCCCAGGTCATCTGGAATGTCAGCTTCAGTTCTCACTCTCACACAGGGACAAGGGTGTATGGTGACAGGGCATGGAATCTTGGGAAGGGAAAGGTCCTGTGGAGACGCACGTGCCGGGGAGCCTCATGAGCCCTCACCTGCTGCCTGCTTCCTCTGCTCATCGAAAAGGTCCGCGGAGCTTATGGAGGAGCTGGTGGAGAGCCTCTCTAACCGCGCCCGGGTCTCAAACTAGACAGAAAAAGGCTGAGTTAGACTCTGAGAACTGCTGAAGAGAGACTGGGATGGGTTTGCTCCCCTGGGCTCTCTACCTCCCATGTCACCCCCAGCCAGGCCCTGGAGATGGAATAAAGGGCGTGTTCTGCAATGCTATAGGCCTCGGGTGGGCAGGGCAGTCTCCCACATCACTGTCAATGTGGTCAGTAGGAGGGGCAGCCAGAGCTCATGTACTGCTCTCAGCCGCTCTAGGAAAACCCCTCGGTGCTTGGCACCCCACTTAGTCCATCAACTTGAAGTCTTCAAATTTCTCCGCGCACGCACGCACATGCATGGGTGTGTGTGGTACTGGAAATAGAACCTAGGCCCACAAGTAGGCCAGGCAAGGGCTCTTCCAGGAGCTGTACTCCAGACCATCATGAAATTTAAAGTAAAACCAAGTTGAAGGGCTGGCGTCCCCTCTGGCAATGAGGCCTCGGCTATGAGACAAATTAACACTCTGGGAATGACTCCTCAGATCTGCCCCCACCAGCCAAGCCCTCTGCACTTGAGCACTAGAAAGAAGCGGGCTTAGCCCCAGCTTAGCCACTCCCGGATGAATGTGCTCATTTGTGAGGCAGGAGACTGCTGGCTAATGAAGATTCCACCCACAGACATTTCCAGGCTTCATTTAACATTGTTAAACTGATCAAAAGCAATCGCTGCTGCATAAAAACCTGAATTTGCTCAAAAGCTACTGACTGGTGGCCTCTCCCCAGAGAGGTGGGAGAGCAATGAGACTGGGTTCCTGACTCCACAGCTGCCCAGGGTGCTCAGGCAGGCCTGGGCTCTGGTCCTGCCTCCAGTGTTATCGTCTGGGGGCTTCTGGCCAGATCCCTCCTCCCTCAGCAGCCCATCCTCTCATGGTCCCCACAGCTAAGCTTCCTTCCTGGTTCTCGGGGCCCCTTAGGAGCTCTCAACACCCTTACATCCGCCTGGGCTTGTCTGCCAAAGTACATGTCTGAAGAAATGGCCTTGACGTTGCCAAACTTCTTCTGGGCTTCATCCGTATTGCCAACAGGCTCATAATCTGGCTTCCGGCGAGCACTGGGTCTACAGGGAAAACAGCCAGAGTTGGTCACACCATGGGTGGTGAAGCAGACTGGTTCACACCTCCACTTACGTGGAGTCTCCCATCTCAGCCGAGTCAGACAGCACCGCCCACATTGTCACACAGTGTATAAATTGCATGGGGTACAGGACACCCCGGTTACTAGGGCAACCTTGGGTTACGCGTGTAGAGTTCCTTGGTGGGGACAATAAATATGAGCTCCTCTTCCAACTGTAGAGGAAGCGCTTCAACAGGGGAGCTGTGGAGCGGAGGCCACCTCAGCCTGAACCGCGATAGTCAGGCGACTGTGGAGCTCAGAGTTCAGGGCAAGGTTACAGGACGACCAGTCCACACTGTATCTTCCCACATGGGAAGATTAAAAAACAAACAAACAAACAAAAAAAACAGGATAGCAGGGGCCAGGGGCTGAGGACAGAGCAAGGGACTTGGGAGAACAGAACGTCCTGAACTTGTTCTTAGTGGTCATTATATGACTGCGTGTTAGTCAAGATGATGAGACTGTCCCAGGTGTAATCTGAGACAGAGGCAGGAGAATCTCGAGTTTGAGGCTAGCCTGGGTAACTCAGTGAAACACTGCCTCAAAATAAAACAATAAAATTAAATTCGAAAGGGCGTATATTGTAGTTCAGTGTAGTCTGCTTGCCAAGCATGCTTCAGGTGCTGGGTTTAATCCCCAGCACCACACTCCCCACCCTACAAACAGGGACTCATACAGTTTGCAAATAGTCTTCAAATGGGGGAAGGTGACTCATTCATGACTCATTCATTGTTGAGAATCCCCAGGGAATCGCCTCACACCTGCTTTCTATCAACCACAGGTTTCTGGCATGCACCCCCAATGCACAGCCACTTCCTACAGCAGCAGGACACTGGTGACCCAGCTGTCACCCGCTGGTCCTCTGACAGAGGACCTGGCTCCCTAGGCTGCAGCTCCCACCTGTCTGAAGAGCCTGTGCTTTTCATGGCAGGCTCAGGCTCTCTGCTGCTGTCTTTCTTCCAGTAGGAATCGGCACTGTCGTCCCAGCTAGAAAAGGAACTACCTCTTAACTCCATGGGGTCGTCAAAGTACCTGTTGGAACAGGAGGAAAAGGTGACCAGGGAGTTCTTAGGGCACTCGCTCCTTTTGAGGGAACCTGACCTCCCTGCCCGGTCTTGTTCTGAGATCAAAGACAGGCATGACCCCAGCTGTGGCCAATGAACATGAGCTGATGTGAGGGTCCAAGGTCTTCCCAGCAACTTTGTCCCAGCTGACCTTGCTCTCTGAGGGCTTCCAGGAAGAGGTAGGCCCTTTCCTCTGTTGTAGCCTCAGGCTGCTGAGACTGCCACCCCCCTGGACAGTTACCAGGTCATAGGGCAGAGCCCAGAGGCTGGCTGGGCCCCTCAGAAGCACATGGGGGTAGTGGTGTCAGTACTAGATGGGGAGGGGCCAGGATACTCAGGTTCTTCTCAACAACGGTGCTCAGTGTTCTGGAGATCACACTCCAAGATATGGGCATTCTTCACAACCTTATCTGGACTGGAGAGGCATTGGGGCGCCTTTAAATTATAAAAGTAGATGCCGCCTGCATGGGTGCCCCGAGCAGTCTACACATGGGGACCTTCTACTTCTCATTCACTCACAAGAGCCTCTCTGTGCCCTGGCACCCTGTAGGGGATACCTAGTCACTCACAGGCAACACTATGCCAGCTAGCCTGCACAGCCATCAGTCCCATGCCAGGACTCAGCAGCTCTCCCCATCACTGACCTTCACCTAGCGTGGGCTCTGATTTCTGGGTCCCATTTCTCCATGAGCTTTCCTTCATGCTAGCCCTCATACTGCACCTTCCTCACCTCTGAACATATCCCTGCAGGTCCCTGGGGAAAGCCTTCAATAGCACACTGTCCTGTTGTCAGTCACTGCCCCCCCCCCACCAATGGCCATTTGGACTCCATGGGGCTCAGCAAACAGTCCAGTTTCATTATTCTGAATGCACTGTTATAATAATGCATCATTTATAATTTGGAAATAATGGAATTCACTATAAAAAGCCATGCAAGGATATGTCCCCTGGCTTAATAGAAACAGCATTCTTCCATAATTCATAATACGCAAGTCCTAATGGCTGATGAATAATTTGGAAGCAGTAAAAGCACTCTGTGGTACTGACATGTGGCTTTCAGGGTGTGTTCACCTCACCTGCCAAAGCACCTACCCCAACCCTGCTCTGTCACTGTGGTCATCAAATGAACTAGAGGGATGTTTCTGTCCCCAGATAACCTGCGGGTCACCATCTACATGGCACCAAAATCTTGCTGCTCTACATCTAAACAAGTGAAATTGGTCCCCGTCACAGTGGCATTTGGGACTCAACCTTCTGATTGAGAGAGATTCCTGGAGGCTCCAGGCACATATAAAGGTTGATCCTGACTGTAGACAGTACCAGGTTATGAGGCCCTGTACAGAAAGTCAGTCTGGTGCCTATCCACTCCAGGTCACCATCCACATGGCATCAAAGTTTTCTCTGCTCTATATCTAAACACCATTTGCCCCCAGGTTTCAGACTAAGTAACTGGTCCCTGGCATAGTAGTCTTTGAGCCTTCAGAACTGATTCTTCTGACTGAGCCAAGGAAGAGGTGTTTCTGAAAGTTCTAAGGCACATATAAGCCCCACATGAGTTCCTCCATGAGCTGCCTGAGGCTGTGGGAATGGGAAGGGTCCTACTTAGCAGGCGACCTTACCCAGAACCCTTTCTCTCTACCCGAGCACAGAACTGGTGCTCCACGGAAGTGATTCTGTCTTTTCCTACACCACCCTCCATGGGCATCACTAAGGAACAGGGAAGTCAGCAGCAAGTTGGGAGAACGCAAGGGTCCTCAGACCTCAGCCCAGCCCTCATCAAAACTGTATGTGAAACGACCTGATGTGTGCTTTCCAGGGCCAGTCACAAACTTGACTTTCTCCTGCGTAACAAGTATTTTGGTTTTCTCAAATGGTACAGTATGGACAGACCCGAGTACACTACTGAAGCCTATGGAGGCTGGAGACGGGGAGGCAGGGAAGCAGGCAGTCTCTGACTGTGCCAGCAAGGAGCCACAACCAGCTCTTTCCAAAGTACTGGGACTAGGGTAACTTGGAGCTGTGCTTAAAAAGAGCTGTTTGCACAATTCCTTACCTAGGAGCTTAGACAGGAAAGGCAACAATTAGTTGACTCTAAATAACATAACCTCTGCCTGTTCTACCTACAACAGCCATGTCTTTGGCCACGTGACACCACATGACATCACTGACAGATGTGTCCCATCCTCACCAACTCCAGATGTGAAAGGGTCCTTGGTGTGGGCTAAGGCAGCTGCCCAACTGGCCACTCACTGAGCACATGTCTCTGGATGAGTTCCTAGGCTACAGTAGAAACTAGTCACAGTAGAGCTATGCACTCTGTCCGTAGTGCCTCCTATGGGCCCTGCAGGGCAGCCGCCCCCAGGACCCTTCACTGACCAATGAGGAGGCTGCAGCGTGGGCATTTTAATAACATGGCCATTTCCATGCAGTTCTTATGTGGTACAGCCAGCATTCAACCCAGGTTACTGGGTCTCCGAACTTACATGTTATGTCAAAGCCATCCCAAGTTCCTGTGAACCCGACAACATGACCCTATTCAAGATGACACTAGTCCTCACCACATTCAGCCTGTTTTGCCCCAGCAGACAGCAGACACAAAAGAACAGAACCAGGCTGTCCTAGTACCATGGGATCCCTTCAGAGAACAGTCATGGCCTTCATGAATAAATACATACACAAATACGATTTAATACTGGATTCTTCTGGAAGCTGTCAGAAGCCAGTGTTCCAACACAGAAGCCGCTCAAGGTCTGGGCATGCTCCAGTCCTTGCCTTGAAGACAGGACTCTGCCTCTCTCCACTCTTCAGTACAGAAACATCTCATCTACCTCTGACTTTAATCCTTAGTTGCTGACTGTATCAACAAACACTTTCCTAGTTGTAAACACTGCCCCTTACACTGTTTCCCAGCCTTTGGTCCTACACAGACTTGCATCAGCCAAAGCTTTCAAACTGTGCCAGGCACTGATCTGTACTGGCTCTTAAGTGTTGTAGAATATTATTTTAAGATGTGTTACTTTGGTTTATGTTGCATTTGTTAAATTCTGTGAAGCTGTGTTACTTTGCCTGTCTAAAACACCTGATGGTTTAATAAAGAGCTGAATGGTCAATAGCGAGGCAGGAGAAAGGATAGGTGGGGCTGGCAGACATAAATAAATGATAGAAGGAGCTATCTGGGAGGAGAGGAAGAAGTAGCCAGAGAAGGAGGAGGACATCAGGGACCAGCCATCCAGCTACACAGCTAGCCATGGAGTAAGATCATAAGAAAAGGAAAAAGCCCAGAGGCAAAAGGTAGAAGGGTAATTTAAGGTTAAGAAAAGCTGGCTAGAAACAAGCCAAACTAAGGCTGGGCATTTATAATTAAGAATAAGCCTCATGTGTGATTTATTTGGGAGCTGGGTGGTAGGCCCTCCCAAAAAGTAAAGGAAAAAAACCCCAAAACAACCAACAACATTTAAGGCCAGCCCCTAATGCACCCATGGCCGCAGCTAGGCTCAGCCCACCTGGAGCTGGAGGTGAAGTATGACTCCTCAGGGTCCTCTTGGTACTTCCTCCTTGGCTTTGCCAGTGTAGGGGACTCCTGCTCGATGGTCTGCATGTCTGAAGTCACAGAATGGGAGATGCCACTTGGGGACAGAATAAAAGAGGAAATATTACATCATTGGCCTTCTAAAGGCTTTTGTCTTACCAAACAAAAGAATGCTTTAAGCTGATCAGGAGGGCTGGGAAACCCATTGTGAACTAGAAGTCATTCTGAGGGTAGGACCGGAAAGAAGACAGCCATAAGCATGGGGTGTGCTGGGGGCATCCACTCCAGTGTATACTTCATGGAAACTCAGATCCATTTCCTTCTCCTTCTCTTCAAGAACCATGTGTGCCATCACACACACACACACACACACACACACACACACACACACACACACAATCTCATGTAGCCTAGGCTAGTCTTAAACTAGCTATCTAGCCCAGGCTGGTCTTGATGTTGCTGATCTTTCTGTCTTTACCCCTGAGGGCTAGGATTAGAGGCACACACCACTATACTTAGCTTTACCCCCAACTAGTTTGTATTTGTTGTTTGTTTTGAGACAGACAGGGACTCTTGCAGCTCAGAACGACCTTGGGTGAACCCCCAATCTTGGTTTCTATGGTGCTGGGGATTCAACCCAGGGCTCTGTGCACATCCGCCCATGAAGCCCAGCCCCAGCCATAATATACCAAATACTAAGGCAAAGACAGACAACTAGGAGGAAAGGCACCCAAGAAATGCCTCTGAGGCTGAACCGGCCTTAGACCCCTTCACTGTGAGCAAAGTGCACCAGGCTGAACCGGGCTGAACCGGCCAAGCGGACCTACCTCCTGCAGCTTCCAAAGCCCATGCCCAGCCTCTCAGCTTCCGCCTTCTTCTGGCCGCTCAGGTTCAGTTTTTCATCCTTCTTCATGTGAATGTCGAGATCCTTGTAGGCCAATCGTAATGACGAGACGCTGCTGGGAAAAGCACAGGCTCGTAGTTCAGCTTTAAAAGCACAATCCAAGCTTAAAACCACAGGCAGAGCGGAGACACAAAACTTCTCCTTCAGCTCCAGGTGTCACCTGTCTTCCCCCAGGCAGCACACTTGACAGAATGCTGCCTTCAAGTCTTTCTCAAATACAAGTTCAGGACTTTCTGGCTGCTCGTCTGATTGTCTGGTACCATGCCGAGTGTCTCGGTTACTTCCCAGGATTCTTCCTTTGACTGACATCTGATTACATTTCCCTGAGACATCTCAGTGTGTGAGGTTAGGAAACTTGTCTACTGTGTCATTTAAAATGAAAATATGGTCACTCCAGGCGATCTGATGCCCTCTTCTGACCTCTATAGGTACCTAAACAAACATGCAAACTTCTACATAAAGACAGCACATATGCAATTAATTTTTTTAATTTAAAAAGATAAATATATCTAAAATTGATTTCACAAATATATAAATCATTAACCATAGTTCAAATAATTTCCTGTAGTGTCTCTTTATTTATCAGGCTACTGAGAACATTTGAAATGAACAGTCATTACCCATCCAGCCACTGTCTCTAGCTTTAAAACCATTTTTTTTATTGTGTGCACACATGTCGTGTATGGGATAGGGGACATATATATGGTGTGTGTGTGGAGGTCAGAGGACAACTTACAGAGTCAGTTATCTCTTCCCACCAAGGGTTCCGGAGATTGAACTCAAGTCATCTGTGAGCCATACCCCGATTTCTATTAAAGAGGGTACCACTGGGCCTGGTACCACTGGGCCTGGAACTTGTGTGCACACTGCCCTTGCTCCCAGGCTTCCACGAGCATAAGCTGTACCTAAGCTCATATAGAAAGTTATGCCCCACCAGCAGGACATTTGGTGCCATGAGAAGTGACATGCCTACCATCTGCCTCCCAAAGTCCTGGTCAGCGCCCGGGACCGCTCGCCAGCGAGCCATCAGAACCCTGTGCAAAGGTGACTCCTGTGACGTGGCAGGAGACACACCAGGGAAACTCTACTCCTGTTTTTGCTCTTTTCTTCTTGTAACGAGACGTGGGGGTTTCTCGGGTCAGCTCTGACCTGGCAGGTGTCTCTTCTTTAACTTGCTCACTATCATCTTCCTTAGCAAACCAACAGGGAAACACCAGTTTTCTTTCAAGTCACAATCTCAGAAACTGCAGTGGCAGCAGGGCCTGGAGATGAACGGAAGAACTAGGAAGACCCTGGGAGGGGCTCTCTGAGGACTCCTGACAAGGGACTCCCCTCACTCCCAAGCCAGCAGCCTAGCCTGCCAGGATGAGGCGCTACAAAGGGCCTTAGCTTCACATCCTGACAGTGCAGGACATGCCGACACTCTCCACTGATTCACAATCACTAGAAACATCAGCTTCCAGGCTTCATCTTCACTTTTCCCTGGTGAACACAGAGCTAGGACAGGGTGAGACAGGTCTGCACAGCAGTGATAGGCAGTCAGTTGCATGATGTCCTGGAGAAAGGCAACAAAGCTGCCAAACTGGGTTCCCGAGTCAATCATTCTTTCCCTCCCCACCATGCACCTCTGCACAGAGGCTTTCTGCATGTCTGGCCAAGGCTCTACCCACACATTGTGGGATAGTTGTACACTGTGTGAAGACATGTTGCTGTGATTGGTGTAATAAAAAGCTGAATGGCCAATGGTGAAGCAGGAGAGTATAGGTGGGACTTCTGGGCAGAGAGAACTCTGGGAAGAAGAAAAGGCAGAGTCACCAGTGAGACACAGAGGAAGCAGGATGTGCAGTATGGAGATGAGGTAATGAGCTACATGGAAGATCATAGATTGAAAAAAAAAAAAGTTATAAGAGCTAGTTGGTAACAGGCCTAAGCTAAGGCTGAGCTTCCATAATTAACAATGAGTCTCTGTGTTGTTATTGCAGGCTGGAAGCCCAACAAGAAAGTACTATCGCACCCACAAGCTGCAAGCCAAGCCCTTATTGATGTGTTTTCAATGAATCCTAAGGACAGCCTCGTGGAAGGTGTGGCCAGTAGCCCATGCTAATCTCCCTGTGTTCTGCTTCTCCAGCCTCCTGAGCACACAAAGGAGGGTGTGGGTGTGTCCCACAGCTCTTATCTCACCAGGCTTTTGAGTTTACTTCAAGGCCCAGCAGCACAAGCGGAGTCACTTCCAAAGAGCTGCGCTAACCTGTTTCTGCCCTGGTCAGGAAGCAATGAAAAGAGAAACTCAAGTCTGACACTCCATACCTGTCACAGAGAAAGTGTGTCTACACAGGTCAGTGCTGCCCCTGGCGTTCTGAGAGCTCAACAGGGAAATAACAATCTCAAACCATCTGGGCTTAGCTGAGTTTCACTCAGCAAACCAACATCAGCACGAATAGGAACAAGTTGCACTGGCCAAGCACCTACTGTGTGCCAGTTGACTGACTGAACTCCTACTGTGCTCCAGGTACTGTGGTCAGGATTTTAATAAATGTCATCTGTCATCTAAAGTGTACCTTGAAAGAACCTCACAAAACAGGGTCATTTATTTTGCTCACTATACAATGGACTGCAATTCCAGCTAAAACAGATAAAAAACACAGGAAGACAAGAGACCCCACAGAAGACAGTCCACATAGAAATAAGACTCCATGGAAGACAGTCCACACAGAAACAAGACTCCACAGGAGGTAGTCAACACAGAAACAGGACACCACAGAAGACAGTCCACACAGAAATAAAACATCACTGGAGACAGTCCACACATAAACAAACACCACAGAAGACAGTTCACACAGAAATAGGACATCACAGAAGATGGTCTCCACAGAAATAAAACATAACAGGAGACAGTCCACACAGAAACAAGCACCACAGAAGACAGCCCACTCAGAAACAGAACACCACAGGAGATGGTCCACACAAGACCAGGATATCACAGGAGATAGTCCACAGAGAAACAAGTACCACAGAAGAGAGTCCACACAGAGAAAAGATTCCACAGAAGACAGTCCACACAGAAAAAAGACTCCACAGAATATATTCCACACAGAAAGAATCACCACAGAAGACAGACCACACAAAACTAGGACATCATATGAGACAGTCCACACAGAATCAAGAACCACAGAAGACAGTCCACACAGAAAAGAGACTCCACAGAAGACTTTCCACACAGAAACAAGCTGTCAGAGAATATATTCCACACAGAAACAATCACCACAAAAGACAGCCTACTCAGAAACAGAACACCACAGGAAATGGTCCACACAAAACCAGGATATCACAGGAGACAGTCCACACAGAAACAAGTTCCACAGAAGAGAGTCCACACAGAAAAAAGATTCCACAGAAGACAGTTCACACAGAAAGAAGACTCCACAGAATATATTCCACACAGAAACAATCACCACAGAGGACAGTCCACATAAAACCAGGACATCACAGAAGATGGTCCACACAGAAACCATCACTGCAGAAGACAGTCCACACAAAACCAAGACTCCACAGAAGACAGTCCACACAGAAAAGAGACTCCACAGAAGATACTCCACACAGAAACAAGACTTCAGAGAATATATTCCACACAGAAACAAGACATCACAGGAGAAAGTCTACACAGATACAAGTACCACAGAAGATGGTCCACACAGAAACAAGACATCACAGGAAACAGTCCACACAGAAACAAGATTCCACAGAAGACACTTCACACAGAGACAAAACATCACAGGACACAGTCCACACAGAAGCAAAACATCACGGCAGACAGTCCACAAAGAAACAACCACCACAGAAGACAATACACACAAAAACAGGGTATCACCAGAGACAGTCTACACAGAAACAAGTACCACAGAAGAGAGTCCACACAGAAATAAGAATCCACAGAAGACAGTCCACACAAAAACAAGACTCCACAGAAGACACTCCAAACAGAAACAATCACCACAGAAGACAGTCCACACAGAAACAAGCACAAAAGAAGACAGTCCACACAAAAACAGGTTATCACAAGAGACAGTCCACACAGAAACAAGTACCACAGAAGACAGTCCACACAGAAATAAGAATCCACAGAAGACAGTCCATACAAAAACAAGACTCCACAGAAGACACTCCAAACAGAAACAATCACCACAGAAGACAGTCCACACAGAAACAAGCACAAAAGAAGACAGTCCACACAAAAACAGGTTATCACAAGAGACAGTCCACACAGAAACAAGCACCACAGAAGACAGTCCACACAGAAATAAGAATCCACAGAAGACAGTTCACACAAAAACAAAACTCCACAGAAGACACTCCAAACAGAAACAATCATCACAGAAGACAGTCCACACAAAAACAAGCACCAAAGAAGACAGTCCACACAAAAACAGGTTATCACAAGAGACAGTCCACACAGAAACAAGCACCACAGAAGATGGTCTACACAGAAACAAGACTCCACAGAAGACAGTCCACACAAAAACAAGACTCCACAGAAGACACTCCACACAGGAAAAGTCACCACAGAAGATAGTCCACATAGAAACAGAGAACCACAAAAGACAGTCCACACAAAAACAGCATATCACAAGAGACAGTAGACACAGAAACAAGTACCACAAAAGACAGTCCACACAGAATGAGAACACCACAGAAGACAGTCCATACAGAAACAGAACATCACAGGAAACAGTCCATACAGAAAGAAGACTCCCTGGAAAACAATCCATACAGAAACAGGACTCCCTGGAAGACAGTCCACACAGAAACAGAACATCACAGGAAACAGTCCACAGAAAACAGTTCACACAGAAACAATCACACAAGACAATTCACTCAAGAACGAGACTCCCCAGAAGACAGTTCACACAGAAACAAGACTCCCTAGAAGACAGTCCATACGACAATGAAACTCCCCAGGACACAGTCCACATAGAAACAAGACTCCATAGAAGACAGTCCACACAAAAATATGACTCCACAGAAAACCATCCACACAGAAACAAGCAACACAAAAGATGGTCCACACAAAAAATGAGACTTCACAGAAGACAGTCCACACAGAAACAAGACTTCACAGAAGACAGTCCAAACAGAAACAAGACATCACAGGAGACAGTCCACACAGAAACAAGCACCACAGAAGATAATACACACAGAAACAAGACATCACAGGAGACAGTCCATACAGAAACAAGTGCCACAGAAGATAATACACACAGAAACAAGACATCACAGGAGACAGTCCACACAGAAACAAGCACCACAGAAGATAATACACACAAAAACAACACATCACAAGAGACAGTCCACACAGAAACAAGCACCACAGAAGATAATACACACAAAAATAATATATCACAAGAGACAGTCCACACAGAAACAAGCACCACAGAAGATGGTCCACACAGAAACAAAACTCTACAGAAGACACTTCACACAGAAACAAGACATCACAGGAGACAGTCCACACAGAAACAAGCACCACAGAAGATGGTCCACACAGAAACAAGATTCCACAGAAGACACTTCACACAGAGACAAAACATCACAGGACACAGTCCACATGGAAACAAAGCATCCCAGGAGACAGTCCACAAAGAAACAATCACCACAGAAGATGGTCCACACAAAAACAAGACATCCCAGGAGACAGTCCACACAGAAACAAGTACCACTGAAGATAATCCACACAAAAACAAGACATCACAGGAGACAGTCCACACAGAAAGCAAGTATCACAGAAGATGGTCCACACAAAAACAATACATCACAGAAGACAGTCCACACAGAAATAAGACATCACAGGAGACAGTTCACACAGAAACAAGCACCACAGAAGATGGTCCACACAGAAACAAGATTCCACAGAAGACACTTCACACAGAGACAAAACACCACAGGACACAATCCACATGGAAACAAAACATCCCAGGAGACAGTCCACAAAGAAACCAGCACCACAGAAGATAGTCCACACAAAAAACAAGACATCACAGGAGACAGTCCACACAGAAACATGTACCACAGAAGATGGTCCACACAAAAACAAGACTGCACAGAAACAGGACTCTTCAGAAGACAGTCTACAAATAAATGAAACTCCACAGGAGACAGTCCACACAGAAACAAGCACCACAGAAGATGGTCCACATAGTCCCCCGGCGAGTGGGGGAAGGGATTGCCTGGTGTGACAGCCTGAGTTGATCCCTGGACCCCACATGGTAGAACCAGAGAACCTACTCCTGCCATGTTGTCCTCTGACCTCCACATGTGTGGTGACTCTGTGTGTGTGCATACACACATAGGGTCCTGCTGCCTTTCCCTCTGCCCTGGTGGCACGTGCTCTCCCTCCTCGGCCTCTTAACTGTGATCTGCTTGTTGGACATGTGCTGTGGGGAGAACCACACTCTGTGTAGTTAGTTGTGCGTGTGGCTTCTTTCTTTGCTTAAACTTTCAATGTACATCTGTGTATTCATTCTTTTCTCAGCTCAATCAAATCGCACTGTGAGAACACACCACATCCCTGTGAGACACATCCGGGTTCCTTCTACTCGGCTATGAGGACGCATGCCATGTGAACGCTCTCATATACTGTAGGCAAGTGCTCTACAACTGAGCTACAGCCCAAGCCTCAGTTGCCTTCCCATTGCTACCAACAACCCTACAACGGCTGTGTCCTACCTCCTGACAGTCTTCCTGTGCTAGGCAAAGACTGCAGACCCTCATGCATGCAAAGTGGGTCCTGTGCCACTGGCCCAGAGGTTCTCAACCTTCCTAACACTGCAGCCTTTTAATATGGTTCCTCATGTTGTGGTGACCCCCCAACCATAAAATTATTTTCATTGCTACATCATAACTGTAATCTTCCTGCCATTATGAATCATAGTGTAAACATCTGTGTTTTCTGGTAGTCTTAGGCGACCCCTGTGAAAGGGTGGTTTGACGCCCAAGGGTTCAAGACCCACAGGCTGAGAACCTCTGCTCTAGCCTGTCTTTTCTGTTGCCTTCCTGGATAAGAGGTGGCATCTCCCTGACACTGTGCCGCATCTGCCCTTCCTGCCCATGGCTCTCTAGGGCCCTCTGCTGCTCCCCAGAGCCACTGGTCCTGTCCCTTCTAATCCACATGCCCGTGTGACACAAACTTTCAGGAAACTACACCCTGCATAGCACGCTCACCCAAAATACAAGGTGTTTGGAAAACACACCAAGTCAAATACAGACAACCCCGCTCCCTACAGTGTTAAGAAAACAAAGGAAGCTCACATGGACTCCTCCTTGGGGGCGGTGCTGGCCAGGCCTTCCTGCTCCTTCCTCTTATCCACGGCCTGGGCTTGCTTTTCGATCTCTGTGAAGGATGCGTTTGTCAGCTTCTGGGCTCCCAAGCTTCCTTTTTTGGCTCCAAGCTGGAACATATGTAAGATTTCATTCTACCCAGAGTTAAAAGCTGTAACTGCAGCTGTAGACTCTGAGATCCCTGGCCTGCCAGGCCTGTGACAAGCATTGCCTTAGTCCCCTCAGTGAGGCTGGCATTTTGAAGGAAGTGCATAGGATTCATGGGATTCAAGGCAGTGGCCAGGACCTCCTAGTGAGGGGAGCAGGGGAAGTGGGGTGCTCCCCCCCCAACCCTCACCTGCAGGGGTAACACTGCAGGGCATTGGCAGAATGGAGACTTCTTCATAAAACCACCCTCCGGTCCTCACAGGATAGAGATGTCCCTCAGAATCACTGGCAGGAGAGAACTCTCAGGGCTCCTCAGCTACAAGTTTTTCCATTTGGTCATAGACAGAAAACAAGGTTCTCAAAATACCAAGTATAATACTCATTGAACAGAAAAGCCACATTTATTATATTATGGCTCAAAATAAGTGAGAATACTCTCTAATTAGGGTGAGACAGGATCCCAACATAGTTTTTTAAAATTTTTCTTTCTTTCTTTTCTTTTTTAAGACAGGGTCTCACTATGTAGCCCTGGCTGGCCTGGAACACACTCTGTAGCCCCTGCATCCACCTGCCTCTGTCTCCTGAGTGTTGAGATTAAAGATATGTACCACCATACTGGTTTATGAAAGCCAGTATCCATGTGTAATGAGTATATTCCAGTTAAAAAGAAAGCATAGAGCCCGCTCCTGTATTTTTTACATAATATAATACTCACTCCTTTTTTTGCTTGATTTGGTTTCTTTTTTATAATAGATGAAATTTCTGCCAAAAATAAATCAGTAGTAAAGAGTCAGACAGGTAGAAATCAGACATCATTTTCTTAGCCTAGTGTGTCTTATAAATAAGATGCCTTGTCTACGTTCTAGAAAACTCGGGTCTCGGCATGTTCTCACATTGCCAGCACTTCATCAGTATGGAGTCAGGGTACGACTGTACACCACCCCAACTCAGAGCTCTGAGTTCCACACTAGAGAAACAGAGTCTGAGCTTGTCCCAGGACCTACTTTTCCACAAGCATGTAAAAACACCCTTCTGTGAGATGGTTCAGTGAGTAAAGGTGTTTGCTGCCAAGTCTGATGACCTGAGTTTGAATCCAGGATCCTGCAAGTTGTCCTCTGATCTCCATACACATGCCACAACATGTACCTCACTCCGCAGATAAATAAAATGTAATAAAAATAATTTTAAAAGGAATAAACTCTCCTATTGAATTACATGCATCAAGAACTCTACAGCACATCTGTCACCCAGGTGAGAGGGGGCCTGGTCTTGGGGTCCTTTCTCTGTGTGCTATAGCTTGATGTCAACCCTTCAACAATTACTGTCCTGCTCCCCCATATCTGCAAGGTCCCTGGACCCCTTTCTTGGGGGAACCATTTTTAGCAAACTTCCTTATCAGACCTGAAGAGCTGTGACATTCAAAGATTATATGGTTATGTTCCAAAGCACCTGAGAATCCAAAAGTCCTTCTCTCAATAGGTGAGAACATGTGACCTCTTGATGCCTGACACAGAAATCCAACACCCTTAAATAAACAGTCTGCACAGATACAGACTGTACGTTGCCTGTTTTGTTTTGTTCTCAGAGCCTCTCTCCAGGATGATCCACGGCCCCAGCCCGACAGCAGCTGCACATTTCAAGCTGGCACTGACCAAGGTGCCTTTGCTCTGAGGTGCCTTCTCATTTACTCACTCTCCAAGAGGCAGCTGAGAGTTCCTTTATCTTTCTCAGCAGAGAAGCCAGCCTGCTCCTGTGCTTCCTTTTTTCCATTTTATGTGTGGGTGATAGCGTGCATGTACCATCTGTGTGCCTGGTGTTCACAGGGGCCAGAAGAAGGCATCCGATCATCCGAGACCAGGGTGACAGACTGGGAACTGAACCCAGGTCTTCTGCAAGAGTAGCCAGTGATCTCACCACTGGATCGATCACCTCTCCAGCCCCTGTTCCCTGCATGCCTTCTCGGCCTCCTGACGTCTGTTGCTACCTTGAGCCTTGTTTGCTAACTGTGGCCCCTGGAAGCGCTGCCCCACCCTGTGCCATCTAAGCTCTGTCCAGCCTTGGGTTCCAGCAACATTCTGTGATGGGTTTTGGTCACCTCTGTCATTTGCTCCCAGATGCTGCTGCCAGGGATGACAGTGAGAGCCTGGCATCCCTCCAACTTCAACCTTCAGATCACTCCTATGTGATTAAAAACCATGGCTCTCCGGCCCCAACTCCGGCAGACTTTGTCCATTCTGTGCAGTCTCATCCGGTTAAGGAGAGGACTGCATTGTCTGGGGCAAGGGAGCTCCCAGAGCTGGGCTAGCCTGCCAGGTCACGGCCTCAGGCAATGAGCCCACTCCTGTCAAGATCCTTTCCTCTACTCCAGTGCCCTGACAACTAGGCAGTGACTGTGCCCGTCTTTGGTTTTCTTTTTATTTAAAGTTTTGGTGCTGGGGAGTGAACCAGGGCCGCAGGAGTACTAAGCAAACATCCTATTCCTGAGCACATCCCTGCTCCTTTCTCTGTGTTGTTATTATTATTATTATTATTATTATTATTATTATTATTATTATTCCATTTATTGCTTTGTTACTAGGGTTAGAACACAAGGCCTTATATATGCTAGGTAAGTGCTCTGTCACCAAGTTATAAAAACACATTTTTGCCAGGCAGTGGTGGTGCACATTTTTAATCCCAGCACTCGGGAGGCAGAGGCAGGTGGATCTCTGTGAGTTCGAGGCCAGCCTGGTCTACAGAGCGAGTTCTAGGATGGCCAGGGCCACACAGAGAATCTCTGTTTTGAAAAACAAAAAACAAGGGGCTGGGGATTTAGCTCAGTGGTAGAGAGCTTGCCTAGCAAACACAAGGCACAAGGCCCTGGGTTCAATCCTCAGCTCCACATACAAAAAAAAAAAAAAAAAAAAAAAAAAAAAAAAAAGAAAAGAAAAGAAAACAAAAACAAAAACAAAAACCCAAAACATATTCTTACTATCATCTTTACCTCCATCACCACCACCATTACCACTGCTGCTTGGTCTTGAAACTGGAGGTTGGAGAGATAGCTCAGTGATTAATAGCACTGGCTGCTCTTGCAGAGGACCTGGGTTTGAAATCCTGCACCCACATGGTGGCTCACACCCACCTGTAACTCCAGTTCCAGAGGATCTGACCCTTCTTCTGGCCTCCGTAGGCTTCTGCATGTATATAGTGCACAGACATACATGCAGGCCAAATACCCATACACATAAAATTAAATATATAAATACTAAAAAAAATAAAAATAAAAATAAAGTGAAAAACAGGAAATGGCCCAGCATTGTGATGTAACTAAAGCTTGGGCTGGGCTTTTCCTACTGACTTATACACAGATCTTATCACCCAGCCACTGAGACACAGAAGTATCCTGTGATTTATAATTTCCCAAAAATACATATCACTTCTGAGGTTTTTGTTGTTGTTTGTTTTGTTTTGGGACAGGGTTTTTCTGTGGAGACCTGGCTACCCTGGAACTCACTCTGTAGACCAGGCTAGCTTTGAACTCACAGGGATCCACCTGCCTCTGCCTCCTGAGTGCTGGGATTAAATGCGTGTACCACCACTGCCCAGCTTTTCTGGTTCAGTTTCAACACACAGTTATATATTCTGGTTTTAGAATTATGTTTTGGTGACCCAGGGAGAATAAAGCCTTGGGCTGGGGGTACAGCTCGGTGCTAAGAGCCCTTGCCTAGTATACACGAAGGCCTGGTTCCACTCCAACACACACACACACACACACACACACACACACACACACACACGCACACGCACACGCACACGCACACGCACACGCACACGCACACGCACGCACACACACGCCTCTATGGTGGGGGAAAAGCATGCAAATCCCCTGGTGCAGCCGACTGCAATCTCGGGCCCTAGGAAGAGACTAGTGATAGACATCTAGTGTGAAAGGATATTTCGGGGGAGAGGGGGGAGCACGGGACAGACACTCTCTCTTTCCATTGCTCTGCTTTAAACTCCTGCTGCATCTGTCTTAGAGCCTGTTCCTGCCCCTGAGGAGCTTGATGGAGGATGAAAAGGACCAGAAGGTTTAGTTATTTTTCCATCAGTGTGGCTACTTTCCAATACATACAAATGTAAAACACATCAATATCAGATTATAATCCCTTGAAAATGAGACACTGCTTTGAAGTTCAGAACACCGAGAAAATGCCGAGTATCTGATGAAGGATGGTGTCCAGGCTCTGAGCTCCGCTAGCATGGGCATGTTTGTGAACCAGCCTTTGCAAGGTGCACAGCCACAAGGGCTGCATGGAATAGCAGCTTTGCCTGGTAAAGTTCAGTTCCGGGTTCAGTCACAATGTTACAACTGAGGCTGACAGAATTCAAAGATGGACCCCGGGCCCTCAGCATATTACCTACTGCAGCCTTTCCTGGGGCATTCAGACCTTCCACACTTGGCCCTTGCTCTGGTCCACCTGAAAATGTAGAACACTCGTGTTAAAGCAGAAAACACACCTGGCAAATTTGCCTTTGAGTGTGAGATATTTCACGTTGCTCAGGCCTGGGTTTCGCACCTGGGTATGTCAATCACCTTGCTTTTCAGCTCTAGGATCTAGTTCATCATTCTATTTTTTACTGTGCACGTGGCCAAGCTCTACCACTGAGCTACATCCCCACCCCTTCCATTTTCATTTAAAGACAGGGTTTCACTATGTAAACCAGGCTGGCCTCGAACTCACAGAGATCCGTCTGCCTCTGCCTGAAGTTAAAGATGTGTGCCACCTTGTGGACCTTCATTTTTTTAAAAAATATTTTTTTCTTTTCAGTTGACATAGAATAATATTTATGAGACACACTGTGACATTTCAACAATGTGTACAGTGTGTAGTGGTCATGTATCATACCAAACACTACCACCTCTCTGTGGTAGACACATGTGAAACCTCTCTACTATAGGACAATGTGAACAGCTGTAGTTAAGGGGCTGTAAAGCATGACAGTCATTCCCTATCCAACTAGACCCCTGGATCCATTACCAGTCTCCCTACAACCTGCTCCCTGTCACAAACAATGTGACTGAAAACTGCTGGACCAGCTGGGCATCCTCCTGTGCTCCCAGCACGCAGGAGGCGGAGGCAGAACAATCAGAAGTTCAAAGTCATCCTCAGCTACACAGCAAGTGTGAGGTAACCTGGGCTACTCAGGTCCCTGTCTTAAAAAAAAAAAAAAGACAAGAAAAATCCATTAAAATGCAAATGCATGTTTAAAGCAAAAAATGAAATTTAATGATCTTTTCAACTGCTACCATTTAGAATTCTACTTTGTAATTTTTTAAAATTTTTTATTTTATTTTATTTATTTATTTACTTTGTTTTGTTTTGTTTTTTCAAGACAGGGTTTCTCTGTAGCTTTGGAGGCTGTCCTGGAACTCGCTTTGTAGACCAGGCTGGCCTCGAACTCACAGAGATCCACCTGCCTCTGCCTCCCGAGTGCTGGGATTACAGGCGTGCGCCACCACCATCCAGCTACTTTGTAATTTTTTTGGACAGGGTTTCATATAGCTCAGGTTGGCCTTGAACTCCCTTGGTAGCCAAGGATGACACTGAACCCTGACCTTCCTGACTTTGCCTCTTAGTGTGTGCAAGGCACTGAGTTACCTGTACTACACACGGTACATGTCCTATACAGCTCTCTCTCACTGGACACATGTCACATGCAACCCAAGGGGACACAGCAATCTCTAGACCAGGGTGTATGTGCTAACAGGGAGACAAAGTACAGAAGGCAGTGTGCTGGGCGTGGCCGATGGCTGCAGCTGGAGCTGCATCCGCAGGAGAGAAGGAAGGGCAGGAATGGGGGAGGATGCCAGGCTGGATTCCCATCTTTCTCTAAGGCTTCTCAACCACAGGACACAAAAAAGAAATCCACGTAGCCCGACAGTGGTGGAGCACATCTTTAATCCCAGCACTCGGGAGGCAGAGGCAGGGGGATCTCTGTGAGTTCGAGGCCAGCTTGATCTACAAAGTGAGTTCCAGGATAGCCAGGGTTGTTACACAGAGAAATCTTGTCTCAAAAACAAACAAACAAACAAACAAACAAAAAACCAAAAAGGAAAAAGAAAAGAAAAAGAAATGCATAGGTTGTAAACCATAAATAGATGAAAAGTAGCCATGCTGGGGTTATCTTAGAGCCATGACTCACGGGCTTCTGGAATTGTTCTCTCCTACCACCCTACCTATGACAGACAGTACCAACTTTAATCCTTGAAGCAGAATCCTTTTCCAAATCGCCTTATTGCACCCCAACCCAAACGCTGGTGCTGAGCCCCCACAAGCCAGCACATCTTTCCTGGGTCCCACACCTCAAGTTCTCTGCTTGACTACCAGAGTACATTTTATTGTCAATTTACTGCAACATTTGGGACGATGAAAGATGATCAGTTTTAGAACACAGGACTCCTAGGTCATTTCTAATGCGTAAGTGATTGACATCATATTTACAGTAAGAACACAACCAGGTATGGTGGAGCACACCTGTGATCCCAGCACTCAAGAGGTAGAGGCAGGAGGATCAGGAGTTCAGTGATCCTCAGTGACCTAGTGGATTTTCAGATAGCCTAGGCTACATGAGACTACCTCAAAACACCATCAAATAAATAAAGTTCTACAATATAGTCACCAAGTATGTATGACTTATTAACTGTGAAATACTTATTAACAGTTTTAAAACTGAAATCTTAGCCAGGCACGGTGGCACATACTTTTAATCACAGCACTCCAGAGGCAGAGACAAATGGATAGCTGAGAATTTGAGGCCAGCCTGGTCTCAGGACAGTCAGGACGACAAAGTGAGACCTTGCCTTAAAATTTCTTTAAACTAAATTTAAAAAAAGAACCCTGGAATCTTGTTTTCTACTTTAAAAGTCCACACTTCAATACTGTATCTAAGCAAAAACTAATCATCCAGTTATCCTGTTCTGTAGTTAACATCTTGGTGGGAACCTTCTAGAATGTCTTTTGAGTCCATCAGCTAACACAAAAGGGTTTCTATTTTAACTTTAGTAGTTTCATCTTGGCCACTAGACCACAGAACAGCATTCTCTGTTGACTTCATGAACCCCACCTTCATCTTTTTCTGGAGTGGTTTCCACGGCCCACGGTGTTACAGCAGCTGGTTCTGGCTGTGCCGATGCCTGCATGGTACCAGTGACCTGCACGGGGTAAGAGAAGTCATTAGCAGGAAAGCAAAGGACTCATCACTAACAGCAAACCACATGGGGGGCAGCAGTGCGGGAGCCCCTTCTGCGCATGTGCTAGTGGCTAGACACAGCCATGACTCACGTTCAAATGTCTCACTTTACCCACCATTTTTTTTTTTTTTTTACAGAATCTCATGAGTTCCAGACTGGCCTAGAACTTGGTACTGTGGCAGAAGATGATCCTAAACTTCTGATGTTTCTCCTTTCACCTTCCAGTGCTGGGATTACAGATGTGCAAGGCAGCACCTATTTATGAGGTCGGGATAGAACCCAGGGCTTTGTGTGTGCTCTGGCAAGCACTCTACCAACTGAGCTACATTCCTAGCCTCTTCCCTTCTAGGGTGTAAATTTTGGAATTTTTGTTTTTGTGAGACAGGGTCTCATTATGTAGCCCTGGCTGGCCTCAAACTCACAGAGATCTGTCAGTCTTCGATTCATGGGTGCTGGGATCAAAGGTGTGTGCCACCACACCCAAGTGGAATGATTTCAGATTTATGCAAAATTGATCCAGATCACACAACACATTCTATGTACCCAGGCTCCTCTGCACACCTGTCAAAGCAGGACATCATCAGTCATGGCAGGCTCTGCAGGGGCACTGCATCCATGACAATTTCCCTTGGGGCCGCTCAGGGACCCAACAATGGGCTCTCAAGCCTCTGCAGCTTGTGACCATTTCTGCTGGCCTGGAAGCTTTGGAAGGATGCTGTCTAGTGCTTCTTTGTAGCTTGGTTTTCTCCTTGCCTGCGTCAACACGACTCAACACTGAGTTGGTGAGGTGATGTGGGCCGGTTTCTTTCTCCAGTCTCGGCAGGTGTCTCCCAGCCCTACCTGCCCTTGAGGAAAGGCCAGCAGAGCTCCATGTCCTGAAGATTCCACACACAGCTTAGAATTCCAGAGGAAGGCCTGGGCCTCCCCCACCCACGCTGTACTCACTGAAGTCACATGGACTCTTGGTGACAGGTATTCTTAGGGTGGTAACAACACTGATTTTGTGGTTCGGACAGCCCCAGCTTTGACCACCAGGGGCTCTTTCAGCCTGCCTATGAGTCCTTCAGACAAAGCCCCATCTGTTCTCCCCAGAGCACCTCACTTTCTAGCTCTAGCTCTACAAGATGGTCTGCACATCTGGCTCAGAAGCCTCAGTGGCCATTTTCTAAAGGTAGCCCTGGCTCCTCTGCTAGAAAATGAAATTAGAAAGCAGGATCTGAGGGGCTGGAGAGTGGTTAACAACACTGGCTGCTCCTGTAGAGGACTCAGGTTCAGTTCTCAGCACACACATCAGGCTGCTTACAACTACCTGGAACTCCAGCTCCAAGGGATCTGACGTCCTCTTCTGACTTCTGCAGGCACCAGGCACATACATGCTGCACACATATACATGCAGACACTCACACATACATATAAAGAAGTCTTTAGAAACCAAGGTCAGATGCTGAGGGTGTTTGCTGAGCTAGGTTGTCACTGTCTCTAGACATTCTTTGTGTGTGGGGTAAGCTAAGTGACACGTGTGCACATTTATCTAGTCTCCGTCTGCACATCTGTCCAGTCTCCATCTGCACATCTGTCCAGTCTCTATCTGCACATCTATCCAGTCTCCATCTACACATCTGTCCAGTCTCTGTCTGCACATCTGTCCAGTCTCCATCTGCACATCTATCCAGAGTCTCCATCTGCACATCTGTCCAGTCTCCATCTGCACATCTATCCAGTCTCTGTCTGCACATCTGTCCAGTCTCCGTCTGCACATCTATCCATCTCCATCTGCACATCTATCCAGTCTCCATCTACACATCTGTCCAGTCTCTGTCTGCACATCTGTCCAGTCTCCATCTGCACAGCTATCCATCTCCATCTGCACATCTATCCAGAGTCTCCGTCTGCACATCTGTCCAGTCTCTGTCTGCACATCTGTCCAGTCTCTGTCTGCACATCTGTCCAGTCTCCATCTGCACATCTATCCATCTCCATCTGCACATCTGTCCAGTCTCCATCTACACATCTGCCAGTCTCTGTCTGCACATCTGTCCAGTCTCCATCTGCACAGCTATCCATCTCTCTGCACATCTATCCAGTCTCCATCTGCACATCTGTCCAGTCTCTGTCTGCACATCTGTCCAGTCCTGTCCATCTGCACATCTGTCCAGTCTCCATCTGCACATCTATCCATCTCCATCTGCACATCTGTCCAGTCTCCATCTGTACATCTATCCATCTCCATCTGCACAGCTATCCAGAGTCTCCGTCTGCACATCTGTCCAGTCTCCATGTGCACATCTATCCAGTCTCCATCTACACATCTGTCCAGTCTCCATCTGCACATCTGTCCAGTCTCCATCTGCACATCTATCCAGTCTCCATCTACACATCTGTCCAGTCTCTGTCTGCACATCTGTCCAGTCTCCATCTGCACAGCTATCCATCTCCATCTGCACATCTATCCAGAGTCTCCGTCTGCACATCTGTCCAGTCTCCATCTGCACATCTATCCAGTCTCTGTCTGCACATCTGTCCAGTCTCCGTCTGCACATCTATCCATCTCCATCTGCACATCTATCCAGTCTCCATCTACACATCTGTCCAGTCTCTGTCTGCACATCTGTCCAGTCTCCATCTGCACAGCTATCCATCTCCATCTGCACATCTATCCAGAGTCTCCGTCTGCACATCTGTCCAGTCTCTGTCTGCACATCTGTCCAGTCTCTGTCTGCACATCTGTCCAGTCTCCATCTGCACATCTATCCATCTCCATCTGCACATCTGTCCAGTCTCCATCTGTACATCTATCCATCTCCATCTGCACAGCTATCCAGAGTCTCCGTCTGCACATCTGTCCAGTCTCCATCTACACATCTGTCCAAGTCTCCATCTGCCATCTACCCAGTCTCCATCTGCACATCTACCCAGTCTCCATCTGCACATGCTGTCCCAGTTCTCTGTCTGCACATCTGTCCAGTCTCCATCTGCACATCTATCCAGAGTCTCCATCTGCACATCTGTCCAGTCTCCGTCTGCACATCTATCCATCTCCATCTGCACATATATCCAGTCTCTGTCTGCACATCTATCCATCTCCATCTGCACATCTGTCCAGTCTCCGTCTGTACATCTATCCATCTCCATCTGCACAGCTATCCAGAGTCTCCGTCTGCACATCTGTCCAGTCTCCATCTACACATCTATCCAGTCTCCATCTGCACATCTGTCCAGTCTCCATCTGCACATCTACCCAGTCTCCATCTGCACATCTGTCCAGTCTCTGTCTGCACATCTGTCCAGTCTCCATCTGCACATCTATCCAGAGTCTCCATCTGCACATCTGTCCAGTCTCCGTCTGCACATCTATCCATCTCCATCTGCACATATATCCAGTCTCTGTCTGCACATCTGTCCAGTCTCCATCTGCACATCTGTCCAGTCTCCATCTGCACATCTACCCAGTCTCCATCTGCACATCTATCCATCTCCATCTGCACATGCGCAGACACACGCTACAGAGATGACACAGATACAGGAGTTCATCTTGGACTACCCAACCCGAGACACACCGCACTGCTCCTGGCTCTCTCTTCCCAGCCTATCTTTTTACTGATTCCATCTCTCAGCTACTAGTCATAGATATTCAGAGTCTATTCTGTATCTAGTGCTATGTTAAACAACAGCAACATTCACCCACCACCCAGGCTGGCCTCAACTCACTCTGCAGCTCCTGTTGGCCTCAAACTCACTCTCGATCCTCCCCCTAGCCTCCTGAATGCTGGATTACATATCTGTGCCCCCCATCCCCAGCTTCTGGTAACTACTTATTATGTTGTCAATAACAACATATACATATGATGATAGCAAAAAAGAAAAAAAAATCAAGATTTATCGTGTGTGTGTGTAGTATAGTGTGCATACACGTTTACAGGTGTGTGAGTGCAGGTGTGTGCAGAGGCTGGAGGATGACACTGGATGTCTTCCTTGCTCCCTCTCCCTTTATTTACCGGGACAGTGTTTCTTGCTGAGCCTGGAGCTTGCTGACTCAACCAGTCTAGACAGGCAGCTTGCTTCAGGGATCCCACCTCTGACTCCTGAGCACTGGGATTACAGGAAGGCTGCCACACCTGAGCAGCTTTTACACCATTCCTGTATCTGAACTCCAGCCCTCATGCACAGGAAGTGCTTTACCTACTGAGCCATTTCCCCAGTGGGTTTTGTTGTTGTTGCTTGCTTGCTTGCTTGCTTTTTAAATTTTGATTCTCAAGACAGAGCCTCACACTATGGCCCAGGCTGCTCTGGAACTCACTGTACAGTGAAAGCGGACCTCGAACTTGCAGCGGTGGGCCGTCTCAGCCTTGGCAGTGCAGGACCACATACGGATAGTACTTGCACCTTGCTTTGGCTTTTAAATGTCCTCCAGAAGCTTAAGTGTCACTCACTTGGTCTCCAGCCTGCAGCAGGTAGGTTCTAAAGGGGTATCTTAGGGCCCTTAAAGGGAAAAAAAGGGACCCCAGTCCCTCTGGCCAAAAGCAACAGAAGGAAGAAAGTTAATTTTGGCTCAGGGTTTCAGAAAGAGTCCATAATGGTGAAAAAAATTTTCCCAGCAGGAAACGAGGCCAGCCTGACCGTCAGGAAGCAGAGAGAGGCCAGAAAGTGGGGTGAGGTTATAAGAACTCAAGGCCCACCTGAGTGACACCCTCCAGCAAAGCTCCACCTCCTAAGGTGAGCAATCTTGCTTCTCTGTATGCTCACCACCAGTGTCCTAATGTTGAGCAGGCCCGGGAGCTACAGGACCAGCTACCCCAGACTGTACCCTCCAAACCCACATCACCATAAATCTCTCTTCATCATCTTAGGTATGTGTCACCATGACAGGTATGAACACATAATTTTAAAACTAAGCAAGTACCAGCCCCTCCTCAAAGGGATTGGGAAGACCAGGGAGAATCCAGAACATGGGGCTCCAAGCCAGAGGTCTGCAGGTATGCTTCCCAGGACCTGTCAGGGTTTGGGGTTTCACAGGCTCTACCTTCCTTAGCAAACTGACTTGAGAAGAGGCCAGTGAGGCACTGTGGACGGTTGTCACTGTTGCTGGGAGCTACGCACGCCACCTCTGAACACTGCTACGCTGGCTCTAGCTGTTTCTACTTGTGCCATTTAATTCTCACAGCAAGCCTGGACAAATATGGTATGTGCCCCATGAAATCAGGGCACTCAGATTTACCCCCATGACAACTGTCTTTATTCTTCAGCCACCAAGCCCTGAGCTGGATAAGAAGGCGCACCCAGTTTCCCCAGAGCTTGGTACAGAGGTGACCACATTCCAGCCAGCAAGACAGGAGCAGTGATGTGGATGCCACTTCCAGACTCTCTGATACAGGACAAGGGCCCTTGCTCTCCTGGACATGCATCCCTCCCCTATGAACTATGAAAGGGTGTACTTCTGGGCCCCAGGTTAGACCCTAAGCCAGAAGTCATGAATGGAGAACAGCACAGGAAACTCATCAGGCAGCCTGTCTCTTACTGAAACGTCTCAAAAGCATGCTTGCTATGACTTTCAGAATAAGTACATTTCAAAATTATGTAAAGCATGGCCAGAGAGACTGCTCAGTGGTTAAGAGTTTACGATGCTCTCAATCCCAGTACCCATTGGGGCAGCTCACAACTCCCTGTAACTCCAGCTCCAGGAGTTTGATGCCCTCTTCTGAACTCCATGGGCACTGCACTCACATGCACATACTCCCATACATATACACATGATCTAAAATAAACCTTGAGAACAAAGCAGCAAACTTACCTCCTGAGAGACGTGAGCAGCAAAAAAATCCTCCTCCTTTGGGGGAGGGGACACAGGTGGAGCTGCACAGCTGTCAAGCCACAGCTGGAAGGAAAAACAAAGCAGAGCTTAGTAGGGAGTTTAGCTCAGCTCTCCTCTCCCCTCTGGAGTTTGCAGCCAACACTGTGTCTATCTAGTCCCTCACCCACAACACCGGAGTGTCCATACAGGGCCCTGAGCACACTGTGGAAAAAGCTGTCACTCCAACAAGTTCCACACCCTGAGGAGGTTAGGAACCCCGGCTCCTGAAACCCTTTTAGATGTAAGTACAGGCTCTAAACCACAGTGACCAGGCCCAGCCTGGATTCCACACCCAGAATTTCCATCCTCACTGAAGCTGCTGGCGACCTCAACACTCCTGATGTCTTCAATCCATCTCCAGACACGCAGCAAAGATGAGCTGTGGGAAAAGCATGTTCCTGGCCGAAGTTGAAGCAGGCATACTGCCCTGTGCTTGAGTCCTTAGACTCGCAAGTAAATGCCTTTCCTGTGCTCCCTCAGGGGATGCCCTCCTCTCTGCCATGCTTTTTATTCTACTAATGGTTTCCATGTTAAACATGGCCCCAAGGGTAGGGCTGAGCAGCTCTCTCGGGCTCCCAGGCTCCCAAGGGCTGTGATGTGCCTTCCCAAGAATCCCTCATCAGCCCTAAGCTATGGCCACTATGGGTGCAGTCAATGCTCACACGTCACCAATATATATCAAAGTTGGCAATTAATGAATTAACTCTTTTTAAGCACGAAGCTGAAGCCCAGGGTCTCTCACATACTAGGCAACAAGCACTCTGTCACTGAGTTTAAGCCCATTAAATGAGGTTATCCTTTTATTTATGATTGACTGATTTTCATTTCTATGACCCTGACTGGACTAGAACTTACTATGTAGACCAGACAGGCCTCATAATTAAAGTGATCCTCCTGCCTCTTCCTTCTGAGTACTAGGATCCTAGGTGTGAGCCACCCTTTTGGTTTATTTTTGTTTTCTGAGATGGGGTCTCACTGCCCTGACTGGGCTTGAACTTGGATTCCTCCTGCTTCTGTCTCCTAAGTGCTGAGATTATATGTGTAAGCCAGCACACCTAGTATTAAAATGAGGAATCTTTAACTGGAAACATACATTAAGCGAAGGAATGCATTGACTAGTTAATGGAAACATGACCTGTGTGCCCCGAGGCTGGAAGGAGCCTGAAGTCTCCAGCAGTGATCCTGGGTGCCCATGTGTACCCGTGTGCTGAGAGCTGGGCTGATCTGGAGAAGGAATGTGGCTCCTTGTCTGCATTACTGACAGAGCCAGAACAGCATGGGGCCAGGGCCTTGGGGGAACTGTGACTTTAACCTGAGGACTCAACTCTTGTCCTCTAAAGGGCTGTGGTTATCAGTCCCAAGGCTGCTGTGTGCTCTATCTGTGACACACTTGAGATACTGTGTTCCCTTTGCATGACACTGCTTAATTAGCTTCCTGCTGACTTTGGACCATTACATGATAGTGTCCTGCTGATCCTCTCGAATTTCCCCTTGCAAACTGTATGTAAGATGCTCTTCTTCTTCTTCTTCTTCTTCTTCTTCTTCTTCTTCTTCTTCTTCTTCTTCTTCTTCTTCTTCTTCTTCGTTTGTTTGTTTTTTGTGGTTTTTCGAGGCAGGGTTTCTCTGTAGCCTTTGGAGGCTGTCCTGGAACTCGATTTGTAGACCAGGCTGACCTTGAACTCACAGAGATCAACCTGCCTCTGCCTCCTGAGTGCTGGGATTATAGGGATGCACCAACACCACCCGGCTTGTTTTGGGTTTTTTTTTTTTTTTTAAGATTCATTTTAATTAGATTTATTATATATACAGTGTTCTGCCTGCATGTTTGCCTGTATGCCAGAAGAGGGTGCCAGATCTCATTATAGAGGCTGTGAGCTACCATGTGGTTGCTGGGAATTAAACTCAGGACCTCTAGGAAGAACAGCCAGTGCTCTTAACCTCTGAGCCATCTCTCCAGCCCCGACCCTGTACTTCTTAATAAACTCGCTTATATGAGCCATCAGCTTGTGCAAGACCTCCTGAGCCCAGCTTCCTATCTTCTTTAGCCTCTCATCTCCTGGCCCTTTGGACCCTGTCACTGAAGAATGACCTGTGGATGAACAGAGCAGAGTCCTTCCAATAACGAGGGTCCACCATACCCTGGCTCTCCACAGGAGACCTCAGACACAGTTTTACCACTTGGGACTGAAGACACTTTTTATGGAATGAACTCCATTGAAGGGACTCACGTCAGTTCCATGCTTCCGGGTGGCCTGCGTGGCCAGAGACTTGACTTTCTCCCTGTAAAGCTGAGCCGCACGGCTGTTGTACTTGGCGTTGGTGTCATTGGTGGCACACCCGTGTTGGTGGAAGAAGGAAGACTACAGAGGAAGGCAGGCAAATTAACAGATAGCACGAGACCTCTGACCTCACGCCCAGATGCTACTGAATGAGGGGCTTAAAAAGTACAAGGGGAAATGAAAATAATTAGACACCATGAAAGGTCTAAAATACATTTTCCTTACAAAAGGGACTCCTTTGGGCCAACAAGATGGCTCAGCAGTTAAAAGGCATTTGCTGCAAAGTGTGACATCCTAAGTTCAATCCCCAAGCCCCAGGTGGTGGGAAAAGATTCATCTCCTGACAGTTGTCCGTTGACCTCTACATGTGCACCATGGTATGTCAGCACAAGCATGTGTGTGCACACACAAAGACACAAATGTAATAAGAAGTTTAATAAGAAAATCCCTTCAAATACACTGACAATATTTATTTATTTATTCTTATGGCACTATGTTTTGCCTGCATGAATGTCTGTTTGAGGGTGTCGGGTCCCTTGGAACTGGAGTTACAGACAGTTGTGAGCTGCCATGTGGGTGCTGGGAATTGGACCTGGGTCTTCTGGAAGAACAGCCAATGCTCTTAACCACTGAGCCATCTCTCCAGCCCCCAATATTTTCATTTTTAACATTTATTGATTGATAGATGGACGGATTGTTGGGGGGGGTGCATGTGTGCATGGGGAGGTCATATGACATCTTAGGGGACTCTTAACTTCTTCCAGAAAGTGGGTTCTAGGTGTGGAAGTTAGGTAACCTGGTTCGACAGCAGGCTGAACCACCTCAGGTCCTAATGTTAATGTTTTGATAAAAATAGACACAAGACTAGATATGAGAATGAGTTCATTGGCCTTTGTATCTGCACCAACCACCTGTGACAACTTGAAGGTCACTCTGAGGAGGGTCTCCTTGGTGAGAGGCAGGGCCTCACTATGTATCTCTGTGAGTTCAGACCAGCCTGGTCTACACAGCAAGTTCCAGGACAGCCAGGGCTGCACAGTCTCAAAAGAAAAACCAGGCGGGACAAACCCGTCTTAGAGAGTGAATGGCAACTCTTCATTACAGGGTCTCACGATAGAGCCCTGGCTCGCCTGAAATTCCCCCATGTAGACTAGGCCGGCCTTGAACTCACAGAGATCCGCCTGCCCCTGCCTGTTGGGTGCCAGGGTTACAGGCGTAGCCACCGCATGTGACCACATAGGACTTCTTTTTTTTCTTTGAGACAGGGTTTCTCTGTGTAGCTTTGTGCCTTTCCTGGATCTCGCTCTGTAGACCAGGCTGGCCTCGAACTCACAGAGCTCCGCCTGGCTCTGCCTCCCGAGTGCTGGGATTAAAGGCATGTGCCACCACCGCCTGGCTCACATAGGACTTCTTACTCCTGCTGAACAGCACCTCTGAAAGTGCGCCAGTCACCAGTCGGTACCGTTTGGAAAGGAGGGGAGTGTCAGTGTCTCAAAAGGCCCTTTGGGCTAGAATTTCTTCGTTGTTGACAACCTCATGATGTGTATCATGTGTTTGGGTCATCTTCACCTTCTATTGTACTCTCTCCATCAAGCTGCTTACTCCCACAAGTCCTTCTTCTTTTATGCCTGCTGCAGGGCTTGCTTTTTCGTGTGACCCTGATGCCTGCACCAGCATGGGTGCAGGCTACTTACTGGAGCCTGTACAACTACCCCATGGCCACACCACTGAAGAAAATGACCCCCCAACACACACACACACACACACACACACACACACACACACACACACACACTAGCTACTTTGAAAGGGTTTCTAGTCTACCACTTGAGAGACCTGATTCTCTCTAATTAATGTAAATATACACACTCCAGTGTAAGGACAGTGGCTCCCCATTCAAGGGTAAAAACCTCCTTTTTATTTTAAAGATTTATCTACTTATGTATATGAGTGCTGTATTTGCATGTATTCCTGCAGGCCAGAAGAAGGCATCTGATCCTATTATAGATGATTGGGAGCCGCCATGTGGGTGCTGGGAATTGAACTCGGGACCTCTGGAAGAGCAGCGAGTGCTCTTAACCACTGAGCCGTCTTTCCAGTCCCTTCTTTTGTTTTTTTAAGCATGCCAGTTCTTCTAAATTCTCACTTGCTTTCAGTTTCCTTAAAGCACTTACACTCCAGTATATTCTTGTCAATTTGTTTCTTCAGTTGTGCTTCAACTCTGCCACAAGAGGGGTAAGTTGGCTTGTTACCAGACACACAGCATCCAGCCTAACAGGTACTCTGAATAAAAACACCTTTGATGCTTCTGGCCTTTGAGCCTGTTTTGCCCCGCCCCGCCAGAGCCTCGCAAACACATAGGGCTTGAACTTCAGTAAAGAGGAGGAAAGGGCAAGTCTGGGGACTTACAGCATTCGAGTTCCCTCCAACTTGCATGCATCGAAGCTGAAACCAAGACCAGTTCGAATCCAGCTCTGTGGATCTGGGAGGAAACAAGATCCCGCAGTGTGAAAACTTTCCTTCTATGGCATCAACTGCTAACTAAGCTTTCAAAAGGCTTCCTAGAGCTCTGGGGTTTAGGGAATTCTGTGCAGTCAGGGACCGTGGTGTGTACCTGCAATCCTCACACCCAGCAGGCAGAGGCAAGAGAATTCTAAGTTGGAGCCTTGCCAAAGTTCCACATGAGCCTGTTTCAAAAACCCCAAAGGGTGGGTGGGACTGAGCTCAGGGTGAGCACTGTGGCTGCTACATGTGGTGCTTTACCTGCATGTGTGCCTGTGCATCATGTATGCCTGGTCCTGTGGAGGCCTGAAGAGGGAGTCTGATCCCCTGAAGTCACACACAGTTGTGAACCTCCACATGGGTGCTAGGGAACCAAGCCTGGGTCCTCTGGAAAAGCAGCAAGTGCTCTTAACCACTGAGCCATCTCTCCATCCCCTTCCTTTTTCCTTTGAAATTTATTTTATTTATGTACATGTGTGTTGTGTGAGTATATGTCACATAGATGCCTATGGATCCCCTGGAGCTGGGGTTACAGGTGCTTGGAACTGGACCTGGGTCTCCTGCAAGAGAAGCAAATACTCTTAACGGCTGAGCAAGCTCTCCAGCTCCTTTAAGCATGGATCTTTAACCGGGTTAACAGAAATTCCCCTGGAACCCTGGATTCCCACAACAAAAGGTTCTGATGGTGGAGGCCTGAGCACCATCTGCAGGAGCTCTGGGCAGCACCTACTCCCACAGGAAGAACTGCCACCCTGCATGGAGTCCTATGAAAGCTGAGTGCTGAGGAAAAAGTGCTCTTGTTAACCAATGGGTAACAAGAAGGTGGCAGGAGGTTAAGGAGACAGTGGTCTCCCTTGCTATACTAATGGCTACTGAACCCAGCACTTTTGTAAGGAGAGTATTTAAGTCGATTCTGGAATGTGTGTCAGAATGAATGCTAACGAAGACTTCCCACAGTCACCATGGGAAGGAACCCCAGGACAGTTCCAAGGAGTGCCATGGCAGGTCATTTGTTTCCAGCGTGCAAGCGTGCTCCCTTCAAGGCCAGTGTCTCCTTCCATGCTAGTGTCAGGCCAAGGCTCTTCCCTTGAGTCCTTTGAGAGGCACCAAGCTGAGGATGAGAAGCTCTGTGAACAGCCCCACCATGGGCGCTGGGCAGGGCCAGGGCAATTCCAGCCACTGCTAATGCTGGGCCCCAAGTATCATGCCTGGTGTCTATACGTACATTCCTAACTTGCTTCACTGGATGCCGACCAAAGACAGGTTAGAAATTATTTTGTCCCCTGTAAAAATCACGACCTTGAAATGCAACCTAGAAACACAAACTCCACTTGGTTAAATATACCAGCCATGGCACACTATTCATGGTTGATCACGTGCAAAAGCTCCGATTGTCTGGGTGTGTTGGTACTCATCAGTGTGCACGTGTGCGGCTGGCTGGTGGAGAGGAAGGAGGAGGGACCCAGAGCAGGAGCTTCCACGCCTCACTTCCATATGTGGGTGCTGCTTAGACTTTTCCCTTTTGAGTTGGGATGTGAGGTTGTTTAGGCTGGTCTTGGACTTATGAATCAAGTGATGCCCTCTGCCTCCCCAGGGCTAGGATTCCTTGTATGTGCCACCTTGCCAGTCTTGTGATGGTTTGCTAGTTTGATTTTGAGACAGGGTCTTTTTGTGTAGTCCTGGCTGGCCTGGATTTCACTATGTAGACCAGGCTGGCCTTAAACTCAGCAGCGATTGTCCTGGGTAACAAGTGCCCTGGGCTTTCTCCTGTCCACAGCCTAGGTAGTGGCCCTTTGGCTCGGTGCTTTTTAGTTGTTATTTTTTGAATTGTCCATCAGTGTGACTCATACCGTTACATTTATCTGACCTTTAAAAGGACATGGTTGAACCTGCATAGGCCCAACAGACCTAGCTGCCCAGGTTCCTGGTCCAGGCCAGTTCTCCTCCTACCCCAGTTCCTGGAACTATGTACATGGGCATGTGCCTTAGAGGTGAGTAAGAGGACAGGCCAGATGATAAGGAGAGGACCTGGAAAGCAGAAAAGGACAGAACAGCCCCAGGCAGAAGGAGGGGCCTTCCTCTGCTCTGGACAGGGTGTGGTATCATATATGAACAGCTAATGACTGATCTGGGAAAACTTTTTGTTTTGTTTTGTTTTGTTGAGACAGGGTTTCTCTGTAGTTTTGGAGCCTGTCCTGGATCTCACTCTGTAGACCAGGCTGGCCTCGAACTCACAGAGATGGGAAAAACATTTTTAAAAGTAAATCTGGTGGTGCTGGTGGCTCACATATGTGGTCTTAGTGCCTCAGGAGGCTGAGGAAGGAAGATCTCAAGTCCAAGGCTAGCCCAGGCAAAGTATAAAAGCCTGGCCCAAAATAAAAGTGCAAAGAGGCTGGGGAACAATTGCCTAACATTCATTGGTGTGGCACTGTAAACATGTAAGGTCCTTGGTTCTGTACCAAGGGGGCTTGCACACCAACAAACACACACACAATATTATATATTTAGCTATTTCCATAAACAAAAATTAACTCATGCCTTTAATCCCAGCACTCAGGAAGTAGAGGCAAATAAATCTCTGTGAGTTTGAGGTCAGCCTGGTCTACATAGAGAGTTCTAGGAATAGCCAGGGCTAGACAGTGAGACCTTGTCTAAGAAACAAAACCAAAACTCAAAACTGTTAAAGACAGAAATGTAAGACTTAAAACTACAAAACTATGGGAAAAACAGGATAAAACCTCATCGCAGTGGGTTCGGTGCTCGTTCTTTGAGAAGGATCTGAAAGACTCACACTAACTGGACTTCAGGAAAGTTTCCAACAGGTGTATCAAAAAACAGACTACAGAAACATTCATCCAATGGGAGGAAACAGTTTCAGATTGTTTCTGTTATAGGGGATCAAAATACAGCAAACAAAGAGAACTCTGAAAACCCAACACAGTAAACAACTTAGTCTAAACCAGGCAAGAACTGGGGCAGGAAGTCTTCAAAGACGACACTCAAATGGTCCACAGTGCATGAGAAGACGCTCAGTGCTAATCACAGGGGATTCACATCATACCCAATGACTGTTAATTTAAAAAAGGAGGGGGCAGCAGGGAGAGAGGCAGGGAGGGAGGGAGGGAGTGCCGGCCTAGGGTCGAGCATGCATGAGGCCCAGGTTTGGTCTCTGGCACCACAGAAAAGAAAAAAGAGCAGGACCAGGAGAAGGAAGAGGAAGAAGATGAAGAGGAGGAGGAGGATGGAAATGAGGAGGAAGAAGAGGAAGAAAAGAGGAAGAGGAAGGAAAGGAGGCAGTCGAGTGACAAGATGAGCAGAAATTGGAACCCTGGTGCATTGCTGGTGGGAAGGTCAGATGCCCAGCCATTCTGTGAGAGGAAGGGCTTCCTCACAGTGGGAGGAACGTGACCACCACCTGAGCCATCAACAGCACTTCGGGTACTGCCCCAAAGGACTCAGAACAGTTCCCAGTGTGATGTGTGTACTTTAAGGCAGCTTTACTCAAGAGCTACAATGTGGGAGCAGCCCAAGAGTCTCTCCATAGCCGGACAGAGAAGCAAATCAGTGTTTGCTGATGACTGGGATATTATTCAGTCTCATCAAAGGAGCGGAGCCCTGACTGTGAAAAATGGATGAGCCTTGGTAAGAGTGAGCCAAGGGAAATGAGCCAGCAAAAACAGGCATCCCAGCTCTGCTCACATGAGGTGTGGGGTTTAGTCAGGGTCCCCTCAGGCGCGTGCGTTAACGTCCTTGGTCCTAGCTGGTGCTGCTGCTGCTGTCGGGGGAGGCTATGAGGTTTATGTAACCCTTAGGAGGTGGAGCTTTGCTGGAGGGTGTCACTCAGGTGGGCCTTGCGTTCTTATAACCTCACCCCACTTTCTGGCCTCTCTCTGCTTCCTGACGGTCAGGCTGGCCTCGTTTCCTGCTGGGAAAATTTTTTTCACCATTATGGACTCTTTCTGAAACCCTGAGCCAAAATTAACTTTCTTCCTTCTGTTGCTTTTGGAGATGGTTTTATCACAGCAACAGATTAGAAACTAGAACAAGGAGCTATTAAAGTCGGCAAATCATAGAGATTAAAGGTAGCAGGGGGAGCATTAAGAAAATTCACCACAGGCTTGCTCACAGGCCATTCTGGTGGGGGCATTTTCTGAATCAAGGTTTCCTCTTCCAAAATGATGCTAGCTTGTGTCAGGTTGACATAAAACTGGCCAGCACAGCTAGGCCTTTAATCCCAGCACTCCGGAGGCCAGAGGCAGGCAGACCTCTGTGAATCTGATGATGTCAGCCTGCTTTATAAAGCGAGTTCCAGGAGCTTGGGGAGAGGGTGCTGGAGAGAGAGCTCAGTGGTTAAGAGCACTGATTGGTCTTGCAGAGGACTAAAGGACCTGGGTTTGATTCCCAGAACCCACATGGCACCTCACCTTCTGTAATTCCAGTTCCAGGGGAATCTAGTGCCTTCTTCTGGCTTCCATAGGCACCAGACACATACAGGATGAACAGACATATATGCAGGCAAAATACTCATAACACATAAAAATAAATAAAAAATTTAAAATGTTAAAGTAGATGGGTGGAGGGCTGGGGCTGCAGTTCAGTGGTAAAGTGTTTCCCTTGTAAGCATGAGACCCTAGGTTCAATGCCCACTAATGAGAAAGCAAAAATAATTAAGATAGGCATGACAGTCACAGGTCAAGACATTTAAGAACCCTGAGCTGTATATGAAGAAACACAAATTACATATCTGTATGCTTTGTGTATCTTACTACAGTAAGAAAAACTGGAGTAAATAAATAATAAACAAACAAATAAATAAATTTGACTGGCCATTAGCTCCCTCAGCATTTAAGGAAGAGATAAGGGGCCAAGCATGGTGACACCTTTGATCTCAATCCTTGGAAAGTAGAGGCAGATGGATCTCTGTCAGTTGCAAGGCAAGCCTAGTCTACACATAATGAGACCCTGTTTCAAAAAATAAAAGTGAACTAAGTAAATAAAATAAAAAAACAAAAAGAAGCTGGGTGGTGGTGGTGCACACCTTTAATCCTAGCATTTAGGAGGGCGAGGCAGGTGGATCTCTGAGTTCCAGGCCAGCCTGAGCTACAGAGAGAAATCCTGTCTCGAGAAACTAGTAATAATAGTAATAGTAATAATATCAATAATAAAATAAAAAGACAAGGACACAATCGCACATTCCAAACATCCTGGAGCCAGGGTCTCAGACGAAAGCAGATGACTAGCACTTTCTCCTTTCAATTATTCCTGCCAATATTGTGTTTCAGCGGGGAGACAAATACCGTATACATGCATGCAACTGTGCAATTTCCCCAGCCAGCGAGGGAAAGAAAGTTCACTTACCGAATAAAACTCAAGTGGACACCAAGTGACCGGTGTGACCCTGAACAATCGATGCAAAGAAACACCCCGTAGGTTATACTTGCCCAGCTGGGATTTTTGGCACCGCAGTCAAAACACACCTGAGAGAAAAAAACATTAGATGTGGTTAGCAACTAATTGACATCAGCGGATGAGTCATCCAGGAGGCCAGCGTGCAGGCCTGACGGAGGCAGCTCAGCCTTGAGACCTTCCGCCTTGGCTGTTAGAGGCTGGGAAAACTTAGTCCATAGAGTGCTGGCCTTGCATGAAGACCTGCAGTCCATCCCTAGAGCCCACAGGGGGCGGGGACCAGCTGGCTGTGGTTGCATGCTGCTAGGGAGACGAGACACTCACCTACTTGCCAAGTTGCAAGCCAGGGAGAGAACCTGCCTCAAAGAAGCAAAATGGATGGCACTTGAGGGATGACAGCTGAGGCTTTCTTCTGGCCTCCACACACACGTGTACACATGTGCCCACACATCACATGGCCACACATACACAGGAAAAGATGTCACCTAGGTTTTCAAAACTCTCACATTCCTTTCATAATGATAACAATAATAATAGTGATAGCGATATATAACTACACTAATTAAATCCAGTAAAGAGACTATAGATTCTCAAACACCACTTATCTCTGAACTCAGTCAGAACCCTTGGCACATAAACACACGCCAGTGAGGAATGTGACTCTGTCTGGTACCGTCACCTGGGCAGCGGCTGAGTCCCACATAACAGGCTTCTGGGTGTGACTCCCTCTCTGCCCGAGAAGGAGGGTACACTAGCCAGATGCCTGATCATCCTCCACCTCCTAATACTCATATCCTGTGCAATCTCTGCCTCACTTTACCAAGGTGCCTTGTAGCAGGAGGCGGGAGGGTGATCTACCATTTCTGAGGTTAGGCTAAACACTCTGGCCTCGTGGCTAAGGGTCACTGCCTCTGGGAGAAACCAGATACACTTTCTCAAGGCCACTCAGCCCCTCGGACAGGCTCAAGTGGCAAGGAGCTGGACGAGGCCCTAGCTGAACAGCTGTGGAGAGTGGAGGCCTGCCCACACCAGCAGATGGAGCGATTGCTCAGATGACTTCTACAGCATCACAGACATGACACACCCAGCCAGTCAAGTCACTCCTGGTTCCTGACCTCAGAATCCATGGGGGCGAGCATGTCTGTGGATGGAACATGCTAAGTTTGGGAGTTACTCCAACACGCTGCTCTGAAACATGGCAACCCCCTATCCAGGTCACCTTGAGAACTATTAGACACACAGGTCACAATGACAGAAAGTGTCCTCTGCTCTGTGTGTGGGCACTGGGCGTCCCTACAGGGCCGGGCCTTCCCTGTCACCTGCTTTCTCTAGCACAGGTGTTTAGTGCTGGCTGAACAGCTCTGGATATTTGGCTCCCACGGACTGTCGTGAAGTAGTCCTTTCTCATAAGCACTCAGGAGATGTTTGTTAACCGAGTAAACAGCACACCAACTTATTGCCAGCTCAGAAACTGCCGCCAGACCCTTCAACGACGACGAGAGAAAACACTATCTGGTAACATGCACACTTGAAGATACACAGTGCTGGGCCGCCAAGAGGGCTCACTGGGTAAAGGTGCTTGTTGCCAAGCTCGATGACCTAAGTTCAATTCCCGGATCTTACATAGTGGAAGGAAAGAAATGAATCCCTCAAGTTGTCCTCTGTCCTACACAAGCAGGCCATGGAATGCATACCATGGTACTCGTGTGACCCCCACCACAAAATAAATAAATAATTACACAGTGTCTTCCACAGAATTTAATGTTTACAGTTAATTCAAGTCAGAACAGCAACTACAAATTTTCCACAAACGGGAAATTATCTTTAATTTTTTTCAGCTCCCCCTCAACACACTTGAGACACATTTTACAAAGTAAAAACTACCCTCAGGAAAAAAGCTGCTTCTGGCCTTGGGAAACAAGAGAAACTACAAGCTGCTGAAGGCTGTGAGCACGCTGGACTCAGGCAGCCCAAGGATAGTGGGTGTGGATTGAGAGCGGGCACCGAGAGTGACTCACTGGGCTACGTGTCAGACACTGTAACAGAAGCCAAGGTACAGAGGAGTAGAGGGCATCATCAATCCACCAGTGCATACTGAGACCTGGTCCCCGCCAGGCCACATGCTGGCCTGGGAGGGGCTGGTTGCATGGGGAGAGATGGACACAGACATTAAACAGCGCTGGAAGTAAAGAGCTTCTCGGAGGGGACACCGAGTGGCCTGGGCCTTGCTCACTCGCCCGACTTTACTGTGCACTTCCTACCCTGTGCTGTCTTCCGGCCCCCACAGCCTAGTAGGCAGGACAGCTCATTATGTGATCGTATGGCTTTAGGTGATCGTGTAAGACAAGGTTTTCTGCGCAGGGTCAAAGACAGGACATGGCCCCCTGGAGAGCGGTGGCAGCAGAGCTTTGCTGTGAACAGTCCGGGGCAGGCAAGCTGAGACTCATACATGGGAGAAGAAATGGGATCTGGGCTGTGCTTTGATATGTGATCCCAGACAAAAGCAGAGATGTAGTTTTCTAAGGAGAATTTGGTGCACAGCGGGGAGAACAAGAAACACCTTTTGGCTGATAGTGTTTGGCCTGATGATGAGAAATTTCTTAGGGAAATACTGACAGCCATGCCAATGCCTTCACAAAATCTGTCGGAAGGGGTGCATCGCCTCAGCCGCTCCCCTGCCTGTAACTCCTGGGAAGTCTCCGGCCACTTTAGCGGGCTTGTGGCAGGCTGAATGTGTTAAAATTCTTGATGCTTTTCAAACAAGGGCATGACCTCTCTATTTTCTGCATTTTACAAATTAGTAGCTGGCCTTCACCATCATTACAGAGAGAATAAGGAAACAATCAGAGCTCAGACATAGGAGCCAGAGGAGTGGTGGGGCAAGCCTGGAAAGCGGAGACCGGGGATCAGAAATTCAAGGTTGTCTCAGCTGTACTGGACCCTTAGTGGTTTGTGCTCTTGACAACTACGCCTAAGGATTTAACCAATGTCTCCCGTATCAGTGAGCACAACACATGAAGTCCTTCATCTACTTTTAAACATTATTTTATGAATGTCATAGATATGTATCTGTGCACCATGTGTGCCTGATGTCCTTATAGGCCACAGAGTGCACTGGATCCTCTGGAACTGGAGTTATGGGTGGTTGTGACACCTTGTAGGTGTCAGGAACCAAACCCAGGTCCTCTGTAAGAGCAATAAGTGTTCTTAACCACTGAGCAATCTTCCCGGCCTCCCCCTATGTACTGATTATTATTATTATTTTTTTTTTTTTTTGAGACAGGGTTTCTCTGTGTTGCCCTGGATGTCCTGGAACTTGTTCTACAGACCAGGCTGGCCTCGAACTCACAGAGACCCTCCTGCTTCTGGCTCCTGAGTGCTGGGACTAAAGGTGTATGCCACCATCGCCCAGCCCCCCATCTACTTTTTAAAAGATATATTTTATTTTTAATTGTCTGTGTATATATGCATGAGTAGTTGCCCTCGGAGGCCAGAGGCATTGAATGCCCTGGGATTGGTGTTACAAGCGGTTGTGAGCCAGCTGGCATGGGGGCTGGGAACCTTCCTCGGGTCCTCTGCTAGAGCGGCACTCGCTCTTCACTGCCGATCCATCTCTCCAGCCCCACTTGTTTTCCATCCCCTACTGCAGGCTCCTCGAAGGCATGTGTCAGGTCTACACCTTCAGAGTGAATGTCCTCAGTGCCTTACAGGGCAATGGAACACAGTGCTGAACAACCCCGAGAGCAGTCTATGTAACCCAGAGGAGCAGCTTGTGAGCCGAGATCATTCACCCAAGTAGACTATCATCCTATCCAAGGGAATTTGGACAGCGAATTCCAGTTAAGTAAATCTAGCTGCTTCCCTTTTGTCTGTTGTGACTTATGTATTTTAGGGCTCCTTTAAAAAAAATAGCCTCTCCCCTTTATAGACAGTATCCTGGAACTCAGGATGACACTTATTCTGTAGCTATAGATGACTTTGAACTCCTGATCCTCCTGCCTCTCCCTCCAGGTGTCGGAATCAAAAGTATACAGCACCATCAGGCCGACAGCCCTACAAAGCAAAGTTTACTTATAGGGCATGCCTTACAAGCTCAGATGAATCTTTACATATTGTACTTATTTATTTACTTTTTTAATTTTCATTTGTGAAAGGACCTTGCTATGTGGTCTAGCCTTACATTTGCCAACTCCTGCCTCAACCGAAGCATTTTAAAAAAATGTTGTTAAACCAGGAATAATGACATACTCTTGTAATTTCATCATTCAGAAGGCTGTGACAGCAGGGATGCAAAATTCGAGGCCAGCCTGGGGATACATAGTGAGTTTAAAGCTAGCTACACAGAGAGAAGCTGTCTCAAAAACAAACAACAACAACAAAAATGAGATGGAGCTACAGTTCAACAGCAAGGGCTTGTGTAGAACACACAAGGCCCTAGGTTCAAACCCCAGCATTACCCCTAAAGGGAGGGGGCTTATTGTTGGCCAGTCCTTATCGACCATTAAAACTAGTTTTCACCATTGTTCAGATCATGGCTTCAAGCCATTTCATCGTCAACGGCTTCAAGCCAAGATCACAAAGGAGAGCCAAGTGCAATGAGACATGACCAGAAGCTACTCTGGCATCTTGCTTTAGAAATCATATTACAAGTTGGGCGGTGGTGGCGCACGCCTTTGATCCCAGCACTCGGGAGGCAGAGGCAGGTGGATCTCTGTGAGTTCGAGGCCAGCCTGGTTTACAGAGTGAGATCCAGGACAGCCAGGGCTACACAGAGAAACCTTGTCTGGGGGTGGGGGGATCCTATTACAGAAGATAAAATGTCCACAGGTGTACTCTCTAGAATAAGGGCAATGGCTGCATTCCTGGGGGTTAGTGTCATGCCAGACTTTTCTCGATCATCTAATCTAATCCTCATAACCACCCTTTCAGTTAGAACCAGTTCATAAATTCTCAGACAATGAAAACAAAGTGCAAAGTGAACAGGGGATGTGCTTCAGGGCAGTAAAGCTAGGACATAGCAGCCCTCCCCCCATATACAATGTGGGTGTACATTTGGGGGCAGGTCTCACTTTGTGACACAGAGTAACTAGAAAGCCACCAAGTAGCAAGCTGTCCTTTAACTATCGGAAATCCAACTGCCTCAGCCTCCCAAGTAGGTACCATCATGCCCCGTTGGACAGTAATTTTCATTTTTTGAGAGAGAGTCTCATGTAGCTTAGGCAGGCCAGAACTTGCTATAGAGCTGAAGCTGCCCTTGAACTCCTGATCTTCCTGCCTTCACCTCCCAAGTACTGGGATTACAGTAGGTGCCATCATGACCAACTAATATGGAGTTTAATATGCAAGCAAGCCCACGTGGGTTCCTTAAAAAGTGTCTCTTGGTATCATAACATTGACTTTTTATTTAAAAAGGGCATCTTCCCCTTTGGTTTTTGTTTCTTGCTTTTGATTTTCCTTAGTTAGCAGAGTCTTTTTGAGGAATTCAAAGAGAATACATATTGGTGTGATTAGGAGAAAGAGCAGTAGCATATGTATTTCTCCACCCCACCAGCTCCAGATCCAAACTTGTGTGTGGTAACAAGCAAGTCCTTGATATACACAGATCAATCTAAATTTGAAACAAACAAACAAAAAATCAAAGTAGTAAATAGTAAAGCTAGTCTCCTCTTTCTTACACCCACCAGACATTATCACCCCCAATTAACCATTTCCTTCACTAGAAGGCTATAAAAATTAGGAGTCCCTTCCACCATCAAGACCTAAAATGCCTGAATTTTGTAAAACACTAGAACTTTCTATGCCACCAATTCAGGACTCGTGGCTGTGCTCACTAACAGATGTTTCCTTGGAGGTGGAGGCAGAGACCGACCAGACTGAACTCCAAGAGGGGTGGGGAAGTCCACAATGACACGACAGCCCTTTGTACTTTCCAGGTTCCACCCTACTCCGTCATCCTAAGGAAGTGGTCACCTTAACCCTGTGTATCAAAACAACACTGCCAGCCAGCCACATGCTAAACGTTATGAGGCACAGTGAGGGCGGGTGGGGACACTTACGGGAGAAAAACTTGGAGGGGCGGACCTCAACCTCCAAAGGGATGAAGGTGAACTTTGGTGGACTTCCTTAGGAACATAGAAAGCTGGTAGCCAGGGCAGAGAACTTTTAGCTTTACTGGACTGGGAAACGGGATGCCACCAAAGGACAATGGGGACCAGGATCCAACAGGTCCCCCAGCCTTGAAGAACACTCAAGACAAGGTCCATGGTGGGGAGAGTCCTTCCTTCCCAGAGCCCAGAACATTTAGTGTTCTGACCCCTAGACATGCTTCCCCCTGGGTCTAGGTGTCTGTAGGGTTCATTCACCCTTAGCTCACGGGAGTCAGAGTGTATGCCTCTCCAGCTTTCTCAGAGCCCAACTATCCAACGGTCAGACACGCTTCCACTCCCTGCTCCATCCACTCCACCTTGTCTGTGATTTGGGGTCAAGGTGCTCTGGTCTCCAGACCTAGGCACCCCCAGATGCCATGAACCAGCTCTCTCTCTGAGCCCCCAGGTACTCTGGTTCTGGACACCCCTAGAGGCCCATACCCCACTCTTCTCTCTGCCCCCAGATGCACTGGTCTCCTATCCTAGACATCTCCAGATGTCCAAGCCCCAGCACTCTCTATGTCCCCAGGTGCTCTGCCCCTTTGGGTTCTATACATCCTCCAGATGTCCACGTCCCACGTCCTCCCTGCGCCCCTAGGGCCTCTGGCCAGGCTCTCACTGGACCCAGTACTCGGTTGCCAAGCCCCTCGTGTGCACCCCCTCTTCCGCCCCTCGCTGGCGAAGGTTGGGGAGCGGCGGCTGCCAGGCCCACAGTGCGACGTGTCACAGGCCGGGCGGCTCCTCCCACGGCCGTGGCCACACCGGGGTCCAGCGAGCCGCGGGGTCCCGAGCCCGCCTGCGGCCGTTACCTTGTTAGTGGGCACCGAGCGCAGGCGCTTGAAGATGGCCAGGATGTCCTGCTTGCTGGGGTCCCCCATGGTCACCGAGAACCGAGGTGAGGCAGTCCCCGACAACCGGGAAGAGACAAGGAGAAGCGGTTGCCGCCTCCCGGAGACCGAGGGGCGGGGCTGCGCGTGACGAAGGCCACGCCCCGCCGCGCCCAGGCTCCGCCCACAAAGCGGGCGCACGCGCTGTTCTCCCTCCCTCTGACGCTCCAGCAAGCACTCTTGAGTTGCAGCCTGGAGGCCGGGTGTGGCAGGCGCATGTGCGAAAGCTCGCGCACGGGTTCTGAAGTCTTTAACTCACAAAGCTAGTCAGGGTCGTGCAGTGTGGAGCAGAAACGCTAGGCTTTTTTGCGCAGGGAGCACCGCGCTTACCCACCGCACTCGCCAGCATCTCGCTGCCGGCTCCTCCCACGGCCACAGTGTCACATCCTTCCCACAGGGTGGCAGAGCCAGCGGGTCCCCTCCTCACGGGATCCTGGAGAGAAGCAGTGGAGGAACGTTGTACTCTTTCTCAGCTCAGGCCAAGCCCTGAATGAAAGTCTGCTGGAAACCGCTGTATCATTTCTTTCCCCTCTCTCTAGTGAAGCTAAACTAGTTTAGAACCTACTGTGTAGTCCCCAGGCTGGACTTGAACTGGAGATCTTCCTGCCTCAGCTTCCTGCGTGCTGGGATTACAGGTCTGCACCATGCCACACTGCTTTGGTAATCTTGTAACTCTACGTTGTCTGTTCTGTCAATGAAGAGAGAGTGCCCACCTCTAGGCATCAGGTTCTGTCAGGATCAGAACTAAGAAGTCTAGAAAGACCAGAAACATGACCGTTTAGTGCTTGGGACGCCTTCTAAACCTTGGATAACGTTAGTATCTAGAAGATTTGAGCTTGGGAGCAGCAGGTTCCTCTTTTACAAGGGTCAGCGTGGAGCAGCTGGCAAACATGGCCTCAGGTAGGGCACAGTGGAAGAAAAACAGGTTTTGGTGTCAAGTGCAGTGCCCCAGCTTCTTCCTGGTTCAGCTGGCAGCTTCTTAACCAGGCAGCTTTAGTCATTTCCTAGCAATCACTTTCATGAGGGAGTTGGAGACCAAACATGTTGACCGGAGGGAGCAGCACAGCAGTTTCAGTGACCTTATGGGAAGGGACTTGGTGTGAAGGTAGGAATACTCTCCTACCTATCTGCACACCCTCGGGGAAGTTGGGACCTCACAAAGGCTGTGCATTCATCAACCCAGAGCTGGACTAAAACAACCCCCAAACCCACAAGGATCAAAGGAGACAGCTGAAAGGAGACCCAGACAGGGTGGGAACAGTTGTGTGTCAGGCCTCTTTGTTCAGGATGGAACTCAAGGCCTTGCATATGCTAAGCAAGCACACACTGCCCAGTGAACCACATTCCTGTTCCAGTAGGGTCTGCTCAGCCATGTTCTCCCATCTCTCCTACAACTTCGTCTTTCCCATGCAATGCTCCTTGCCATCTCTCTGGCCCGGTTCTGCATGCTGTCAGTTCCACATCCCTTCTCTAAATAGTGAAACAGTCATTTCCCCCACACACTCCCATTCACTGTTCTCCCAACTGCTGACTGTGAATTGTGTAGTTGAACCGCTGATGCTTTTTAAACTACATTTCATTTGGAATGTGTATGTGCATGCACACGTGTGCCATAGAGTGCTTGTGGACATTAGAGGACACGTTTAGGGACTCATTCTTTTTTCCCACCATATGGCTCCCAGGGATCAGGTCTTCAGGCTTAGTGGCAAGGGCTTTTATCCACAGAGACATCTCACAGCCTTCACTGGTGTCTCAAGTGTGCATTCCCTTAATAACTGACTCTACCTACTGTCTATCACATTCGGAGGTATTTTCTCCCTTCTTTTTGGGGTACCAGAGACTAAACCTGGGGCCTCACACATACTACGCAAATGCTCTACCATTGAGCTACACCCCCAGGCCTCAGCCATATTTTCATCATGCAACAGCCCTTATTTTTTACCTAGTTACACAGCATTTCATAGAACTCTACATTTAAGACTCCTGGTCACCTTCTGGATGTCCTTCTCACTCTTCTAAGTAGCTCTCCAGAAACCCATCTCGGACAGCCATGCAAAGCTTCTGTCCCTTCATGCCCATGTCCAGTCACACACTGACTTCTGGCCCTTTTACTCATCTTCATCCTCAGCCTCTCTCTTTCCTCCTCATTACTCACTCATGTGATGAGCTCTCCTTCCATGCTGTTCCAATTCCTGGTGCCATTGCTTTCTCCATGGCTAGCCAGCTCTTTGGCAGGCCTGTTTTGTTCTCTGCAAGTTCAGATGCTACCAGTGTGGCCAGACTGCTGGAACCCACCACCTTCTCTTTCTGAACATAGTAACTGTGTGTCTTCCCTTGAGTTAATCCCATAGCAACGGGCACAACCCGATTTCCTCTCCCTTGTATTACTGATAAATTACTCCTTTCTTTAGTGGTATTTTCTCTCTCCAAAATTTCTCCATGGGGTGGAAATGCTGAGGCTAGACACGTGTCATCTGTTAAACAGAGATGACAGGTTGAAAGTAATCAGAGAAGATAACCAAGTCTTTTTTTTTTACCTCTCAAGTGACCTAAATCCTTGGCCACCGTGGACGTTCATGGGAATGGTGGAAGGCTCTGTTTACATCTCTTTCTCCATTTCCCTCCTTCAGGGTAGCTCTTCTTTGTCTGGCGCCACCACTCTCAAATGCTGTCACTTCTTCCAAAGAGAGTTCATTCCAAACATTTCAGCTGCTCCTTGCCACAGGCACTTTACTATCCAGTTTTATGCGTCTAGGTTCACTAGGATTGCACTCAGACACCACCACCATATTTAGTCCTAACCATGACCGAGTCTGAGACTTTTGATGTCGTCTAAGTAATCTTCATGGTGAAGTTCCTTTTAGATCCCACCATTACCACTTGCTCAGTATCTGCTTCTCTAGCCATCTTTCAGCTAATGGCTGCAAGTCCACCTCTGCCTCTTTGGTTTTGCCCTAAACATGCTTTTAATTCCACCCTTTCCCCCAAAGGATCTAAACTGCAGATCTCTGTCACCCCTAGGTGGACCATCAATATCCCTCTTGACTTCTAGCTGTCCTTCATAACACTCCAGTGACAATTTCAGCATCACTCAACATGTTTAATCAGTGGTACTCAGTTTTTCTACCCACATACCCTAAGTTGACTGTTCTCCCATTTGCCAGTCATCTTCTCTCTTTAAAATCCATTTGCTGATGACCACAGAGGTCTACAGAATTTCCATCTGCAATGCTTACCAGTTTAAAACAAGATAAATTTTTATATTTATTTTTGTATATGATTGTTTTGCCTGAATGTGTGTATACATGCATCATGTGCATGTCTGCTGCCTCAGAGATCAGAAGGTATCAGGTCCCCCATGCCCTGGAACTGGAGCCACAGTTGGCTGTGGGCCACCACATGAGTACTGGGAACTGAATCCAGGTCCTCTACAATCACAGCAAATGCTCTGCAGCCCCTTAGTTTAAATATGTATGATTGTCTATTGTGTGGTTTTATACATAAGGATAATACCTGTAGAGACAGAAGGCATCAGATTCCCTAGAGCTGGAGGAGTTACAGGTAGTTGTAAGCTGCCCAATGTGGGTGCTGGGTACCAAACTCAATATATTCTCTTAACTGGTCAGCTACCTTTCCAAACCCACAAAATCCCTTATCATCCATAAATACTTTTTTTCTTTTTCTTTTCTTTTCTTTTTTTTTTTTTTTTTGGTTTTTCGAGACAGGGTTTCTCTGTGTAGCTTTGCGCCTTTCCTGGAACTCACTTGGTAGCCCAGGCTGGCCTCGAACTCACAGAGATCCACATGGCTCTGCCTCCCGAGTGCTGGGATTAAAGGCGTGCGCCACCACAGCCCAGCAAAAAGATTCTTATGGAGCTACAGCAATTGCTCATTGGTTAAGAGCCCTGGCCGCTCTTCCAGATGACCTGGGTTTAATTTCCAGCACCTACTTGGCAGCTCACAACCATTTGTAACTATAGTCCCAGGGGATCCAACACCCTCCATGGGCACTGCAAACACATGGTGTACAGACATACATTCATGCAAAACACCTACATGCATAAAATTTTTTATATAGATCATACCTGTACATTTCTCCATATTGCTTTGCCTACTTAATTTCATTTTTTTTTTTCTGTCTCTCTCAGTACTGGAAGTTAAACCAGAGTTCATTTGTTTTCATCACAGTACTAGGGTGGTGAAGACGAGTTTTGTATTAGGTTAGAACTTTCTTCCTTAGACAAAAGAGGGAGATGTGGGGGTGGTTGTCTGTACTTTACCCTGAAGTACCGCCGCTAGTAGGCAGCAGGTAACTGCCTAGGTACCTGCCTCCTGAAATGGGGACCCCTTAAGACCTGAGATGAGTACATGCTCAATCTCTCTTGGCTACCTCGTGGCCTTGGATGCTGGTCTGTGGATCAAGGCAGAGTTCTCCTGAGAACTGTGTTGAACCGTGCCCCACCCCTCCTGGATTCTGCAACCAACTCCTTTCTGCTTGTTGTGAGTTAACCCAGAATAAATCCCTTTGATTATCAAATAGACTCTGTGGAATTTCCCCATTAAGAGTGTCTGAGTGGTAGTCACTGGTGTGCTTACCTCACAATAGTTTCTTTGATAAACAAGGGTTTATTTCTAACTCAGTTTGGTACAATGTACACAACATAATATGTAAACATACAGTATACATGTAGATATATAATATACACCTTTACATTCATATAGATAGAAAAAGATTAGCCATATGTGTTAGTATCTACTGTTGTGCCCAAATACTTGATACAACTGAAGTGAATAGACTTATTTTGGCTCATGGCTTCAGTCCATGTTTCTTTGGCCTCATCACTGTAGGCCTGAACATCATGGAACACTTGGCAAAGCAGACTGCTTACCTCATGATAGAAAGGAGACTGGGTTAAGATACACCCCTTCCAGGGTACTCCTCCAGTGTCCCACTTAGTGCAAACAGGCCCCATGGTCTAACTGCCCATTCAAATATGAAATAATTAACAGACTAATCCACTGATGTCATCACTCTTACGATCCAATCATTCCCCAACAGTACCACTAGCTGAGGAACCTTCCACCTATCAGAGCTTTGGGGGGACATTTTATACCCAAACCCTAAAACCACAAGGTATGGGATAACTGGCCACAAGTGTCACACAAAGTTCCACTGATAATGCTTCCTTGACCCAGGGACTAACCATGGCTGCACTTGAGCTGCTGTCTGGCTAGCCCTTTATAAAGCAGTCATTTCCTAACACCTTTCCTTTTGGCCAAATATGCACTGGCTCTCAGTCAGGTGCCTTGGTTCTTGTTAGATCAATTTTGGGGCATATTATTGAATTTTGAATTACTCTGAGGTGGCTGCCACAAGGTACTGACTTTTGTCTATCTTTTCTCCCTGCTGCCCAGGGTCTGAGGTCATCCTCCCTGAAACTTTGTGTCTTCCCTCAGCTGTCTGGATCACAAGGTCTGTAGGCCTAGGGGTTTGTCAGAGGAGGGTCCTGGTATGATTTCATAAAGGAGTGGGTAAAGAAGTCTCTTTTCCTCCCTTCAAGAAAATGCAGACCCATTGTCCAGCCAACTGGCCATCTAATCTAAGTTATACTGATGTCGGGCATTGCAGTAAGTTCTTTTTCTTGAACCTCTTGGGTCTAAATGAATGTCAGCACCCAGACACCCATGGGGTGATTCCCAGGCCTACCCTTTAACCAGGAGACCAAAAAAGCAGTAACATGTGAACATGAGAAGCAACTAGCACCTCAGGGCTCTCAGAGCTGCTTTTCATGGCATCCCTGGAAGGGCTAGGATGGGACCTGCAGACAGGGTGTGAGAACTGGAATTATAGGTGCTCACAAAACAAAGCCACACCAAATCAGATATTAGAAGCCAAAACCAAGTGTGAGAGGGCGTTGGACATGAACAGAGCACATGCGGTGCGAGTGGTTAGTCCTACCTGACGTCTCCCTTCCCTTTTCTTCTTTATACTTTTGCAGACAGGTATCACTTTGTAGCCCAAGCTGGTCTGGAACTCACTATGTAGCTTGGGTTGGCCTCAACCTGGCAATGCTACTTCTACCTCCTAAGTGCTAGGATTGCAGGCATGAGCCACTAGACCAGTTCAGACGAAAATTTCAGAAGCCAGAGTCTACTGGAATAGAGTCAGCAGAACAAAAAGACAAAGCCTATAGATTGTTAGTGCTGCAGCCAAGCAGCAGTCCAAAGGGGAGATTAAGCCAGAGACAGCTGGTGAACACTACAGAATACAGGACGGATGAGCAAAGGAGGTTGCATTCTGGTGAGCAGGGGTACACACTGTAGACTGTCAAAGAAGAGCCTACTGGCTGAAATCAAAGCTCAGGTTCAGGCAGGTTCAGGCAGCCACAAGGCAAATTTGCACCAACTATCACCAGGGCTGGTCCTCCTCTTCTTTAGCACTCTAAGAATCCCCTTGTGGTCATCAAAAATGTCAGCAAATGGTTGAGGGGTCTTTTGCTCAATGCAGATAAAAGTAAAAAATGTCGAAGTGTAGGTTTCTTCTTGCTAGCAGTTCTGCATTGCTGCTGCCTCCGATAGAGGACAAAGCAGAGAGACAGACTGGACAGCCAGCCAGGCAAACAAACAAACAAAAGCTGTTGGCTAATACTGTGAAGAACCTAAGAGGGCAAAGATGAGAACAGACCCACTTTTCTTTCCTGGGAGACCTTCAGTGTTAATGCCTGTACCCTGGAAAGTCCACAGCTCAAAGGATGAAACACTGAGTATTTTGATTTTCATTCTAAATTAGCCAATGGTATTCTCGTTTTTTAAAAATTCCTAACTTAAATGTGGAAAAAGGCAGTCAAAACTCAATATACTCTCGACAAAGCAGGTAAGAATCAGGTTTTGCTATCGAAACTGTCTCTACCAGGAACTGAACAAAGCTACTTTCAGCTCCAGCACAGCTACTGAGCTGTAGGACTCTGGCAGATGCAGTGACTGACTTCAGCTTCAGTTTCCTCATCTGTGAAATGGGGACAGTTATTCCTACTTGCTAGGGAATAGGCAACATTCAGAGGCTGAGACATAAGCATGCGCTCAGGAAGCAAGAACAATGGAGAGTAATATTCTTTCATGTGATGATATGAAAGCAGCCATTAGTTCAATGTCACCAACTATGGGAAGCTGTCCTGTCCCCTAAGTGAACATGAGATGTCAGGCACGCTTAGCCCTGCATTTTGCTAGCTGGCATCACTCTCTAACCTGCCAGCTGGTCTGTCAGTACCTGGCCTGGAGTTCTGCACAGAGAATCTCAGGCTGCTGATTTGTCTCTGTTGGTAACAAAAGCAGGGAAGCTTGCTGCTGTCTGGCAACACAGGGTGAGCATGGGAGGCTACACTGGCCTGTAAAGCAACAAGGGACAGGCTAGCCACTCCCAGGAGTGTCTGGCAGGTGGACAGTTACTTGGCAAGTACCTGTAGAGTGAGGTCCTTAGCTTTTTAAGTAGCAAGGAAACTATTCAAACACAGTAGTATAGTATAAATCAGGAAATTAGCCATCAAGAGTGACTAAGTGAGATTCTTTTCTGATGACTACTTGTAGTGACAGTTTATCTATAGTTTGTACCTGCTTCTTCATCTTGATCGTGTATACACACACACACACACACACACACACACACACACACACACACACGACAGCAATAACAGCTTTTAACACAGCCATGGGAGGTTTTGAGGAAATGAAGTGGTGTCGAGGTTTCAGAAAGCCCAGAGTCCTCAGAAAAGAATCTGAAAACGGGAGTCTTCTGCATGAAGGCCACTTGGAGCAATGCGGTCATTAGCACTCACTCTACTTGTAGGCAGAAGCAGCAGAGTGCACCGTATGACGTACAAACAGGAAAGGCTTGCCAGCTCCAGAGGCCAAGGAAGAGTGAATCGTACCTCCACCTGAGGCTGCAGATGGAACACTGAAGCGGCCATGTGCTAATGGACGCTCTGAAGGTTAATCAGAGGCTGGGGAGGTGTGCTGAGCACTACCATAGTACCTGCTTCAGGAAGAGTACCATGGACTTCTCCTGTGCATCCTTGAACACCCTTCAGTTGTTAGAGACACGTATGGAAAGCTCTGCAATAAAAAGGTATTCCCAGAATCCAGCTGCCCCTACGCCCAGGAAGTTCCTGTCACCAAACAAAACTGGAATCACAAAAGCAATAGATTAGCATGGCATGGAGGGTAGGGTACGCAAGCCTGGGTAAATGTGGTCTCTAAGCCTGAGCACACCTGTCAAGTGTTCACTTTCATCATGTCCTAGGGATTTAATACATTCTGTCCAGAGACCAGTTTAAGCAGGACCAAACTGCTCTTAATCTATCCTTTTACCTTATTGCCCTTCCTACAGATATCCTTGACAAAGAGGCTGCATGGACAGACTAGGAATGTCTAATCCATGTAGCTTTGTGTGGGTTGCTTAAGTCTCAAAATACTATGAAGCAGGAAGTATTCTCATTTTCTGATAATGAAAGTGAGGCTCAGGACCATTTGTCCTTAGGACAATGACCTTGTCTCTAAGGTACCACAGCTGCTGGGGCCAGATCTAGGCTAGAGTGGTGCACAGCACAGCCCTCCCCACTGACAAAATGAACACAGGCATGCAGTGAACAAAGAAGGCAGCTGTGCTCACAACTATGCCACCAACGTAGATGTATACTTGGGATCCAGGACACTGAGTGTCAGTGTCACCATCTCTCACCTGTATCTACCTGCGTGGTCCTTGCTCCGGGGAGAGGCAGAGCAGGCATAGAGTGACTTGCCATGGAGAAGCATAGGAGCTGGACTGGACTTGGAGAATGCCAGGCTCCAGAACTTCTGCTCCCACATTTGGGATCTGGGAGGCCTGAGAAGAGTGGGGCACGTGGGTTGCACAGAGGTGGGCTGGAGACAAAGCTCTGTCTGTGGCAATTTTTACACAGACCAAGGACAAGTATGAGAAGGCCCTGAAGGAACTTGACCAGACCACGCCCCAGTACATGGAGAACATGGAGCAGGTGTTCGAGCAGTGCCAGCAGTTTGAAGAGAAGCGTCTGCGCTTCTTCCGGGAGGTTCTGCTGGAGGTTCAGAAGCACCTGGACCTGTCCAATGTGGCTAGGTAAGCTTCCCTGAGGCAGAGAACTCATCAGTGTGAGTCACAGGGAGGCTGGGGGTGGGGCGCTCACCCACAGGGCTTTGCACACCACATTCCGGAGGCCCAAGAGGGCCATGGAAGGCTCCATGCTGCCAGCTCCAAAGGGGTCTGGACAGGAAGGGAAGCTGTCTGATCTGGTGCCACAGCCAGGACCAGCCAGACCCGGCATTCTGGAAATCCACCTGCACCGGTGCACCACTGGCCAGGCCTCGTGTCTTCTGCCCCCAAGGACAGTCCCTTGTAGAGGTCCTCTCTTCCCTGCTGCCAGCTTGACCGTTGACATCTTAGTGGCTGTAGTCCTGGGGAGGCCAGGCAGCAAGACCATCTCCAGTTTGACTCGTGACACAGCGTGCCTGCATCAGGAGAGAGCCAGATAACGGGACAGAGACAGAAATCCACTTCCTCCATCCTTCTGGCAGAAGCGTTGAGAAATGAATGTCAGGTCAAAGCTTGTTGTCAGTAGAAAATGACATTCCTTTTGTCTCTTCTAAAAAGATGGAAAGCAGTCATTGCACAGGGGCTCTGCTGTCATTTCATCTCTGTGACAGCCTGGAAAGTAGGCCGAATTGTCCCCATCTTCCTGTTGAGGAAACTGAGCTGCTACACAGCTTTTAGGGGACAGGGACAGGGACAGGGCTGGGACTGTGTCCTGCTCTTCTGTGTATGAGGTACCTTCCACTGTTTGTACTTGGCTCTGGCAAAGGCCTGAATCTCTATGTTCCAAGTCACCTCTGGGGTACATGGTGCAGTGGCTCCTAGGGCTGCTGTGACAGAATCTGGGTGGCATGGCAGACACCGAGGGACGCTCATCCCTCAGTTCTAGAAGACAGAAGTCAGAAACCTCGGTGTCGTCACACTCCCCACTGAAGGCTCCAGGCAGGTCCTTCTGCCTCTTCCAGCTTGTGGGTCTGCCACAGTCCTCAGCTTTCCCGACATCTGACCACTTCTCTCCAGGCCTCTGGCCATCTTTCCCTGAGTATCTAGGGTAGATTTCTCCTTCTTTCTAAGGACAGCAGCCCTGCCGCACTGGGGCCATTTTACTGAACCTGTTTTAAGCTGTTCACCTCTAAAAGACCCTGTTTTCAGAAAAGGTCACAACCTGAGGTTAGGACTTCAGCTATTGTATTTGGAGAACACAATTCAATCCTTAGAATAGGTATTATACCCACTCAGCAGAGAAGGAAACTGAGGCTCAGAAAAGGAGAAGAACCACCTATGTGGACAATAAGTGATCTATCAGGTCCAGCCTAGACCCGTGTTCTTGGTCGTAGGAGGCCGGACTGGGTCTTGTAGTTCTGGCCTCCTCCCATACTACCTTTCACATAGGGAGGAAAACGTCCAGCTCTCCTGAGAGAAATGGGAGGAGGAGGCACTCTGACATTCTCCTCTAAAGGCTTCTTCCTCAATATGACCTGACCCAGTGGGACTGCACAGTTGCACCCACAGAGCACACCCAGGATTTGATGCAGGGCAAGTCTCAGTGTGCCCCTGGTTTGATACAAAGCTTATTTGTTGGTGGGTCCCAGGTTCTAGAGGATGGTGTCTGCATCTGTACATGTGACACCAGGGAATGGCGTCCCTGACGTGTGTCTGGGAAACTGTGTGGCTGCAGAGACTATCATGCAGGCTCCAGGGCCTGCTGTGGCTGTGAGGAATGGTGGCTGGGCCCTGCTTTTATAGAGCTTTCTATCTGTGATTTAGCTACAAAGCCATTTACCGAGAGCTGGAACAGAGCATCAAAGCAGCTGATGGCTTCCGCCAAGCCCTGCCTGACTGTAGCCCAGATAGCAACAGACCTGCAAGGCTGGCCCAATTATGTCCTGGCTCCCCCTGCCTCTCTACACAATGATGGCCACCTGTCAGCCACTCTGGGTGTGAAGTGAGTGCTGGGAAAGAGGGTACAGAAGGTACTCCAGCCTGTAGTTCTGGCTTCCTGGTCCTGCAGCTCACAGTTGTCCGAAGAGCCTGTGCTTTTACCAGTGGTCTAGGTGTCTCGACTGCTTTCCTTATTCCCGTAGGAACCAGCACTGTCATCCCCGCTACCAAAGGAACTGTCTCTCATCTCCATGCGGCCATCAACACACCTGTAGAAATAAGAAGGCAGGGTGATGGTGGGCTGTTTACTTTTGTTCCTAATCAGGGTCTCTTGTTTCTGGGTATGGGGCACATGCCTCCCCAACCCAGGCATGTGCTGAGATAGATAACATCCACATGATGTGGCCAATAAACAGGAACAGATCTGAGGTGTCACTTCCAAGGTCTTTAAAGTGACTGTTCAGCCCAACCTATCTTCTCTTTGGGGGCTGTAGGAAAGAGGAAGTGCAATATCATAAGGTGAATAAGACCCTTACTGGTCTGGAGTTGGAGTGCTACACAGAAGACAGGACCTCCAGATCAATGGGCCTCAACCTTCCTAATCCTGCAACCCTTTAATACAGTTCATGTTGTGGTGCATCATTCACAAGATTATTTCATTGCTACTTCATAACTGTAATTTTGCTATTGTTATGAATCGTAAAGTAAATATCTGATATGTAGGACAGCTGACATATGAACCAATGCTATAGATAGTCACATGCACCCAAAGCTGACTTGCTAGACACAGGGATAAGCTGCTGTGTGCTGAGCCCCTGAGACTTGAGAATGCTTATCATAACATGACCTGGCCTATTTGCACAACACAGATGTCCCTCAAGTCATAGACTTTACTTTCTTCTAGTAATGTTACAGATTCTCTTAGAAGCTTCTGGCTGCCGATCTCTTCCCTGGTCAACATGTTTAATATGAATGATGTAAATGTCACTCACTGACTTCCTGGAGTTGGATACAAAGCCACAGACCACTGATCCCTGGACCCTTCTCTAGTGCTCTTGCAGTGTGGTCTAAAAATATCCTTGAAGAGATGCTGGACCTCTGGGTTGGTTTTCTCCTTGTCAGCTGAACATCATTAAGCAAGGTATCACTCAAAGAACAGCACTCATGCTAGCATTCAATCTGCAGACAAGGGAAAAAGATTCCCCAAGAATCTGAAGCACTGTTAGCCAGGTGGGACAGAGGAAAGATAGATGTCCATGAACTGTGATGATGATGCCATGACAGTCTGCGATACAAACAGAGCCCAGAGAGATGTGGATTTCAAGGGGATCTGAGGAGAGAGAGCCCACAGCTGAGGGTTTAAGGCAAGGAAGGGTGATGGGAGGGAATGCAGAGGTCTTAAATAATTTTGTCCCGAGTAAAAACTGGAAGCGAGGCAAGCACCAGGATCCATGTTACAAAGGGTCACATGAAGATGGACATGCCAGATCAGAACAGAGAGCCGAAGCCAGACAAGAGACCACACCTGGAAGAACTAGGTTAGGAACCAGGTGAGCCAGGAGCGTGGTGGGGGTGCTAATAACAAACACATTCTTTCCTGGTCAAAAAAAGCAACAGAGGGAGACAAGCCCAATGTCTGTAGCAAACAGGGAATTTCACAAGAAGCATGGAGAGAAAACAGAACTAAATGTGGCTGTCTTTTCTGGCAAGAAGGACATTAAGAACATGTCTGTTACACTATTCTCATCAACCCAAGTGAAGATGTGGTATTCAAAGCATCTCTGGTTTTAGCTAGAAACTCACTAAATGCTCCTTTGCAGCTGAATGGCTCAGCACCTAGGCCCTGGCTCTAACTGAAGAACAGAGACTAGAAATCTTGTTCAAAGAATAGAAACCAGGACAACCAAGGGAATGGAAATAAAATCAGAGAAGGGTTCCAAAGGAGTGAGTGGTGGCTGACCTTCACATGCTTCAGGGCTTATCTTTAAGGGCCCAGGAAAAGGACTAAGACCAATTCAGTGGCAAATTTACAAGCTATTCAGTAAGTACTTTCTAGGGGTCAGAACAATGGTAGGGGAAACAGGGCAGGGGATAGTTCCTGTCCCTGTTCATGAGGCTTGCAAACTAGTTCACAGGAGAAGCTCCTTTGGGTTCAGGACCCCATAGACTTGCTCTGAGGGAGGCAAAAGTCTTAAGAGAGGCTGGTAGGCCCTTGGAGGGCCCAGAGGAGGTACCAACCCTATAAGAGGTGGGGGTGGAGCTGGGGGCTAAAACCTCCGGGCTCTTTAAGACTGTATTCTGGCATGGAAGTGTGCATCACTCTAAGGAACAAACATTCTTCATTTATATGAGCTAAGAGCTTATTCTGGAATGTAGGGGGCATCAGGCACCTTTCAACTACCCTAGAGAATATCACCTTGCATGGGCGCCCCGAGCAGTCCACACATAGGGACTTTCTACTTCTCATTCACTCACAAGAGCCTCTCTGTGCCCTGGCACCCTGTAGGGGATACCTAGTCACTCACAGGCAACACTATGCCAGCTAGCCTGCACAGCCATCAGTCCCATGCCAGGACTCAGCAGCTCTCCCCATCACTGACCTTCACCTTGCGTGGGCTCTGATTTCTGGGTCCCATTTCTCCATGAGCTTTCCTTCATGCTAGCCCTCACACTGCACCTTCCTCACCTCTGAACACATCCCTGCAGGTCCCTGGGGAAAGCCTTCAATAGCACACTGTCCTGTTGTCAGTCACCCCCCCCCCTACCAATGGCCATTTGGACTCCATGGGGCTCAGCAAACAGTCCAGTTTCATTATTCTGAATGCACTGTTATAATAATGCATCATTTATAATTTGGAAATAATGGAATTCACTATAAAAAGCCATGCAAGGATATGTCCCCTGGCTTAATAGAAACAGCATTCTTCCATAATTCATAATACGCAAGTCCTAATGGCTGATGAATAATTTGGAAGCAGTAAAAGCACTCTGTGGTACTGACATGTGGCTTTCAGAGTGTGTTCACCTCACCTGCCAAAGCACCTACCCCAACCCTGCTCTGTCACTGTGGTCATCAAATGAACTAGAGGGATGTTTCTGTCCCCAGATAACCTGCGGGTCACCATCTACATGGCACCAAAATCTTGCTGCTCTACATCTAAACACCACTTACCCCCAGGTTTCAAACTGAAATTGGTCCTTGGCCAGAGGCCTTTGGGGCTGACCCTTCTGTTTGAGCCAAGAAGAAAGAAGTTCCTGAAAGCTCATATAAAGGTTGACCCTGACTGCAGACAGTACCATGTTATGGGGCCCTGCACAGAAAGTTAGTCCAGTGCCCATTATGTCCCCTCTGTCAAGGATTCAAAAGCTTCTATGACACTCTCCTTGCCACTATGATAGTGTGCCCTAGCATACAGATCAAGCGACTGTTGATCAAACACACTGAAACTGTGAGCCAAATGAAATGCTTCTCCTTATACTGTCTCTGTGATATCTGGCCCACCACAATGACAAAAAGAACACACCTTTTTATGTAGCAGCTCCGCTCTTGCACGCCAAGTCAGATTATGTACAACTATTTTCAAAGCAGTATACTAAATTATGGCAACAACCACACTGCCAATTTCTGGATGAAAGGGGGAAAAAAGGAGATAGTATGTGTAGTGGGATTTGACTCAGCCTTAAGATGGAAGGAAAATTTGTCCTGTTCCACACAAGCATGTGGCGTGATAACAAATACTTGAAAGAGAATTAAGATGTTAAACCACATGTTACGAACATTTATCCAAAAAGAAAAAGCTGGCACAAATAAACTTGCATCAGCAACTAAATCTGTCAAAATTTTAAAGATACAAGGGCATTGGCTGCACATTCCAAACATTTTGCGACCACAGTCTCAGACAAAATAGGATAGCCAAAAATCTTAAACAAGGAACAACATACAAATATACAAAATCACTTCTCTTTCTTAATAATTACCTATTAAGTTATATGGCTATTTAGCCTACCATATCTTTACAGACTTCTTTAAAAAAAAACAACAACAACAACAAACCAAGCGTGGTGGCACGAGCCTTTAAGCCAGCACCTGGTAGGTAGAGGGAGGTGGAGCTCTGTGAGTTGGAAGCCAGCCCGGTCTACATTGGGAGTTCTAGGACAGCCAGCACTATGTAGAGAGAGCCTGTCTCAAAACCAAACCAAAACAAAACTCACAAAGCAGTGTGACAGAAGTGTAAGTTATAAAACAAGAAAACACATTCTAACTATTGCTAGTTTTCATGCTGTCATGAAAAAGGCCTCATTATCAGTTTTTATCCTATGGGGATAAATGTTCCTTTATGGTAATCACATTGTGTCAATATCCCTTAAGCCATAACAACAACAAAGAACTGCTTCCAGGACAGCCAAGACTGTTACACAGAGAAACCATCTCGAAAAACCAAAAAAAGAAAAAGAAAAAGAAATCGCTCCCACAGTTCTAAACAGCCTGTCTACCAGGTTTATTCCCAGAAAAGAAATAGGGAAACAGGTCAGCTGCTGGAGGAAGTGGCACCAACAGAGGCCTGAGCCCATGTGATGACCTGCAGAAAGCGTCCTAACACGGGCCTAGGCAGCTGATGCAGACCTTGCTGGGCCTCAAGCCTGACTAGGGTCCTTTTACCATTATTTGCCTTCATTTCAGGGGCCCTTTTCCTCCCACTATGGGGCTGTCTGCTCAGAGGGCAGCACCTTTATCTGATACTCAGTGTAGTTTGAATGAGAATATTCCCCACAGGTTCTCATGTTTGAATGTTTGGATTCCAGTTAGTGGAACTCTTTGGAAAGGATGAGGTGTGACTTTGAGTGGGTGTGACCTTGTTGGAGGAGGTTATCACTGGGGATGGGTTCTAAGGTTTAAAAAGCCCACACCAGGCCCCCAATATCTATCTCTATCTCTCCCCCCCCTCTCTGCTGTGGATTAGGATGTAAAGCTCTCAGTTTCTGCTCCAGTACCATGTCTGTCTGCTTCCTGCCATGATCATGGACTACCTTTCTAAAATTGTAAGCAAGCACCCAATTAAACACTTTCTTTTATAAGAATTGCTGTCTTAGCTGGGTATGTGGCACACGCCTTTAATCCCAGAACTTGGGAGGCAGAGGCAGGCGGATTTCTGTGAGTTCTAGGTCAGCCTGGTCTATAGAGCAAATTCAGGGAGAGGCTCTAAAGCCACACAGGGAAAACCTGTCTTGAAAAACAAAAACAAAAACAAAAACAAAAACAAAAACAAAAAAATGGCTGTCTTAGGGTTTCTAATGTTGTAGAGACACCATCACCATGGCAACTCTTATAAAAGAAAACATTTAACTAGGGCTGGCTTACAGGTTCAGAGGTTTACTCCTTTATTATCATGGCAGGAATTATGGCAGCATGTACTACACAGACATGGTCATGGTGCTGGAAAAGGAACTCAGAATTCTACATCTGGATTAGCAGGCAGCAGGAAGAGAGAGAGGCAGTAGGCCTGGCTTGAGCATTTGAAACCTCAAAGCCCCATCCCCAGTGACACACTTCCTCAAACAAAGTCACACCTCCTAATAGTGCTACTTTCTGATGACCAAGCATCCAAATCTATGAGCCTATGGGGGCCATTCCTATTCAAAGTGCCACAGTTGTCTTGTTCATGATGTCTCTTCACAGCAAGAGAACAGTAAGACACCTGCAAAGGTCCACAGTGTCAGAGTAGGTTCATTAGAGTGGCCAGTGGAGCCCAAGCCCTTGGTAAAGAGGGAAGAAAGACCTTCATATTATAAACATGTGAAGTCACCAGGTAAAAGTCAAACAAATCCATCCACTCATGCTTTGTTCTGCTGGTGTCAGTGGGGACCTGGAGGATTATGCTGGGTGCCATACCTGATATGAGGACCCCACCTTCATGTGAACTCTCACAACCTTGTATGGTGTGTACAGAGAACCCCCATCTCTCTTGAGTGTGTACTCTGTACGCTTAATTTCTTAGAAGATGCTGGAGGGAAAGGAACTGTTGCTTGGAGAGCCCTCATCAGACTCTCTTCAACATTAGAGCTTTATTTCTCCCAAATGATCTCCACAAAGGCCTGAGTAGAAAATGGCTCATTTCCCCAGGTTATTAGATGATGAAAGATCCCTTCTTAAGATTTATTTTTTATAACTATACAAATATGTGTATGCATATAAGTATGTGCACATGAGTTCAGGTGCCCAAGGAGACCAAAAAACAGAGGCACTGGATGCCCCTGGAGATGGTGGTACATACAGGTAGGTTGTGAGCAGCCTGATGTACTGGGAACTTATCTTGGGTCTTCATTAAGAGCAGCATGTGCTGTTAACCAGCCCCAATGATGCAAGGTTTAAACCCTCAACTGGCAATTAATCTGTCATTTTACTTGCTATCAAGTCAACATAATACAAAAAGCAAGGGAAGACTTACCAGATAAATCTCTAGTGAACACAGAGTGACCCTGAGCAATTGATGAAAAGAAACATCCCATAGATTATGCTTGTCTGGTTGTGATTTTTGGCACTGCAGTCAAAACACACCTAAAAGAAAATTGTTATATATTGCTAAGAATTAATTTATATTAGCAGGTTGTTTATCTTATACAACACAGTACACAACTAGCTTAACATCTGTCTAACATTCACACTTTAAATTCTGATCATTTAGGAACCATGTGACCTATTCGTCTGGTCCTGTGGCAGCAGGGCTATTCGGTGCTGCCTTCCTCTCATCTTCTGCCTGCTGGTTTTCCCTGTGCCACCTAGCTGGAGCAGGCAGTTCATTTCACCAATAGCTCCTCACTCCAGCATCTCTGTTGCCATCTCCAAGATGGCTGTGTCTCTGATCAGGCAAGCCAAGCTGCTGCTGAAGGTATGATGTGATTACAAGCAGGCCGTGGCTGATAAACAGTACAAAGGCATCATGGGCTACATTATCTGCATCTCTTAAGAGCGGGATGTACTGCTTTCCTGGCCTGGTAACCTGGAGAATGTTGTCCCCTGCTTCCCAATACAAACCCTCAACTTCATGGTCTAGGGTACATACAGGTCTTCCTAGGGGTACGGCCAAGTGAACCCACATCTGGAGCTAGTTTGACAGCAACTGGCCTCTGAAGGAACTCCCCATTTCATCTCCTGGCTAGATACTGCCAGAACCTCCTAGGTAGCTGACACAGAGAAATTAGGCACAGACCCTGCCAGTTGAAAGGTCTGGGGGACTTTGGTGAAGATCACTAAATAGGATGGAATCTGCTGTCTTTAACAAAGCTTTGACATCTCTGTTTAGGGCACCATGATATACTGCATGGTGTAATTTAGTATATACAACACAGCTCAAGGCATGCTGCCTGACCCCAAAGTCACAGACATACCACAATCAGTTAGATGATCACACAGACGGTCATGGCCAGTGTCAGCTCCCATCTTCCTCACAATGGGGTGGGTCCTGATGAGTCTAAGGAGCAATGTCTGAGGTCTTTTACACAGGTATTACCAACTGTTAGAGGAAGTTTTTTGATTGAAATAATGTCTTACTCTGTAACTTAGGCCAACCTGAAACTTATTTAACTCAAACTAGCCTTGAATGTGTGACAGTCCTCCTGCCTCAGCCTCCCCAGTGCTGAGATGATAGGCATGACTCACCATGGCATGCTTAGAAAAAGACTTTCAAAGATAAGGGCTGCAAAGCCTTCTTCAGTGTGGTCCAATGTCTCTGGCATGGGCAGGGCTTTTGTTCTGTTGCTTTCAATGAGCTGAAGAAAGTCACTTAAGTAGGTCCTCTCACCAGAACCAGAACCAGGAGTATGAGAGAATGCTCCACTGTTAAGTACCACAAGTGAGAAATTCCAATCTTGGTCCTGGTCAGATGTCTGGGAAGGAGTCTTGTAAGGAGCTAATTGTGACCATGCTTTATCAATGGCACCTCATTTAATTACCAGGAGAGTAATGGTATCATGGTGGTTCTTCCATCAGGAAGACCTAAGAGTCCAGACATTGTAGGATGCATTATAAATCGCTGGGCAGTGGTGGTGCACGCCTTTAATCCCAGCACTTGGGAGGCAGAGACAGGCAGATCTCTCTGAGTTCGAGGCCAGCCTGGTCTACAGAGTGAGATCCAGGACAGGCACCAAAGCTACAGAGAAACCCTGTCTTGAAAAAAAAAAAAAAAAACAAACAACAACAAAAAAACCCAAACAAACGAATAAATCATGTCTTTCTTTTGTATGTCCTTTGTAAGTAAGTGCCATTTCTTCTTGTACAGCTAAATAATACTTTCAGTCATATCCCATGCCAGGCATTCTGCTATAAAACAATCAAATAACATGAAAATTGTCATCTAGGATTTTAGAAATTTAAATTTTTATTTGTATTTTCTGTGTATGAGTGTTTTGCCTGCATGTATATCTGGGCACACCATGGGTGCCTGGTGCCCATGGAGGCCAGAAGAGGGTTTTGGGTCCCCTATAATTGGAATTACTGAAGATTGTGAGCTGCCATGTTGGTACTGGGAATTGCTGCAGCTGGTACTTAACCACTGAGGCATCTCTCCAGCCTATTTTTTTTTTTAAAGAACTTTAAACATTTCTAATAATATTGGGGCTGGAGAGATGGCTGTTAGTGACACTGGCTGCTATCAGAAGACCTAGGTTTGGTCCTCAGTAGCCACATGCTGGGTCACAATCGCCAAACTCCAATTCCAGGGCATATGATGCCCTCTTCTGGTTTCCATGGGCACCAGACACACAGACATACATGCAGGCAAAACACCCACACATATTATATCTATAAATTACAAACTCTCAGTCGTCAGGTACTTGCTTAGCGTGTTTGAGGCTTTGGCTTTGCACTGGTGTGTGTGTGTGGGGGTTACTCATGGGTCCAGAAAGAGTTATCAGTACAATTACTGTACTGTATTAGCAATACACTATTGCGTATGCAGTATGCACAGTGAAGAGAACTTAGGTCTGAAGCCATATCCTACACTACTTACCTCTAAACCTCCAGTTAGGAACCTAGCACATAAAGGAATGCTGACTAGGAACACAGCACGCGCGCGCGCGCGCGCACACACACACACACACACACACACACACACACACCCAGGACACTGTCCCTTCCCATGCATTGGGCGTGGCTGTATCTCACTTAACAGGCCCTTGGGCATGATTCCTCTGTCCTCTGCACTAACCACTTGGCCTTCCTCCCCCCTCCCCCACTTAGCTCTTGTGCAATTTCTGCCTCGCATTTACCGCGGTGGTCTGGGTGACCAGTAAAATGTGGCAAAAGCGACAGCATAACACTTTCAGGATTCGGTTATTTAAAAGCCCGGAGGTAAACAGCACGGTGGCACACACCAAAAGTGCCAGCACTCAGGAGGCAGAGGCAGGAAGATTGCTAGTTCAAGGCCAAGTTGGTCTACACAGTGGGACACTGCCTCAATATAATAAATAGACACTGACTTCTCTCTTCACTCACGGGCGCGGGCGAGCGCAGTCACTCAGATCCCGCGTGGACGACTTCGGCCGTGGACGGACACTGCGGCTCCGCCGCCTCCCCCGCCCGCCGCGCGGTCCCCAGCTCCCCAGGCGGCCGCTACCTGGTGGCTAAGCGCCAGACGCAGGCGGTTGAAGATGGCCAAGGTGTCCTGACTGCCAAGGTCCCCCATGGCCACCCGAGGGTCCAGAGGCATCGCGCCCCGACCTGGCAGGACGTCCCGAGAAAAACAGAAACTGGGGCGGCTTCCGAGCGACCAACCGCCGACCTGCAGCGGGCGGCGGGAGGCCCCGCCCACGCCCCGCCCACAAAGAGCGCCAGCCACTCTCTTTCCGCCCCTCACACAGGCTGCGCCCCGGCCCCGCCCTCCAGCCCCGCCCCCGGCCCGGCCCACGCGCTCCTGGTTCTGACGTTCACCTTACCGTTGCCAGCTTGGCGCGTGGACGCTGCTCTGGTGCGCCTGTGCCAGGCGCCTCGGCTTCCCCGCCGGGGGCTGGCGTCCCGGAAAGCTGTAGGGTGGCTGGCCAAGGACTCTTCCCCTCACACTGGGTTGTCACTGACTCTTTTTTAGTCTCAGCTGAAGCCAAACCCTGAATCTGTGGTAGAAAATTTGTTTGGTTCTTTTTGTAGATAGCATGTTTTCCGGCGACTGGAGAGAAAGAAGGCTCAGCACTTAGGAGCGCTGAGTGCTCTTCCAGAGAAACTGGGGTTCGATTCCCAGCCACCACATACCAAGGGACCTTACACCCTCTTCTGGCCTCCAAAGGCACTGTACGCTCAGGGGTGCACACTATATATATAGTGTGTGTGTTTATGTGTATGGTTTTTATTTTCTGCCTGTGTGCTTTGCCTGTATATCTGGATAGATAGAAATAGATAGATTAGATAGATTAGATTAGATAGATAGATTAGATAGATATAGATATAGATGATAGATAGATATAGATAGATGATAAATAGATATAGATGAAAGATAGATAGATAGATAGATAGGTGGGGTCTTATGTAGTTCATGAACTCATTATGTAGCTGAGGATGAACTTGACTCTCTGATCCTCCTGCCTTCATAACCTAAGTGTTGGGATGACAGACATGGTGACCCCTGATTATTTTAATTTAAAAAATTTTCATACAATATATTTTGATCATGCCCTCCACTCCAACTTCTCCCAGATCCTCCTCAGTTCTTCCCACCAAACTTTATGTTCCATCTTGGGAAAAACAAAAAACCATGATCCCCAAAACAAAATGAAACAAAAAGTCTGCAAACATACCATTGAGTTTGTTTTCAGTTGGCTAGTCTTGTGTTGACTACTCCTGAGCATGGGTGGGGGCCTTCCCCGGAATGTGCTTGATGCGCCCAATGAGACGTTAATTGTGCGTGTCTGTGTATATGCATGTGGGTACCCTGGGGGTCCTGGAGCTTAGTGAAAAGGAATTCAGATCCTCTAGAAGAGCAGTGCACTTTCTTAAACGGTGAGCCATCTTTCCAGCACCCCAAGCTTAACCAGCACACGGGGCTCCATCCCAACCTTACACGATACCGATAGCCGGAAGGCTGGGACTCTGGAGCAGGTGCCTCTTTTACTAGGGTGAGTGTAGGGCAGTTGGAAAAGGTGGCCTCGGGTAGGGTGTTGTGGTAGAAGTCAGACAGGTTTGAGAGTCAAGTTCAGTCCTGCCCAGCTTCTGTCTCAGTTCAGCTGGCTGCTTCCCAGGGCTCCGGCATTCAGCATGTTCTTCTCTAGAGGTGCCATTTGCTCATCTACACCGTTCTGTTAACCTTTGCTAGAGACACATTTTATTCTGTCTTTGCCCTAGGAAAGGCAACGATGACAATATCAACAACTAGACACAAAACAACAAAGTTCCACCCAAATCTAGCAGACCAAACCAATGGCTTCAGTTAGGGTCATTTGCAGGAGCACTGTGGTGGCGGTGGGGTGTGTGTGTATGTAGAGAATGACCTCCCAGTGAGTGAGCAGCATTCAAGAAAAGCTCCCACCCCAGTAATCACTGACTGCTCCCCTAGCCTCTGGAAGGGACAGGGCTCAATGGGCCTTGAGAAGTTGGAGAGGTCTGCTAGGCCACTAGGCCCTCATGGGGTTGCTGAGTCCTCTCTCCCTTCACCAGGGCCTGTGTCATGCCCAAGGACAGAGTTTGACAGCACATATAAAGGTTTAGGGCTGGAGAGCAATTTCCAGTAAAGTCCTCCAAAGGCCTGTGGCACCACATTTCCACTTCAGAAACAGAAGACTCACTCAGCCTGTCCAATGAGCCAGTCTTGAGGTAAGTGGGGCAGCTGCAGGGAGTGTGTGTTTATAAGCCAGGGCTGGACTTGGTCCAACTGCCACCAGAATGAAGGGTAAATGTACCCAGACAGTCACAGAATGAAACCCATGAGAACAGCAACAGCCTGTCTCTTGCCTCTGGAAGACACTACCAGTGACTGGTGTTGAAAGAGAACATACCAACTTCTGTATAGGTCAGACCCAACTGGAAATAAACTCACTGGATCATGGGCAATCTCATTTGATTCTACTAACCTCTATACTCTCAGGTTGTGCACACTTAAGACACTGAAAAATATAGTGATTTGCCAGGCAGTGGTGGTTCATGCCTTTAATCCCAGCACTCAGGAGGCAGAAGCAGGCAGATCTCTGAGTTAGAGTTCAGCCTGATCTACAGAGCGAGTTCCAGGACAGCCAGGGCTACACAGAGAAACCTTGTCTTGAAAAACCCAGTAAGTAAATTTAGTGATTGGTTTCTGGACTTAAAAAAAAAAGATTAGAAGCTAACACCATTACCTCTTAATGGAATAAATGGAATAGCTTTAGTATGTTTGTAATTTAAAGCGAAACTAATTGACATGAAACACTGACAGGAAATCCTGTACTTTTTTTTTTTTTTTTTTTTTGGGTGAGTGTGGTGTGTGAGTGTATGTGTGTATACATGCATGTGTGTACACTTGGTTATGGTAGCTCAGGATGTTTTCCCTCATACCTCTCCACCTTATTCATTGGGGGCAGAGCTTCTCACTTGAATCTAGAGCTCCCAGTGGCTGCTCTAGCTAGCCAGCTTGTTCCTGGGATCTGCTGTCTTCACAGAGTGCTGAAATTATAGGCAGGCTGCTGTGCCCATCCAGCATTTATATACGTGCTGAGGATCTGAACTCAGGTCCTCAGGCTTGCAGAGCAAATGCACTATCCAACTGAACCATTTCCCAAGGTCCCCAAATTCTGTACTTAAGTGTATTTATTATCCTCAAATACTAAAAACAAATCAAATCTCCTTCAATTGGATGAATGAATCTGAGTGTGTCCTTCAATGGAAACTATCCATAAGAAGGAACAAAATACTAGCACACAAAACTACATGGATAATCTCCAAAGAGTAATGTCAGAAAGTAGACCAGCTTCTCTTTTCATATAAATATGGTATATATGTGTATGCTCACACATGAGTGCGTGCACACGTGCAGACGGATGTGTCTATGAATATATGTGCATGTGGAGGCTCAGGGTTAACCTTGGGACTCTTCAATTGCTCTTCACCTTATTGAGGCAGGGTCTCTCAAGCAGACCTAGGGCTTTTTGACACCTCTAGTGTAGCTAGTCAGCTTGTTGCTCGGAGGGTCCTGTCTCTGCTTTCTGAGGCCTAAATTACAGGTGGGATGCCACATCTGCCTGGCATGTTCTGGGAGCTCTGGACATCTGAGCTCCAATCTGCTCAATCACTGAGCCATGTCTCCAGCCCCAAAGGCTACCCTTGATATGATCCTATTCAGAATACATTTTGGAAATTTCAAAAGCTATAAAGAGAAAACAGATCAGTACTAGCTGGGCATGCATGGCAGCTCATGCCTGCGAGGAAGCTGAGGCAGGAGGATTGTTTCCAAGGTTGAGTCTAGCCTGAGCTACACAGTTAAGATCATGTACAAAAACAGTAGTGGTTTCTAGTAACTGAGGGTATAAAGTTGAGTGGGAAGATAGGCAAACTTGACAGATCCGTACTTTGGCTGGGGAGCGACAAGGGGTGAGCAACAACAGGCTGTGGAGAGGATGAGGAGCATTTCGAATCAGATGCCTCTGGAACTAGGTACTCCTGGCCCAGCTGGGTGACTTTCTTTTTCAGACAATGTCTCATTATGTGTCTAGAATTTACCATGTATATGAGGTTGGCCTCAAACTCAGAGAGAGATCCCCTTGTTTCTGCCTCCCAAGATTAAAGGTATGCACCACCATGCCTGGCACTAAGTGTCATGGGCACAAGTGGGTACAGTCAAGGGGCCCAGTGCTGTGTCCTTTGAGGCAGGTGCTCCCAGGCCAACAACAGTCCAGAATGAAGGACCCTGGGCTATCATGAAGCTTACTCTGTTGCATGGTAGCTTTCCCACTTTGGTCACGTTGCCTCTTGGTGCCTCAGTTTCCTCGTCTATGAAGTAAAGCTAACATTACCTAGTATACGGGGCTACCATGACAATTACTCAGCAGATGTTAAAAGAGTTTAGGACAGGGTCCCACACAGAGTGAGATACAGATGTCTACTCCTAAGGCTCCATTCAGAGACAAGCAAAGCAAGGCTCAAGAACTCAAGAGCTTTCTGCAAGGGCTCAGGTGACTAGGGTCATGCACCAGGATCCATGCTTGGGCACAGTATCCTGTTACACCAGACAGCAAATCCCAGCCACTTTCTAGATGGTGCTTCCTAGCTGTGTCCTCACAGGTGGGAGGAGCGGGCAGGACCCCTCGGGCCTCCTTTATAAGGGCACTAATCCTACCATAAGGGCCTTCCCCTCATGACCCAATCACCTCAGGAAATATCCTCTCCTGAAAAGCTATCACTGTAGTGGGGAGGATGTCAACCAACAAATATTAGACACATTTATCCTGTAGTGGTGGTGCTCTGGCGCCGAGTTTGGTACTTCACTCACAGGCTGGGCCAGATTGAGCTTGGCCTGGTCCAGCCTGTTCAGTGCTTTGGAACCACCTCCACCTTGGTTCTGGTTCGAACTTTTCACAGTGGAAAATCTGGGTCTGGTTTCATCCTGGCCCTAGGGCCCTTCTGCCTCTTTCTACTAGAAAGACTGAGAGGTCGCTGCCCACCCACCCATTTATATGGGTGCCCAGGGCCCAGGTCTCTTGTAGGTATCTGGAGACTGGATGGGGAGGGCGCACAACTACCCTGTCTTGGAGAACGTTCCAGGCAAGGTCCTGTGTGAGGAAGCAAAGGGGAGAGTGCTTGGCCTATGAAGAGCCGGTGGTGGTAACGCAGCTCCAAGAGGAGCTCCCAGGGAGCACACCTGGCTGGGTCTCTTGGTTCCTGGACACCCACACTCATCCTAACTGATCTCCCTTTGCAGAAATGAGGCTCAGGTACTTGCCAGGGTCAAGGTGCTGTCTCTGCTGTCCAGCTCGACCTCCCAGAGAAGGGAGGATGGACGGACGGACTCAGGATGCTTGGTACTGGAATCGGGGGAAAACAGTGTTAAGGACCAAGGAAAAAGTGCTTTACCTCATCTGTTCTAGCGCTGGACTAGAAGCATCTGCCCATCTGGAGACTTCCAGAATACATCTATGACCAGGGACATTCTTTTTCCGGTGTGGGGCTGATTTGCTGTCTTCCCAAGGGTACCCACTGGTTCTGCTTTAGGCTTGGACTGTTGAAGTCCTGCACACAGTAGGTACTCAATCAATGCTTGGGTGTGTGTATTTAGGGATAACTACCTGGTGAATAAATGAGTCAACCTCTTCCCCTACCAGGAGAGGCAACCTGGTTTATACGTCCCTGCTGTTTGCTGTGTCCACGGGCAAGTCTCACCTTGCTCTCATCTGGCCTTGATTCTCCTCTGAATCACGAGGGAGTTGGTATGGTGTCCATGGGGTATCCTTTATAAACCTTCCTTATCCCCATCCTGATGAGTTATGAGCAGTACCCTACAGGTCTGCCCTAATAGCCTGGCATGGCCCAGCCCCACAGGCTCCCTAGGGCAGGCTAGGAGACTAGCTTAAGCAGAGACAGGTCTGTCTGGATAGCTCTGTTGTCTATCTGCAGAGACCATTGAAGACCACTGTTTCAGCTCTGGCCGCAGCACAGCCAGACAGCAGCCTGGTACTGGGCTATGCAGACATTACAGTAGGGATGAGCAGGGGCTTGGCAGGTACAATGAGATGCCTCCTTGTTAGCTCTCATGGAACTCCTGTCCAGGTAGGGTCTGGGGCTTACTACACCCTACCTGAGTCAGCTTAGGGGCTATGGAAGGCCAAGGGGATCTGGGGTCCCAACCCAGGTGGTGTGGAAAGGGCAGCCAAGGGTAGTGACAGGTCCCCAGCATAGGTGGTCATTACCATGACAAGGACCTTCTCACTAGACTGGTTAGGGCTACCAAGACTGGCTTGATTTCCTCAGTTGATCCCAATAGGAGACAAGGTTCTTGGAGATTTTCTGTGCACCTAGGACCAGCTGGGACCTGCGTTGTTCACATTACACCCCAAGACCAGCTATTTGCAGAAAATACAACAGTGACACACAAGGTCAACACACAGTAGGTACACACAGGTATGGGGAAGAGTGGCTGCTGGTCTTGTTCTGTTAGGTCAGGAGAGAGGGTAGCACCAGGGACACCCTCCCCAGGGATGCCCAAGGTGCCTCAAGTCCTCGGCCTCTGGTGGCAGGACCCTGAGCCGTGGCCCTGAGAAGAGGTCCTGTGTACTGGATCTTGCCCCGTTTCAGTTGCTGTGCCCTAGAGACAGGTCTATCAGCTGTGTGAACATGAGGTGGAGGCAAAGAAAAGGGTCTGTCAAACGCACAAGATCAACTGTTTATTCATTTGTTCTTCTTCTAAAATACTATACATTTAAGGACTTCCTAAACATTAAGGACTATAGCTGAGGAACGAGGACTTCTGCTGGTAAGTTGTCAGGACACACAGCCACAGTGACAGGGCGCTCACGGCAAACACTGAGAAACACAAGCTGCTGATGTGCAACACTGCACACTGTCTGAGCTAACAAAATAAAGGCCCTCCCTGAGCTATCCCTGGGGCTCCGAGCAGTCCCACTGTCCTGGAGGACAAGGGTACCTGGAGGGACTTGTGCTGGGGGTGGAGCCCTGGAACTCTGCAGTGAGTGGCACAGGGACTGTGAAGCCTGTGATGACAGCAAAGACCTGGGAGCTTTTCCAGTGCTCTGCCACGGAGCTGGAGCTCTGGCCAGGGAGAATTAGTCTTCTCAGCAGCCTCCACTCAGAGGCCAGAGCCACATCTTAACTGGGAGGAGGCTGTCGGCCAGCCGGGCCTGTGCCTCAATGCCATGGGCTTCAAGCAGTTGACAATACCTGCTGTCAGAAGCCGCCAACTCTCATTTCAACAGTAGGTGAACTTTATAGATTCTCTGAATATCAAATAATATATACAGATATACAGCAAGACATGAGTCTAATGTAAAGCATCTTAATCTGCAGATGCGGCTGCTTTGAAAAGTTAGTCTTCTCCTAACTTTCCACATCACTAATTTAAAAACTGTTAATCTGCAAAAACTGAAGCAAGAATAGAGTGAAAATAATTTCTAAACATGGTGATATTGGGGAATGCTGCAAAATGTTACCCCTACAACTGGCACTTGCCATGGAACCCCTGCTACAGCAACCCCACATCTGGACAAAGCAGAGAAATGAAGACACCTTACATAGAGAATATCTCGGATCAATCTAGGCCATAATTTACGTGACTGGAAGAGCATATAAAAAAGTATAACTGTACATTGCCTTTAAATTAAAAACTCAAACTCTTTACTCAGAAAACGGCGTTGAAGTCTGTTCACTGAACTTGCAGGTAGGGACTCATCAGAGAAAATAATCAGTGGAACAAGAATCAGTGTGATCCGTCATTGACTCAGGAGAGGCAAGGGCAAGAAGGTGCAGATCCATGATACAGAGAGCTGGTAGGGGTAGGGAAGGGCTTGGCTTTGCTGTTGGATGTATGTTTCTTCCTGTGCCTAGATCTGCCCAGATGTGCTTGGAAAGGGGCCAAGTCCCCAGTGAAATCACCAGCTCATCTGCCTTCAAAATACACCAGGAAGCCAAGAACAACAGAACCATCATCTTTTGCAGGTGGAGTGGATGCCTAGACGGCTGCTGGGGGAACTAGAGGTGTCGCTGCACAGGCCACGGCTAACGGAGCCCCTGAACTGCCCACTTCCGTCTCTCCACCAGCCTGCCCATGGCCTGTCACTGGATAGCCTCCACGTAGTTGGCAGGGTATAGGCCAACCTGGCCGCTGTCCAAGCGTCCCTTGCACCAACCCTGTTCATCCTCATCCTCTATCTTGGTCAGCTCATCACCTGCAAGACAAAAAGAGGGTTGCCTTAGTGACAGGGTGGGCCACTAAGTCACCTGTGCATCCAAATCCCATGTGGATGTGGAACGTGCATCTAGACAGATCCTCAGAGGGTCTCCAGGGCAGAGGGACAGGCAGCTTCCTGAAGGTGAGGCGAGACCGGGATATCTCACTACTACACTGTATTCAAAGCTTCTGTCACAGGGACCACTGGGGTCTGAAGGCGGCAGCTCTCAGAGTAAACCTGGAGCAAGTAGCAGTCCAGGTTGTAACAGCACCAGGCTCAGCCTCGTGTCTGTCCTGTGTGTCCTGGGCTGCCTTGCTTAGCAACATGCCCCCATGTTTTCGTTCTGTGTGGTGGCTCAAGGTGTCCTTGGGGCTCATTCCTGCAGCCCCTGAGGTTTTGCTTCTTGAGCTCCTGCTGGCCTGGCAGAGCCACTGGTCTCTCTAGACACTTCCATTTGCAGATGAAGAGACGGCCGAGGCCTGAGTGCTAACACATGAGGTTCCCAGTAACACACAAGGTACCCAGGATGCAGAGAGCATGAGCGTGCTGTGCTATCAGGACACAAGAGCTCACTCTCTGGGGCAGTAAGGAAAAACTGCACAGTGAAAACTGCCTTGGCTCACAGTGAGGACAGAGGCAGGGCTAAAAAGACCAGCACAACAAAGTCTGCAGTACCCAAAGAGGAGAAACAAGAGGACTAGGGTGCAGCATGAGATACCCCAGCTACACAGCTAAGAGGATGGACAGCGGTCTCCACCAGTGATGGCATTCTGACTAGCCCTCAAAGGCTCTGAAGGACACACTTAAGTCACTATTGTCCTTATAATCTCACTTCTAATGACAGGCCAAATTGTAAGCATAGCTTCTTGCAAGAAGCTTCTGCCTAGGAGACCAGAGGAAAAGAGCTAACAATGAGGTACTCAAGAAAGACTGCAGCTATAGTTTGGTGGCTTCGACAGTTAACCCTGGGACAAGTTAATCACATAAACACCAGAACACAGAGATATGAAGAAAATTAACAGCACTCAGACACCTGTGAAATCAGAGGAGATAATATCAGCCAGTGACTAACAGCCAGCAGACAGTGAAGGTCAATGGTTAACAAAGCACAAGTCAGAGATGGCCTTCAACTGCCCAGACACGAACAACACATTATCACCTCCCTGGCCGGGACAAGGGGACACGCAAAGATTGGGTAGGGAAAGTTACCGTGGTTAAGACCAACACAGGAAACTAGCAGGAACTTTACAAGAGTTCGAGAACAGAAGACAAGTCCCCTCAGCAGGTTGGAGGCCTCCATTCCCAGGGTGGGTACTGGGAAGGTCACCTACCAGCCTTGAAACTCAGCTCATCGTGTTCCTGCCCCTCATAGTCATAGAGGGCCCGAACTCGCACTTCCGTCCCTGAGGTAGTATCCTCGTCAAATGGGTTCGAGTCCCCGTTGGCATCCGTGGAAGAGAAAGGGTTGTTAGACTCATCGTCAGACCAGTCAGTAGGGTAATTCTGAGTCTTCTCGTAGCTGCTGACACTGCAACAGAGGATGCCATGAGGTTCTTAGCACGGACGAGACTGCTAGAGGACATGAGGTCCCCACCCAGAGTTCCTGCCCCACGGGCAGGTGCAGCCAGGCCCCTCTGAGCCCTCATGAGAAGCTGGGGGGTTGCCAATACCCCAGAGTAGTGCCTGCAGGTAGACCTCGACCTGTTTCAGCAGCTCCCCCAGCTTAGACTGCCTGTCTGTCTTCCTGTAGTGATACTGCTCAGGCCTTAAAGGGTTAACAAAAGACAGAGGAAAAGCAACCAAAGAGTGTTAGCTGTGCCCTCCCAGAGAGGTGGAGAGGCCTGACACTGTCCCAGCAGGCCCGGAATACAGAGGGCAGGCGCCCAGGTCCTGCAGGACTCATGCATTACTGAAGTGAGGAGGTGAGAGCCCCAGAGACCCCTGGATAGAGAGAAAGGAGACACAGAGTGAGGTGGAAGCCAGGGGGAAGTGTGTGTTCACCAACTTTTTGGGCTTAATGTCCTCCTTCTCACTGACGGTGCTGCCCGTGTCGTCCTCGTCCTCGAAGGGGTTGTAGCTGGATTGTAACTGCGTGGGCTGGGCGGGGTTGCTCGGGACACTAAGGTTGCTATGGGGGAGAAAGAGAGCTTTCAGGGATCACAGCTTGGGGCCCACCGAGGGGCCTGGTGATTCCAGCTGCAGACAGTGACAGTATCTCTAGAGTTACAGCAGCTCCTCCTTCATTTGATAAGGAGGATGCTGATTGAAAGATTATGTTAGTAGGACATGTGGCTATACTTCCATGTGTCACTCACTATACCTTGATCATCTACAATTAATCGTCCACCGCAGGTGCATAAGCACTTCCTGGCTCAGGGTTTCTCCAGTCTCTTTCCCCCTCATTCCCACATGAGGTTTAGTCAGATGGTGAGCTGCTCTGGGAAGCAGCAGCCCCAGAAGGACTGTATCCATGGAGTAGGGACCTCCTCAGTTCTCCAGTGCCCCTTCTAACTACTAATAGGTCAATGGCCAGCTCCCTGGTTCTGGAGCTTCCACAGTCAGAACTAAGGCTTGTGCACAGGAGGGCCCTCTAGTGCTCTGGAGCCAAACCATTCCTGTACCTTTGCCAACTGTCTCCCAGCTAAGTGTCAGCCAGAGACACTGGGTACTAGTAGGGAGTGGGATGAAGGGGCTGCGGGGAGCCACCACAAGAAAAACGTATAGAAAGACTCACCCTGGGTGGGCTCCCATGGCTAAAACTGCCACCCACACCAGTGACCTGGGATTTGGGCAGCATGAAACTGAGCAGCTACTACTCCAGAGCCATCAGGGAGGGTGGGAACCCCCCAGATGCTACGGAGTGGCGCTGGCTGGTTGTCTGTACTGTGCAGGCAGCGTGTTGGACACCACCAGACCCTCTGCCCTCCTGGGCTCCCTGCTCTAGCTGTCTTTTCTGAGGGACTCAGTGCTGTGCACTGACCTGGTGCATTCTCTCTGACTAGCCACTAGTTCACAGGATCTCCTCTGAGTCCCAGTTCCTTCCTTCCTCCCCCTAGCACTGCGCATACTGGGGAGCATGGCTTGGTTCTGAGGTTAGGCCCTTAAGAAAGAGCTCTCTACACAGCCTCTGGGCACAGCCGCTGAGCAGGGACAGCCATGTGTAACTGGGGAGCCTGGGAGGACAGGGGTCTTAGTGCCTGGGCCATAAGCATGTCCCTGGAACCTGAGCTAAGGTGACAATTACCTAAGCATAGCACAGAAACCTCTAGCCACGCACGTCCTACAGCACATACTTTCCAGAAGGTTCTAATGACAACAGTTGGTACTCCTAACCACAAGTCTTTTTAGATAATCTAGTCAGAGATTTCTGTCCTTGGGAACAAGGGAATAGTCTGTTCAGGGTGCTGGGACTGAACCTAGGGCCTTTACTTGCCTGACAAATGATCTGCTGCTGAGTTACATACACCCTGAGCCTATTCAGAAATAACTACCACTAAGCAAGGGGGACATGTGACCATCCCCCACTGTCCTGCATCTACCAGCACCTGCACACAGAAGTCCCGTAGGATGATGCCACTGACATCATGTCTCTATTTGCTGTTTCCACCAGGGCTGCACCATGGAGATGAACACAAGCAGCTAACACCAGCACCTCATGTACCAGTACAGGTACAATGTGCAAAAGGCATTCTCTGGATCTTACAGGAACTCCAGCAGCGAGCAGAAAGAGAAGTGAGAGATGCTTCACCCAGAGCTCAGCGTTTGCAGGACATCTGTTCTTGGGGTCTCTGTCTCATGTGTAATCATCCAAGTGCCCAAGCTGGTGGCATCCCAGGACCAGCAGATCCTCATCAGTCCTGACCAGATGGTTAGTTTCAGACTGGAACTGTGCCTGGAGCTCACCTGCCAGGCTTGTTCTGTCCAGACTGGTCCCCCGTTTGGTTGATTCCTGTTAGGGTGACACCGTCAGCAGCCTTCTTCTTCTCCCTCCGGCTGAGAGTTCGGTTCAGATCTGCAGACCACTCCTGGGCAAGCGGTCCAGGGAAAGAAACGGGAGGTTCATTTCTGGGAAACCACAGAGCTCCAAAACCTCTGCTCAGCCAGCAGCTGCCTATCTTGTGCTATTAGTAACATTCAGCCTTGTGGCCCCTGCTCTTCCGTTTCCCAGCAAACCTCAAGCTGCCTTTTGGGCCTAAAGGCTATGAAGTTCGGTACCCATTTAACCACAGGGCCTTGACATGAAACGGCAGACTTCATAGGACATGAGACCTGGGTGACAAGAGACCCAGGTCTGAGGGCTGGGATGTAGTTCAGTGGTAGAGTGCCTGCCTAGCATATATAAGGCCATGGATTCTATCCCCAGCAACACCCCCCACTGAAACACTAAACCATGGCTGATGACGGTTACTTCCTCAAGAGCCTTCTAACCCATTCCCTGCTCACCACTGCTCTTAGCCTCTATCCCCCTATGCCATGGGCTCTGGGGGTCTCAAGTCTGTCATGGAGACCAAAGCCAGCCCTATAGGGAGCCTGGCTGAGGCACACGGCTTAGTCCTTGAGCATTGAGGATCCTTTCCATTTATGCTCTAAACTGTCACAGGGTTGACAGCTCTCTGAAGGGTCCTGAGCAGGCCTGACCATAGGAAACTGACCCAGGACTGCAAATAAAATCAGAGGCTAGGTGGTTATGGCATAGCAAAGGAGACCAACAGGCAGGCACTGAATGCTCAGGTCTTCAAAGTGGACCTTTCACCACTTTTAATCAGATGACATGCTGGCAGCCACCAGAGAAGGACAGAGAGTTTGTGTCCCCACAGGTTTTCTGACTTCCTGACAAGAAGCTTTCACCAACTGTTGAAACATACAGGTGGAAAGGGGGCTATGTCTTGGTTTTCAAAAAAAAAATCCTCCTTACCTCCCATCTCCATTTATCAAACAAATGTAACTATAATCCTGTGAGATGGCTAATCAGACTTTAAAAAAAAAAAAAGCATCTACCTTGAAAGGGTGACAAGCCAACGTCAATCTCCAGAGCCCATGTAAAGAAGGAAGGAGAAAACCAACCAACTCCACCAAGAGGCTCCCCCACACACTTAATTTAAAAATTTAAATCTGATTTGCTTTAGAGTCCATCTTTGTTCCATCTTTCAAAAGATCAAGGTCACAGTGCCTTTTAGCTACATTAAACCTGGCTTTTGATCTGTGACATAGGGAAACAGAGAGATCACAGCCTTGGCCCATGGAGCTCAACCCAAGTCACCCTGTCTATCAGTGACTGTCCGGATAGAAGAAAGTGGGCTAAGAACTCAGCTGGAATCTCAAGTTCCCCATGTGACCTCTGACTCTAAGTGGAGTCTCACAAGGCAGCTTGGGGACTGACAGGATCACACCAGGAACTTGACAAGTTCTTTGGAACTTGGAAGAAAGAGCTAATGTCAGACTCTCTGCCACAGAACCAGGGTCCCCACAGACAAGCGACTAAGTGGGCTGACTACATGCAGCAGGGGGCTCAGCAATCCATGAGTTAATCACAAAACAGAAACTTACTTCATCCTTGTGGCATGAAAAACGAAAACAACTTCATTAGAGAAAGTCAGAGACAACCCAGCAATAACTATCAATGTGAACATAAGGACACAGGAGGGCTGGTCCCTAGCCAGGGACCCACAGAGAAGAGCCCACAGACTCTGGTCAGGTACGCCCTCCAGGAGGACCGTCAGCCCAATCTTTCCCCCTGCTGCTCCCTCTGGAAGAGTAGCCACCCTGAGGGAACAGGACTATCACATACATGGTGTCCTGTGCCACTCTAGAGAAACTGGGATCTGAGTATGAGCTATGCCTAAGATACCACTCAGCGTACTTCTTCCAAGTGCTCCATGCCAGGAGAAGGAAGAGGCCTACTCCTTCTATGGCTACTTCACTAGAAAAGGCCCTGGACCCCAGGGTCTCCTAGGGCCCCACCTGCTCTGCAGCCTCTTGATAGGTAGATGCAGGGGACACAATTTGGAGAAATCATATGAATTTCCAAAAATTAGAAGTGTGGGGGTGAGGACCAATACCAGTCAAAAAAGGCTGAGGAACTTGCGGGGAGCCCAGGTCTATGTGATAACCCATCATAGATTAGGTTATGCCCTTCAATAACCACAAGCTGCTCTTCATACTTTAACATGTAAAAACTAAGCCATACAAGGGGTAGCTGCTTGCCCAAGTCCCACAGCTGAAAGGGTAAGGATAGATGTAGCCCAGGCTCTGGCTACTGTCAGGTCAGAGACGCCATAGCCATGTTAAGGGCATCTGCCCGGCTTGGAGGACTCTTATTAGCAGTTACAAGGTGGGGGCTGATGCCACACCATGTGAATGAGGAGGAGAGAATGCCTCCTTCAGGGAACATGGCTGGTGGGGCTTCCAGCCACTTCCTTCTGCACTGCTGACAGGGAGCTGGGTAGGCCTGGTGATCAAAGCCTAGCCTCAGGATCCGTAGGCCTATGGATTTTATAACGCTAAGACCCACAAAATGGGAGAATAGGCAAACTAATGTTGAGACAAGACTCCTTGGATTTACAGCCCAAGGCAGGAAAAAGCCCCCAGAGAAAGGATAAAGAGAGCAGTTCACTGTTACTGGCTGTACTTGTGGCCCAACATGAGGCCTGGGGACAGACTGGGCACTTCACTTCATGGATACCCTGGGAGGAGGGATAAACACAAGTATTTTGTCTGGGACAACAGTGGAGTGCTAATGGTGACCTGAGAGTATCTGAGGACTTCAGATACAGTACTGGGACACTAGACACTACCCCAGTCAGGACTATTGTATATACAAAGCATGGTCTGAGAGCAACATGCATAGCTCAACTAGAGGGGCAAAGGTCTCTTCCCAGGTGGGCAGAGTTATAGGCACACAACCATCTTACCTCAAACTGTGGCCAGTTCATGGCCATGCCTGGCCCATGGTTGGCTCGGAACCACCTCAGATCCTCTACTGCATCAGCTGCTTTGATGCTCTGTTCCAGCTCTCGGTAAATGGCTTTGTAGCTAAATCACACATAGAAAGCTCTATAAAAGCAGGGCCCAGCCACCATTCCTCACAGCCACAGCAGGCCCTGGAGCCTGCATGATAGTCTCTGCAGCCACACAGTTTCCCAGACACACGTCAGGGATGCCATTCCCTGGTGTCACATGTACAGATGCAGACACCATCCTCTAGAACCTGGGACCCACCAACAAATAAGCTTTGTATCAAACCAGGGGCACACTGAGACTTGCCCTGCATCAAATCCTGGGTGTGCTCTGTGGGTGCAACTGTGCAGTCCCACTGGGTCAGGTCATATTGAGGAAGAAGCCTTTAGAGGAGAATGTCAGAGTGCCTCCTCCTCCCTTTCTCTCAGGAGAGCTGGACGTTTCCTCCCTATGTGAAAGGTAGTATGGGAGGAGGCCAGAACTACAAGACCCAGTCCGGCCTCCTACGACCAAGAACACGGGGCTAGGCCGGACCTGATAGATCACTTATTGTCCACATAGGCGGTTCTTCTCCTTTTCTGAGCCTCAGTTTCCTTCTCTGCTGAGTGGGTATAATACCTATTCTAAGGATTGAATTGTGTTCTCCAAATACAATAGCTGAAGTCCTAACCTCAGGTTGTGACCTTTTCTGAAAACAGGGTCTTTTAGAGGTGAACAGCTTAAAACAGGTTCAGTAAAATGGCCCCAGTGCGGCCGGGCTGCTGTCCTTAGAAAGAAGGAGAAATCTACCCTAGATACTCAGGGAAAGATGGCCAGAGGCCTGGAGAGAAGTGGTCAGATGTCGGGAAAGCTGAGGACTGTGGCAGACCCACAAGCTGGAAGAGGCAGAAGGACCTGCCTGGAGCCTTCAGTGGGGAGTGTGACGACACCGTGGTTTCTGACTTCTGTCTTCTAGAACTGAGGGATGAGCGTCCCTCGGTGTCTGCCATGCCACCCAGATTCTGTCACAGCAGCCCTAGGAGCCACTGCACCATGTACCCCAGAGGTGACTTGGAACATAGAGATTCAGGCCTTTGCCAGAGCCAAGTACAAACAGTGGAAGGTACCTCATACACAGAAGGGCAGGACACAGTCCCAGCCCCGTCCCTGTCCCTGTCCCCTAAAAGCTGTGTAGCAGCTCCGTTTCCTCATCAGCAAGATGGGGACAATTCGGCCTACTTTCCAGGCTGTCACAGAGATGAAATGACAGCAGAGCCCCTGTGCAGTGACTGCTTTCCATCTTTTTAGAAGAGACAAAAGGAATGTCGTTTTCTACTAACAACAAGCTTTGACCTGACATTCATTTCTCAACGCTTCTGTCAGAAGGATGGAGGAAGTGGATTTCTGTCTCTGTCCCGTTATCTGGCTCTCTCCTGATGCAGGCACACTGTGTCACGAGTCAAACTGGAGATGGTCTTGCTGCCTGGCCTCCCCAGGACTACAGCCACTAAGATGTCAACGGTCAAGCTGGCAGCAGGGAAGAGAGGACCTCTACAAGGGACTGTCCTTGGGGGCAGAAGACACGAGGCCTGGCCAGTGGTACACCGGTGCAGGTGGATTTCCAGAATGCTGGGTCTGGCTGGTCCTGGCTGTGGCACCAGATCAGACAGCTTCCCTTCCTGTCCAGACCCCTTTGGAGCTGGCAGCATGGAGCCTTCCATGGCCCTCTTGGGCCTCCGGAATGTGGTGTGCAAAGCCCTGTGGGTGAGCGCCCCGCCCCCAGCCTCCCTGTGACTCTCACTGATGAGTTCTCTGCCTCAGGGAAGCTTACCTAGCCACATTGGACAGGTCCAGGTGCTTCTGAACCTCCAGCAGAACCTCCCGGAAGAAGCGCAGACGCTTCTCCTCAAACTGCTGGCACTGCTCGAACACCTGCTCCATGTTCTCCATGTACTGGGGCGTGGTCTGGTCAAGTTCCTTCAGGGCCTTCTCATACTTGTCCTTGGTCTGTGTAAAAATTGCCACAGACAGAGATTTGTCTCCAGCCCACCTCTGTGCACCCCATGTGCCCCACTCTTCTCGGGCCTCCCAGATCCCAAATGTGGGAGCAGAAGTTCTGGAGCCTGGCTTTCTCCAAGTCCAGTCCAGCTCCTGTGCTTCTCCATGGCAAGTCACTCTGTGCCTGCTCTGCCTCTCCCCGGAGCAAGGACCACGCAGGTAGATACAGGTGAGAGATGGTCCCATCATCATTCAGATGGGCTACTGATGGTTAAGGTGGGTTCTAACTTCATAAAAAAAATTCACATCTCAATGGATTATTAGGAGGCAGGGCCCAGTTTGAGGAAGCGAGTCTCAGAGATCATGTCTCTCATGGATCTGTCTTCTATCTGGGCCCTTCCTCCCCTGTGCTGTTTCTGGCTGCTATAGGTAAGTAGCTTTCCCTACCGCATGCTCCCACTGGAATGGTGCTCTAACTTGCCCCTAGAAGGTCCAGAACAACAGAGCCAGGCAGCCCTGCCTAATGGTTCCGAGAGTAAGCTAAGAGAAGCTGTTTCTCCTTCAAGTTGTTCCTTGGGCATTTCACAGTGACAAGAACTGACTACCCGAGTGGCAGATGCCTGTATGTGCTGCTGACAGACCTTTTCCAGGATGAAGTGAGGGACTGGAGGTCTCACCACCGATTTGTTACAAGGTTTTACATTACACTGCCCTGTGAGCTGAAACTAGAGTTGTGGGTCTGCCTGAAACTACTTTACTCTACACGAATGCATCCACTGTTCCAAGGAAGGTACCCAGGCCCCTGGAACAACTTCTGTATCTTTCACAGTGGGCACCAACTCTACTCACCTACCCCAGGACTCAGACTTGGACGCTCCTTTCTGTACATTCTAAGCTGACTCCTCTTCTGGAAGCCCTTCCTGACCTACCAAGGATGGCTCCACCCACATTCTGGGCCCCTCTCTTGGCATCTGGTTCCTTGCTCTTTTCTAAACTTAAAAATGGTCAAGTTAGGTCCTCTATGAGGAAAGGAAAGGCCACTTATACAAGAACCGAGTTCCCCAGACCCTCTGGTTATACCCCATCATCTTTGGTACTATCCTGTGCTGCAACCTGGAAGCACTGTGTAGGAGCCCTGGATCACAGGCCCTCAGCACTGAGGAGCAGGAGCCTTCAAATCACAAAGCCTCTGGCTGTCTCTGAGAACCATAGATGTTCCTCTTTCTGGACTCCCCCTCTTCTAGCCTAATTATGCTGAGGCTATGGCCTATGCCCTGCATCAACCAAGGACCAAGCAGCGTCATCACTATTCAGAAAATCCCCTGGCAGAGATGTACAAAGTCCCCAATGGCCCCTCAGAGATGCTGTGCCCCTGATATGAACCTCCTCTCTGATGGACACTGCAAGGTACACTTCCTGTGAACTAGCCTGCACTCTCTCCAGCACCCTAGGGCTACACAGGTCACTCAGGCTCTGAGACTGCTGGCAGACCACTCAGGGAGGGCGAGTTCCAAAAGCGAAGCCACTACAAGTGCCTGTCTCTTTGACAGACACTTCACGTTAGACCTCTCATACTCTAGGTCTGTTCTGAGAAAGACCCTACTATGCAGAAGCACAGATATCTGTGTGGTAGTGGTGGGGAGGAAGGCTTCTCCTCTCCTTCCTTGACTGAGACAGACAGACAGACAGACAGACAGACAGACAGACACACACACACACACACACACACACACACACACACACACACATCCGCGCGCGCGCGCGTACGTACGTATCTTTCTTTTATGCACCTTCCTGGGCAGCATAGTCCCTGTGATCCTAACCATGGCGCTAAGCATTCCCCAGGCCTTATGTTTCTTGAGCTCAAGTACCCATTCTATGGAGGTGCAGATCCCTCACCTGAGGCTGGTCCCATAACTCCCCCAGTTCCTGACCCCAGATGGGTTGGGGGATACTTGAGCCACAGACCATTATGGAGATGGCCTTTCCCCTTGCTAGATGTGGAGGTGAAAATTGTAGTGCAGGCGCAGGCTCTGGAGTCATAATCCCTGTTCTCCCATTACAGAGCAGCATGCTACTTGTCCTCACTGATCTGGGCTCCTTAGTCACAAAGCAGGAATGCCATCACACAATCCAAGAGATGCCAAGCCTTATCTGAAGTTTTTCAAGGGTGTCAAGTAGGTGCTCAGCTCAGCCCTCCCAACTGCCAGTCTCAAGGAAGTCCTCTTGGGACACAGCCTGCTGTGAACCCCCTCATCTGCTCCTGTAGACTCAGGCTAGCCAGACCACCGGCAGGGAGGTAGGCCCTGGGCCATCACTTTTAGAGCAGTGGTGAAGGGGAGTTGAGAAGCCCAGGCCCCCAGGAACTTCTAAATGACAAGATGCCAGCTAGTGTTTAATTCCTGTGACTCTGGGATCTTTCAAGTAGAAGCCTTCCTTTTACTAGTGGGGTGCATCAGATCACCAAGTTCTCTGACAAAATCTCATCCACGTGACCTTCTCACTGACCCACTGAGGTAGACCACCTAACAGCAGAAGCAGAAGGGCTCCCAGGACACGGCACTGGATATTAAGATGTCTGCTCTCTTTCTTATTGGCCAAAAGCCACTGTTCTGTCACCCCCAACTCCTGTAACCTCTGCTATTTGGGTTGCTACTGGTGTGGCCACAGGGCAAGTGCTTCTCTCCAATGCCTTACTTCCCTAGGGGCTCCCAGACACCCTCCCTACCTGCATCTAATCCTTGGATCTGTCTGCAGCCTTCCCTCCACATCTCTAGTCCAGTCTGACCAGCCCTCTTCTATACTCTCCTCCCCTTTTCCCTGGCTCCAGGTCTTCCTCAGTATATCCCAAAGCTCCTAAATCTGCCAGGCTGTGAAGAGCACTGGTCCTCCTAACCTCCAGCCCTGCTTACCTGCCCATCCTCATTTCTGCACCCTGCACAAGCTGCTCTTCCCTGTATCAGCCCAGATGTCCTCAAATATATCTCCTGGGAAGTCACCCAAGTGAACCTGTTCCCCTGGCACAAGGACCACACTCTCCTGCCTGCCTGGCACTCGGCTCTGTCCTTAGCTGAGGCAGGTACAATGCCTGTGCTAAGGTGGGGCTCAAGTGCGCATGTGAGGCCCCAGGAGGGGGTGTTTTATTAGCATTTATCCTCATCCAGCCACCTCATCAAACAGTACTAAAGCCTCACTGTGTGCTACATGGATGAACAAACAACACTAACATTTGACACAGCAAAACAAGTGTGGGGTTACCTTCAGGACATCCTGTTTGCACTTTTCTATCTTGTCCTGCAGTTTCTTCAGCTGTTCAGGGTTGAGGGATGGGTCTGCTTTGCTGTTGGCCTCTCGAGAGATGGCCAGTTTCTCCTCTTTGCATGCTGTGTGGTGGGCTTTCTTGGCTGCTTCTACCTACAGGGAGAGGAAGTTCTGACTGCAACAGTGCTGCAAGGTCAGTCTTCAGAGACTGCACAGGTTGTGGAACTGTATGGATGTGCTGTCAGACGAGAGCGAAAGGCAGGACAACTGTCGGTGCTTTGTCACTGGAACAACAGGCCGGAACAAAAGGCCTCACTCTGTAAATATGTGTCCACACGTGGGTCTAGGCACTGGGGACACAGGACAGAAGAACTGACCCATGACTTCATTTGTAGGTTTGAATTAGGTGGCCTACTGCAGGCATAACTAAATGCTGGAGTAAGTTAGGAGGGCTAAGTGCTGTGGAGGAAAATCAAGCAGGGGAGAGATGCTAGGAACACTGGAAGGAAGTTCAGGGACAGAACTCTATAGAGAACGGTAGGAAAAGCCCTGACGTTGTCTGGAGTAAAGGAAGAGGTGTGGGTACCCAAGGAAAGTGCATGTCAGGACAGTCAACAGAAGGAGTTCCAAAGAACCCTTGCCTGGCATGGTGGAGCATGCCTTTAAATCCAGGAGGCAGAGGCAGGTGGATTTCTATGAGTTCCAGGTCAGTTTGAACTACATAGTGAGCCCAGGTCAGCCAGTTAGACACACTGCCAAAAGTGAGACCCTAGGGGTGGGGAAGGGAGGGGGAAGACTGACAGAGAGCACACACTCTTGAGAGAACCCTCACATGAATAAAGGGCTTAAGGTGGGCTGGCAGGAACAGGTCACAATTTCCAAGGACTTTTCTTTTGACAAAAAGGTCATGAAACCCAGTCTATACTGGTCTCAAGGTCACGAGCTTGGCCCAGTGGTTCTCAACCTTTCTAATGCTGGGACCCTTTAATATAGTGGTGATCCCCAACCATAAAATGATTTTCCTTGTCAGTTCATAACTGTAATTTTGTTACTATTATGAATCTTAATGTAAACATCTGTGCTTTCTGATGGTCTTATTCAAACTCTGTGAAAGGATCGTTTGACCCATCAAAGGGGTTGTGACCCAACCCACAGGTTGAGAACCACTGGCTTAGATACTCCCTCCCCCCCCCAGCTCAGGCTTCCAAGTATCAGCACCTGGGTTCCAGGGTTCTAACAGCGCCCAGCCCCTCCATCTCCTGGCTTTCCTCTCTCAGAGATATATGCATATTTAAAAGTGACTTACATATTTGAACCACAGTCATAGATTTCATTCGAGGAGAAAGAGAAGAGTGTAGTAATGGACACATCGAGGGAACATAGTTTCATTTATGAAGGCTCAGGGGCAGGAAGAAAGAAGGAAGGTGCGGTAAAAGCCAAGATATAGAGAATAGGATGTTGTGGAATATTATTTTAAGATGTGTTACATTTGTTTATGTTGTGGAACATTTGTTTAATGATGCAACAACGTGTTGCATTCCTTTATGTTGCATCTGTTGAACTCTGTGAAGCTGTGTTACTGTGCCTGTCTAAAGCATCTGATGGTCTAATAAAGAGCTGAACGGCCAATAGTGAGACAGGAGAGGGACAGGCGGGGCTGGCAGGCAGAGAGGATAGATAGGAGAGACCAGAGAGGAAAAGGATCAAGAGAACAAGTAGTGGAGGATGCCAGGGGCCAGCCACCCAGCCAGCTACAGAGGAAAAGTGAAAGCAAGGTTACAGAAGTAAGACAAGGAGAAAGCCCAGAGGCAAAAGGTAGACACAATAATTTAAGAAAAGTTGACAAGAAACAAGCCAAGCTATGCCCGGGCATTCATAATTAAGAATAAATCTCCGTGTGTGATTTATTTGGGAGCTGGGTGGCGAGTCCCCCAAAAGAGCAAAGGGTAAAAAGGGAAAAAACAAACAAGAAAAGGAGAGCAAGCAAAGATGGAGGCATGCTCTGGATGACTCTGGGGAAAGCAGCACAGCTCTTGGGGAAGGGGGAAGGTGCAGTATTCCAGTGAGGTGGAGGTCACACCATAGGCAGGAAGTGAACATGCTGAAACCAGACTATCTGGATGACATCTACCAGGTAGCCAAGGCCACAGTGACTCAGTGAGTTTGACTGGTGCTTTTCAAACAGTGGGAATTGGTGTTGTGTGCCAATTTGGGAGAAAAATTCACCTAAGGAAAAGGACAATTCTGAATTAACACTAGTCCAAAGGTCTCCTGCATTGCTTGCATAGACAGTTCTCCAGGCTGCAGAGAGAAAGGGTACTGGATGAGAGCTTGTCTGGAGTCTGTGATGGGCTGGTACAGATCAAATTTAAAGAAGGCACAGAAAGCAGGGTCTCGGCCCAGAGACAGCCTGTTCTCCCTCAGCTATGCTCTCCTGTGATGAAGGTGAGTTCCTGGAAGTGCAGGAAGGGAGCCCTGTCAGTGGGAGGAAGGAAGGGAGGGAGGAAGGGAGGGAGGCACCTCTTTCAGCTTCTTGGCCCAGGGCTTCTGAGCCTTTCGAAAGCCGTCCTCTGCTTCCTTGGTCTCCTTGAAGCCTCCCATCATCTGTTTGTGAAAGGCTTCCTTCTGCCAGTTCTTGATCTTCTCAAAGTCTTCATTCATCAGCGAGGCCTTCACTTCCAGGTGCAGCTCGCTCACTCTCTCCGCTTCAGACATGACAGCCATCCAGGCCTTCTCCACAGTCCCATACTGTGGTCCTGACACAGGAGAAGCATGTTAACTCGGCCTCTGCTAGCAGCAGGACTTCCTGTCACCCCACAGCTGTCCACCTGGGAGGAGCCCAGCTGCAGACAACTCCTTTTCTTTGAGCTCCTGTGTGTGCACACAGGTGTGCATGTACATGTGGGCATGTGAGTAATGTGTACAGTGATATGCACACATATTTTCCATGCAGTTATGTAAGTGAATGTTCATGTGACGTGCACACACATTTTATGTGGCGGACAAGGCTCGTGTGAGTCGTCCTTAGTCACTTCTCTTTGTTTTTGAGACAGGTTCTCATGGAACCTGGAGCTCATGGATTCAGCTGGACAGGCTGGCCAGCAATCACCCAGATCCTCTCGTCTCTGTTTCACAGAATGGGGATTACAGGTGTGCACTGCTGTGCTTGGCTGTTTAAATAGATTTATTTTAAACACATGTGAGTACCTACATATATGTATGTGTACTGTGTGCATGCCTAGTGCCCACAAAGGCTAGAACAGAATATTGGCATCCCTGGAACTGGAGTTACATGTGTTTTTGAGCTGCCATGTGGGTGCTGGTAACAAAACCAGGTCCTCTGAAAGTAACTAGTGCTCTTAGCCACTGAGCTGTCCCGAGTCTTGCATGTGACTCTTACAGAGGAAGGAGCTGGAAATCAGGCCCTCTATGTGCAGAGCAAGTGCTTACCCACCTACACCAGCTCCCCATTCCCTCTGAGGTCTTTGTTGATATAACTCTTTCTGCATTTGGAGAGCTCAATTTGTTTAGGGTGGCCAGAAAAGGGAGAAGTCTCCGACGTGAGCTGCCTGCCTCTCAACCAATGCTCCCATGACAGCCCAGGACTGTGAGTGGTCTCCATAAGACAGATCGGTCACCTTTATTCATTCCCATGAGCAGTGAGCCTAGAGCATAACAGTGTCAACGGAGACAGGACAGGGGACATTTCTGTAGTCCCCACACCCCACTCTTCTCTGGCTTGACTCAGATCAGACTGCTGGCTGCTGTGAGCACTTCAGTGACCCAGCTAGGTTCCACAGGTTTCACCTGTTTCACTGACGGCTTTCTTCTTGTCCTTCCTACCCAAACCCTTATCCAAAGTGACCACAGTCCTGATGAAGAGTTTCCCTCCTGAACCTTGGGGAACGGGGACAAGAAGGGCGTGAACTGACAAAGTGTCCCGAGACACCATCCAGAGATTTCTGCTCGGGCCTGTGCAGTTCCTCTTTTGTCTCTTCCCTCTCCCAGGGTAGACTCCCTTCCTTTCTGCCGAGGACACAGTCCTCCATCCTACAGGCACCCCAGGCCCTCTGCAGCTGTTAGTCTCCTGTGGATGATAAGGGAGGACTGCAACAGGAGATCAGGGATCTTCGCAGCCAGCAGTTTGCTGTCTCCAAGAAGAGGACAGAAGCTCACGCAGCCTGTGCTTATTAGCTGACAGGCACAGTACTGCCCTCCCCCACAAAAAACAAAAACAAACAAACAAAACCACAAAACACACACAGCGCCAGAAGAACTGCAAGATGCATTCCTGGCCCACTTGTGAGCAATTCATCAGGAGATCCCTAGCAAGTGAGCAGTTAGTACCCATGCCCAGGGTACTTACCTTTCTCCACAAGCTGCCTCCAGCGTCGGGCCCACTCAGTAAGCTGCTGTGCATATCCCTTCTCAATGCGTGCCCGCTCATGCAAACAGTTCATGAGGTCACCACACAGGCGGTGGCCATCATCAATCCGCTTCACGGTCCGTTTGTAGTTCCCAACCTGTGAGATAGAGCTTAGTATTAGGGTTAGGCACATACTCAGTGTGGCTGTCTACCTGCTAGACCCTCCAGTATGGTTAGCCTATCTGTTGCTGCTATGTAAGGCAGTAGGGTCCCCTCATGTTCACTCAAGGGTCATCCCATCTCCCCACACTGATGGCTACCCCATGTTGCCAGACAAGCCCCTGTTTTATTACCAGCAGGAATAAATAAGTCAGCAAATGAGCTTCTGAGTATATAACTCCAGGTCAGGTCCTGTGGCAGAAACCAACTGGTAGGTCAGGGAAAAAGGCAGCTGAGCAATGTGCAGGGCTAAGGGAAGTAGCAGGTCTTCAGGCAGATGGACGAGCAGAGACGGCTTCCCAGAGCAGGTAACATGTAACTCAATCCTTACATGTTGGGTTATTATTACTTTCCAATGACAGTAGTACATATGTGTTCCCACCTACTGAGTGCCTACTATGTGCCAGGAACCTTGATAGTGGCAGCAACTGTCCCCCACTTCACAGATGAAGCTTAGAGCAGCTGAGAAGTGTGCTGACTGCAGTCACACTGGCTGGGTTGAAGTACTCAGGTAGGACAGGCTGGATAGCAAGCTCAGATTTGAATCTGCTTTGTCAAGGGCAAGTTTAGGCTACCCTTCCTCACACACAAAGAGTGACACTAGAGAAGCTGAAGCACAGAAAGCTATGAAAACAGTTTCGCCCTGTGTGTGTGTGTGTGTGTGTGTGTGTGTGTGTGTGTGTGTGAAAATCTTCCTCAATTGTTCTACTTGTTGTTGTTACTCATTTTATTTTTTGAGACAAGGTCTTGATGAACTTGGCACGCACGCACGCACGCACGCACGCACCCACGCACGCACCCACGCACGCACTCACTCACTCACGGATCTGGCTATATTAGCTGGCCACCAAACCCAGAGATCCTCCTGTCTCCACCTCCCAGCACAGAGTTCCAGGCGTGTGCGCCATCACACTCAGCTTCTCATGTGGATGCTGCAGAACTGAACTTGGGTCACCATGCCTGCCCACCAGTACTTTGCCAACCGAGCTACCTCCTCAGCCTGTTTTCTCCTTCAACTATGGCCTTGAAAGAACCAGCACTAAGAGGGGGGTGAGGGGGGGTGTCCACGGAGAACAGCACCGAAACAGGACTGAGTATATTCTCATTAGTTTCCTACCAATGTCTTCAGAACTCTAACCTTCTCTTAGGTTTCCAACAGTCTCTACCCAGACTCTCCAGTACACAGTAAGCCTGTAAGGCATGTCTGGGCCCGCCCTCTCTGCAGAGCTCTGGTACTCCCAAGTCTCTCTCCTCCAGTGCTGAGCTAGCTAAGGGAGGAGGAGGGTGCTGCGGATGACCTGCAGGAGGGCGGAAGACATCACCTTGCAAAGGACAAACATGTGGGTACTGCATGCAGATGCAAGAGGAGCGAGAGATGCTGGCTCCAGCACCTAGAGGGAAAGGCTATCCTGAGTGCCAGTGCGCTTGGCAGGCGGAGGTAATGACCTCCTCCTGCGGGACCCAGAATCCTGCTGAACAGCTAAGACCCCCCCACCAAAGTCAGACAGCCTAGGATGACAGAGACCCACCATGACTTGGGCCACTTACTAAAGGGTGGGACTCTTGAACCCACTGTTAATTGTAAACCCTCCACAGAGCCCCTGCAGCCCAGGCAAAGCCTGACTCATCTCCTCAGCAAGGCTGGCAGCTCATCAGCTCATTAACATATAGGGCTGAAGCTGAGCTGTGACTTAATACCTCAGCTTTTCCCTTTCCTTACAACAAAAAGGAAAACAAAAAACTCTCCACAACCCACCCTGAAACACCGACACACACTTGCTCCTCTTCCAATGGGGCTTTGTGGTCACTTAGAAATTTACAGAAGGGGGCTGGAGAGATGGCTCAGAAGTTAAAAGCACTGACTGCTCTCCCAGAGGTCCTGAGTTCAATTCCCAGCAACCACATGGTGGCTCACAACCATCTGTAATGAGATCTGGTGCCCTTTTCTGGCCTGCAGGCATACATGCAGACAGAACATTATATACATAACAAATAAATCTCTAAAAAAAAAAAAAAGAAAGAAAGAAAGAAAAGAAAAGAAAAGAAATTTACAGAAGAAGAAAAACAAGTAACAAAACCCAGCTCAGTAACACTGGGTTTTGGCAAGAGGAACAAAGAGACAACCTGATTGAGTCTCAGTAGCCACATAGAACCACACACAGAGACAGTTTCCATCTGTCACAGCAGTGCTCAACTGGAGACGACCAACCAGATGTGTATTTTAGCATCTGGAAACCTGCTCACTTCTTCAATATTCAAAGCCTAGAAGAAAAGATTTCAGGCCAATGGCCATACTCAAACAGTACTCCTGCCACCCGAAGGACAGCCTCCCAGCTCCCAGTGTGGAAAGCTGTCCCAGCAGGCAGAGAATCTGAACTGGTCCTGGGACTGCTTCTGGGGACAGGTGGTCATCTAGCCAGGCATAGAGCAAAGGGGAGAAGGCAGACAACATGCACATGTTCTACCTCAGGTAAATAACCCCAAATGTAGGCAGAGACTCGGGGAGAGCCTGTGTCCCTAATGTGACTAGAACCAGACCAGACCACTGTCAAACTCATGTTCCCACCCGAGTTGTCTTGGTCCTGAGGTACTGCCCTCCTCAGGGCGGGCCTCGGGTGTCAGGAGGAACCCAGACAGACAATACTGCCTGAAACCCCAGAGAGGTTCAGCTGTCAGGAAGCTGACCAACTGATTCCCAAATGAGAGGAGTGGATGCTCTCTTGCAGGCAGTGGTCCTGGATCCATGCCCCAGACTACCTTTTTCTCCTCTGGCCAGGCAACAGCGCCCTTGTCTCTGCCACAGCCAAGCCCTCTTCCTGCACCGTCAGGCCCGGGTAGATCCAGACAACAAAAGTTTCACAATGCACAAAGCGGCTACAGCGTACATCACGTGGACCAATGCCTGTCCATTCTTCTTTCTCTACGCCGTCTACACAGCAGGCTTTCAATGAAAACATGAGCAGTAAAACCACAGAGCAACCAGAAGAGCATGCAGGCCAGTACACCTCTGCAAGTTAAGGTGGCACGCTTTAAACAGCATTTCACAGGTTAAAGCTACAGGGATGCACAGCCACCATCCCACACAAAACTGAAGAGTTCTGCTCAGGAACAGACATCCTGAACCACTGCACTGCAGACTCTCTCCTAACTGTTATGTCGAAAATCAACAGGGGGCGCTGCAGAGAGAGCTCAGCTGTCAAGAGCTTTTTCCAGGAGACCAAGTTCAATTCCCAGCACCCACACCAGGTGGCTCACAACTGAATGTAACTCCAGCTCCAGGGGGATCCCCTCTGACTTCTGTGGGTACCTGCACTCAAGTATGTGTACCCACCCACCCACCCACCCACCTACCTACCCCCTCTCTCTCTCTCCCCCCCCCCCTCTCAAATCTGCAAGAAACTTGAACAGAAAATTTTTCACTAAGTCCTAGCTACCACACACACAAAGACAGGGCTGCTGCAAGGAGCGCTCAGGGAGCTGTCTACACCCATAGACTAGCAAACCCAAGGGGTGGGGGAGGAGAGGGAGAGATCTCAAGTCCAGGCAGGGCAGAGCAGCGCAGGGCAAAGGCTCTTACTGGATAAACTAGTAGAAAACAGACTTCTGTCAACAACCAGGAGGGACTGAAGTCACTAGGCACCAGTATGCCTGTAACTTTGGTCCATCCAGGGATTTGGTTCTGGGCTAATGCCCCCACATTCCAGGCAGGTAGGAGACTGTTCCCTGGGGATGACAGGAGATGCTGGAAGGCAGTGTAGGTCAGGGTAGACACACCAAATATTAGAAACTGTTTCTATAAACCACGAACGCTGTACACAAAGCAGGGATAAAAAAAAGCTTCCGGGAGGAAGCACAGGCACGAAAGGGAGTCGAGGAGCAGAGCAGGACCTGAACTGCCCAGCCCGCAGTACCTCGCCTGAGAAATGGCTCAGCCAGTCTTCCCCACAGAGTCTTCCCTGGCGAGACCACCTGGGAGCGCTTGCATCACCTGCACCCCTCGGCTCCTGCCATGTGTTCCAGGTGGGAATCACATGTGCCCTTGAGAACATGGTGCCCATAGGCACAGTTTCTGAGTCACCTCAGGCACACTGGCCATGGCCCTTAGCTGGACTAGACTCTTAGTAACACGTGTCACATCCTGTCATCGTGTGTTACATCACAATGTTTGTGCTTTGCCAGGCAAGGAGGGACAGTCCCACTGTGACAAGCCACCCTATGCACTCTCAGTGGATGGGAACATTGGTGTCAAGGAGGGTAAAGAGTTGCATGACAGGGCCAGGCCTCACCCGTTTCCACTGTATTCCAATGGCACTTTACCCCAGGAACCTCAAACTTATATGCTACTAAGACAACTTGCCAAGGGTAACTTTGATTTTACCCTTGTAATGAAGGCTCAAAAACCATACCTGCCCCTTCTCATCCCTGGCAGAGTAAGGCATCTGTATCAAGTTGCTCAGCAGAAGGCTGGCAGTGTCCCTCCAGGCCATGCTCTGGAACTCAAATATCCCAACACCGATAAAGGATGCCTAGAAGCTGCAGCCTTCTCTGCTGGGTTGGAAGACACAAGAAATGACAGGCCTTTGGAGGGCAGTGCTTAATTACAGCCCTGTAGGTGGCCACAAGATGGACTAAAAGGCCTTCTGATTTTGTGTTCAAGCCCCTAGGCTCTCTTGGCCCTCTTCTATCATATCTCACAAGAGCAGCAGCACAGGTCTGGCCCTGCCCCAAGCATGTGATGTGGCCAGGCCTCTTCTCTGCATTTCTGCCTCTTGAGCTGGAACAGGGGGTGAGAACACAGCACTTCTGTGCCAAGTGTCCTGGAAGCTCACGCTGCAGGCTGGGCTTCCTTCCTGCCAGCTCTACTCTCTTATGCTGCATGGCAGAACCTAAGTTCTTTATCTGGCTGTATCTTTATCTTGTCCACACAGGGAAGGAATGAGAAGCGGCTTAGGTGACCTCCAGAGGTCCTTCATGGTTCTGGAATCTTGAAATGAGCCGTGTCTGCCACTGCCACTAGCCAGCTAACTCCAGCCAGTCAGGCATTCCTAATTCTCAGCTTCTGATGTTCTGGCAACTCCCTCTTGCCATCCACAAATATTTAATAAACATCTGCTATGTGCCAAGGACTATGTGAGGCACACAGTGGTGTCACAGTGAATAAACCATCACTACATTAGCCTGAAGGGACTTATGGCCAGATGAATACCATAGTTCTAGAAAGGAACATTTCTCAAGTGGTCAGAGCTGGCCTGGAGACATGTGAGGTAAGAGTGAAGGACCTCAGATTTCTGGAAGGCTTGGGACAGGAGGTCACGGCCCACAAACATGAGCCATGCACAGCACCTCTCCTCTGACATCTATCCTGCAGCTCAAGCCACCCTCATTACCTCGTGTGGACATCTACTACACCAAAACATAGTGTCATTACTTTCTATTCTGCCTGCCTATAGACCAGGCACCCCATAATGTCTTCTCAGACCCCACATCTGGCTGGTGCTAGATCTGGATTCTCTTTCCACATGGAGAGGCATAGGTCTGAGAAGTTGCTAGGATACTTTCCATCTTGGATACTGAAGCAGTCTGGACGCCCTTTATTCACAAGGTTCTCAACCCGGGGCAGTTCTAAGAGACCTTCCCATCAACAGCCCAAAAGAATCGTGTTGGCAGACGGCAATTCCAACTATTGCTGTGATGGAAAGGAAAGGGTCTATTTCACTTTCAGTTCCATATAACAGTTCGCCATCAAAAGCAGCGAGGGCAGGAACTCAAGCAGGGCAGGAACATAGAGGCAGGAGCTGATTCAGAGCCCTTGAAGGGGAGCTGCTTACTGGCTTGCTCAACATGTCTTGCTCAGCCTGCTTTCTTATAGAACCCAGAACCACAGGACCAGGGATGGCACCACCTACAATAGGTTGGTCCCCTATGAACCACTAATTAAGAAAATGCCATCAGGGGGCTGGAGAGATGGCTCAGAGGTTAAGAGCACTGACTGTTCTTCCAGAGGTCCTGAGTTCAATTCCCAGTCAACCACATGGTGGCTCACAGCCATCTATGAAGAGACCTAATGCCCTCTTCTGGCCTGCAAGCATACAAGCAGACAGAACACTATATATGTAATAAATAAAATAAATCTTAAAAAAAAAAAAAAAAAAAAGAAAAGAGAAAAGAAAATGTCATCATTACTGGGGCATCCCCTGATAGGACAGCAATGAATGTGGGTTGGTAAAGGGCACAGAGATAAGCTACCGGATACTCAAACTACTTCAGTATTCTGTGTTCGGACTTCTGGGGTATGGTATGCCTTGTTTCTTATTTAGAAACACAGTATGCCAAGTAGGGTGGTCGCCAGGCCATGCCTGCATTTTTCTCCTACAGTTCCCTCTTCTATATTGTTTTGCTTTCTTAAGAGCAGATGAGTTGATCAATGAGTGGAATATGCCAACCAATATATTACAACTAAAGAGATAATAACAAAGCAAACAGATTATAACTCTTACAAGGGCAAAGTGGGCATTTTGGGGTGGGAATGGTGTCATTCCAAATTTTAGAATTTTCTCTTATAGGACTCATATCAGGAAATAGGTTGGAGCCATTGGCAAACAGCTAAAGAAAAGGTCCTCTGACCTCCACCCCTAATAACAAGGAAGAGTTAGGTACCAATGCCCAGTAATTTTCAGTGCTGGCACTATTTAGAAGCAGCACAGTAAGTAAACACATGAGCAGGATAGTGTTTACCACTGTCTCTTGCAGCTGCCCAATTTCATCTGCTTCATTGCTGGTCTCAGCTGTCAAGGGTCTGGTGAGCCAGGCTGGGATCCAGATGGGCTGAAGTCCATTTTCTGGAAAAATACACCGGAAACCTCTCCCAATGGTAAGTAATAGGGCTGGTGACTGGCATTTACCTGTTATTACATCTTTCCAGGTCACCAGAGGTAACCGCATAGGCCCTGACAAAGATGTTCAATGTTTATGAGTTGAAGCATTTCCCTTGTCATCTGTTTTCAAAAAAAAAATAAAGTAAATAATGCCATATTAGTAATATGTTGAGGGTGAGCCTTACTCAGACCCATACACGCCCACCTTTTCATCCCCCTTATCTATCAATTTGTTCTTAAGTTGTTTGTATGCTCTCTCCATTACAGTTTGACCTTGGGGGCTATGAGGAATCCCAGTAACATGTTGAATTTTCCATTGGAGACAAAATTGTTTAAAGGTGGAGGAGAAATGAGCAGGAACAGGGCCATCATCTGTTCTTATAGGATATGGCACTCCTGCTATCACAAAACATTTTAGTGAGTAATGACATGATAGGCCTTCTCCCCCATCATCGGTGTGGCCATAAGAAAATGAGAATAAGTGTCTACCATGACATGAACATATTTATGCCTACCAATTAAAGCAATATGCAAGACATCCACTTGCCATAATGCCAGTGACTTTAGCCCCCAGGGACCGATCCCTGCTGGCTGCAAAGGACCTAAAGGGAGAAACGGGGCCCAGGCATTCCATCCTCAACCTGTTGTTTGATGATGAGTTAAAGTGGGAAAGGCGCTTTAATGACCATGCAGACTGACGAACCTGACTGTGCATTGTCACCTGCATCCTGCCAGGAGGAGGCCACTCAAGGCTGTGATTCCTTTAAGAGAATTATGGGTTCTCATGTGATACAAAGATAGGATGTAGTTGCTGCTGTGACACAGCTTGCAAAACTAACTTAGGGAAGTCACAAGAAGATGTAATTTTAGTCTTTACAAAAGCAGAGGTAATCTAGGACTAAGCTGAACACAATAAACACTGTCGGTATACAGGTTAATATAGGCGAGGATTGTGTTCCATGGCCACAAGTACAGTTTTTAACTCACAGTGTTGTGGGGAAGCTCTCCCTGGAGTGGCCTTCCAAATTGTAAACTCTTGGGTAGTAGTATTGAGTATTAGAGAAGCCATTGCTCCATGGGAACTGGGCATCAGTGAATGTTCTATGTGTTCCAGGTACTGACAGGAGAAAAGCTCTTCACAGTGACTGATCTTCAAACTTGTGTGGGCTTCCATAGAGGATAATGATTATCCAACCTGTAATTTAATAGCTCAAGTCACGTAATACTCTCCACTCTCCTTTGGCTATTTTCTGAGTGACAAAAACAGGCACACCGGGGCCGAGGCTTGGTTCAGTCTGTCTCTGTTCTACTGCTCCCTGAGCACGTGCACTTTCTCTTCACTTAAGGACACTGCTCCACCCACACAGGCTCATCTGTCTGTGTGGGCTCGGGAAGTGAGACAGCCCTAGTTAGAGTTCAGTGTTGCAAGAGCCTCTGCAAAGACACTGCCAGTTATAGGTCTGAGTCCTTGTTTCTTGACATGCCAGGATCCAATCATCCAGAGGGGAATTCTTCATTGACCTAGCACCCTCTATGGCTCTGCTGTGGCTACATCATAATCAAGTTCATGCACAGTATGCCAGCCACCTCAGCGTGCTGCACTTTCTATTCCATGGAACTTGTACTTGAGCCAGAAATTTAGTCAGAGGCTCAGGAGGTCCTTGTCTTAAATCTTTGAAATATGCTGTGTCCCCTGGAGAAGGCACAGCCTTCCAAGCTCTTAAGGCACACAGAAGAACTTGGTCAAAATACTGAGGAGGTCCAAGAGCCTGCTCAGCAGGTAATGAGAATGCTCCTTGCTCCTGTAACATCTCCACATTTGATGCTACACCTGAGCTTCAATTTCTCTCAGCCTGATGTTCAAATCCATCATAATAATGTACCTTCTAAATATAAAAAGAAAAAAGTCCTGAGGGCTCATATATGCTCAGGCCATCTATTTATAATCCTCCTGGTGTGTTTAAATTTATGCTTATGGATTCTAACAATCAAATTACATATGGAGACCAACACCCGTCATATTGATAAGCAGTCCGAAACTGCTGGATGGTTTAGGGTCATGTGGATATCATGCTAAAGGTCTCCGTGGGGTAGGATTTCCATTCACTGGAAAACCAGAGACTCTGAGTTGCTCATTCTGCCAGCAATCATCACAACTAGCACAAAGCTGTGAAAAAGGAACCAAATGTGGCGGCAGCTCAGATTCTCCACTTTCTAAACTACAGTGATCAAGCAATGCATTTAAAGAAGGACATAAAGAACATAGACCTGAGAAGTGCCCTCTTTTGTGACACAGTAAGAATTTCTATCAGGGGGCTGCAGAGATGGCTCAGTGGTTAAGATCACTGACTGTTCTTCCAGATAACCTGGGTTCAATTCCCAGCACCCACATGGCAGCTCACAACTGTCTGTAACTCCAGTTCCAGGGGAGCCGAGACACCCATGGCAAAACACCAATACACATAAACTAAAACTAAATATTTTGGGCTGGAGAGATAGCTCAGAGGTTAGGAACACTGGGTTCAATGCCCAGTACCCACATGTAGGCTTACAACCATCTATGAGATCTGGTGCCCTCTCTTGGCATGCAAGCATACATGCAAACAGAATAATGTATACATAATAAATAAATAAATCTTTTTTAAAAATCTATCAGTGCCATCAGGAAATCTTAATTTCCTCCCTGTTCTTTTTCACTGTCCTTATCTCTCTCTACTACTAGGAAAGCCACAGGATAGAAAGATTCAGAGAAGGAACATCCAGTCCTAACTTCCTTTCTCTGTGCATTCGAAGCTCTCTGCCACAGCTCTAGATCAAAACACCCCTCTATAGAAAACCAAGGATTTGCTGGGTGTGATGGCTTATACCTTTAACCCAAGCACTGAGTTCTAGGCCAGCCAGGGCTACACACAGAGAAACCCTTTCCGGAAATCACCCCTCCCTACCCACCAAAAAAAAGACCAAGGATTTCTCTGTAGAAAGTCAGACCAAAACGTTTCTGACTCAAGCAGCGTTTGTCCTTGAACCCCATTCTCTTAGCAGGCACCTGACTACCTCTGTCTGAGTCATTCCTTGACCCGGCAGCAAATCACCATCTGTGCCTCGACACGGCAGCAATGGCCGGGGGTCAGTAAAAGGTGCTCCGGAGATGGTTTCAGGGAACTACGTCTGCTTTATTGCATGTGAGCAATAAAGCACGTATACAGTGGAAGCCGATAGACCTTGACTGGTTGGCACATTACCTCAGATTGGACAGTGAGCGCGTGCTCACACCACCAGGGTCTCTATTGGAAAGAAGCACATTAGAGAAGAGTGGACTACTCACGCTACTTCATAATTAAGTCTTCTGACTTCTGGGGCATGGTGTGCCATGCTTCTTATTTAGAAGGAGGCTGGCTGCCAGGTCATGCCTGCATCTTCTCATACAAGAAAAGGCCTACAGTATGTCCACCTACAGCCCTATCTTATTGGGGCATTTTCTTAATTGAGGTTCTCTCCTCACAGATGCCTTTGGTTTGTGTCAAGTTTACATAAACTAGCCCGCACATGCATGAAGGAACAAGCCACTCCTCAGCTTCCACACTGCTGGAAGAGAAGTGAAGGAACAAGCTAGCAGGGCTCTGCTGATCCCTGTGCGGCCTACAAAGTCTTCAGTGACATCTGAAGCCTGAGTACTGGAGCCCAAACCCACAGTATCTCAGTGACGCCAGGAGGATTGCAGGACAGTCTTCTGAAGACTACCACCGGAAGCATCACTCCGTGTCACAGATGCAACATTGTATGCACGCCTACAGGACCTCCAATAAAGCATGGGCCTCCATCTCATCAACTTCCTATGACCCATCAAAGCCCTATTCTGATCCTTCCAACAGGGATGAGTACTCTGGATCTTCCGTTCCTATCATCTCCTACTGATCTTTGGGTTTTTAACTCTGTGGTGCTTGTGCTGAAAGAAAGCAAAACATAAGGAGCACGCACCTCTAGAAAACATAAGGAGCACGCACCTCTAGAAAACATAAGGAGCACGCACGTCTAGAAACAAGAGTCGTACCTCTAGAAAAATAAAGGAGCACGCACCTCTAAGAAACATAAGGAGCAGCACCTCTAGAAAACATAAAGGAGCACGCACCTCTAGAAAACATAAGGAGCACGCACATCTGAAAACATAAGGAAGCACGCACCTCTAGAAACATAAGGAGCACGCACCTCTAGAAAAACGATAAGAGCCACTGCACCTCTAGAAAAATAAGGAGCACGCACGTCTAGAAAACATAAGGAGCACGCACCTCTTAGAAAACATAAGGAGCACGCAACGTCTAGAAAACATAAGGAAGCCACGCACCTCTAGAAAACATAAGGAGCACGCACGTCTAGAAAACATAAGGAGCACGCACCTCTAAGAAAACATAAGGAGCACGCACCTCTAGAAAACATAAGGAGCACGCACCTCTAGAAAACATAAGGAGCACGCACCTCTAGAAAACATAAGGAGCACGCACCTCTAGAAAACATAAGGAGCACGCACCTCTAGAAAACATAAGGAGCACGCAACGCACCTCTAGAAACATAAGGAGCACGCACCTCTAGAAACATAAGGAGCACGCACGTCTAGAAAACATAAGGAGCACGCACCTCTAGAAAACATAAGGAGCACGCACGTCTAGAAAACATAAGGAGCACGCACCTCTAGAAAACATAAGGAGCACGCACGTCTAGAAAACATAAGGAGCACGCACGTCTAGAAAACATAAGGAGCACGCACGTCTAGAAAACATAAGGAGCACGCACGTCTAGAAAACATAAGGAGCACGCACCTCTAGAAAACATAAGGAGCACGCACCTCTAGAAAACATAAGGAGCACGCACCTCTAGAAAACATAAGGAGCACGCACCTCTAGAAAACATAAGGAGCACGCACCTCTAGAAAACATAAGGAGCACGCACGTCTAGAAAACATAAGGAGCACGCACGTCTAGAAAACATAAGGAGCACGCACGTCTAGAAAACAAGGAGTACGTACCTCTAGAAAACATAAGGAGCACGCACCTCTAGAAAACATAAGGAGCACGCACCTCTAGGAAACATAAGGAGCACGCACCTCTAGGAAACATAAGGAGCACGCACGTCTAGAAAACATAAGGAGCACGCACCTCTAGAAAACATAAGGAGCACGCACCTCTAGAAAACACAAGGAGCACGCACCTCTAGAAAACATAAGGAGCACGCACCTCTAGAAAACATAAGGAGCACGCACCTCTAGAAAACATAAGGAGCACGCACGTCTAGAAAACACAAGGAGCACGCACCTCTAGAAAACATAAGGAGCACGCACCTCTAGAAAACATAAGGAGCACGCACCTCTAGAAAACATAAGGAGCACGCACCTCTAGAAAACATAAGGAGCACGCACCTCTAGAAAACATAAGGAGCACGCACGTCTAGAAAACATAAGGAGCACGCACGTCTAGAAAACATAAGGAGTACGCACGTCTAGAAAACAAGGAGTACGTACCTCTAGAAAACATAAGGAGCACGCACCTCTAGGAAACATAAGGAGCACGCACCTCTAGAAAACATAAGGAGCACGCACGTCTAGAAAACATAAGGAGCACGCACGTCTAGAAAACATAAGGAGTACGCACCTCTAGAAAACATAAGGAGCACGCACCTCTAGAAAACATAAGGAGCATGCACGTCTAGAAAACATAAGGAGCACGCACGTCTAGAAAACATAAGGAGTACGCACCTCTAGAAAACATAAGGAGTACGCACGTCTAGAAAACTTTCATGTCTATGTCTTGCTTTTCAGACGCCAGATAGTGCTTCTCTTACCCTCATTTCTACAGGGTTCTTCCACTTTCATGCTGGACTTTCTTAAAATTTCCAGCATGCCTCCACTTTGGAGCAGAGAACCTGGGGCACCTTGGTAGGACGTTCCCCTGAACCACTGGCCTGCATCACACCTCACTGGGCTCCTCATCTGCATGGGATGATGCTCCTTGCCTGCAGAGCCCTAAGAGGGCCAAGGCTGAAGCTTATGCCTGGGTCTGCGGGTACCCCTACTGCTTTACAAATAAGCAGCTTCTATCCCAGCATGACAAAGCCTAGGACCTCACTCCTGTCCCAGATCCTGGAGTTTGCTAACAGCCCCACACTGGCTCCTGCCATCCTGCTTCTGGAATTGGTCTTCAAAGGAAGGGGAAGAAAATGGGGTTCATTACTCAGCAAAGGAAAGGAAACAGAGTTCTCTGCCCAGTAAAGGGAAGGAAATGGGGTTCACTGCTCAGAAAAGGAAAGGGAAGGAAATGGGGTTCACTGCCTAGTAAAGACATCCCTTGCTCTGATTGTTTAAAAGTACAAACACATGAGAACTTCATTATTTTTTTTATCACATGAGAACTTTAAGGGTAACTGAATTATCAATCTTTAATCAAATGTTCAACCTGAGACTTAAAAGTGGATAAAGTGGAACCCCCTAACACTCAGTTGTTGGATCCTAACTCCAAAAGTAGAACACATTAAATAATAGGGAGGAAGGATGTATTTAAACAAACCTATTTTCAATTTTTTTTTACATTTATTATTTATTTATTGGGGGAGGGTTGTGTATGTGCATCTACTCTTGTGTGTTTGTGTGTGTGTGTTTGTACCTGTGCCTACAGAGGCCAGAAAAGGGCTCTAGATTCCTAAAGTCAGGAGGTACAGATGGTTACCCAGCATGGGTGCTAGGACCTGAACTTGAGTCCTTTGGAAGAGCAGCCAGTGTTCTTAACTACTGAGCTTCAGCTCCAATGAACCTATTCTTTTGTTTGTTTGTTTGTTTGCTTTGTTTTGTTTTGTTTTGTTTTGTTTTTCAGACAGGGTTTCTCTGTAGCTTTGGTGCCTGTCCTGGACTAGCTCTGTAGACCAGTTTGGACTTGAACTCACAGAGATCCACCTGCCTCTGCCTCCCGAGTGCTGGGATTAAAGGAGTGCACCACCACCGCCCAGCTCCAATAAAGCTACTCTTAACAGAGCTTCTCCACAAGGCTACTGGCCCAGTTTGCTGCACCCCATGTCCTCAGTGCATGTGGTGTGCACTGGACAATGGAGGAAGGCAGGACCTTGGTGCCCCAGAGGCATCTGTGTCCACAACATGGACCGGATCTGCACACCACTATCCCCAAGGTCCCTCCTCGAACTCCAGGCTTCCACAGAGGCATGAGCCCTTGTTCATCCTTCAGCACACAGCCCAGAAAATGGCAAGAATGAGCCACAGCTGCTGCCACCAGCTGGCATGGTGAGGTTCTCTTCCTGGTATGAAGTTCCCACTAAGACCAGCAGCTCTTAGAGAAAGCACAGACATCCAGTGTAGGAGAGACAGACACCCTCAGAGTTCTGTGACCGCGGGGATCCAAGTCAAGAGCATGTGGAAACAAGTCAGCCTGTCATAAACAGGCAAGTGCCCTGGAAGGAAATCAAGAGACTGACAAGTGGGGTTAGGGTTGGGGCAGTCGTCCCTCAAGACTCAAGCTCCCAGTCCCTTTACTCCAACCCTGGTGTGAGCCACTCGGCCCTGGTCCCTCATGTTCAAGCCCAGTTACAGTTCCCACTGCCTGCCCTCTCAGGCTCTGTCTGTCCACCCAGCTCCCTTCCAGCTCTGCAAGCCCAATCCAACTTTTGTCCTCAAAGTCCCAGGGAGCCAGGATACTATGAGGAATCAATACCAAAGACCACTGAAATTCTGCAATTCCGTGTGGAAACGTGTGCTTCCAACAGCTTAACCGAGAGACTGAAATCCAAAGGAAGAACAAAGGGCGGACGAGCTGCTTGACTTGCAACTGAGGGGCAGCCCTCCTAGCCCCCACAAAAGTGGCTGTCTGGCACTCAGAATTGTGGCTAGACAGTGAAGAGACTTGTCAGTAACAAGATGGAGCCTGCTTCCCCTGATGTCCCCATCTCTGCGTGTGCAATGCTCATGTGTGCAGCTGAAAACCAAGGAGTACTATGGTTTGGGAAGTCCTGGCCCGACCCCTGAAGAGCCCTGTGAAGCTAGGGATCCAGGTATCTGAGGCACACCAGACAGCACCAATGGTGAGGAAGCATCCAGCACTAGTAACCCATCATAATCAGAGAGACACTATCACAGACTGGGCATCATGGTCTGTGGCCATGCATACACTCAACTCTGTACCAGAGGGCATGACTAGATTGCTGACATTAGCCATGAGGGAGTGCATGGGCTGACAATGGTACTATAGACAGTATACACAGAAGGCCTGGTCCTGGGACCAAAATGGGATGTTCTGTCAGGTGACACGCAGCCAAAACACACTACCCAGCGAGCACCCTGCAGTCTCCTAGAGGGGGAGGTAAACAGGCCTGGAAGCGGCTGCAGCTGCTGTACCCTACCGTGTCTACTAAGCATGTGGACTAGCCAGGGGTCTAAAAGCCAGCATCAGTTTGCTGAAAACAGCCAGTTCTCAGCTACCAGACTCGAGTTCCTAGAGAGGATGTGCCAGGCTCCTGGAAGATCCTCAGTCATTTATATCTGAGCGCCTGCCACCACCAGGCCCTCAACTACAAAGGCCCTCCATGCACCATGCCCAGCTCTAGGTGCTGGCAACCCAAGGCAAACAGGGTTACTCTGACTCCACTAAGCTACAGAACAACAGGCGCCAACAGGTGGGGCAGGGGTACTGAGAGCTGGCCCAAGAGCACTGTGACAAGAACTATCCTTGTCGTCCTCATCTCCACGTCTCATTTGTCTCTGCTTCTACACAGGAAAGCAGCAACACCTCAGAGTGGAGGAACAGGCTTTTCAGGACAGAGTTCCAGGAGACCACAAGCAGGGCAGACACACAGGTCCTGTATCCTGGTGCCCACATCCCAGCCCTGCCATGTTCTACTCTGGAAGTCAGCAGTTCTGACCCATTTGGAGCTTGTTTTCCTACCCAGCTGAGCCTGTAAGCAGAGCTCACACCAGGGAGGCAGCTGTGAGGACTAAAAGCAAGCTCGGGCAGTCACTCGTGATTTCGAATGTTCTGTGGGAGTCTGACAAGGCTGCAGAAGAGCACAGAGGTCCTAACAGTTTCTGTGTGTATGGCTGATGGGCTGTTAGAATGGACGCAGCCTGCTGCAGAAACACAGAGGCACAGCAACACAGCTTCATGGGTGCTTTTATAACACTAGTGGGGCCACAGCTTCTCTAGGGCCAACTTCTCTCAGCAAGAGGGGCCCACCTGCCCACACACCTGTATCTGCAGGGGCAAAGGGCAAGGGCCAGCCCAGCCTTGCTCCAGATGATGTCTACAGCCACAGCTCTAAGGCAGCTCCCCCTAGTTTTCCTCCAACCCTTCCAATATACCCTGCTGTTGAGCAGCTGGCAACATGTCTGTCCCTGTGACCCTTGCTGCCTTAAAAGTTTCCGGGGCAGAGGTGCCTCATGCCATCCAGATTCCAGTTTCCGCTTCCGTCCTTACAAGACAGCTGCAGCCAGCAGTCTGAGAAAAGCATGCCTACTCTCCTTCACTTCTACCAACTCTGCACCTGTAGGAGCAGCCCCCTAATTCCCCAGACTTGTTCTCTACATGCCCTGCCATATCCTCACAGGATCTCACACACAGGATCTGCTTGGTAATACATATCCAGTTCTCTTTTGTTCTGGGGCCAGGATCTTGCCCAGTTGTTCAGCCTGGTCTCCCACTCCTGAGCTGAAGGAATCCTCTGGCCTCAGCCTTCCCAATGCTAGGGACTATGGGCATATAACCACTGCATCTAGCTAAGTAGATCCTTTTAACAGAATAAAATATTTAGCTACAAGTCAATCACAGTCCTCGCACTTGGAACACAGAAATAAAAGTGATAGTGAAGACTGAGCCCTCTGCTACCTTTTAAACCCGGGGCATGAGCAATCACTTGTTTCCATTAGTCTGTAACAGCAGACGACAATTTTTCAGACATGCTAGTCCCAGCTAACATGAGTGCACACTCGCCTTTCCCTCCTCTGGAGCCTCCTGTCAAAAAGGCACCCACACAGTGCTGAAGACTCCATTCCATCTCATCTGGCAGCCTCTCTAGGGAGCCAGAATTAGCAGCCCCCTTTTACTCTGAGGCTCAGGTAAAGTGGGTAACCAGCCTAAGGTCACACAGTGACAGCACCGATGGAGTCAGAGCTGATATGCCACCAGCTGAAAGCCCAGCTCCTCACCCTGTCCATGCAGCCCAAAAGGGAAAGAAAGTTCCAGGGGTTTTTCCATGTCGGTAAAATATGGTCCAGCCTTGACTTTCTTGGCTGGAGTAGAACTCAGTGAGGATCCCTGCCTAGCACACATGAGGTGCAGCGTCCCAACCCTAGGCAGCAGCCGCCGCCGCCGCCGCCGCCGCCGCCGCCGCCGCCGCCACCGCCGCCGCCACCACCACCCAGCACCACCAGAAAGAATACAGTTGGCTTTTCTTTAAGTAGTGGACAGGAAAAGTAAGTGGGCTCGGGAGAGTAACTTCCAAAAACAAAACCAGTCACAAGATGACTTCATCAGGAAGGGAGTTCCCAAGACACAGGCTGGCAGGCAGATGCTCCACGAAGGCCCTTTGGGCAGCCCTCTGACCGCTTGCCTGAACTTTGCAAAACAATGTCTTATCATAGCCACTCCTGTGTAAAAACTGCCTGTGAGACTGAGCTGCCTAACTACTGTGTGTGGTTGCCTGTCACATGGGGCTAGACACCCAAGAACATTGGAGGGCAAACCATCAAGACCTGTCACAAACACACCTCAGCTTGTGGGGGATCCACTGAGGGCTGGAGCATTCCTACACTCCCTATCTCTGCCACCACCCACTTGGTGGCAAGTGACAGCTGGTTTTGAGTTACGTTCCTCTCTTCCTGACTCTACTAAAACCACAACGGCACACTGGACACCAGCAACTGGGATCTGCATTCATCAAAAGGGGAGGCATTACCTCCCAGAAGCTGTCACTGGACACTTCCACTCCCACAGAATCGTCGTAGGTGACAGACATTTCTGCAGAGGATGGGGAGATGGCAGCAGATACTCTGGTTCAGGGATCCACTTCAGACGCTCAAAACCTGCAGAGAGACCTAAGAAAGACAAACACAGATGGTTGTAGTTTTCCATTCCGGGACACAAAGCAAGGCATCTCAGTTGAATGCATGGCACCACCCCCAGCATACTGGTCTCTCCTGCCCTGCCACAGGCCAGCTTCTCTTCCCTGTCCCACCACTCGAGTCTCAGGTCCCTGAGACTGAGGTTTGCACGAACCTCCCAGAGATGTCCCAGGAGCTCAGCTGGCTCTAGTTAACACCACAGAAGCTCTTCTGAGAGCCAGCCAGCCTTAGTCAAAGAAAGAGGAGGGCAAATTCCTCACACTGCATGAACTGTCAACTTGACTACATCTGAAGTCAGCTAAAATCCAAGGGGCTGGGTGCACTTGTGAGGGATTTCTTTTTTCTTAATGACATCTTGTCAAGTAGGAAGATCTACCTTTAATCTAGAACACACGTTTGGCTATAAGAACATGGAAAGGGGGGCTTTTGCTCTCTGTCTACTTGCCACTGCTCTCACTGGCAAGTCCATCCCTTCACTGACGTCAGAGCCTACCTCTTTGGGATTCCGGTGTATACTCAAGACCAGCCCCATGGACCAAACAACTACTGGATTCTTGGGAGATACTATTGTTGGACCAGTCTGTAAGTCACTCTAATAAATTCTATCAGTTCTGTTCCTCTAGAGACCCCTGACTAATATAGTTAGTGAGGACAAACAAGAGTTACTTGGCACACACCTGACATATTCAAGTGTCCACCCCGAAAGCTCCCCAAAGACAGCAAGAAACACTAGGGAGTGGAACTGGTTTTTGTTGCTGTCGTTATTGCTTCTGGGACAAGCGTTTTCTCGGAGGCTGTCAGCTTCCCTTACTCAGGGAGAGGACTGGAGGTCACCTGCTTCGAGGGAGCCTTGTGCCCTTCATGTGTGCACTTAGTTCAGTCCTGACTAATAACTATGGGGCAGCAGTCATCCATGCCCCATTAGAGCAGGGAAATGGGCACAGAAAGGGCAAGGGGTCTGTCCAGCCCGGGAACGGAGAACAGCCTGGATGATACTAACTGTGGGGTGCTGTGCCCTCCGGAGCTAGCTAAACCCTCTCCTCAAACACAGCTCTGAGTATTAACCCTCCAGGTGGACTAAGCAGTAGCTCACACTGTGCATCTGACTGATAATTCTCTCGAAAAGGCCTTGTATTACATGCACATACTGCCCCATACATTACCTTCTTATCCTCTCATGCTGTCATTTATCACATATTCGTGATCTTTTAAAAATAGTTCACTTTTATTTGAGGGAGAGAATGTGCATATGCATACATGAGTCCAAATTCCCATCCTCTGAGCCATCTCTCTGGCCCTGGTCATTCTTCTAGCAGGTCCTGTGCATCTCCAAACATAACCTTTCAATTTGTTTGAGTTTCACCAAACAACAAGGACTGCTGGCCAGGCCCTAACTGAATCTGGTGCCCTGAGACCCTGACCCAGGATTCCTAGGGCTTCTCAGTAGTGACAGTCCTTTGTAACAGAGTTCCCTTGTGTAACAGAGTGTTCGGCTAGGCCTTTAATACTTTTAGTGACTCTTCAGGTTTGTTTGTTTGTTTTCTATTTTAGCTGATAACAGTCAATAAATAGAAAATGACCTATCTTCCTTCCTTTCTTTCTCTTGTTTTGAGACAGGGTCTCACTATGTAGCCCAGGCTGGCTGGAAACTTGCTATGCAGATAGGCTGGCCTTAAAATCACAAGGATCTGCCTATCTCTGCATTAAAGACATGTGCCACCAGGCCCAGCAGAAAAAGATTTTCTATAAACACCATAAATCCAGCCACTTTACATTTACTATCTATACATCTGCTTGGACTGTAGCTATACATCATATATAGAGACTATATACATACACATACCATACATTCATCATATATAGACACTTTATCTACATATATACATATACACATACACATATCATATAGAGACTACATACACACATGTGTGTGTGTGTGTGTGTGTGTGTGTATCTCACATATATAGAGTATATCGACACCCCACAGCCCCACAGTCCCAGCTTATCTCCTCCTCTCTCTGGCTTTTCTTTTTCTTGCCTTAGTACACCAGAGAGGACTTCCAAAGACCAATCTTTCAACACTTCACCACTGAGGACAAGTGTGGCTTGAGTCGAGAATGCTGGTTTAGCAGGTGCGAAGCCCTGGGTTCAACCCCAACACAAAATGAAACCTAAGTATCTGCCATGACCTCTGGCTTCAGTTTTCAATCCTTCTCTAGCTCCTGGGAATGAATGTTCACTGCTTTAACCTCAGCCTTTCTCTCTTCTAAAATACACATGGAGAGCAAGAGAAGCAAGAGTCCCTCCACAGGGCACGGGCAGCTGGCAAGGGGGCACGGGCAGCTGGCAAGGGCGCACGGGCAGCAGGGCTTCCTGTCCACATGGGAGGTCAGAAAGGGTCAGGACAAAGAAACCTCATCTCTGGACATGTGTAACTGGTGATGGCACTCCAGCGACAGAATCAGCGCTCAGGCTTCCGGATCACACAGGAGCATTCTGTAGCACTGCCGGTGGCTCTCACTCATTACCAACTACTGCAGGCAGGTCTCATTTATTCACCCAATAACTAAATTCTAAGTCTCAAGCCGGGCTCTGATGACATCAAAGGATTAACCCCCCAAACTGTTCTGCTGTGTAAGACTGAGAACATTACAGCATCACTGGGAGGTGGGCCCTACTTGCAGGAAGGCCGCTGGGAACATGCCCTGGTCCCTTTCTCTGCTTCTCAGAGCCTATGGAGATGAGCAGCTTTGCGCCACCACACCCTTCTGCTGTGATGCTCTGCCTCACCACAATGGAGTCATGGCCACGAACAGAAACCCTGAGTCCAAACATTTACTCCCATTACACTGTTTCCTCAGGTATCTGTCACAGTGGCAGACTCAAGGAGGGGGAGAAAACACAACAAAACCCTGACACAGTTCAGCATGTGGCAAAGTTCACTCCACAATGTCTGCTGCATCTTCCCCCGTCCTGCTCAGACTCAGGCCTGGGAGGCCACTCCTTCAGAAACAGGCTGCAGCTTCGGGGCTTCCCTACTGACAGTGATCTCGAAAGTATGTGCCCCCTCATGATTCACAGCCCTCCTCTGTGGGGCGGGATGTAGCATACCACCTCCTGAGCCATTACGAGGTTCAGGTGGGCTTTAAGGTATGGTTGAGTGGTAAAGTGAGGTCCTAGATTCAGGGGGACACTGGTGATAACAGTTACTAAAGAACTATGGAAAAGCACAAAATGACAAGCCAGTTCACACAGTCTGGCCTCAGAAACTGACTGCTGACTTCTTCCTAAAGAAACTGAGTTCTAACGCTCGAGCAGAATCATTCAGAGAGTTCTCAGAGCTCCCCAGTGCTGTAGGTGAAGGAGAAGGTTAGTTACTCTAATAATTCAATGTTAATGATAAAAACACAAGGCTCTCCCCTCACATCGGCCAGGAGGACGAAGACACACATTGTACAAGTTGAGGCAGATGCGTGGCTTGGTGGATGCACAAGAACCCGCAGTGAAGGGCTCCCCCTTCTAGACCTCTCTTAGGAGGATGCAGAGCTTCTGTAGCCACCCAGTGAGCTGCCCATCATGGGTAGGGCATTACCTGGGATCAGTTCATTAACTGGCAAGGACAGCACAGGCTACTCTGCTCCCTCAAAAAGGAGCTCCTTCTCCTTTAGTTTTCTTGTCGCTGGGATGTGATACCAGACGAAACCAACTTGAGGCGGGAAGGGTTTATCTGGGCCCACAGTTTGATGATACAATCCATCAAGGTGAGAAAGATGGCCCGTGTGAGTTAACTGGTCACACTGCCACCACAGCCAGGAAGCAGAGGACAACAAAGACTGGTGCTCGGCTCATTTTCTCCTTTTCTTCAGTCTAGGACCCCCCCACCCACTGGATGGTGCTGCCCGCATTCAGAGTGGGTCTTCCCTTCTCAGCTAAACCCAGGTACATCTAGACTTATGTCTCCTTGCAGACACATCTAGACTTACATCTTCTAGGTGATTCTAAATCCAGTCAGGTTGACAATGACGACGCAACAAACATGCAGCCCGAGAGCAAGAGGATGCTCATTATAAAAGCCGGTGGACAATGCCTGGTGGACAATGCCTGGAGTCGCAGCCCTTGGGGAGGCGACGGGACTGCTCCAGGCCACCTGAGCCACAATGTGAGACCCTGTCTAAAGCCAGCACACAGTGCGCCCTCCAAAGACACTCACTAAACAACCCAGTTTTAGAGGCACTCCTTAGGAGTCCAGGAATAAGGATGGAGCAGGAATGTCTAGGTCCCTGTTCCCATGACTTCTGCTGCTGAACAAGGTCGACACTTGTCCCAGAGCCAGTGTTCTGCTAGTGTGCAGAGGCTTAGAGGTTAACAGAGGGTGCCACAGTTGCCCTTGGCCCCAGTGGAGGCTGGCACAACCTCCTTCTACCATTTCTGGCCTGATAACAGGTATCAGGTAAACAAAGGGTGTGTTACGTAAGACCTCTAGCTTCCCTTTAATCCCCTTAGTTCATTCAAAAGGAAAACCAAGAGGCCTTTCAGCTACTGTAGAAAGCAAGACTGCCCAAGTACTGTGTCCATCGCCCCTGAAAGAAGAGCAGGAGCCCTCCCCTTTGATCCTTGCTAACACTAGCCACAAGGGGAGCAGAAGTGCCCACATGGCCTTCCAGGCTGGTCTGCAGTCCCATGGTTCACACAGGTTTCTTTCTTACTCATTACATGCAGAGAAAATTCTTAGGTTACTAGGAGATGATTGCAACATTTTTTGTTTTGTTTTGTTTTGAGACAGGGTTTCTCTAAACAGCCCTGGCTGTCCTGGAACTTGATCTGTAGACCAGGCTGGGCTCGAACTCAGAGATTCACCTGCCTCTGCTTCCCCAGTGCATGCACCACCACTGCCCAGGTGACTGTTGCAACTTCTAAGTCACTGTGCAGCCCTAGGGGGGAGGGGGAGCACCATTCTTTAAACAAGGGATCCACTTACCCATCCATTCCACCAACACCTACCATGCACCAGGAACTCCTAAACTGGTGATAGAACAGCAGCAATTAACAAGACAAACTCAGTCCCTGCCCCTCTGGGGATGAGATCACCCTGGAGGCACCCTGGCATGCAGTTAAGTGACACAGTCACATAGTGTATTGAATCCTAGGACAGAGGAAATGTGGGTGCCAGGGAAAAAGTCTGAGGGACAGGGGCTTGTTGAGAGAAGTATGGCCTCTGAGGACTTAGAAAGATGGGAAGTAAGGACAGGTACTTCCTAGTAGAGGGAGAAGAGGAACAGAAGGTGATGGGCCCAGCCTGCACTGGACAGGGCAGGAGGACAGTACCAAAAGCTCCAGAGAGGACCGATGGGGTATCGTCCTTATTACTTCTGCACTCAGCTTTTCAAAACTAAAACCTCACAATAAGATACACTTACAGAGACCAGGAGCCTTGAACTAAAACAATGATTCCTTGTGATGAAGGCCTGCATGTCAAGATGTATGGATAAAGGGGTTTACTGTGTAGCTCACTGTGTCACACTGTAGTTTCTATGACGAGATTTTCCCCTTTCTTCTCTTTTTAAAAAGTTTATTCTGTTTTATTGGGGGGAGGGGTGTGTTGCAGGGGCAGAGGGTGGATGCGGGAGAGGCCAGGAGATGGGTGGGATCGGGATGCATGATGTGAAAGACACAAAGAATAAATGAAAAAAGTTTAAAAAAAAACCCAACATGTTATTTACAAACCAAGCATGTGACTAGGGATGGCTTAGCAGTTAAGAGCATGTACAACTCTTGCAGATGATGCAAGTGTGGTTCCCAGAATCCATGTCAGGCAGCTCCTGGCGATCCAATGTGTTTGGCTTCCTTGGGCACCTGCACCACACTCACATGCCCCCCCCCACATGCATTCACATAATTTAAAATACATTTTAAAAACCAAACACATATGTGCTTTGTATCTGTCCTCAGCTCTGCAGTGTCTAACCGCCTCAACGTGAGAAGTCACCATCTCTCCTAAGACCTGGCTCAGCTGCAGGTTTATTCTACAAATGGGTTCAGCCAGGACAGCCAAGAGCAGGTGCTCACTGTGGGACAGCTGTGGCAGCAAAAAAGAAAGCTGAAAAGTGAAAGACGCTTCAGTGCCCATCAAATGCTGACCCCAGGCTGAGAAAAGTGACTCGGGCCTGTGATGCTGGCACACAAGGGAGGCCAGCTTCCCAACCAGCAAGTCCTGTCTGAAAAGGAAGACAAGACAGATTTGAAAGAGGAAATGCACTTGAAGCCTGGGACGCCAGGCAGCCAGCACAAGGGCTGTGCAGACACAGGACTCAGGCAGCTCTAGAGCAGCATCATATGCCCCACTGCAAGGGCAGCAACTGGGGTCTCTCAAAGCTCACAGATGCAGTCCTCACTGGGACACTTATGCCCCTGGTGGTGAAGGGAACTTCTACCTCTAAAAAACAAGACGTCTTGTTTCATGAATGGCCCCATGTTGGGATGAAGGGTGGTCCTACAGGACCACATTCCAGAACAGCCTCACAGCTTTAAGACAGGTTTTCCCATGCACTGCTAGGCTGGCCTCCCTCCCCTCTGCAAATCCAAAACGATGATCAGCTCCTCTACTTCCCTCTGACGTCATCACTGCCATGTCACCTCTTCCCTGCATCTTGTTGTCATCTGTCTCCTAGCAGTCCTCCCAGCACCCAGTCCCACTTCAGTCTACTGTCAACCTCTCAAAACCTAAGTCAGCCTAGCAACACACTACACTGCCCGCATGCCCCGCGGCAGCCGCCACAGCTAGAGAGCCCTGCTCACTTCCTACCAAGTCGTCTAGTCCGCAAGCCTCGCTCCCCACCCCCATTCGCCAGAGCACACAACCCAGCCAGGCAGGTACTCCATTGGCACCGGCACTGCCAGGTCTCAAACTCAGAGATCCACCTGCCTCTGCCTCTGCCTCTTGAGTGTTGGGATTAAAGGCGTGCCCTACTATGCCAACATGGAAACTCTTGAGAGTGCATGAATCTGTCTCACTGCCCTCTTTTGTTCACCGTCCTGACTCTAGTAGCATCCACATTTCCTTGGGTACCAGTCACTCCGTTAAAACTTGCCACAGGCTTTAGAGTGAGCTGAACTCAAGAGTGATCTTGACTCAAGATGAGATCCACAGAAGGAAACGAACGGGAGCCTTTATCTACAGCGGAGAATCCTTTTATTAATACAACTGTAACTCCCCCTCTCATTTTATTTTATGTGCTTTTCTTCAAGTCCTCTAAAAGTTTTTAGGCTCTCTTTCTTGGAGCCTATGACTACTCTATACATTACAAGTGGGTTTAGTAGCTCAAGGAAATCCGGGCAGCTCAAGCCATGTTCACTACAGCCCAGCTGAGGCCTCAGGCCCCTGGGTTCCCTCTGCTCCAGCTTCAGTGTGTGTCCAGTCAGCCCTTGGAAGAAGGACAGGGTCTCCTGTATCTCTCTAGTCCTCAAGTCACCTTGCACACAGTGGGTGTTCAGGCCTAAGCTAACACATGGCCTCACACCACTGATTAAGCAGAAACACGTGTTTCAACTCAGTTATCTGCCAAACCTATTTTGTCTCCAATGACTTCATCTGGAAAAGGGAACACTCCTTAAAGGAAGTGATAGAGATCAGCAAATAAAGTGACTTCTCTCTCTGGAACGCTGTGTAGAGCACTCAGCTCAACAATGAGTGGGAAACTCTGTCCAGCACAACACGCTGGCTTCTAAAGGCTGATTCTCAGAGGCCTGAGGCCCAGTGCTCAGTCCATCTGCCCAGCACTCAACCAGTCTAAATAACAACGGTAGGAGCACAGTTTTTAATTCTCTGCTTCCAAGAAGCATCTCCCTGAAGACAAGAACTTGTAGTTGCCCTGGAAACAATCACCTGAAAACCAAGTTGGCTAGAGGAGGCTTTCAAGTCACATGTGACACAGGCTAGCCCATCAAACTACAGAGTGGGCTGGTAAGAGGCAGGAGATTTTAGGAGCTCCATGAGGGCACAGAACCATTTTCCTGAAAATAAACACTCTTAAGAACCTCAGTTAAGAAGAGAGGTGGGGCTCGTCTTATTTGGTTTCACTCAACATTGCAGGGGCCTTCTTCGCACAGGGGAGGCAGGTTGAGGAAGCTCATACTTCCTAAACTGGCAAACCCAGTGAAGGGGTCCTACTGTCATACATGCAAGTCCCACTCAGCATCCACCAAGTGTCTCTGGCCCTGCTCTTCCACACAGCCACCCTGCTAGGCCCGTGACAGCTCTAATTCCAAATGACAATCCCTGGTTAGCATGCACGGTCACACCTACATGAGGCCCTCCATTCTCAGTACCCCTCTCGGCCCATCTATGGCCAAATCACAATCACCTAGCCACCCTTAGTCTGCTTTCCTCAACTGTACAAATCAGCATTTCTCCCCGTGATGTCTAAAAAACCATCACTGTGGTCCGAGGCTTGATTCCACCATGTCCTCACAGCTCAGGTTGTGCCCAGTCAGAACTCAGAACCAAGATGGGACAGTCCGGGCTTGGACAGCTTCCCATTTCTGTCCTATTACTTCACCAGGTGCTCTAGCTTCAGCACCCCAGATTGTTGGCAAATCTCTTAGACACAGTTTAACAGGCAAGCTTCCACGTACATCCTCCATTTGCATTTTAAGGGCAGATTATACTGGCAGGAGAAAGGACTAGAACACACTCTGAGAGGAGGAGAAAGAGCAACTAAAATGCTGCTATCTCTTGGAGCCCTTGGAGCCTCTCACTACCTGTAATTCACTGTTTGTTACCTGTGTTCGCAATAAGGCTGAGACTATCGCAGCAGGTACAGGAGACATTATACCTGTGGTAGTATGGAAGAGGAGGGATGGATTGAAAAGGAAAGAGAACAAGCCTTCTTAAAGTCACCCTTATTCTGGGGGCTGGAGAGATGGCTCGGCTATCAAGAGCACTACCAGCTCTTGCAAGGGACCCAGGACAGTTCCCACAACCACACGACAACTCACAACTGTGTCTAACCCCAGCTCCGGGGAATCCAATGCCCTTTTCTGACCTCCGCACTGCACCTGCACACATGTGGTATACATACATACAGGTAAGTAAAACATTCACACATTTTTCAAATTCTCCTTATCATCTTTAGTACAGACCTGCAAGGGTACTTGCCCTGTCTCAAATGTCAAGTTTACATTTGTTTTGTGACACAAAGTCTCACTATGAACCTCAGGCTGGCCTGGAATGTACTTATACAACTTAACCAGGCCTCAACATCCTCCTGCCTCAGTCTGCCAAATGCTGGGGTTACAGGCATGCACTATCATGCCCAGCTAGAACCCCAATTCATTCATTCATTCGTTCATTCGTGGTTTTTAGAGACAAGGTTTCTCTATGTTGTTTTGGAGCCTGTCCTGGAACTTGCTTTGTAGACCAGGCTGGCCTCTCACAGAGATCTGCCTGCCTCTGCCTCCCTAGTACTGGGATTAAAGGCATGCACCACCATGGCCTGGCTTCGAACACCAATTTTAAAAGAAAAGTACACCTAGACATTCCTACACCCTCAAACAAACAAAACCAGTAAATCTATGCCAACTTCTAGGGGCTGGAGAAATGGTTCAGCAGTCAAGAGTACTGACTGCTCTTTCAGAGGACCTGGGTTCAAATTCCAGCAATGACATGGCAGCTCACAACTGTCTGTACCTCCAGTTCCAGGGGGTCCAATACCCTCTTCTAGCCTTCCTGAGCACTGCACACACATGGTGTTGCAGACATACATACAAGCAAAACACTTATACACACAAAAAATTATTTTTAAAAATGTAAATACCCAACAAAAGAAAATCACTCGACAGGCAAAGGCGGGAGGATCTCTGAGTTTGAGGTTCCAGGAGAGTCAGGGCTACACAGAGAAACCCTGTCTCAAAAAAAAAAAGTTAAAGAAAAGAGAGAATAGAATTGATCTCTTAATGACTTCAAAGAGCATCTCACAAGAAAGAGATTACGGGAAAACTTGTATAGATCAGAGATTAGAAACTACAAGTGCATATTTATAGTGCTCTCCAGGGCTGCAAGTGCTTTCCCATCTCACTGGACCTGAGCATCAACTTCCTTGTGCGTGCATCCTTACCAGGGCCCCAGTAACTAGCTTGCCTCTCTTCCAGGATCTTGTAGTAAATCAAGCCACAGATTGTGTTTCCCCCAAGATCATTCACATCACAAAAATTACTCATGATGCTGCGGACACAGGACCCTATTCTTGTCCTAATCCCTATGTGAACTAAGGCTAAAAGTCAAAGGGCCAGCACTAACAATCAACACATGCATCTCATATCCCAGGAAAGAGCAGAATAAAACTGGTGAGATGAGCCTCAGGGCTGTGTGGGGATATATAGTTTCTGCCTTTGCTGATAACAGAAACAGCAGCAGTTAATATTACTGAGTATGAGCCCCAGTGCTGGGGCATACCCACTCTCCAACAGCTCAGTAAGGCAGAGGAAGATGAAGAAACAGAAATGCTGTTGTGTATCATGTGCTCAGGTCACCCAGGAAGTGGAAGAACTGAGCCTTAAAGCCAGGCTGCACTCTCGGGGTGAGGCAGGAGCAGGTGCAAATCACTGAGCTTGAAGACTCAGGACAGGAAAGGAGGTTTTGAAGGGAGCTGGTGTACCTGCCAGGGTTCCAGCTCTGTAAGACACTGATGGATCTGGGTTCACTGATTCTCTCAATTTCATTCATGACGGCCACACACTAGCATGTCTTACAGTGCACGGGAAAGGAAAAAGACTAATTACTTAGATCACTAACCAAAAATGTCCTGAGCTGAGAACAAATAGGTGAGGGGCAATTCCTCTAAAATGGTCCGTTGGTCTATCCACAAAATCAGCAGAATGTCTGGGGTAGTTTGAAAGAAAATGGCCCCCATGTGAGCGGCACTGTTAGGAGTGGCCTTGTTGAAGTAGGTGTGGCCTTGTTGGAGGAAGTGTGCCACTGTGGGGGCAGGCTTTAAGATCTCATATATGCTCAAGGCACACCTAGTGAGACAGACCATTTCCTGTTGCCTGAGTCAGGATGTAAGGACTCTCAGCTCCTTCCCAGCACTGTCTGCCAGCCAGCATGTTGCCTTGCTTCCCACCATGACAAAAATAGACTAAACCTCTGAACTGTGAGCATGCCACCACAATTAAATGTTTTCTTTTATAAGAGTTGCCGTGGTCACGGTGTCTCTTCATAACAACAGAAACCCTAACTAAGACAACATCCCACACCTGGAGTCTCCTGCACATGCCCAGAGCACCTGATACACCAGAAGGTCACCTTCTTACACGTTCTTCTTCTTCTGTACATCGGAGGACTCAAGCATGTGAGGAGTTAAGTCAATTAATACTGCACTTTTAGTACCAAACAGTCCAGTCATCATGCATGCTTATAGCAGAATCCTGAAAACGTGTAGCCAGCACAGGGTCCCTGAAGACTCAAGCATATGCTCAGAACCTAGTGTGAGATGACTTCATGTGCTATCCCTGAACTAGTTACCTCTAAAGTACCCACTTTAGGTGGACACGAGCTGTCTCTTTCCATGCATGGTCCTCTGGGACTATCTTTAAACCCTGGGCAATCATCTAGGAAATACACTTCCTCCAAGAGCTGGAGTGCAGAGAAGAACCTTGCAGAATAATCCCAAATGCATGGACCAGGGGGCAAAGTAAATATGGCCAGAATACCAGGGCTAGCACACAGGCTGCCTTTACACCTCAGAGTCTTGAAACAAAGAGGCTCCCCAAAGATAAATTATAGGAAAAGGGGGCAGCCAAAAAGACCCACCCTGGCCCTGAGACTCAGCCAGTGAAACAAATACAGTTTGTCCCTGAAACCAAAGTCAACTCTGCCCCTGACCAACAAAACCAACCGATCCCTGAGCAGGAAAACTAACCAATTCCTGAGCAAAAAATCTTCTCCCGGGAGAAATTCTGCTCCTAGGAAGCCCTATATAAGCCCCTCTGCCTGGTCAGCTGTGTGGACTGTCCTTTCCCACCCTGGCAGAGGCAGCCACTCTCCTGGACTCCTTCCCAAATCTTTCTTAAAAGAGTTTTGGGTGAAGACCTTTCGGCTGTGCAGAACAGAAGAATCTTTGCTGAGACATTCCCTTAGGGGGACTGAGCAGAAAAAAACCTTTGCTGAGATGTCCCCTTAGGGGGGGCTGAGTAACAATTTTTCACTGGAGCCTGAGGAGATTGCAACATTTCTGCAGGGGTTTCCCCTTTAGCAGAGTGAAGCAGAAGAAGCAACATCTTGGGCTGGAGAGAAGAAACAGAGCTCTGCTGGGAAGGTACCTTAAGGGGAGGTAGGTCAGAGCAAAGCTCGGTTGTAAGGGCTCTCTCTAGGAGAGGAGCATGATAGCTACATTCTGCAGGGAGACCATCCCCCACCACACCCCAGCTTCGGGTACCACCTGACCTCCGACAAGTCAGGTACCTTTCCCTCCAGAGCGGCAACACTCGCATAAGTGGCCAGTAAGAGTAACTGAAATAGGCGTGGTGGCTCCTACCACACTCCCAACGCCCAAGAGCCTGAGGAGAACTGATTGCTACAAGTGCCATAGCTAGAGTCTAGCCTTGGCCATGTAATGAGCTCCAGCCTGCCGTCTCCAAACAAAGTTCAAGGGGAAAAGAAACCACTGCTGTCAAACATGATCCTCAAAGGATCCCAAGAACCAACCAAGGGCACGCAGCACCAACACTTGCCAAGCCAACCTTCCTGCCTGTACTCTCCACCAGGAGACCTAGAAGTAAAGCCCTGATGGGGAGGGAGCCTCGTAGCCCTGAGCCACACAGCACCTTCCCCAGGGGAGCCCCTTCTCCCCAACAGTCACAAGCACTGTAACAACGGACTCTTCCCACTTAGGGAGAATTGCTAGTGCAGCTGGGGAAACACTGCTTCCTTCCTACCCTGACCAGGAGACAGCCTGAGGGACTAGAAAGCCCACAGGGTGTGTGAAAGCACAGGCACACAGACCTAAGGAAATATTATGGAGCCCTAGTAACAGGAACCATGAGGAACTCTGCTTGCACAGAACGGTTTAAAAATAAACTGGACTGAAATACCAGCAGAGCTACAGTGACTCACACTGTCCTCAGTGCTGAGAGAACAGCAGCTCCTTGACACACTTGTCTCCCAGGCTTCTTCCCAGTGGAGAAACAAGACAGAGTAAAGAGAAGCCCTGAGGTTTGTCTAATTTTATCAGATGAGTAAGCTCTTACATGTTTAGTTAGGAGTACAGAGATGAACATTCATGCAATGAACCTCAGCAAAGGTAAAATTCTAAAGCAGAGCCAGGGCTGAGTGTGCTACGCTGAGGATACCATAGCAATGCATCTGATAGACAGCCCAGGCTCAGCCGGAAGTGGAACCTTGAAGGCACTCATATGCCCATTGCCATAACCTACTACCTCTTCTTGGCCATGCACACATCGCTCACTTCCATGCTAACTGCTCTCAATGACCTCCCTAGCGGCCTCAGCCTCTGTGAACAACTACCAATGAAACACACTGCTGCCCCGCCCCAAACTACCCTTCCTGGTCAACTCCTACTCACCCTGCAAGGCCTGCTGTGAGGGTCAATCTCTCCTCTACCACCCGTGAAGGTGGGGGAGCCATGTTAGCATGAAGAGCCCTTTCCAAGGTAGGATACCCCACCCAACCCACAGATCCAAGCAGCAGGAAGGTCCAGCATGCCTTGGAGACCAGACACAGGCATGGGGCTGGCTCAGCTAGGTAGTCCTGGACTTCTTCAGTCTTCCCAACCCCTTCAAAACAAAGTACACCCGCCGACCCAGCAGACTGCTCAGTTCACCCACCCTCCTCGACCCATACACATGCAGAGAATAAACAACCTCATTTTGCCAAATGCTTGTCTCACATCAACCCTAAGAACTGATGGCGTTTAAGCTGAAAAGAATTGCAAGTATTTTTGAAACCAAACAAATAATTACTTGAGGTAGCTCTGGGAAGATCTGTGGCTATCAACTCTACGTCTGCCCTAAAGCTCTGGTTTCTAAACTGTTTCCTGTCAGAAAGCAGCAGTCATGTGATCAGAGAATATCAGGCCTCAGAGGGAAAATGAAGATGGTTCTGAACCCAGAGAAAGGCAAGTCAGTCTGAAGCAGAAAGTACTTGCTAAAGCCTCACCTGTGGAACCAGTCCCTTCCTTCCTGACTCTTCTAGGAAAGGAGGCACCACAGGACAGCTGCTGCTCTCTGCCCAGCAGGCTTCAGAAGATAGCCGTGAAGCTCCTTCTGCCAGACTGTGCCATAAGCCAAGGCTCACACCAAGCCAAGAGATCATAAACACTAATGGCCCTGCTCTGCCAGGTCCTCCAGGCTCAGCTACTTTCTCCAACAGCCCGTCACAGTTGGCATCACCTCTGGGCTGTGTGTGCCCAGCTCTCTGCAGTCTGTCTTCATTCCATATCTGGAGCCCCACAAAGGAGAGCTGGCTCTGCTCTGCTCATCTGTGCAGGACACAGCATTCAGGAAATGGAACAAGACAGAAGCTACAGAGAGTGACAGGTTGTGAGATATCAGTTCAAAAGAAGTTGTGGATTCCTGTAGTAACATGTCTTGCGCTGGTGTCTTCTGTATCCTAACAGCACAAAGAACACAAGCTGAGGACCAGGTGTTGTTGTCATCTTCAGATGGCCTGCTCTAGGGTAATGACAGTCTGAGGTCACAGAGAAGGAGTCACAAAGGTAGGAGGAAGTTCAAAATCAGGTCTCAGGCCAGCTGTCAGCTCACCCACAGGATGTTACCAGGGAAGGCCTGGGGCTCACATGGGGCCCTCCAAGGCATTTTTCTTCTGTAAAGGAACAAGTCAGGGTTGTGTCTAGGCATGATCTCACAACAATGTACTCTATATCTCTGGCTGGCAGGTGCCCTAGGAATATAACATGGACACTCAGCTGAAGATTTTCTCCACCTGAATACCAGCTGATGTCTCACAGGGTTAAAACGGGTAAAACAGAGCTACTTTTAAAAGGACAAAAATGACAGATTTTGAGCTGGAGAGATGGCTCAGAGGTTAAGAGCACTGACTGCTCTTCCAAAGGTCCTAAGTTCAATTCCCAGCAGCCACATGGTGGCTCACAACCATCTGTAATGAGTTCTGGTGCCCTCTTCTGGCCTGCAGGGACACATGCAGACAGAGCACTATATACATAATAAATAAATAAATCTTTTTTTAAAAGGCACCTTTTGAAATCTAGTATTAATAATATAAGAATGCCAACAGGAACATAATAATGGAAAGAAAGGTGATGAGAGGTGACCCAGCTGGGGCTGGATAAGTGGGGATTAACTCCACGATGCTCACAGCTCCTGACGGGCCACCCTACGGGGAAGCGGCTAACGCACCCTAGGCAATGCTTCCATGAGAAATCGCCAACTACTTTTGCTCTCAAGGTTGAGGCTTCACTTTGGCTTTCACGAGCTGCCAAAGTAACTCCTATGTAAGCCACTTTCCCACCAGCCTCAGACTCTTCACCTCTTCCATGAGGGAGAAATATAGCCTGTCCTGCCTTGCTCTCTCCATATAAAATGGAAGGTCACTATTACTGCCTCTTGCAGAGAGGAACTCACCACTCACTGCCACTAAGTACTGTCTCCTGAGTGCCTGCTTTATTGGAGACTGCCTAGAGGAGATCTGGGCATCTACCAGACCTTTGATAAACTACCACAGGAAGCCACTTAGCATCAGAACAATGGTGGTTGTTTGTTTAAGATGGAGGTTTTGCACACACAGAGCAATGCTTGTGAAGGGGCTTTGCACCTACTCCCTACCCCATGTCAGCCAGGAAGAGTAAGGGCTAATACAAATGGGAAGCACAGGCTCACTTAAAATTCCAACTACTGCTCAGTGGCTAAGATAATCACTTTCCTCCAAAACCACTGTTCTGTTCTCTGCAAAGGAGAGCATGTCACTAGGCATGTTGTCTTCACTGTTGGTGGCACAGGCTTTGCTTAATGAGAACACATATGACACAGAGGTCACCCTTACCCTCACCCCACAGGTAGCAGCCACCTCACACACCATCTCCTAATGTCTATCTTTTACTGCCATGGAAAGGGAAAAGAGGAAGATGGCCTTCTAGGCCAGCAAGTCAGTGGGAAGTAATACCAGAGCTCTGCCCAAGGACAGGAACAAGTGCCCAGTGACATGGCCGACAGAGGGATCCACTCCACAACCTGGCCTGCCAGATGAGTCCTAGTGGCTTCCTTTGGAGCTGCAAAGCCCTACCCACTTCTGCTGCCACTGACTGGAACTTTAATACTGAAAATTGAAATTTGAGAAGTACAAAAAGAATGGAATTCTGTATATAAACGAAAAGGTCCCATACACATCTGTCTAGCAGAGACCAAAGTCAGGACAGGGATATAGCTCAATAGTAGTAGGGTGACTCCCTAAGCTAAGGCCCTAGCTTCAATCTCCAGAACCATGGGTGGGGATTATGTAGCAGAGAGCTGGGGTGTGACGAAAAGGCTTAACTACTGAAAACAGCTACTTTTCACATCAGCTTATGCATAATCTACCCATTTAAAATGGAAGTGATTTTTATGAAGCTCACCAAGTTGTGTTAGCATCACTAGCCAATTTTTAGAACACTTTCATCACATCAAATACATCCCACGGCCCTTAGCAGTCATGTCTGTTCCCTACATCCCCTAACAATCACTCAGGGTTGGCCTCTCTTTACAGTTCATATTAAAGGAATCATACGTGATGTGGTCTTGCTTCTTCTACTAAGCATGCCTGTGAAGTGAGTGTTGGAGCCCACATCAGTATTCATTCCTTTTTAATGCTAAATAACATTCCAATGTATAAACACACTCCAATTTGTTTATGATTAACAAGTTCTGCTCTTGGTCTAGTATGAAAAGGACTGCATGCAATGAATACCTGTGTACAGGTCTCTGCACAGCCCTACGTACATCTTCATTTCTCTAGAGTAGACACCTAGGAGCTGCTGGATCCTACTGAGAAACAGCTTCCAAAAGCCACGCTGTTTGACAATTGCACCATTTTGCAATACCATCAGCAGCGTGAAGAGCTGGAGCAGACAGAGGCAGAAGCACTCGTGGGCATCTGCTAAACCAGGTGGCATGAGCTGCTCCAGCCACATGAGTACAAAGTCGTAGCGCTGCCCTTTCTGCTGTGTCCACCATTGAGGAGGCTTCAAGTGGCAGCTGTAGGGAGCAGGGTCTTCTAGATCAACCTGGCCCCAGGGTCACTGTGTTCTGATTGCACACCCAGGCACCACACAGGAACATGTGGGAGAGTTGAGGGGTGGTAAGAAATGCCAACATTTTTGTCATGTTCAGCACCTGAAAACTGGCACTGCTCACTAGTGAGGCATAACCTATACAGATAGAACACCATGAAAATATAAGAGGAAGGAGCAGGGCTTCCTTAAAACAGCTCAAAAACTTGTTGGGATGGGGCTATGGGAAACAGAAATATACTCTTACATTGCCAAAAGGCTTTATGGAAAAATCTGGAAATACAGAACAAGGCTGATAACAGTTACCAACCTCTGACTCTGTAGTTCCACACTGGGGAATACGCCCCAAGCAAATAAACGCAAAGGAAAAAATAGCTTGAACAAAATGTTCATCCCAGTAATATTTATAACAACCCAAACTGGAGAAAAGTCCAACACTCAAAAGCTAAGAAAACCATGGAGAACTGACAGGCCAGGCACGCAGAGTCCCATAAAGGACAGCAGGAGAGTGGTTTACATTTCAAACTGGATATACACAGAACTGTACAGACATCCATTACTTGGGGACAAGGGCTGTGCATTTTCTTCCTTGTCCCCAGTGCTTGGCATGAGGGACACACTTAAATATTAGCCAAGTAACGACATGTCTGAATCAATAAATGACCAAGTCAAGTCAGTCAACAAGTGACAGGGCTGGGGGAGACGCGTAGAAGAAAACTATAGGCTCCTTAGTCTGGGTCCTAAAATGACTTGGAGTATGCCTTAGAAGAGAAAAGAAAAACAATTTTCTTCCTTTGAATAAGAAAGCTGGGAGTGAGCCGAGCAGTGGTGGTGCACGCCTTTAATCCCAGCACTGGGGAGGCAGAGGCAGGCGGATCTCTGGGAGTTCGAGGCCAGCCTGGTCTACAGAGTGAGTTCCAGGACAGGCTCTAAAGCTACACAGGGAAACCCTGTCTCAAAAATGCCCCCCCCCCCCAAAAAAAAAGAAAAAAGAAAAAGAAAGCTGGGCACACCTACAAGATGGCCCATGCCTTTCCACGGAGAAACGCGCCTGTAGTTCATGAGGCTTGCAGGCCACCTGTCAGTATCTGGGAGGGAGGGAGGGAGGGAAAAACAGGGCGGGGCTCTGGAAGGTCCTTCCATGGGCACCTGCTTTATGAATGTCAAAGTACCTTCCAGAATGTTGGATACACACAACAGACATTCATCCCTCAGACTTTACAGGTACTGTCTTCAAGCCTCAGTATTTGCTCCAGAGAGTCCTGTTGATAATCATAAAGCCTGCTTTTGTCACTGAACAAACAGGTTTTCCTTCTTTTGAATTGATGTTCACATTCATGAGGAAAAGTCATCGGAAAGTCAAAGGACTGTGATGTGAAAATTATTTTTCCTCGGTGTTCTATGTTATAGCCTTGAACTCATCACATTTCTTCTCAGTAGTCCTGGGCTAACCACTGCCACAGCTTCACTCCCAGGGCACAGAAGGAGGACTGCCATTTCCTTTATGCCCAGCTCTTTCTCACCTGCCTAGAGAAAAGCTACCAATCCAGCTGTTGGCCACTTGCCCCATTCTGACCAACCTACTGGCAACACTGGAAAACTGGCTCTCCAGGACGCGCCCCGCCCCCTACTGTCAATCAGCAGCTGGCCAATCCACAATCCCTGCAGACCTCCGTAGTTCACCTCCACCCACCTCCCTTCTCTCCCCATCCGCAGAAGACAAAGAGCAATCAGAAGGCCTCCTCCTGCTCTTCCCATTCCTCACTGCCACCTTCTCTGGCCAAGACTGCCACTCTTGTCACAGGCCGCTCCCATAGCACACTCCACCTGAGCAAAGTCCTTCATCCCACACATCAAACCACCTTCAATCTTGTGCCCATATCTGTTCCTGAGCTCAAATTCACACATCCAACTGCCTTCTAGACACCTCCATTCAACCCTCCGACATCCCTGTAAACTCTGCCTCCCCACTCTGTTCCAGACAGTGGTCAGTTTGGAAATCCCACATAGGGAATGGTCCCAGCACTCAGGAGCTGCTCAAGCCGGAAGCCCCTCTTCCCACACCCACCCTTGCTGACCCTTCCGCACAAGGTGGGGTAGGTTGGACAGGAGTTTCCACAGTTTTGATTGCTCTAAATATGGGAAGGTACTCCGATCTAGAGGCACCAAACTCTGCCATATTTTCTTAGCTTCAATGGAACATAATTGACTGATGGGGCTTTTCTACCCCAAATACAAGTATCCTATACAAACAGCCCAAGTGGCCACATCAACAAAGGCCTGCTTTAGACTTGAAGAGCTCACTGGCTTACTAACATACCCACATAGCTATGCGACAATGTGCAAATCAGTCTGCCAAACATTCTAAAAAATGGTGATATTCCAACAGTATTAGTTAGAATCCCTTCACCAGCGGGCTGGAGAGATGGCTCAGAGGTCACAAGCACTGTTACCCATGCAAAGGACCCAGGTTCAATTCCTACACAGCTTATAATCATAGGAAAACTCCAATTCCAGGACACATTCTTCTTAGTGTGGGTCCCAGGCACACCACGGTACACAGACACTCATGCACATAAAATGATAAATATTACTCTTTTTTTTGGGTGGGGGGTGGCAGGGCTCAATAGATGGTCCAGTGGTTGAGAGTTCTTGCTGTTCTCTCGAAAGACCTGAGTTTGGTTCAGAGGACCTGAATTTGGGTGTCTCGCAAATGATTTAACTCCAACTGGCCTCTGGGGACACCAGCATACATGACCTATTTAATATATACATTTATATATATATATATATATATATATATATATATATATATATATATATTATATTATATTATATTATATAAAAAAATCCTTTTAGCCAGGTAGGTAGTACATACCTTTAATCCCAGCACGCAAAGGTAGAGGAAGGCAGATCTCTGTGAGTTTGAGGCCAGCAGGGTCTACAAAGTGAGTGCCAGGACAGCCAAGGCTGTTACACAGAGAAACCCTTTATGGGTCAGGGTGGTCCTTTTACCATGTAACACCCCTGTGTGCATGTGTGTGCATCTGCTAAGGATTAGAGCTGGAGAGTACACAGGATGCATCAACTCAGCTCTGCATGGCTTCCCTCTCACTCTAGGATATCTTAAGATCAGATTCAACAGTCTTGAACAAGTGACAGGTGGCTAGAGTTTCACAAGAGAGGTGTGTCACAAAGCAATAGAGATCTGGGCTGCCAACTGGGGTACTGGTGTTTCAAAGTATTCTGTGTACTTCTGCTGTGACTCAGCTCCCCTCTGCTCCAGCCTCTGAGAGCACTGCCACAGCTCACTGTCAAGACACATCAAACACTTCCCTCCAGTCAGGGGAGCCTGCTTGGTGAGTGACCTCTTCGTAAGCTTCAGCTCCCACTCGAGAGCCACACTTCAACTCCCAGAAAAGTCACATGGATCCAAACGAGTCGGAAGGACTCTTCTGGCCAAAGTGGGGGAAAATATAGAATGGGTCAGGAGGTTGTCCTTTGTTCAGAGGGACAGAAAATAGGGACATTCACCAAGGGCTGGCATGAGGGAAAGGAAGAGCGAGTTTTGTCTGCCGGAGCGGACGGCTGCCGAAGCAGGTTCCCAGGAGCAGACAAAGGGCATTATTAACAACACACATGAGTCAGAGTGTCCCAGGTCAGCCCCTCTAGCTCCTTCCAACCCCTCCACTTTGAGACAGCCCCTCTAGAAGCAGGACTTCCTGTCACACAAAGGGCCTCTGTGGGATAACTGTGCACAGGCGGCAGTTTCAGAGGCCCTTCCCCACAGAAAAGTCTGACAAAGCAGATGCCTCTAGGAGCTGCTTTAGAGGTGACAGTCGCTGAGTGGAAAATTAGAAACAGCAAGAGAAGGATAATGCCACAGCACATGACCAGGCGAGGTTTCTGAAATCTGTGACTTTGATTTGTCACAAGATCATACCTTCTGGTGGTCTGATCACATCAGGCAAAGTACTTCTGAGGCCTGAGACGATGTTCATCTGAAAAATGGAATCCAGTCTGCCTTGGAGGCTGTGTGGAACCAGCAGCATTCTGCTGAGGAGTGGGGGAGTCTTCCTGAGCGGTGACAACTAGGTAACCATGCCTGTGGCCAGGTCCCCAGCACCGAGGGCTCTGTTCTCATAAGGCTCCCAATCACAGAAAGGACTTCTTCCAACACAGAGGGCACCTCTTCCAATGAAGAAAGGGCTGTGCAAAAGTGCCATGGGATACAGACAGCGTGTTCGAGACAGGACTATCACTGGGAAGCCACAGGCTGAAGGGGTGGGAATCCCAGGGGAAGGAATCTGTGTACAACCAAAGCTGTACAGCACACAGGTTGGCTGGCTTTTAAGCTTACTTGGTGGGGAGGGGGTTATTATTTACAATAGCAACGGGCATGGGCCAGACACCAGCCTGAGTCCTCAAGTCACCAGAAGTGAATTATGTCCCTTATACCTATCATCAATTTCCTCAAGAAAACAGCACTTTGAGTTCAAAGCCCACCTCCACAAGAATGACAGAAAATGCCACAAAATCATGACAACACCACACCTTTCAGAAGTTGTATCTAGAAAGGAACTGTTCAAGTATTTCTCTGCCACATACCTTTGAATCTTAAAACACACACACACACACACACACACACACACACACACACACACACACACACACAGGAAGATTTGGTTTTTAAGTGTTGTGTGATCATTGTCTGCATTCAACTACAATGCCACTTTCTCAAGAACCCATTCTGCTCATCTGCAAGGACCAGGTGGAGGCCACCTGATGGGTGGGAGCATCCCACCCCAGAGAAGAGCGCTGGGCCAGTTTGCAAAACTGAAGGAGGGAGGGAGGGGAGGAGGTGGGGGGGAGCCCTGGGGGGAAAGGAGGAGGGAGGGAGGGAGGGAGGGAGGGAGGGAGGGAGGGAGGGAGGGGAGGAAGAGCTCTAACTTGATACTGATGTTAGTTAAAACAAACAACAACAAACCCAGCAGTTTGGAACATCGGGAACTCATTTAGTCGTAGGAAACCCCCTTTCCATGAGGAAAGTGAGAAGGACCTGGAGTCGGCCACAGCAGCGATGGGGAAGGTTAACTTCTAGGCTCCACCCCCATCTGTAAAATGGGGATAAACAAGGCTCTGTTTCACAGAGAAAGTTTTACATTTAAATGATGTATTGAGTATGAATGCCCACGTGTCTGAGGCACCCCACAGATACTGGTCTCTCGGCTTATCATACTGAGCACAACTCCTGTCTGCCCCTTTGGCCACAGCCCACCCACAGGGCAGGTGTCACTTAGCAAGCAGGGCATAAGCACCTTGCATCAAAGTTCTCTGAAGAAGCTGTACCCACAGATCCTCTCTAAAGCTGGTGCAGACTGCTTGATCTGGCTGGCTAGAGCACTATGGTTCTGGTGAGCTGCTATAGGAAGACCCTTTAGTGGCCATCTCTCTTAACTTTTGCATCTGGCTTAACCTATCTGACCAACAGATATACTTCTCAGGATGTATCACTTAGCTGACCTTTAGCCTCCGAGCCTAAGGCTAAAGAGCCTACAGAAGAGACTTCCCACCTTGGCTGAGAGCTGTCTACCTGATGCTCCCACCGACCTAACTAGTAAATGTACTGACAGTGACTCTGCAAGCTCATGTACCCTCTTCTATGATGGCACATGGCATCCAGAGTAGGCTGGCTGTGTTCCTGGACCTGCATCACTCACGGGATTCAGAGAAGACTTTCAACTGTTGATAAACACTGAGAACACACTGACAACTCCAGGACACAAAGCCTTCACCATCAATTCACACACTGCCTCCCTAGTAGACATTTCTAGTGAGCACGGTACGAAGGAGAGAAAGGAATCCCATTTCTACCCCCAGGAAAATGCCTAATTGCCAAGTATTAACTGAGGAGTCCTGAAGAAAATAGCTTGGTTACCATCACAGCTTCAATTACAATACACACACCCCCCTTCCTTCCTTCTACTCTTCTCCCTGTCTCCTTCCTACTCGCTCCCCCAGTCAATAAAAAATTGATTGGTTTAAGAAATAGCCTGATCCAGACATGGTGACACATGCCTTCAATCCCAGCACTGGGGAGGAAGAGCAGGCAGATCTACATAGTAAGTTAGTTCCAGGACAGCCAGAGCTATGTAGAGAAACCCTCAAAATAAATTAGACAGCCAGCTGGCAGTGGTGTACGCCTGTAATCCCAGCATTCTGTGTAGTTTTGGTGCCTGTCCTGGATCTTGCTCTGTAGACCACAGAGATCCCCCTGCCTCTGCCTCCCAAGTGCTGGGATTAAAGGCGTGTGCCACCACCTCTGTGGCCCAGCTTGTGTCCCATTTTTTACATATTTTCAATAAAATTTTTAATTTATTATGAAAGTCAGAGACCCTCAAAAATGAAGAAAAAGGGAGAAGTAAAGGGCAGCAATAGTAGAAAGAGTACATCAAGAGCAGGAGAAAGCAGTATTTAAGGTAAGTTTTCGGAATAATCAGACACTAAATTACAGATCATGGAAGCCTAATAAGCCCAAACAAGATTTTTAATAGCTGCACAGAGACAAGTTAAACTGCAAAGCCATGAAGACACAGAGAAAATCAAAAAAAGCATTTAGAGAAAATGACAGTTTGCCCTTAGAGAGTCCCAACTAGACCAGCAGCAACAGTGAGAGCCAGAAAACACTGCAGTAAGATACAGTGTGCTGAGCAATGGCAGCTGTCCAGTAAGAGCCCATGCCCAGCAAAACCAGTCTGTAAGAGCTGGACCCTTCAGACATGTATACCACCCAAAAGCCCTGCAGAAAGGACCTGAAAGGATGTGGTCCAGACAGATTCTCCCGGGTGGGTGCTCAGATGAGAGGAGTGTCACTCTGGAGACATTAAGGATGGTACGTACCCTCTAGGTAGAGAGAACAGGGATCAGAACTGAGCGGCAGAGTGGTGAGGGAGCTGCTGGACAGGAGAAGACAAAAGAAGGGCCACCAAGCCCAAGGGCCTTAGCTGGCACACTAAGGACTCTGGGCCTTCCTCAGAGCCGTGAGGACGGATGGACTAGATCTGAAGCCCAAGGAGGAGAGTTCCCTTGGACAGAGTGGAGAACGGTCTCCAGCCTCAGGACTTGGGCCATCCGACAGGGCACTCACCAGCTCTTCACCACAGGATGGTTCAAATGAGACACTGACTTGACAGTTGTAACAGAGACACAAGAGCTGGTCGCACAACAGGTGGGAAGCTTCAAAGAGAAATGAAGAGCACAGGACTACCTTAAGGCAGAAAATGGCGGCCTTGGCCAGGTAAATAGGGGTGGGGACCTGAAGCACATACTGAACTCTAGAGCAGTGGTTCTCAACCTTCCTAAGGCTGTGACCCTTTAATGCAGTCCCTCAATCATAAAATTATTTTCATTGCTATGCATAACTGTAATTTTGCTACTGTTATGAATTGTAAGTATTTTTGGATGTGGGAGTTTGCCAATGGGGTCGCACCCACAGGTTGAGAATCACTGCTCTAAAGCATGGTGAATTAATCCTTTCTGACCTCCAAGATGTTGTTTCTTCTGGGTCTGCCTGACAAACCCTCTCAACAAAGCTCCTCACCAATCTACAGAATAAAGCTCCTAAAGTTCTCCAAGAGACTCATTACCCTGCTGTTTACAAGTCTCTACCCCATGGTGGCACACACTTCTATCCTCAGTTCTTAGGAGAAATGGGCAGGTGGATCTCTGTGAATTCAAGTCCAGCCTAGTCTATACATAAAGTTCCAGACCAGTCAGGGCTACAGAGTGAGATCCCATTCCCAAAGCAAACCAACAAACACACACACACCCTCGGTCTCCAATACCTATGGATGCCATGGGTCTAGCTCAGTACCTGCGGAGGGTTACCACAAGCACAAATGGAGAAATGAAATGAATAAAAATGCAAATGTACGAATAACAAACAGATACCGGCATCCCATATCCAGGTGAACTGTCCTTACCTCCAGGTAATGAACTGTTAGATGGCTGGAAATGAGCACAGGACAGCAGAAACACTGGGGAGTGGGACAATTAGAGCTGACAAAGCTCGATGTCCCGGCTTCTCATCCCGTCATCTTCAATCTCCCTCAAATGCAAACTGCAGTCCTCGCAGTTCACTGGATGTGCTCAGGAGTTCACTGTGAAAACATCACTTTCTCAACTGCTTACTCATCTCTCTAGCCTCTCAGTCTGTTTAAGAGACAGGGTCTCACTTCAAGCTGTGGCTGACCTGGAACTTAGGATCTCGACCAGGCTGGCCTTGAAGTCACAGAGATCCATCTGCCTCTGCTTCCTAAGTGCTTAAAGGCATGGGACACCACATCCAGCAAGCCCCTAGGTCTGCAGTTACTCAATGGTAGAGCATTTGATTAAAATGCCTGAGTTTATTCCCCAATACACACGCATGTACATGCATGTATGTGCACACACACACACACACACACACACACACACACACACACACACTTAAATCTCTACAGAAAGAGGAATACTGGAATCCATTAGCTCACTCATTCCTTCCTCCACACCACTGACTTTGTTTTTCCTGTTACTATCTGACATGCAAGCATATTTGTCTTTACCTAGCAATGAAGCCCGAGGTAACTAGCAAAAGTCTCTTCAAAGTCTGAAAGGGCATTCTGAGGCTATCACTGGCACAGTGTGAAGAAAGGCCCCATACAAGCATAGAAGTGGAGAAGGCCCAAATGTTAGGAGCACAAATTTCAGCAGAACCAGCACTGCAGGAGCCTCCTATCCCTTCCTGTCTCTGACTTTCCTGGGACAAAGTGGGCAGAAGCTAGGAACAGGAAGAATGTGTGTCGGGCAGTACGGCTGACTCCAACAAGAAATGAATCAAATATATTATCAGGAAAAGGAAGCCAGGTAAAATAGTCTGTACAATACACACTGAAACTACAAGAGGAGCTAGTTCAAACGTAAGGGTGCTGGCTGCTCTTGCAGAGGACCCAGGTTCAATTCTTAGCACTCACCTGGCAGCTCACTCACAATTATCTCTAATACCAGGGAATCCCAAGCCTCCTTCTGGCTTCTGAGAACACCAGGCATACATGTGGTACACAGATACACATGCAGGCAAAACACTGATACACGTAAGTAAACTGAAAAACCTTAGTGAAAATACAAAAGTCTAAACTACCAAGAAACAGAAGTCACTAAGGTGCGGGCAGAGGATGCACTGAGAAGCAGCAGCCTGTTCCTGGCCTCAGCCAAGCTCTTTCCACCCAGGCCTTACCATCAGGCTTCCCGGCTGGAAGGGCTGGAAGGGCTGGAAGGGCTGGAGGGGCTGGAAGCAACAGCCTTCTCAGGGATACAAAAGATGCCTGTTTCAATGGCAGGGGGAGTCATAGTTCTTCCCTACACCATGAAAATAAACTCACTCCATTCTTGGCTTTTATAGATTACAGTAGGTATAGTAGGTATACATTAATTAAATTAAATTTTAAGCACAAATAAGATATCTATTAAAGACATTCATTTTCTTGTGTATATATTTCAGTATTTTTTGTTTGTTTGTTTGCGAATGGTCTTGCCAGGTCCAAAGGAAACTCCAACTCCCCAAACTCCAAAGACAGTCTAACTATCCAAAAATAAACTCAACCTGGACTATAGGAGGATTTCTGGAGGTTAGATAAAGAAAGGCCAGCATTCCTCAGGAACTTGTGAAGCCGGTTCCCCTCCACCAAAAGGAGTCATTTCTTTACCCCTGGCAGAAGGGACACATGGCTACCTGTGGCACTGACCAGCATATCAAAGTGCATGCTGGTATCATAAGTACCTGTCACATATTTCAAAGTCCATACTGGCATCCCAGCCCTTCTCACCTCCTGGACCCTAAACTCCCTCCAGCTCACAGGCTCCCCCCCCCACTCAACCTCCTTATAATCCTGCTGTTCTCACTGTTTTCTCTCTGCTCTGCTCCTGCTTCTCTGGCTGTGTTTTCTACCTTCTCCATCCCCTGCTATTCTCCCGTGGTGATATATTGTGTACCCTAATAAACTTGCTGAGAATCAAATGTCAGAGCCAGCCACTAGATTAGACACAGAGGGCAACCACTATAGCACACACCTTTAATCCTATCACTTGGGAGGCAGGGATCCTCCGGATCTCTATGAATTCAAAGCCAAACCCGGCCACATGGGATTGATCCCATATAGGACAAAAAACAGAGCCAGGTGGTGGTGGCCCACACCTTTAATCCCAGCACTTGAGATCTCATGCCTTTGCTTGGGAAGCACACATGCCTTTAATCCCAGGAAGTAATATGGCAGAGCAGAAAGTGTGAGGAAACAGGAACTCACTCTCTTTAGGCTGATTTCATAGAGGTAAGAGCTAGTGGCTGGCTGTTTTGCTTCTTTGATCTTTTAGCTTTCACCCTGATAACTGGCTCTGGAATTTTTATTATAAGACTATTTAAGATTTGAACAATACTCCCCTCTCTCACAGACAGCCCTGGCCACGTCCAGTCTGCTGGCTATGTTCAATTTACTTCTGTCTCTCTGCTCTGAACTCTTCCAGATCCTCTGGCTGTTCTCTCCCTCATATCTACAGTAAAAACCTTCCCCTTAACCATCATGTTTATACAGACCTCACTGTGTAGCCCTGGCTGTTCTGGAACTCATTATGTGGACCAGGCTGGTCTGGAACTCACAGAGATCCACCTGCCTCTCCAGTGCTGGGATTAAAGGCATGTGCCAGCCTATTTCAGAAACTTTTTAAGGATTATACTCTTAATTATTTTAGAAAATAAAAACACATGCTGTCTATAAAGCTCCCCCAGAGTACTAGAAGTAGGCTTTGGACAGCAGCACAGAACCATACCCAGGTAGGTGGAGTCATTCACTGTTCTAGCCAATCTGTGATTATATCTGAATTTCAAAAAGACTTGAATTCAGTTTTTATAGAGAATTTTGTGAAGGCCGGGTGCTAGAGATTGGACCCAGGGCCTGACACACTCCCAAGTACTGGTCTACCCCAAGAAACTATGTTTAAAGAGTCTGAAAAGCAGTGAATAAATTCCATTTTATTAACTAAATCATTTCTATATTTACATTATAATTTTTTAAGTCTCTCATGTTGCAAAACCTGTCTTAAAATTTAAAAGCTGTTAGTATTCCCATACAGGAACTGAAACACACAAATACTAAGAAACAGAAGTTTGTGTTCAGGGTTTTCCTGTCATGTTTCCTCTTTGAAAGAAGAATGAAGTACTTGTCCATCTCTTTTAGTAGATGTGATCTTAATAGGTTTGGCTGTCTCATCTACAGATAACGCATAATGGGGCTCACTTGGCTGGGACTTAACTTAGGAGAGAGGCAGGAAAACTATGAGACAGAGAACGCTTTATTTTTAAGAAAAAGTATCTCTCAGAGCCAGAACTGTCAGTGCCCTTTGTACTGATAATGACCTCGTTATACATTATATTCTATATTAATCTATTTGATTCATTACACATCTAAGCCAAATAGTACTCATTAAAATGGTTATTTAAAGCCAGGTGGTGGTGATGGCGGCGGCGGCAGCGGCACACACCTGTAATCCCAGCACTCGGGAGGCAGAGCCAGGCGGATCTCTGTGAGTTCGAGGCCAGCCTGGTCTACCAAGCGAGTTCCAGGAAAGGTGCAAAGCTACACGTAGAGAAATGCTGTCTCGAAAAACCAAAAAAGAAAAAAAAAAAAAAAGGTTATTTAATAAAAGCTGAGTGTTTGGACATGAAAAGAAGAAAATAAACTTGAGGCCAGGGCTAAGGCTCAGTGAAAGAGCACACTCCTGCCTTGCACGGATCTGAAAGAAGAGGGGGCCATCCAAGGTATAATATTGAGAAAGTAGATACCTATCATACAAAAAAGAAATAACCTAGAAAGCAGGAATCTTAGCTTCCAGCCTTAGCTAAAAAGTTGTGTGACCTTGAATGAGTCACTACCTTCTTAGTCTCAACTCCTTTGTCAAGTGAGACCTGGCCACAGCCCTCCAACTCTAAGTACCAAGCCCTACCTTTGAAACTAAGCCGCCAAACAACTTTGCACTTAGGGGAGCAAGAGCCAAATAAAAAGAAGGAACAACAAAGGCAGCATGTTCTCACTCACTGGTGGAGCTCTCATACCTGCAAGGCATGCTTGGCTTGAAGTCATGAAACCGCTGTTATTTTCACAATTGCAGAATATTCAGCAGAACAGTCTACAACCCAGAAGGTTTGGGGGGGGGGGCAGCTGTTCAAAGCTACAAGAGCAAAACTAAAGCCGGCAGGCCAGGCAAAGGTCTGAGAGACATGCGCCATCTACTGTGGGAGAGCTCCTTGTGCCCAAACAGTGCTAGACATAGGCACAAACCACAGCAGCGCATGCTCTACCCAGGAAGCAGCTGTGGCGGCACCGCCTGCACCAGCAGAGTGCTTACAACAGAACCAGGCCACTGCCGGGTCCACTGTCCACGGCACTAGGTAAGCCAGTAAGAGTAAGTGATGTAGGGAGGGTCATGTAAGCAGCAGGGGTTGGGGGGTTGTTTTAGCTTTTAATTACAATTACAGTACTACAAAAAATAAAGGGAGGAGGGAGTCATAATTTCTCAGTTTCTCAATATGACTTTTGAGATAAGAAATAATTTTAAATGTGTATGAGGCTGCTGAGTTTTTAAACTAGAACATCTGCTATCTGATAAGAACATCAAGTTTCTAGCACTGGAGACAGGACATGGGGTCTGAAAACTGAGGAAAGAGCTGACTCAGGCCAGAGCAGCGGAATGCTAATTCCCGAGCCCTCCCAGCAATTACAGTCAACTGGAAAAGCTCATTTGCTGGCTTTTCTCTCTGGGCCTATAGATTAGCTCTGATTTTAAGAACGAAAGCAGCATACATAATAAACATGGAAGTCAGGAAAGAAGAGCCCTCCAGTAACAGTTAACTCAGGGAACTCATTTAGGTAGGCAGTTAGAAAAAACTCCACTAGAGGTATGCAAGCTGGAGGAAAGCACGCTGAACAGTTCAAAGGGACTGGGAAAGGAGCCACGCGTACATGTTCCAAGCCAGAGTCAAAGAGGATAAAGCATAAAGTAGTATTCATTTTTTGTTCCGGTCAAAATCTAGCACAGGAGAATCAAGCACTCGCTGTCATTTTCTCAGGGCATGCAGGAGAAAACATTCCATGCTGGTTAATGTGGAACTGGCTGAACACTTCCGTCAAGAACCTCTCAAACTAGGCAGGCTTACTTACAAGGTGAGACTGCTGTTAATCACATAGACACACACACACAAAAGTATAGCAATTCTATTTCAGACAGGCCTACCGTAAAGAGCACGCACGTTTCTGTCAGACGCCAGCTTGCAGCCGCCCAACTTTGCAGATCTGCTCAGTACCTGCCTCCTTCCGCCCCCGCTGGTAGGTCTGACCTCCGTCTCCCAGCCCAATTCTCCCAGCACATTTCATCATTTCCTGTTGGCTGCTGAGATAAGGTCATTCCTCACACTGCTGCATTCACAGCCCAGGCACCAGGGTCTGACTGCGGCTGGCTCCTGCCTCCCTGGGCCATCCCACAACAGTTCTCTTTTCAGAAAGTGACCCCAGGAATCTCAGCATTCCCTGAAAACCAGAGGAAGGAGGTCTGCCAACAAATTCATGCTGCTCCTCCAAACCAAAGTGTGTGCTCCTCAACCTACATGACAGACTCGCCCTGTCTTTAGGGTCCTCCTACTTAGGACAGAAAAAAGGCGTGCTCTCCCTATCTCAGGGGCAGGTACAAAGTGCCCTGTGTCCCCCGTGGCTTGTTTCCATGGGTGGGCTAACCTCAGTGTCCCCACATTGGCACTCTACTCCTATGCAGCACTCTCCAATGCAAAGTAGCTTGCTAGTGGAAGACCGGATGCGGAAGACGGGAGGGGGGGGGGCAGGAATGAGGTAACTGTCTCCTAAGAAAGAGGGTACACAAATATGCAAGGTGAACAGAGTAAAAAGCAAAAGCCACACTCCATTCCTTCTACTCTGACAAACAACTGAAAGGAAAAAGAAAAAAGAATGCTAAAATTTTGGGTACAGTGTGTCCGCAAGACTGCACAGCCATGAGCCCCGGAACAAAGCGGGGACCCCACCAAGCTGGGAAGTCAGGTCCAGGAAGTGGAAAGGAACAGAAGCTACAGAGGACTTCTGAGTTTCTAGTTCTTTTTTTTTTTTTTTTTTTCTTTCAGTAATTGAGAGAGAACCAGGGCCTCACAACAGACACAGACCCAGGCCTGTTTTCTGGTTCTTGAACTAATTATATACATACTCTGCATATGAAAATCCATGCACACTTATGTCTGGACACTTTTATAAACACATATTATTTGCCAATAAAGATTTTTTAAATTATAGGCAAGATGGTTCAGCAGGCGGGTATTAATATTCTGATCCCGCCCTTTGGTGCCACCCTATGCCCTGACATAAAAGCTTATTCTTAAGGGGTAACTCCGCCAGCCCATTTCCCTTTCTTCTCTCTCCGTTTTCTTCCCATGAAGTGCGCACCTCTTGAACCCTCGCCCCGCCCTCTCTAGCTCTCTCTTCCCCAACCAAATGATTCACTGAGCGCTCTCTGCATGGCATCTCTGTCTGTCACCTGCCAGCATGTATATCATAACAGCGGGGAAACTCCCCATGCTTCCTTCCCAGGTAAGTTCTACCCCTTTCATACAGCCAGCTAGGACACGATGTTTAAGTGGCAGTGGCTGGAAAGGGTCACTTTAGGACAGTTTCTACCTTAAAATATGAGCCAAGAGGAAGAATATGACGAAATGATAGAGTGTAAGGGAAAATGATACATGTGAACATTCAGTTATTTGTCAGCGTCCTGATGTCACTGTTCACTTGAGCATGTCATTCAAAAGTCACCTAGTCTCACCGTGCACAAATCAGTTAGAGATCTCTTGCTGAAATCTTGGACTGGAAACCTCTTGACCGAAAACATCAGAAAAGACCACACCAACGGAAGGAGGAGGGACGCAAGGATACCTGGCAGCCCCGCCTTCACAGGCTTGACACCTCCCATATACCTGGGTCCCTGCATTCAGCAAGCCCAACACACAAAGCCAGGTAGCTCAGCTGGTGGTGGGAGTGCCTTAAGAGCCCTCTTGACTACAGGGCCTTAGTTAGCAGCATTCCAATTGCCACACCTGCAGAAAGGAGACTAACTAGATCAAGCCAGCTGCCCCAGCAGAGGCCACCAAGATAAGCTGTTCTAGAACAGTAGTTTTTAACCTGTGAGTTGTAACCCCTTTGGCAAACCTCTATCTCCAAAAGTATTTACATTACGATTTATAACAGTAGCAGAATTACTGTTATGAGGTAGCAATGGAATAATTTTATGGCTGGGGTCAGCACAACATGAGGACCTGTATTAAATAAAGGGTCGCAGCATAAGGCAGGTTGAGAACCACTGCTCTAGAGACATGGACTTTCCTTTCTTTTCCTCCCCTTGCTGCTTTTCCCTTCACTGACATCAATTTGCACAGAGGCGAGTGCATCACTCAGGGCCATTGACAGAACCCTCTCCAGCCCTCAAGTTCCCTGCGCCCTTTGCAGAACTCCCTGGCTTGGCAAACACTGATCTTCGGGTTTTAAAGAGTAGTTTCTGTCGTTGAAACATAATCTAGCCACACAGCCCAAACTGGACTCCAACTTGGGATCCCTCCTGCCTCAACACTGGTATCCGCCTTCCAACAGATTCAGAGAACAGAATCCTAAAAGCATAAGACTGTGAAAGCAGGAGGCTCTTTGTGGCTCCTGCATGGCTTCTGCCCATCTTGGGGGGCGGGGGGCCAACTGCAGTAACAGAACTTCCCACCCAGTGCCCCTCTGGGACAACACTGACCAGGAACTGCAATGCAAGATGCTGCAGTCAGGAAGAAACATCTTAGCCGAAGTGTATTTTATTGAGACTCAAACCTTAAAGTGACTGACTATCATAGGCCAAAGATTCTGATTTGTGGTTAGTGTCACTCAGCTGCTCGACATTGTCACAAGAGTGCCTTTTGTGGTAGAATTCAGCAACAGGTTCAATGGCTACTAGGCAAGCAATGAAGCGATTCGTTCCTGTCTTCAAATACCACATAGATATTCAATTTCAGAAACTTACTATATTACTAAGTAAAGTCATGTGGTGTTAGATCATTTGGAGAGAGGAAGGTAGTGGCAAATTTCAAATCTTAATGCTAGTCTTTCTTATTTTTCAGGAACCAAGATATAAATGAGTCATCTGGCTTTATTCCTCCTACATCTATGCCAAATTTCTAACAGCCTCTATTAGAAAATGCACCAGAACAAAGCTGAACTATCTTTGGCAAAGTTTTTAAAAAGGTAAAAATCTCTTACATAAGCTTCTTTGCTTTTCTGGCAATTGTCCAAACACGGGGAGAAAAAGGAAGCAGCAACAGCAAACTATTAAAGCTGGGAACTCAACTAAGGAGAGCTTCAAAGTACCAATGTGATAGAACGTGCTGCCCCCACCCCATACATAGCTTACAAAACCCCCAGTGCCATCAAGAGAAGCAATACTTAAGTTTTATGGGTGGTGTGTGTGCATACATGCACATATGTTCAAATGTCTGCAAATATGTGTATGTATGCATGCATCAGGCCATCAGGCATCGTCTATTTTTTGAGACAAGGTCTTTCACTTTGTCACTTTGGGTGGCCTGGATCTCTCTACACAGATCAGGCTGGCCTTGAACTCAGAGAGATCTGCTTGCTTATGCCTCCTGAGTGCTGAGATTAAAGGTGTGTACCACCATATCTGATGGTTAGTTTTTTTGTTTTGGGGGGTTTTTTGTTTGTTTGTTTGTTTGTTTGTTTTGGTTTTTCAAGACAAGGTTTCTCTATATAACTGTTCTGGGGGAACTTGCTTCGTAAACCAGGCTGGCCTCAAACTCTGATCCGCCTGCCTCTGTCTCCCTAGTGCTGGGATTAAAGGCGTGCCCTACCACGGACCAACAATGCTTACTTTTTTTTTTTTAAAGACACCATCTCTTGTTTGCCTAATAGGCTAGGTTAAGTGGTCAGTGAACCCCAGAGATCTGCCTGTCTCCACCTCACCAGCAATGAGAAACAAGCACATGCCACCACATCCAGCTTTTTCACATGGGTTCTGGGATGAAATTCAGGCTCTCAGCTTGCCAAGCAAGGACTTGCAAATGAGCTATCATCTTAGCCCAACATCTGCATTTCTAAACTAATGTTTTGCATACAAAAATGTCTTTTGGGAGAATTAAGATGTCACACTGACTCTAACGCTGGGAACAGTGCATGCATTCTTCAGGCACTATACAGAAAATGGAACACAATCCCAGAATGAAGAGCTTAAGTTAAAGACAAACAAATGCTGAGTGAGCTACAGTGAGTTTGGGGACATCTGCAGGACTAAAGGTAGGCCGTGCTGCCTGAATGCTTTACTGGTGTGACTTCACCCATGTACTCATATTTAATTCCACCAACTGCTATAGTGTGGCTGTTAAGGTCCCTAAAGACCATGGGTTAAGACAGTCCTCACTGTCACTACTGAGGGCTTGTAAAAACTTAGGGGGAGGGGCACATGTCCTCAAAGGGAACTGTGGGACCCACCCAGGTCTCTTTCTCTCTTTTGAATCCCAGCCATCAGGTATCTATTATGCTCCACTATACTCCCACCATGAGGTACCGCCTCAACACAAGCCCAAAAGCAAGAGGCAGTCAGCTGTGCACTGAAATCTCCAAACTTATAAGCCAAAAGCACCCTTTCTTCTTTACAGTAGGTAGTTGTTATAGTGATTATATAAGTTAAAGGCAATTTAAGGAAGGAATCTGGTACAGTCCATCATGGCCGGAAGGCATGAGACAGCTAGTTACATTGCACACCCAGTCAGGAAGCAGAGAGCTGATCACTAGCTAGTGCTCAGCTCATGTTCTCTTTTATTCAGTCTAGAACTCCAGCCCATGCTATGGTGCCACCCACACTTAAAAGTGGGTCTCCCCACCTCAATAACAAAATCTAGAAAGGCCCTCTAATACATGCCCTGAGGTTTGTCTTTCAGGTGATTCTAGAGCCTATCAAACTGGCAATTTATACTAAAAGTCACAGTGAGGAAGAGCTAACACTCCACCTGACTCTGTTCGGAGAGTTACAGGCTAAGTAGTTCACTATTCCTGTTCTTAAGCAGCTTCAAGTCTGGTAGGGTAGATGGACAAATACCAAGAGGGCCACACAGAGTGACAAGCACTGTATCTAAGGACCTAACAGGCCAAGCTAGGTCAGGGAGAAAGGAAGAAAGGTGGACAACTCCCCAGAAAAAGTGACTCTGAGCTGAGGAGGTCACCTTCAGCAGCCACCTCCAAGGGAGAGCTGGGCATCAGCAGAGCTCCCAAATGTATTGGCTAGTGCCTTTTAGCCAAGGCAGGGAAACAGCCGACTTTAATTTACCCACTAAGGACACAGCAGAGGGGACCTGGTGCCTTCCAATACTATCTTTCAAGAGCTCTTACAAATAAAGACATTTTGAATTCAGAGAGTAGGTTCAACAGGTAAAGAACAACTGCCACCAAGCCTGCTGCCCTGAGTTCAACTCCCAGGACCCACATGATGGAATGTGAGGACTGGTTCCTGCAAGTTGTTCTCTGACCTCCATGTGCACACATACAAAATAACAACATGAAATAACGTTTTAAACCGTGTCGACATGTGTGACTATAAAGACATGGGAAATGTAAGTTGAGGTGCTAAGGTGATTTTCTTCTGAACACCTGCACTTGTATTTTTCAACATGCATTTACTGGCTTTAGAAAAGAAGAGTAGGTAGAGTTCCTTTCTGAGTCCTTCAACTGAACAGACATCATTGAGGCCAAGTCAAAGGCCAACCTTATTGCTGGGCAGAGGAGCTAGGACCACTACACTTCAAAGCCTGCAAGCCAGCCCCTACCCACAGGGTTTTATAACATCCACCACTCCAGGCGACAAGTTGCCACCAACTGAAACCTGCCATCCTGAAACCCCTGCTCCAGAGGGAGGCTTGTCACCACAGCTGGCTTTCCTGATTGTGTTACACTTCACAGGGAAAAGAACAAGGTCATCCCACACCATTTACTCCAAAAAGCCAACTGTGAAATTTTATGACCCCTTCTGGAAAAGCATAAAACTAGGTAAGGTAAGACCCTTAGCTGTACCCAAAAGCAGAGGCACCACAGACCAGCATGCAACTTCACATGTGGCACACAAGCAGACATGGGGTCATATTGCTGAAAGGTTCCCTAATCTCAACAGCATAAAGGAATTCCATGCAGGGGTGGATGTGAGAAGATTTTCATGAATAAATAAGATGAACAGTATGACAGCAGGCTGGCAGACTCAGGTGGTTAGTGATGACCACCAACTGGCCACAGTGTCTCTAGCCTCAAAAGAAAACAACCTATTAAAATCTCAAAGTGAGGACCTTGAAATGAAGGAGGTCCCTTGGTAAGCTCATAATCATACAAAGTGATCAACAACTCCGTGGGACCAGTACTTAATGAGAAGGACAGCAAGTGGCTTCCAAAGCATGAGGTCCATTCTTCAGGGTCTGAGGCACTGGTCAAGCAGCACCCCAGGTGGCTCCTGGCATCTCCCCTATCCCCCCCTGCAGCCCTCCTCGCCAGCCTGTCCCTACAGCAGTGCTCTGCATTCCCACCACAGTTTCAGAGGGCTGTCTAGCTAACACTGAGCAGAAAACAGAAAGGGAGCCGCTACCTCAAACTACCACATACCATCTAGTCTATAAAAAGCTTGTTTTTAGAACTAGGTGGTGGTGATGCACACCTTTAATCCCAGCAGAGGAGGCAGGGACAGGTGGTTCTGTGAGTTCCAGGCCAGCCTAGTCTACAGAGTGACACAGAGAATCCCTGTCTTTAAAACAAAACAAAACAAAAAACAAACAAACAAAAAAAAAAACAACAAAAAAAAAACCCAAAGGCTTGTTTTTAGGGGTTTTGTTTTTTAGTAGTAGTAGTAGTAGTAGTAGTTTGTTCTTGTTTTTTGTTTGTTTTTAGCTTTTTGGTTTTTGTTTCTTTCCTCAGACAGGGTCCCAGTATGTAGCTCTGCCTTTCCTAGAACTCTCTATGTTCAATTTATAGACAATCCTCCTTCCTGCCTCTGGAGAGCTGGGATGACAGGAGTGTGCCTCCACACCTAGCTTTTAACTAGGGGAAGATGCACTATGACCATAACAAGGCACCGGGAACCCTGCCCCACAGCTCCATGTGGGAGAGACAGAAGCAACCAAGCTTTCTGACCTAGAGACCATGTTCAGAACCACTAAGCCTACTAGCTGCTTCAAGCTGGTTAGGAATTCAGTCATGCTTTGAATTAAGTAGCCTTGGATGGTTTCTCACAAAGCACCTTCCTACATGTGAAATAGGATAGCTTCTAGAAACAGAAGCATGCCCCTGGACTCTGAAGTGGTCAACAGCATGTGAGGACTGAATTCATTCTAACTTAGATTTAAGGTGACTCTGTGGCCAAGGTCAGCACAGCCACCTTTAACAGAACTGCTGACCACTGCCCTGGAACTAAAGCAAACACATTACTAGTGTGGACTCCCAAGCAGATTCACAAAGACCAGCCTCTCCGACTTCCCAGGTTCCAAGAAGATGAAATGGACTATTATGCATTACTCAGCTTCTCATCACAGACACTACATTTCTCTTAAGAGATGTCAAGGAGAAAAGATTTTCAGATCATAATTCCAAAAATTCAGCTTTGGGGCTCTGTTTCTGGGTCTATGGAAAGACAGGGCATCCTAATTTGAGGGGCAGGGGGCAGAGCAAAGCTGTTCACCTCATGGTAGCTTGGAAGCAAAGAAACAAGAAAGGAACAGGGCAAGATAAAGCCCCCAAGGACATGTTTGTGACATAATTCCTCCCACCAGGCTTGTGTCCTAAAGTTTCTAGAGTCTCCCCGAACAGCACCACTAGCAGAGGACCAAACCTTAATCACTCCAAATTGCGTACCTACCTCTATTTCTGGCTGTCCTCCATCTTGCCCACTGTAGTAGTCTGAATGAGACATGTCCCCACAGGCACTGGCGTTTGAACATTTGGTCTCAGGTTAGTGGTGATATGTGGGGAGGTCTAGAAGATTCAGCTTTGAAGGAAGTATGTCACTTACAAGAGTTTAAAGACTCATGCTGTTTCAAATTTACTCTTTCTGCTTTGTGCATATAGCTCAAGATATGAACTCTCAACATCCATGCCTACCTGCTGCTCCCTCTGCCCTGCCACTATGGACTCTAACCCTCTGGAGCAGTAGGCCACACAAACTGTTCTGTATGTTGCCTTGGTCATGGTGTTTGATCACAGCAACAAAAATGCCACTCCTACCCACTAATGGCTCTACCCAATGGCTGACATTAGCCAATTCCACCAAGGACCCAATTCCTTTGTCCTCTACCTACAGCACGTCTGTTTCCGTTTCCAAGGTTGGCTCTGAACTTGAAGCAATCTTCTTGCCTCAGCATCCCAAGTGCTAGGACTACAGATGTAAGCCACCACACTCAACTCACACACAGCACTTTCCTGTGAACGCCAGATGGCAGGCATCATAACTGACAAACGTTGTGGAATATTAATATAAGATATGTTGCATTCCTTTATGTTGCATTTGTTTAACTCCGTGAAGCTTGTGTTACTTTGCCTGTCTAAAACACCTGATGGTCTAATTAAGAGCAAAGCTGGAGAAAGGATAGGCGGGGCTGGCAGGCAGAGAGAATAAAAGAGTAAGAAAAATCGGGGGGGGGGGGGGAGGTTTCTAGGAGCAAGAGACGGAGGAAGACATTAGGAGCCAGCCACCAGCTACACAGCCAGCCATGGAGTAAGAGTGAAAGTAAAATATACAGAAGTAAGAAAAGGAAAAGCCCAAAGGCAAAAGTTAGACGGGATAAGTTAAGAAAAGCTGGCTAGAAACAAGCTAAGCTAAGGCTGGGCATTTATAACTAATAATAAGCCTTCTTTTGTGATTTATTTGGGAGCTGGGTGGTGGGCTCCCAAAAGAGGAAAAAAAAAAAAAAAACCCAACTACAGACAAACTCTTCTATTAATTGGATATGATTTGTATTTGTATTCCACCTATTTATTTCCAAATGACAGAGAAGGTCGCCTGCTCCTGTCACCATTCCAATAAGGAGGCTTTTTCCTGAATGCTGTCTGACATTTCAACACAAAGTAGTAGAGAGTTCTTCCGGGTGAAGGCAGGGAGCAGCTCAGATCATCCAACTGAGAGGTCATTAAGTAGCCAGATGTGGTGGCACACACCTCTGATCCCAGCACTTGGGAGGCAGAGGCAGGCAGATCTCTGTGAGTTCAAGGCCAGCCTGGTCTACAGAGTGAGTTCCAGGACAGCTAGGGCTGCTATACAGAGAAACCCTGTCTCAAAAAACAAAACAAGGACCAGGCAGGCGGTGGTGGCGCACTTGGAGGCAGAGGCAGGAGAATCTCTGTGAGTTCAAGGCCAGCCTGGTTTACAGAGTGAGTTCCAGGACAGGCACCAAAGCTACACAGAGAAACCCTGTCTCGAAAAACAAACAAAACAAAACAAAACAAAAAACAGAGAGAAAGAGGGGTAGGGGTGTCATTAAGCAATGAGAGTACCGCTTCTTTTCCTTCCTTCAATGCAAGGCAGCCATGTGGAACAAGCTATCTGCTTTGCAGACCAGCTGACTTTTGAGAGAACTAAGCCTGGGCCTAGGCTGTGGATACCAAAATGAGCAACCCCACTTACAAGTACTGCAGATAAACTATATTCTACACATCCTTTATATGCTGAGCACACACCACAAGCAACTGAGTAAAATCTAAGAAAAACACATGTATCTATACACCAATAGATATGCATAAAGAAGGCTCACAGCCACAGTATGTCACCATCGCCCGGCATTATGATAGTTTTTTTTAAATGTGCATTTTTTAATTGGTGTTTTGTTTGCATGTTTGTCTATGTGAGGGTGGTGGATCCCCTAGAATTAGAGTTGTGAGCTGTAATGTGGGTGCTGGGAATTGAACCTGGGTCCTCTGGAAGAGTAGCCAGTGCTCTTCACCTCTGAGCCAACTCTCCAAAGCCCCTAAGATCAACATTTTAACCAGCTGATTTCAAATTGTCCTCCCCAGAAAAACAGTAAGGAGATCACAGCCTGCCCACTTTCAGGCTGGAGCTGCTTTACCGGCTCTCCTGAGCCACAGTGCACTTGGGAACTTGCCTCCATAAATGCATGGGCACATTCTTTATAAATTCCCATAAAGACACATGTGCTCATGCGCACATGCGCACGCACACAGTTCTGTTGCTACATAGAACATTAATACAAATGAATGCAAAAGACAATTATTCAGCAAATAAAAATGAAATAATTTGCAGATCATTTGAGTCCTGCTTTATAAAGCATGTAAGAACATTAAATATAGTAATCACAGAAATACACTTAAATATATAGTATTCTTTGAAGAGGAAAAAAGAAAATCAAGAGAATGATGAAGGAACTAGACCAAATTTATCTCTAGCAGGATACACAATGGTTTCCTTTTCAAGCTCACCAATAGGCTTCAAAATCTAGCTACCCAGAACTACAGAAACAGCTCGGTAGTAAGCATGCTTGTCTAGCTCACATAGGCCTCCGAGTCTATCCCAGTGCCACATATACCTGAAAGATAAAATAAATACATTTTGCATATACAACTCTATTCTTTCAGATGAGTTTGAAGTTGTATTAAATAAGATATTTTCAAGTAGGGGGTGGTGCCACACACCTTTAATCCCAGCACTCAGGAAGCAGAGGAAGGCGGAGCTCTCTGAGTTCAAGGCCAACTTGAGAGTTCCAAGACACAGCCAAACCAGAGAAACACAGAGAAACCAGGTCTAAAAAAACAAAAAAACCCACACATTTCTAAGCTAGAAGTAGATGACAGAAATGTCACAAGACAGACACAAGAAGAAAATCCTGTTTAGCAAAGGCAGAACCCAAAGCAAGGCAGTGTTGAGGCACCCCTAACCCCCAACACCCACCCCCACGGTTTTCAGGCCAATCTGACAACCCACTCTGTCTGCAACTCTCTAATTCTTAGGCCTTCCTTCCCTCTTTCTTTTTAAGAATATTCACTTCCTTGTGTGGCGGTCAGAAGACAACCTACTTTCAGCTCTCTCTCATTCACTTATTCATTTATTTATTGTGAGTCACTGAATCTAATTAGGGTTGTTTGCATGAGCACAAGTGATCTATCTTTGTTGCTGAGATCTTAAACTGAGACAGTCATGTAAACTCAAGGGAAGTGGAACCATCAAGTTTCAGAGTGATGCCCACTGAAGCTTTTAAGGCGAGTACAATATGAGAACCTGCAGAAAGACACCCATGGATCTGCTACAGTCAGCTTGGCTTGACCTTAAGCTGAGTCGGAAGGCTTATTACCATTACCACCTCCACCTCCATCTTTTATTTTATTTGGCATGAGCATAATTAATAAGTGTAGTAACTTGTAACTAAGAAACCCAATGAAAAACACTGCAAACAGCCTTTGTTTACGTGCAACATAAAAAGGACACAGGGACCACATGTTGGTGGCTAAGAGTCTCCTTTGTCTTGCTGACAGCAAAGCAGGGCTCCTGGCTCCCAGGTGATGACATTCCTGTGCCCTGAATTCACCCCCCACCCCCCCCCCCCCCCCCCACACACACAGGGCAGGACTCAGGGAGGTTTCTTTGTGTGCACTGACAGTAAGTTCAGGAATGCAGTCTGGCTACATCCGTGGCATTCCTAAGGATGAGGTGCTGTTTCCTGCCTGAAGACATAGTACAAAGGCGGTTAGCATCCTGGACACCATCTGGCCTAGTCTGTTACATCTCCCATCTGCACGGGCTCTATGACGTTCCCAAATGCAGCTCCATGCCCAGCACAGCCCCTCTTCCTCCTAGCAACAGCATCTCAGTTGGGCTTTAGGGGATCCCCATCCCTTGGAAAACAACAGCCCCTCCCTGGCTCCTTTTCAGGTTTCCTGCATCTGCGAGGCCACCACACCCAATGTATTCCAAGGACTGTTTATGCTCCGATTCGATTAGATCACAAAACCCTTACCAGTTTTCTATATTCTGGCAGAGTAGAATTCTCAACCTTCTTGGCCAATCCCCCTGCATTAGAGCACAGACCACAGACCTATACAAAGAACTAAAATAAGAAAACTCCCAACCCACAGAGACAGCTGACCAGTGCTAGTTGGAGCTCACTGACTCTGGACTGACAGCTCGGGAACCTGCATGGGACAGAACTAGGCCCCCTGAATGTGGGTGACAGTTGTGTGGCTTGATCTGTCTGTGGACCAGGACTTACCCAGGTGCATGAACTGGCTTTTTGGAGCCCATTCCCTGTGGTGGGATACTTTGCTCGGCCTTGATACAATGGGGAGCGGCTAGGCTCTCCTTCAACTTGGTATGCCAGACTTTGTTGACTACCATGGGAGGCCTTACCCACACTGAGGAGTGGATGGGGGCAGAGTGGGAGGGAGGTGAGGAGTCGGGAGAAGGGGAGAGAGGGGGAACTGGGGTTGGTATGTAAAATGGAAAAAATTTAATAAATAAGTATATAGAGAGAAAAAAAAAAAGAAAACTCCCAAAGCATCTGAAATGCCCAAGGACAGCAAATGTGCTTACATCTCTACCCAGGAAATGATATTCAATTAAATATAAAGACAGTCAACTACATGTGGCTATCAATGGCCTTGGCCAAACGCCTCCTTCCTATGCTCTGTGACCCTTCCTGCTAGGAGTACATGCATTCACTTAAGGCAGTGGTCCCCAGCCTCCCTTTGCTGAGACCATTTAATACAGTTAGTTCCTCGTGTACTGCTGACCCCCAACCATAACGTTTATTTTATTTCATTGCTACTTCCTAACTGTGATTTTGCTACTGCTGTGAATTGTGATGTAAACATCTGTGTTTTCAGATGGTCTTAGACAACCTCTGTGAAAGGGGCCTTTGACATCACCCCAGGGGTAGCAACCCACAGGTTGAGAACCGTTGACTCAAGGCATCTGTTTAACACACTTGTGGTATAGGTATTTAACTCTAGGTACTGCCCATGAGGTATGGAACTTCCTGTGAGCAGATTCCCCTTAGCCTACGGACCACATGGAACAAAAAGATCTCCATGTTGTCCTTAAACCTCTGCTATGACAATTTTGTCAGTGTAAATTCCCACATATAAATATATACATAGATAATGCAGCTGGGAGTTGCCTAGGTATGTGAGCATGCTTGCTGTGTGAACACGAGGACTTGAGCTAGGTAAAAGCTAAGTGTACACGGAACACCAGCACTTAAGTGGGAGATGGGGAAGAGGGTGGCAACAGGAAGATGGCTGGATCTAGGTGACCAGGCAGTCTAGACGAAAACCAGTGAGCTCCCCCACCCACCCACCCCCTCCCCCCCCCCTCTCTCTCTCTCTCTCTCTCTCTCTCTCCTCACAGATTCCACACACTGACTGACCGACCTTAGGAGACCCACCCTACCACCCCGTCCCGTGCTGACTGCAAGAGTCTCCTCTAGAACCACTGGTTACCTGGTTTCACTCTCATACCACCAGTGCACAATGCAAAGAAAACATCAAGGGCACCTTGGTCCTGTGCCACCCTCTACCCAGCCCAATCACCTCCCTTTCCACCACCACCCACCTGCCACCTCCCCCTGCTCCCCCCCCACACACACACACAATCTGCCCTGACTCATCAGAGGCTTTCCTTTCAAGGTCAACCATCCCTTGCCCTGGAAGTCTCAGCCAAGCAACCTCTAGCCAGTTTCCCTTTTCTGTGAATTACTACGGAAAGAGTGAGCATTAGACAATGGATGACATGAAAATTGGAAGGCCAGAAGCTGCCCTAGAGATTAGGAAAAGAGGGACAGGATGGCTGCCAAAAAGAATCTGTCCAACCTAAGAGGAAAAGGACTCAGGCTCAGTAAAGCTGTGCTGCTGTAGAAAGTGGGCCCTCTGGCCCCCACCCCAGCCGGTTGGGAGAAAGAAGTGTTCACTTGACTAAAATAACACAGGTATGAGCCGAAGGCAATAGTAATCTGGTCAAATAGAATTAAACACACCAGATGACCCCTCATTCCAGCCCCTGGCTCCCACTCCTTGCAACCTATTGCTAGAACATGATCTCACCTCTCACACCTGGGCTGCCCATTCACACCATGTACTCACACTATCCAGAGAACAGAGGACACAGAGACAGACAGGCCCTGATTGCATGATGTGACCACCCCATGGTAGAATCAAGAAACACTACAACTCTGAGAACAGGAGGGCCACACAAGGCCTGAGGAAGGGCACACTGGCCTGAAGGATGAGAGGGACCAAACAAGTGAAGAACATTCCAGGGAGTGAGAAGCACATGTGCAAAAACCCCAGAAGAGTCAGAAGCCCCCTCCCAGGCATTCGCCTCTGAAGCCCATCTCTATTCTTGCCTGGACATCCTAGGAAGACCTTCCTGAGGCTCAGGTTTGATTTCACCCCACTCTTTGACTTAGAAGATTCCCACAGCCTGGACAACTAAGACACAGACTGCGTGTGTGAGTTTCGTAAATACGAATGCACAGCTATATACACCTCTAGATGCTAAATTTCCTCCACAACGACCCTGATTAACAAATCTCTTCCTTTCGGCCCACAAAGGCTACCACACCCAATACTTAATTCATAAGTACGGGGAGAGATGGAATCCTGAATCTGTACACAACACACTGAGAGTAACCCAAGTTCAAAGCTTGACTCTGTCACTTTAAATTAGACATGTAAATTGACAGACTTATTTTTATTCTTTGCCACACGTGTGTGGGTGCCCCTAGAGGCCAGAGGTGTTGGATCTTCTGGAGCTGAAGTTATAAGTAGTTATAAGCCACCCAACTGTGGGTGCTGGGAAGCAAGGTTGGGTCCTCTGGAAGAACAGTGAGGCTCTTACCTGCTGAGCTGTTTCTAGCTCCTGGCTGGCTGGGTGCATCCGACCTCTCTGAGGCTCCATTCTCTACGTACACTAACGACATGGATCATGTACAAGTGTAGTGAGAAAGAACCGGAGCCCCAACATTCATGGCTGCCTCAGACTGCTCACAGTCCCATAGGAAGAACCCCACCTCAAGCTGCTAGACAACCCCCTCCACACAGCCGCTTTCCCTCCAGGACTTCACTGGCTACTCCTTCACAAGTAACTCAAGACAGCCCACTTTTCATTCTGGAACAACCCCCCCCACACACCCGTGCCATTGTGTTCAGACAGTGGTAGTCGTCACACCTTAAGGCCTTTGTTTTAAATACCCACTGCCAGAGCACATGGGAGAGGGCAAGAAATCTGGGTATGCCAGGGAGAATAGAACGCCCTGGAGTATTTTTCCTTTCTTTTTTTACAATCTACTTATTTATTTATGGCTGGGAGCAGAATTGATAACGAAATAAACTTGAAGCCATGTACATACACCCCCAACCTTCTTCATCCCTCCACCCCTATGTTCCCCTTCCTCTTCTACATCCCTACACCCCTTAGCTTCCCTCAGATACCAGGCAGTCAAATGAGATTGCTCACTCCTGTCTCCTAGTAACTAAAAGAAGATACTGTACAGTGAACTGAAATAATCTGGTTCAAAGGTCAGAACCCCACGAGCCTGTAGGAGTGTGCCCCAAGTATGCAAGACAGCAGCCCCCCAGTCCTTGAACTAGAGCAGCACCAAAGCCAAGCCAAAGTACCAAAGCCCTGAGCTCCAGAGACACCGGTTTTGAGCCATGCTAATCAACTGTGGCCCAGCCCCTATGTTCCAAAGAAACACTGCAAAACTCAAATTAGTCCTTGAACTTACCATCAAAATTCCAATAGTAGACATATTTCAAAAGAGCTGTTGGGCCAGTAAGAGGGTTGACCAATGTACTGTTGGGAAGCTCTGACAACGTGAGTTCAATTCCCACATCCCACAAGGTGGCAGGAGAGAACCAACTCCCAAGACTTGTCCTTTGACCTCCACAGGCAAACTGTGGCACATGCATTCCTGTACTCATACACATACTACATACAAAATAAATAAACAAATGCACAAATAAATAAATAAGAAGTGTTAGAGGTACCAATTTTTTAATTGTTATGAGAGAAAAATATGTATAAACTTAAAAATCCATGATCAAAAAAAAAAAAAAAAAGACAGCCAAGGAGCTGGGTGCAGTGGCTCATGACTATAATGCCAGGGAACAGTGACAAGTGTGAAGCCAGCCTGGCACACACAGTGAGTTCCAGGAAAGTTGGACCTTATAATACAGTAAGACCCTGTCTCAATAACAGGAAAGAGAGAAGGGAGAGGCAGGTGGGAGGAAGACAGAGAGAAAGAAGAGAGTCAATATAATTCCCATCTAAAGAAAAAAGCAATAAAGCCAGCTCAATCTAGAGAACCACTTCTCACACAACAAGATGCCAAGCCAAGGGTCCTCCCGGTGCCCATACATGCATTTGTTGACTCCATAAACGTCTGCTTATGCCACTGCATAGCTAAAAACTGGATTCCATTTTAAAAAGCAGGCCCGCACCTTCCTCAGCAAATCCTCGGGAAGTGAGGAGCATTATACTGCAAGGCATCCTGGGCGGGGAGGTGAAGTGAGGGCAAGGGGTGGAAGGGTGGGTGAAGGAAGAGACAGAAGTTACCTCTTCCCTGGAGGGAGAAATGCAGGAATGTGGCAAGACATGAGGTAGACGGTGGCCATTCTACAAGTCTGGGCTTTCACTGTGAGGGCTACCAGGAGCCATGTAGAATCTGGACAGCCTGGCCCCTTCCTCCCACTGCAGACAAGGAAGACCAGGACGACCTTGAAACCACTTTTCTAAAGAGGAGTACAGAACAGCGAACCCATCGGTCCTTCCAACATTAATAGCCAACTACATGCTCCAGGGCTTCTGACGTGGGCTCCTCCAAGCCTCAGTTCCCTGACATCCGCTCAGAGGGCCATCTGAGGCTGGCAGAGTGCTCAGAGCAGAGGAGAGGCGCTACACGACAGGTGGTGACACCGTCAGGGACACAGCCACACCACACAGGTCCAGGGCAGACCTACTGCCAGGGAATGGCGAGCCTCTGTGACCAAGAACAAACACAAGAATTTACATAGTCATCTAACTGGCGGAGAATAGTCAGACCATGGAGAAGCCAGGTTCCCTCAGCCAACAGGCAGGTCACACCACTGTTGGGCCTCTCCCACCTAAGGGAGCCTCCAAACAGCCACATCCCCAGCTAGGTGCCACCCTACGTACCCAGGCACAGAAGGCTTATTGTACCCTCACTTCTCTGTCCTGGCAGGCCTCCACAGTCACCACTGGAAATGAGACACTGCCCAGAAGCCACCAACCGGGATGTCCATAAAGCTCCGGTGTCCAGAGCTCTGTGTAACCCTGAGCAGGGAGAGAGTCCACGTCCATCTGGCCAAGCAGCAACCTGCCCCTTTATAACTTGCTACACTATGACAGGGCTCCTGGCATCAGGGGCCAGACACTCATGAAAGAAAAACACCCAGACTACATGAAGCACAGAGAGTAAATAAGCAGCCAACAGGAAGAAACTCAAGTGCCCAGAACCACAAGTTCCAGACCAATTAGAAAATTCCCCCTTAAAATTTGGGGAACATTTTAGTAAATGGTGCTGAAAGACTGGGGGGAATACACAGGGGGCTTCTTTACATATCTCCCACTATATAAAAAGTGGCTCAAATGGATCACAGACCCAACTGTAAAACCCAGATCTGCAGCACTGGCAAGAGACGATCTTCGTGACCCTGAATGAAGCAAAAATTTTACATGAAACTTAGCCCAAAACACACAAACCTGCAAACACACACTTCTTCAAGTCCTAAGGCTTTTGCATTTTAAAGCAAGCAGACAGGGCAATGGCTTCCTACCTGGGGAAGAGGAGGAGAGGGATAAATGGAGGGGCTACAAAACAGCAGGAGGCAGCTGCTAGTTCGTGGGAATGGCAACAGTGCATGCCCATGTCAAACTGTATCCAACAGTAGGCTTTAAAAACAGGCAGCACAGTACTGGCCATTTCCAACTGGGTGTTGGAAATTTGGAGTGAGAACAATGTAAAGCACTAACCTTCTATACTGTCATATAACAACATTCTTCAAAAGCCAGCTCCTGAGCCAGGTGCCACACACCTATAATCCCAGCACTTGGGAGCTACGGGCAAGGGGATCAGGAGTTCAAGGTCCTCGTCAGCTACACGAGTTCCAGGCCAGCCTGAACTAAATGAGACCCAATCTCAACAAAACAAACAACAACAACAAAAAAAACACTACTTGCTCAATTATCAACGTTAAAAGGGCATTTTCAAATTAAAGGAATGTAAGCAATATTTTAGTCACTGTCCAGACCAATACTCCCTCCCTTTTTTGTATTGTACTCCAACTTGGCTTTTAAGAAAGAGAAGAGAAGGGGAAGGAAGGGGAAAAGAAAGAAAAAAAAAAAATCAAAAACTCAAACAGAACCCTTCTAAGACGCACTGAAGATTGTACTGTCGTGTTCTCGTACTGGGGAAAGCTCAGCCTCTGACCACTTTCCAGGACCTCTGGGCAGAAACACACAGCTCAGACCTTTCAAGGCCCAGAGCAAAGCTCACCTGGGTAACTGCTTAATCTTTAACCCACAGTTCCTCCTGTAAGGTAAGCATCAGAGATGACCACGTGGACTGTAGGACAGAGACACTGCTGCCCTCTCCTATAGAAGACAAGAGCTGAGCAGTGGTAAAATATAAATATTTAAAGAGCTCACAGCTGCTGATGCCAGCAGGCTAACAGCTTGCAAACTTCCAGTCAGAATGACTGTTAGATTAAGGGCTGAGTCATGATTGCAGATGCTGTTTCCTTCCATCCTTCACAGAGGAGAGATTTTTTAAAACCGCTTTCAGAAAGTTACTATGCCCAGTCACAACAAGAAAACACTGGAGAAAAGCCAGTGTGTACCCAAAGCTCAGGTATATCTGTACCAGCAAGTGCTGAGGTCCACCACACACAGGACTGAAGCATGCCTCCCACGGTCCCTCTCTTTGATATGACAATTCCTGCTTACAAAGAACAGAGCTGGTCCAGGACAAAATGGACACAGTGTATACTTGCTGCCATTTATTTCTGGCTCGTCCTCGGGTCTGGCTTCCAAGTTCCACCACAATACTCCAATCTCAAGTATGTACCACACTTCCAGATGAGGCTTGGCACTTTGCCTAAGTCAGCGTCCTCACCTGTCCTGAGGAGGAGCAGAACTGGGTGAGGAGGATCAGGGTGGAGGAGCAGGGGCTCTGGCGCACCAGCCCAGCAAACAATCAACTGAAAATGACTGTGGCAAGCATAGTGAAATGAAAACCAGGTCAGGAGCCTGTGTGATGGATGGTACACCCTACGATCCCAACACTCAGGAGACTGAAACATGCGGACCACTCAAGTCCAAGGTGATCGTAGGGAAAACAGAGGGGGAAAAAACCTTTCAGGGTCCAACCTCTCCTAAAACTTACCTGTTTCAGAAGAGGTTGAGTACCTCCCCAGGTCGGCAGAAGCCCTGTCTGATCTTAGCTTGCAGGTAGACAGATTTCTCCAGTCTGCAACTTCAAGGACTGGGAGAGTGCATGATCAGTGGGGGATGGGATCTCAAGGCAGCCAGCTCTGGGCACGGTGCCACCCTCCACAACAGTGAGGTAGGGACCCACAGACCCATGTCACTGGACAGTGCTGTGGTATAGTTAATAACTTTTGCAAATGACATTTCTCAAAGCCTTCAGAACACTAAATTAAACAAAAATACTGCTAGTCTGGAGGTATGTCACGTGGTCCAGGAAGCAACTCCAACCTCCCCAGAATCATCCTTCACTGGACAGAGAGGCTAGGCTCCAAGAATGATGGGGTCTTCTCACAGGTCACAAGCGTCTGAAGGGCAGTAGCTACTGTGGAAGCTGCCATGTTTATTCATTTAAACTCATGTTTTAAATATATGATCTTATGTTTGGGGCTACATTATTCAGTTATCCTCACCCACTTACCACATACAGCTCACAGCCAAGGGCTGGGCTCACCTGACAATCTGTAACTGCTGGGCACCCTGAGGGACTAAACTCTTGGTGGTCACCTGGCCACAGGGAGCTAGGACCACTACAGAACTGAGCTAGAACATGGGTCCCGAGAGTCAGGAAACTTCCATATACCTGTGCTCAACTGTGGGTTCCCACAGCAGGCAGTGTGCTACATGAAGTGTGGTGCAGCCGTCCTTCACCCACCATACAGCATACCCATCAGCACCCCACTGTAAAGGTCAAGTGGGAGCTGGAGAGGTGGCTTAGCTGTTAAGAGAGCTTACTGTTTTGGTTTGGTTTTTTTTGGGGGGGGGGGGGGGGGGGGGTTTCAGACAGGGCTTCTCTGTGTAACAGCTCTGACTGTCCTGGAACTTGCTTTGTAAACCAGGCTGGCCTCGAACTCACAGTGCATCATCACCACCCAGCAAGTTTACTGTTCTTGAAGAGAGCCTGGGCTTGTTTTGCAGCATCCACATCAGACACCTGGCTGTGTCAAGACGTAAACTCAGAGGCAGCTATTACCTGCTTGAAACACGGCCCTCCTACAGAGTGAGCAACCTAGGCCCTCAAACAGGACCACACAGACGCCAACACCAGCAATGTGCGGAGGAGTAGGAGTAAGATCTGCAGCATTTGTGGGTCCTGGCGGGGCTGGCAATTTGCCAACTCTGTGTCAGAGAGGGAATCCCTACAGTCTCCAATCACACAGTGAGCTTTCAGAAGTTATGAGAAGTCCCTCTACACTCCTAAGAAGAACATATTTGAAATTATTTCTAACTGTCATGAACCTAGGTGTGCCCAAAAGAAGAGGAGGACGGAGCAGCTCAGGTCCCAACAGCAATCCTAGAAATGAACACAAAGGTACCTGAGGGAAGGCAGGCTGGCTGAGCTTTATAGAAAGGTGATAAATAGCTCTCGGTTCCCACTCCCATCAAGCAACTTCGGATCTACACTTATAAGAACAAGAAGAAAGTCAAAAGGAAGTAAAAGCCGAATTAATGTAAACTAACAGGGCTGGCAAGCAGACTCAGCAGGTAAAGACACTTGCTGTCCGTCTTATGCCTTGAGTCAGATCCCGAGCAAGAACCAACTCCTTCCTGCAAGGCTACCCTGTGACCTTGACATGTGGGCCCTGGCAAGCCTTCACCCATACACATACACAAATAAATGCTAAAAAAATTTAAGGATAAGGTAACAAAGGATAATATTCATTACAGCAACCATTGTGGTGTTTTTGGTTTTGGGGTTTTTTGTTTTGTTTTTTGGGGGGTTTTAGAGACAAGGTTTCTCTGTGTAGTTTTGGTGCCTTTCCTGGCTTTCATTCTGTAGCCCAGGTTGGCCTGTAACTCACAGAGATCCGCCTGCCTCTGCCTCCCGAGTGCTGGGATTAAAGGCGTGCGCCACCACCGCCTGGCTTCCCTTGGTCTTCTTAAAGTAACACCTATCATAGACTCCTGTAACCACATCATACTCATTTCCCCATAATGTATGGTGTTTAGGCATACCCTTAAGGCCCTGTTTCCATGATAGACTTAGTCTTTAGGCCCACGTAAAAAAACACAAGCAACTTCATACAATCGCAGAAGCCCTGGCCCCAGTGGAGAGCAAAGCCTGAGTTAGGAGCTGCTGGAGGACTGGGTCAGCCCTGTCCCATGCCATGCTATCCTGCTGAGCTGGAGTGGCTCAGCGGGGATTTCTCAAGAAAATAAAATGGACTCTGGGGTCAGCCACAGGGAGTGCCACTGGGGCTTGGCATTGGCCATCTAATTTAGCTAAAAAAGCTCCCACCCGGCCCCTGCCAGAGTCTTTGCCACACACAAGCAAAGTTCAGCCAGTTGCTAAGGCAACAGAGACTCAGACATGTTTAGGCATCTGTAGAAAACAAGCCAAAGTACAATTTCCACACTGGTGATAAAAACACAAGCTGCCAAGTACACAGCCAAGCATTACTCTAAAATTTGGTCTTACTGACAGAATAAACAGGGGTGGGAAAGCAGGAAGCTCCCAGTGCCTAGCAGAGCCAACAGTCAGGCTAGCCCCAGAGTGCTGGTACTAAAAACCCACTTGTGCCAGGAAACAAATGCCTCTTATGCCCTGTGTTGTCTGAGATGGTTTCCTCATTTCTACCTCCGTATGGAGCAGTCTTTTGCTTCAGTTCAGCTGGGAATAGCGGCTTTTCTTAGAAGAGGAACTAAGATTCAGAGTTTTGCCTGTGGTGAGGCCAGATATGTGAAGAGGAAACTGCCTCCAGGGGAGGGGTGGAGGTGGGAGAGGCACACTGTCCAAGGTGAGAGCAGAGGTGGGCTAGCCTGGTCATAACCTCCACACCAGAAGCCCCCACCCTATCCATCCATGAAACATGCGCGCGCGCTTGCACACACACACACACACACACACACACACACACACACACACACCCTGTCCTTTGCAAACCCTGAGAAAGGAGTGAACAGGACACCGCTCAGTCTTCTATAGACAGTAAAAGGTGAAAGTCAGTCAGCCAATGGGAAGTGACACAGCAGGCCTCAGCCAACATTAACAACAGAAACAAGATGGATCATCAACTCCAGTAGAGTGCGGGTCTGTAGCAATGAAGAGAAGCTGAAGCATCTGTGAGAATGGCACCCCAAGTCACAGGGGCAAAGTCCAAAGGATCAAGTGACTCCAGGCTGCCACGCCCTCTGAATGATTCCGGAGCCAACAGCCCTGCCCAGTCCTTCCCCATTCACATTCTGCAATGTGGAGACGCAAACCAGGACAAGCCCAATCAGCTACTGTGGTTCCAAGCAGTCTGACCACTCACAGCCTTCGGGAAGAGGACTAGCGTTTTTTTTAGTGCTGGGAACTGAACCCAGGACCTGAGTATGCTCCGCAGAAGCTCTATCACTGAGCTACAACCCAAAGGAAAGCATCCCCTACAAGGAGAAACCACCCAGATTAGGAAGAATGTGACTCACTCAAAAACTCTGGTGGGAGTTTATCTCACGGATACTGCAAATTCCAAAGGCCAAGGCACCTAACATGAAGAATTCCCAAGAGTTTTCTTTCTCCTAAAATTCTAGAAAAATGGACTTACAAGAATTCAAACAAGTCTCAAAACACTCTAAAGTGTCCACAGCTTTAAAGTCATCCCTGGGGATTTCTCCTCAGGAACTAATTACATAGATAGGGAGGGAGGGAGGGAGGGAGGGAGGGAGGGAGGGAGGGAGGGAAGGAAGGAAGGAAGGAAGGAAGGGAGGGAGGGAAGGAAGGAAGGAAGGGAGGGAAGGAAGGAAGGAAGGAAATAAGTCTGGAAAGAAGCAAGCAAGCAAGGAAGGAAGCAAGCAAACTCAAATTGTCAACTACAAATTCATCTAGTCAGCAAAAAAAGTGGAAATAACCTAAAATGCCCAGCACCAGGGAATGTTTCAATCTCACAGTCAACAAGAAAATACTGGCAATCTTTTAAGGGGCTGGGGATGTAACTCAGTTGGCAGAATGCTTGCCTTGCATGTACGAGAGCCCAGGTCTAATCCCCCAACAATGCAAAGGAAGAAAGAACCTGAACAGAAATACTCAATGAGGGAGTTTAGGCCAGACATGGTGACATGGAAAAAAACAAAGCAAAACACTTAACAACAACAACAAAGGCAAATAGAATCTAGATTCTAGACAGTTCAGCAGATAAGGGCACTGAAAATAGGCATTTATGCGCCAGTATCCACATAGTAAAAAACAAAACACAACAAAAAACAATTCCTGCAAGTTGCCCTCTGACCTCCACATGACAGAGACACAAATGCACATGCATGTGCACACACACACACACATACAGGGGTGAGGGAATGTAATTTTTTTTTAATATCCAGTCATTTGGCACAAAAAATGGCAATTAGTTGAAGCATAACCACCAAGTACCTGAGCCAAGTGTGAAGGCACAGGCCTGTCACCCCAGCATTTGGGGGCTAAGCAGGATCTGGAGTCGGAGGCCAACCTGGGCTACACAGTGAAACCCTGTCTACAAACAAAGCCACGCAGTCAGAACATCTGCTCTCAGGTATCCACCCAAATGATCTTCAGCTAATGTCACAAGGCAACCAAGTGAGCTGTCCCTCAGCTGCTTCCTCAGGGCTGCTGTGGAAGATGGAGCAATAGCCCCCAGCAGGCCTCTGGAACTCTGAGAGCCCTGCTCCTCCACCCTCTGACCTCCCTCATCAACTGGGAGAGAAGCATGGGAGTGACCTAGTCCCAGCTCGTGCCAGCTCCCTTCCTACCTTACAAACTCCCTGGCTTTGTAAACTGCCAATGTTCAGATTCTCTTAATTGGGTTAGTTGTGAACATAGTTCCTGCTTAAACTAAAGACACATAATTTTCCCCATTTCTATGTTCCTCAGAGGCAGGGAGGAAAAAGGAATTTTTAAGGATCTTTTTCACAATTAAGGGCAAGTGACTCAGAATAAAGGGACACTGGTGTGGGCTTCAAGGTCAGTTCTGACAGCAACCCTCTAAAGGTCACTTCTCTGACCTTTGGGGTTGATTACTACTAGATGAAGTGGAGTTATCACCAACTGGTTGTAAGAACTCAATGAACAGAAACATAAAACTTCCATGGTCTCTCAGAAAATCCAGAACACAGTGTACCCCATGACCACTGGTTCTGCCATGAGCCATGCCAATCTTCCCATGGCACATGCCCAGCCTCCTTATCTGATGATATATTTGCTGGTACAGAGGTCACAAGTGCTTAATTAAAAACATCATCACACTCAAGCTAACCGGTGCCCAGGCAAGCCAGCTTCAGCAAACCAGTGAGCTACAAAATCCACTAATAGCGGGCTTGAAGGTCTGCGTGGGAAGAGAGCCTGACCACAATTCACAATCTTGGCAAACTCAGCTAGAGACAACATAATTTGATATAATGAAACACAAACATGGTTTGAAGTCTGAAAATGTTCACAAACTACAATTTGAACATCATTTTAAAATAATAAAATTTCAATTTCATTCAAGAGACAACTTAGAAAACTAGCCACAGCTGATTCTAGACACCACAGACTAGCCTGCAGGTCCAGGCAAAGGCCCTGTGACTGCCTACCCCTCATGTGGGGTCTAGACAGTGGCCTCTGGGGAGCCACTGACCCTTCCAATTTCTACCTCTTCCTGTCCTTCTTCTGAACCATGAACAAGGGAAACTAGCAACCAACAAAGCTGTTCTGAACACAAAACGAAAGCTATGGAAAAGTCCATAGTCAACCACCGACACCTGAACAGCCAAGGTGTACTGATACACTTAATCTAAATTGTAGAGCCAATTAAACTGGCATATTAATCCTGAAAGTGAAAGGGGACCGGCACAGTTCGGAAACCCCCGACTCCACAGCTTCGTGAAAGTTTAACCCTATTTCCCCAGGATCCCTGGGCACGCAGCTTGATCCTTCATCTTCTCAAGCCCTTTTTCATCTTCGCCGTGCTATTCACCCCCATCACATGCTCCTTTCCCCTAAGTACTAGGTGCAATCACAGCAACATTTCCTCATCACTGGGACAGGCCTGTATGAGCATCACATTAAAGCAAACACAGCATCATCAAGCCAGGAGGCAGGGCAGGGCTGCCCTCATCTCTTGTTTGTTTCAAGGTTTCTCTGTTCGGTCCTGGCTTTCCCGGAACTAACTCACTTTGTAGACTGTCCTCCAATTTAGACATCCATCTGCCTCTGCCTCCTGAGTGCTGGGATTAAAGATGTGTGCCACCACTGCCTGGATAAGATACAGATTCCTAGCCTCACCCCCATTAAGGGGACAGAAGCAAACAAAACCTCAGAGCAGTGCAAAAACAGAGGACATATGTCCTGCCACAAAGGGCATCACCCATACTGGTGACCTCTGATAGCATCCCTGTGACCTTGAGTCACCAAAGAAGGTCCTAATGAGTACTCTGGCTGAAGAAAGAATAATACATTTGTAAAAGAACTGGAAAAATAAATCCAATATGAGTACTTTAGGGTTTTGCTTAATTTACAAATCCACAAATCACCTAATTACCATGCTGGGTGATACAAAATGACTAAGTACTATGGCATGAACTTTGGGTCTGTGACTGCACGGCACCTACCACAATCCAGAGGAAGGGAGCCACTCCAAATTCCCAAGCTCAAATCCTAGAAGGTGGAGTCTTAGGAAGCTAACTGGGTCATGGGGGTGAAGTACCCAAGAATGAGATTAGTGCCCTTTCTTAAGAAGGAACTCTGTTTGGGGGGGTGGGGTGGCGGCGGCGGCGGCCGCCGCACACACCTTTAATCCCAGCACTCAGGAGGCAGAGCCAGGAGGATCTCTGTGAGTTCGAAGCCAGCCTGGGCTACCAAGTGAGTTCCAGGAAAAAGGCAGAAAGCTAGAGAGAAACCCTGTCTCAAAAAAAAAAAAAAAGAAGGAACTCAGAGAGCTCCCTTACTCTCTTTCAACTGAGTAAGAGCACAACCAGAAATTGGATCTGTAACCCAGAAGAGAGCCCAACACTATTACGCCCTCACCCCAGGCTTCCAGACTCCAGAACTTTGAGGAAGAAGATTTCTGTTCTTTATAAACAAATGCCTAGCGTACTGTGTTACAGCAGTTGAAAATAAGACACCCAGTCTCCGAAATGTCAAACCATTTGACCAGGCGAGGTTATGCGGTCACATGGTAGTAGACCTGGGACCGGGACCCAGGGCTGTCTGGCTCCAAATCCACGCTCTGACCTCTGGTTCATTGCTATAGTTTTGCCTTTTTTCATCCGCAGGAGCTAGCCTTACAGACTTGTGAGAATAAGCCAATCAAAACAGAAACAGGACACAGGCTATATGACAACACCCTCCCCACCCTAACAGCATAAGTGAACATTTAGACAATGGAGCTGAATCAATGACTGAGGCCAGCCCTCCCTGAAAGCCCCTTTCGTACAAAATTAAACCACTGCTTCCGAAGAGCTGCCACGGTAATCCTCAAGCCTTTGAGGACACTGGATCTTTGTGAAAAGGAGCAATCAGAATCATATCTCTCCCATCCACTCCTTGACTTCTCAATTGACCTCTTAGCTCTGCCAAGATCATCCTGCTCATCCCCTGGAAGGCTCCCCACTGAATTCATTCTCCAGAAGAAAGTCCAGACCTTAACCTTGGCCTACAAAGAGCTCACATCCTGAAGCTGCCCTCCCACCACACTCAACAACCCCACACACCACTGAACCCACAATCTGGATGACCCTGGAGCTCACTTTCAGCAAAGGCCACCTTCCTGGAGTTGAGCTCTGCAGCATGCTAACAGTGGCCAGACCAGCCCTCCTCTGTGTCCTCTATGGTGAACCCATTTCTGTCTGGTACTGCCCTGGGGAAACACAGTTATTTCTACCCAGCTGTTTCTACTGAGCCTTGGAATCCCAAGATCTCTACGTAACATAGCCAGAATGCACCCCTTCAATCCACTTTGCCTATTCTCCCTTCACACACAGATGTCCCACACAACTAAGATAGAATATTCCCAATGCTCTCAGCCCAAGGAGAGTTGTCAAATAAAACCCCAATAATCTACACTCTAAAATCATTGAGACAAGAAGACAATGAGTTCAAAGCCTGCCAAGCTATGTCCTCTCTTAAAAAATGGCTATTGGAACTGGAGAGATGGCTCCAGAGAACCCACAGAAACAGGGCACAGGCTATGTGACAACACGCTCCCCACCCTAATGGCTAGCTCATAACTTTAAAATCCCAGTTCCAAGAGATTTGACACCCTCTTCTGAACTTCTTAGACAACAGTCAAACATGTGGTACACATATATACATGCAAGAAAAACAATCACACATATAATGAATAATTAAAACAAACAAAAACGGGACTATTGAGATAGCTCAGCATAAAGGTACTCAAATACAGGCCTGTGAATTTGATCCCTGGATCACACTAGATAACAGAAAATAAAATAAAACAAAACAGGCTCCCAAGGGTTGTCCTCAGACCTCTCTCTACAAGTGCATGCCTGCAGGAAATCTCACACACACACACAGACTCACACAGACACACACAGACACACACACACACACACACACACACACACACACACACACACACACACACACGAAACACAAAAAGCTGGGCATGGTGGCACACGCCTTTAATGCCAACATTCATGAGGCAGTGGCAGGCAGATCTCTGTGAGTTTGAAACCAATATCATCACAAAAACAAAAATAAAGAAATAAATAAAGAAAAGCAAAATAAAACAAAGAGCTAAGAGCTAGCTAGTTTGGCAGTTAAGAGCATGTACTGCTCTTCCAGAGGACCCAAGTTCAGTTCCCAGCACCCATGTTGGGCAGCTCACAACCACCTATAACTCTAGCTCCTAGAAATCCAATGCCCTCTTCTGGCCTCTGCAGTCACCTACATACATATGTAAATGAACACATACAAACACACACTTAAAAATACAAGAAACTAAATAAAACAAAACTCGAGCACTTCCACGGCAGCTCAATGAAATTCCCCAGCTCCAATTGACAACTTTGCTTCTACCAATACCTAAGCAGAAAGCAGAAAGCAGAAAGCCAACGGAAGGAAAAGACCAATGTATGGTGCCAGTTCCTGATGAGTAAGCCGTTGGGAATACTAGCAGAAACAGCAAAGGTTTGTGGCAGGTCTTATAGTCAGGTACCCTCTCTTCCTCATCAGGCTCTACTTTTGGTAATTGTCTGCTGCTTAACACTTCAGAACTGACTGCTTGCCATTAACCTCTACCAAGTCTCTCTGCAAGGTAAATCCTTTCCTGGGGAGGCTGATGCATGACATTGAGCTTCTTATCTCATATAGCAGGGCTTTGCATGACTGCTCTGTCCTCTCTATCGAGTATTTAAAGAACCCACCTGAAATAAATACACACACACACACACACACACACACACATTTTTATTTTATGTGTATGGATGTTTGCCTGCATGTGTACATCTATGCACCACACGCATGCAGTGCCCACAGAGGCCAGAAGAGAGTGTCAAATCCCCTGTAACTGGTGTTAACAAGAGCCTCTTAGCCACCATGTGGATGCTGGGAATTGAACTCTGGTTCTCTGGAAAAGCAGCAGTACTCTTAACCACCGAGCCATCTCTCTAGCCCAAGCACAGACTTTTTCCATGCTACAATCACAAACTGTGGTTGGCTGCCTCCTGACAAGTGTCAGGATGACATGAGAAGAGGACAGGGGACTCCTCCACACTGGCCATGTTTGAGAGATCCTCTACTCTAGGCAGTACTACAAGCGCCAATGCCTGAGTACCCAACACCTCTGACCAGGTTGATTATTTTCATCAGAAATAAGCCAGTGAAATGGAGTCTTAGTGACTGTTCTATCGCTGTGAAGAGACGCCATGGCCAAGGCAGCTCTTACAAAGGAAAGAATTTAACTGTGGCTGGCTTACAGCTCCAGAGGCTTATCATCATAGCAGGGAGCATGGTGACAGGCATGGTGCTGGACAAGCAGCTGAGAGTTACATGCTGATCCACAAGTGGAGCCTGAGATTGGGCTAGGCATGGGCTTTTGCAACCTCAAAGCCTACCCCTATTGACAAACTTCCTCCAATAAGGCCACACCTACTCCAACAGCCCTCCTAAGCCTTCTCAAATAGCACCACTCCCTGATAACTAAGCATTCAGATATATGAGCCTATGGAGGCCATTCTTATTCAAACCACCACAGATGGCTTGGCAGGTAATTGCACTTGCTGTGCCCATGCACACATACATATACATGCACATACAGAATAATATTTTTTTAAAAAATAACAAAACAAAGCCATTTAACCTGTGCAGTTTTTAAGTTTTTTGTCCTTTCTTAAACACTTGCTCTTTATATAGCTGAGACTCTGTGCTATAATAAACAGACAATTCATGAAGCATTAGGAAGAAGTCACTGCTGGACAGTCATGGTCACTGTGTTATTTGAATGAGAAGGACACCCTTAAACTCTTATGTTTGAATGCTTGGTACCCAGTTTACGGAACTGCTTAGGAAGAATTAGGAAGTGTGGCCTTATAGGAAGAGGTATGCCACTGGGAGAGGGCTTTGAGCTTACAAAAGCCCATGCCACCATTCCCAATGTGCCTCCCCTCTCCCTCTCTGCCTCCTACTTTCTAAGCAAGATGTGAGCTCTCAACTGTTCCTGCCACCATGCCTTTGCTGAGCCATCCAGGACTCTAACCCTTTCTTCCAGTAAATTGCCTTGGTCAAGGTGTTTTATCATAGAAAAGTAACTAAGACAGCCACCAACACACTTCAACACAATCCAACTTCAAATTACGTGGGGATTCTAGTGCAGAAAGTATCTCATCAATGAGGACATACTTGGATAGATCAACTCCATGATTTATTTCCAAGACAGTGTCTCACTGTGTTGCATTGACTGTCCTGGAACTCACTCTGTAGACCAGGCTGACCTCTAACTCACAGAGATCTTCCTGCCTCTGCTGGAATTTAAAGGCATGCACCACCAGGTCTGATTTCAAGTTCTAATTTCCATTTAACATGTATTTACTTCACAGCTTTCTCAAGTGCTAAGCAACTGAGAAGTAATCATTTAAATATACTCTTTAATCAATAAACATTAACTAAGTCTGCCCAAAACACTCAAATCCTACAAATTTTCTCCTCTGAAAAAGACTAAAGAACAAAAACAAGGGGACTAGAGATGGCTCACCAGTTAAGAGCACTGGCTGCTCTCCCAGAGGACATGGGTTCAATTCTCAGCACCCATACGGCAGCTCACAACTATCCATAACTCCAGTTCCAGGGGATCCAACACACACATGGTGTATAGGCACACATATAGACAGAATACTCATTCACGTGAAATAAAAAATAAAGGTTAAAGAACACTTTAAAAAAAAATAAAACAAGTTCTTCATTCTCAAAATAGAAAAGTATTTAGGATTCAAATTCCAAAGGAAAAACAGCCCCTCAGTGGACAAACAAAACTTCTTCTCCAAGTGACATTCTAGGATATTTTTGATGCTAACAACTCATCATGACAATCACCAAGGAAGCAGAACCTAATGGAAAAACCCCAAGCTGGCATCGAGAAGCCCAAGTCCTGGACCCAGAATGGACTCTACAAAGCAATGGCCAGGCCCGATACCACTTTCTTCACCACAATTCACGTCATTCAAATGTTTGAGCACAAAATAATGGGGGACAGTCCTTCGGAATGTGTCCTCCGTGTATATAAGTCACCATTATTATTAGCTCCAAGAGGACAGGGGAAATAGGATTACAGATTCTCTGAAGGAGGGGCAGCTTCAAGGCTGTGCTCACCACCCCACCACAACGTCAGGAGGGAGGCAGCTTAGGGCTGGAGTGTGGCAGTCCTTACCCTGATGCTGGCCCCAAGTTGTTCACACGTGTGCTTCTTTTCCTGGGGTGGGAGGAGGGTGTCTCACAACCCTTCTCAGAATTTCATCTTACAAATATAAATACTGAGACCCTGATATCTGCAGAGTGTCCTAGCCTCAGAGTTAGTGGATAAAAGGCTAGAAAGAGCCTAGGCTTCTGGTCCCCATCCATCTCCCACTCTGCCAGCTGGTATTTTAGCAAGAGAGAAAAATTACATGACAGCAGATGTAATGTCTCAAGCCTGAAATGTCATCACTTGAAGGGCTGAGGCAGGAAGAGTGCCTTGATTCTGAGGCCAAGGATGGCCATACAGTAAGTTCCAGCTCAGACCCTGCCTCAATGTTCCAGCAAGGTTCCTTTGTGAGGCGGCCCTGAGGCCCTGATAGCTGTGACCACTATACCCCGTTGCTGTATTTCCTTCTCTATCTAGTGCAGTGCCTAGCCCCAAGAAATGTGTGAATATCTTTAAGTCTGAAATTTCTTAAATGAGGTGGAGGCATAACTTCGTGGTAGACTGCTTGCCTAGCATGTGGCACACAGAGTTCCATCCCCAGCACTGAGGGGGAGGAAAGCTGGGTGGGGGGCAGGTAAAGAAAAACACCAGCAGGTGTTCGGAGAACAGCTCAGAAGGTAAAGGCACCTGCCATCAAACCTAACAACCTGAGTGTCCAATCCCCAGAATCCCCAGGGTGGAAGGAGAGAACTGACAAGAACTAACTCCTACAGCTGTATATACATGCACGCATGCATACAATAAATGTTCTTTAAAAAATGCAAACCTTGACAGGCGATGGTGGCGCACACCTTTAATCCCAGCACTCAGGAGGCAGAGGCAGGCAGATCTCTGTGAGTTCGAGGGCAACCTGGGCTACAGAGCGAGGTCCAGGACAGGCACCAAAACTACACAGAGAAACTGTGTGTGTGTGTGTGTGTGTGTATGTGTGTGTGTGTGTGTGTGTGCACGTGCCATAAGTTGAAGTCAGTTACCTTCCTTGATCATTGTCCACTTTGTTTTTTTTAAAGATTTCTTAATTTTATGTGTATGAATGTTTGCTTACATGTATGTACGTGCCCCATGTATGTGCCTGGTGCCCTCAGAGGTCAGAAGAGAGTGTAGGATCTCCTGGGACTGGAGTTACAGATAACTGGTACCATGTAGGTGCTGAGAATTAAACCCAGGTCCTCTGTAAGAGTAACAAATGCTCTTAGCCACTGAGTCATCTCCCTACCCCCACCATTTTTTCTCACAAGGGGCTCAAACTCAGGTGACATGTTTGAACATTACATGCTTTACTGACTGAGCCATCAACCAGCCCTAGGAGACCTAAGATGGTCTCTAGTCAGCACAACCATCTAAATATTAAAAATCAGAAAACATTCTCAAACAGCCATCCCAAAGACCACCACTAAGAGGCATCAGGAACAAGTTAAGGCCCACTTAGACCATGCTCTCAGGTCTACTTTCAGGTGTGAGGAGGATGTGCAGAGGCCATAAAGGACTCTGTCCCTAGAATGCAAATCACCTAGGTAACTAAGCCCTGCCTCCCTCTACTGCCTTCAGGTATGCAGCTGTGGTTCCAAACTGGAAAAAAACTGAGCAGGTGCTACAGCTCATGTGAACATGGTTATTACCTACATAATCTAAAGAGTGACCTCCAGAAAGCCAAGTACAATGGGACGGTAAATAAGGCAGGCCACAGTCACCTGGGCATGCTTCACAAGGTGCCACGACAGTGGGTGAATTTTACTACTATTATTTGATATTCCATAACCTCCTGCAAGGATCGAGTGATGACCACTTTCAGAAGCAGGAAGCCTAGGAATCAGGCCTCAACCCATCAACATGGACTTTCAGGTAAGAGAAAAGAATAAAAAGATTAAGGGTGGCCATGTATAGTAGTACATGCCTTTCATCTCTATGAGTCTCCAGCCTGCCTGGTCTGCAGAGTGAGACCCTGTGTCTAAAAAACAAAACAAACAAAAAGCCCGCAAGACCTAAGGGCAAATCATCCTAGACACCCCCTAGAAAATGCCCAGCCCTCAGGAATGTGTGCTGGCACTCAGGACCAAGGCAACACCTCTATCAGGCAGGATGGAAACCTAGATCTTACATACACACACTCTTGGAATAATTATTATGTTCAGAAGTAACAAGTTATAGCTCCCAAAACACATGAACTAAAATACCATTTCTATCCCAATAAGTAGTTATTCTTTGAAATCCTGCACAGTTGCTGGCCAGTGGTGGTGCATGCTTCAAACCCCAGCACTCAGGAGGCGGAGCTCTGGGAGTTCGAGGCCAGCCTGGTTTACAGACAGAGTTCCAGGACAGCCAGGACTACACAGAGAAACCCTGTCCCCTGTCTTGGGGGGAGGGGAGGGGATTCTGCACAGAGAGAAGAGATCTAACCAACCTTCTACTCCTCCGTGCTGGGTTATTTTCCCAAGCAATAAGTACCCATCAGCCTAATGGTCAGTTTCTTTAAAGCCTCCAGACCACAGGGAAAAGAAACACACATCACACAAGCTTTTCATGTAGTCGCCTCACGGCTCAAGGGGCGCAGCTTCACCAAGGAGACTGCCAAACTACAGTCAAGCGTAAATGCACAGACTAGAGTGTTCCACGTAAGTCAAAAGAATCCCAACCAGCACAATTCGGTGCTTCTGTGAAAAGGCGAATCCAAATGTCCTACAATGGAAGAGGGAGCCTAACCCATAACACTGCCCACCTGGATGAGCCCTTTGGGAGGGGCTCCAAGCCAATCCGGGGGAGTGGGGGCGCAAGAACAGAACTCAAGCAAACTGAAAAACCTGCAGTGGGGGAGGAAGGTGTGAGCTCACACCCACCACCACTCGGGATTAAACAGATTTACATCACGACAGAGCAGGCGTGTTTGTTAAACAGCGTAATGAGTAGTCCTGGAGACCGTCAGCAACCTACTCCCCTTAATCACAAAACCTCAGGACAGCTGCGGTCAAGGAAAGACGGCAAGGGCCAGGAGTGGTGAACACACCCCGGACCAAAGTCATCTTCCCTTGGGGACCCAACAAGAACGCAGCATCCCCGGGGCGTGTCTACTTCCAGGTCTAATCTCTAAGGCCGTGAGATTCCCCAGCCAGCTCCTCTGACCCACTCCTGAAAAAAAAGAGCCGACCTTCTCAGAGCGGGGGGCCGCAAGTCTGGAGTCTGGCGGGGAGAAAAGAAGGTGACTTTTGAGCCCCACGGGAGGAGAGAGGTAGTTGACACTCGGATCCACCGAGTCCAGAAAACTATGAAAGTCAAAAGGTCGGCACCCAGCCTTTCCTGTCTCGCCATACGCCCCTAGGTCATGTCCACCGGGCAGGCTTGGCTCTCACCAGCGCGGACACCGAGTGTGGGAAGGACGGAAAGGGAAGGCAGGCCGTCCGCAAAGCGGCCCAGGAGTGCGTCCGCGTGGGTCCCGCCCGCTCCGGCCGCCCCTCGGGCCTCCCGGGCTCCGCCCGCCGGCGCGTGGCCCCTCGCGCGCGGACTAGAAGTTTCGAGCGGCGCGGCCCCGCGCGCTCGGCCCCGGCGCGGCCTGACATGGGGAGGCGCGGCCACCGACCCGCGTCCCAACCGTCGCGGCGCACCCCTCACCTCGGCTGCCCGTCTCCTCGGGTCCCGTTACGCACGCCACCCCGGCCGGGCTGCGACTCCGACCCCTTCCCAGTTCCGTTCCGGCCGCGCTGCCCGGCCCTGCCCAGACCCGCCGCGGCCGCTTCTGCCGCCAGCCGAGACCGCACCGCCCCCGCCGCGCCCGCTGTGCTCGCCCTATTGGCTGTCGGGATTCAGACCCCGCCCTTCAGCCCCGTCCGCGTTCTGGATTGGACAGACCAACGCCGAGGCGGCACGCCCCCAAGCACGCTCAAGGGGACTTCCCTGGGTGAGTATTAGCGGCCTCCCCTGTCAGTCAAACAAGGAGCGCCTACTTAAGCGGCAGAAAGGGCAGCATGGGTCACCCCCTGGGAGCCGCCCGGAGGTAGGACTTTCTTGGGCGGGTACTGTGGTTTTCCTAGCACCTAGGAGCGTTGCCGTGCCTGACTGGAAATTCAGGTGGACTTGCAGAAAGTTTCCTCGGATCTGGAGAGCTTGCTGCTTTTCCAGAAGACCCGGATTCTATCCATTCCAAACACCCATATGGCGACTCATCGGCTCATCACGGTCTGTAACTCCAGTCCAGGGAATCTGACGCCCTCTTCTGGCCTTTGTGGACACTAGGCACTCACGTGGTGCTGACATACATACAAGCAAACATACACATAATTCTTATATATTTAAAAAGTTTCCTCCAAGCCAGGAATGATTGGGGACAGAGACAGGCGTGAACAAACAGAGACTGGAGAATCATTAGAAGTAGCTCACGCATTTAATCCCAGCATCAGGAGGCAGAGACAAGCGGATGTCTTTGCATTGGTGGCTACCGTGGTCTACAAAGTGTGTTCCAGGCTAGCCAAGGCTACATAGCCCTGTCTTAAAAAAAAAAAAGAAGAAGAAGAAGAGGAAGTGGGGTGGAGAAACTTCCCTCCAGGGGGACAGAGATATGGCCCTCAGGGCACCAGGCAATGCACAGACATTTTGGTTCTCACTGTAGCCCTGCCTGATAAGGCATTAGCCCCAGGAGCAGAGGGAAATGACAATGAGTCAGAATGGCTAATAACTTCCTCAGCACTGCTTCACACAGTGGGAGATGCCCGAGGGAGGGTCTGAGAAACTGACAGCAGGTAACTTTCCCGGTACTGTTTGGAGTAGGGAGTAAGTAGGAGTGGATAGTGGTTTGTAATCCTGGTACTCAAGAGGCTGCCTGGAACTTACTCTGTTGAGTAAAACTCTTAATTGGAAGAAAGAAAAAGAATAAATGGCCCAGGCAAGCCGGGATTACCGCACAAGACACTCCCACGAATGAGTAAATGAAGCTAGATATGATGATAGATGCTAGAACCCCAGCATTTGGGGAGGCAGAGACAGGAGAATCATTGAAAGTTCAAGGTACATATTTAGACCCTGTCTCAATCTCCCTGCACACAAAACTAAACCGAAAAGGCAGGTGTGGTAGCATAGCACTTGGGAGACAGAACGGGAGGATCAGGAGTTCAAGGTCATCCCAGCTACTTAGGAAGTCCAAGCCCAACTTGGGCTATATCTGACCCTGCCTTAAAAAATGAAAATAAATCAGGCAGTGGTTGCACACGTGTTTAGTCCCAGAGACAGGCAGATCTCTGAGTTCGAGGCCAATCTGGTCAATGGATCGAGTTCCAGGACAACCAGAGCTCCAAAGTTCCTCCCAGGGACTCTTAACAGGAGCAATCACTTTATCATTGCCTGATCATCATACCTGTCCTCATTACACGCTTGAGTAATCTTGCTTCACACCAAACGCTGGTGAGTCTAGCCTCACCTGGACACTGGAAACCACAGAGAAGCATCGAGCCTAGCACCGCCCACCAACCAGAGACCTCCTCTGTCAGCTGCAAATGTCTGCACAGACATCTCACAGTTTTGTCCCAGCCCCCTTTACTCATATCCCACAGGTCTGTCTACCTTGGCCCCTCTCCAAACAAAAGATTTTCCACACGTCACAGAAGCACCTCTGTGTCCTGGTCTGCAGCCGGCATGGAAGACAGAGCCAGCCTCTCAGAGCCGTGAGGAGATGCTTGGAGAATGGCTCTTGGTCTACAGCTGTGATTGCCCTGTGTCTAAGCAGAGTGACCACACACCCACGCCCCTTTGCCCCATCCTTCCCACACAAGGAACCCACTGTCATAGAGCTATCGGGGTCAGAGGATGACAGAGTTAGTCCTTTATTAGCCATTTCATACAACACAGCCTGAGTTAAAAAGTCTGGGTTAAAACATACTTTCAAGGGGCTGGAAAGATGACAGCTGAGAGGCAAAGGCACTCGCCACCAAGCCTAACAATCTTAAGTTTGATTCCCAGGTCCCACATGGAAGGAGAGAACAGAACTCCTGCAAATTGTCCTCTGACTTTTACAAGTATACTGACTGTAGTATATGCATGGCTACACACACACACACACACACACACACACACACAGAGTAAATAAAATGCAATAATATACTGTAGTATGTGCATAGACTTCAAGGCCAGCCTAGGCTACGTGAGACCTTATCTCAACCCTCCTCCAAAGAAAACCCTCATATTTTCACAGTGACCAAAATGTTTTCAATAAATAAATAAAACACCTAGATGAAGCTGTATTGCTGGTAAAATAATCTCAGTAATTGCAAAGTTTAGAATAAGTAGAGATAGCCAGGCAAGGTTGCACATGCCTTTAATCTCAGCTCTCAAGAGGCAGAGGCAGGCAGATCTCCGTAAGTTCAAGGCCAGCCTGGTCTACATAGTGAGTTCCAGGACAGCCAGAGATACGTAGTGAGACCCTGTCTGAACAAAACAAAAAACAGGATGTGGGGCAGCTCTCATATGTTTGGTGAACCTAGCAGAGACTAGGAAGGGACAACAACACAGTGCCATTTTACTGGCCCCAAATGGGTAGAGTATGTCAAAGAGCCAAGGTGACAGTTTACTGCCCTAAGATGGCTAGAATATGACAAAGAGCAGAGACCTCCCAGAAAGCAATGAGCCCTGCAGGGAGAAAGGGGTTCCTCTTGGCTGGAGCATTTCAGGCATGCAAGAAGCAAGGATGCTTGGGCAGGGAGGGGAGCTTGGCAGTGACCAGCCACTCCACCCTACAAGTTCCTTCCCTTCTTTGTGGGAAAGTCCAGGAAAACCAGGACTAGTGAATTTAAGCCTACCTTGCTCTCAGGGTGACCTGGTGTGGCCTGTGAGTGCTGAATATGTCCTGGGATCTCTATACTCTGTAAAACGACTTCCGCTTTCATATGTTTGGCGCAGGGTCTCACTATGTAGGCCAGGCTGGCTTCACACTCACGGAGATCTGCCTCCTAAGTGCTGGAATCGACAGGTATGTGCTACCAGACTCTGCTCAGCTTTTATATTTTAAATGGGGATTGGCAGCAGGAGGGATGGTTCCGTGGGTAAAGTACTCACGGCACAAACGTGACCATCTGAGTTCCGATTCCCAAAAACCATCTAAAAAGCCAGATGGAGCAGTATGTGTGTGTGATCTCAGTGCTGGGAGAAAGGAGTTAGAAAGATTCTGGGGGGCCTTTCTAGCCAGCCAGTCTAATTGAAAGCAAGCCCCAGATTCAGTGAGAGACTCTGTCTCAAATAAATAAACAAACAAATAAATCAATAGACAAATAAATAAACTTTGGAGAGTGATAGAGAAAGTTAATTTCTTGGCTTCCATACATGCATACAAAGGTCAAGGCACTCAAATACACACCTGGATGTGTACACACACACACACACACACACACACACACACACACACACACAGGATTGGAAGGTGAGGATGTGACTCAGCGCACAAGACCCTTGGCTCCATCTCCAGCACCCACTCACAAATAGTTAAGATTTTTGGAGACACCAGAGTGTCAACTGTTGGGGCCGTCCCTGGCTCTACCCAGGAATGAAGCACACCCTGGCCAAGCGTGTGCAATGAATGCGTCACTGATTAGGAGGCAGTCACCCCACCCTCACTTGCCGAGATGGTTTGTCCTTTGGCCTGTGCACGTAGACTCACGCTTAATTGAACAGGCAGGTACAGCACTCCACTCTCACGTGCTGTGGGCCACTTGCCCGAATCGGCCCAAAGGCGGAGGGACACGGCACAGCCTATGAGCGGCTATCCTTAAGGAGGTGTGGCCAGCACTTCTTCATAAGCCATCTCTTTCCTCTTGCACACAGCCCCCGATTGGTTCTTTTTTATTTTTTTCCATTTATCTGTATGTGTGCATGCATCCCACAGCGTAAGTGTGAAGGTCAGAGGACAATCCCCTGGAGAAAGTCCACCCCTTCCACCTTGTAGGTCCTGGGGAGGAAGCTCAGGTCATCAGACTAGACAGCAAGCACTTTTACCTGCTGAGCCTTCTCACTACCTTCTAAAAACAACACAAACAACAAAAATAAACCATCACCAGGTGCCTAACCTGACCAGAACTCCCTCTAGAGCCAAGAATGACCGTGAACTCCTGATCTTCATCTCCCTCCCAGGAGTTGGTGTTACAGAGAAATTTAAAGGTGTGCTCCACCACGGATCTCAACTACTGCCTACTTCAGGGCACAGGTCCTGATGGAAACTCTAATTTCTACTCAGTGGAAAACCCATGCGGAGGGGCTCTAGTACAGGGTTACCATCTGTGCCAAATTGGACCAAGTAAGACTTGAATGAAGACCCAACAAGGCCCAGACTTTACTTGATAAAATATAAAAATAAAAATTCCCCGAGGAGCTAGCCGCGGTGGTGCACACCTCAATCTGAGCACCACACAGGTGGGGAGGCAGGAGGAACCAGAGTTCAAAGCCACCCTGAACTCCTTAGCCTGACTCTACCTCCAACAACAGCAGTCAAGAGTGGTAGTATAAACCTATAATCCTAATGCTTGGGAGGTGGAGGCAGGGGGACCAAGAATTCAGGGTCACCCTCCACTACATAGCCGGGTTGGGTTGAGAGCAGTTTGAGCTACAATGTGGGTCTATCTTAAAGTAGCGGAGGATGGAGAGATGGCTCAGCAGTTAACAGTGATTCCTGCTCTTCTAAAGGATCTGAGTTCTATTCCTGACACCTTCACTGGGTAATTCACAACCACTTGTAAGTCCAACTCCATAACTCCATGAGATCCCCCACCATCTTTGAGGGCACCCAAACACACATGGTGCACACACGCACCACACACATACAAATTTAAAAAAAAAAAATGTCTAGAACAATCTCCTCAAATTCTTTCATGGCAGAGTAGATGCTCTTCAGGCCATCCGATATGGAGCCTGCATGTCGTAAAATGACACCTGGGATTCAGAATGGAATCTGTGTTGGCATGCCACCCTCCCTCTCCTGTGCAGCTCCTTATCAACTGTCCCTGCCAGCGCTTTGATTTTAGGCCTCCAGAACTGCAGAAGAGTAAACATCATTGTTTTCAGCCACCCAGGTGGAGGCTGTGGTCCTTTGTCGGGCAGCTAGCTCCAGGTAACACTGCCACAGCATGGCAACAGGAGGCGCGCCAGGTGTTCGTTCTCAAATCCACGTTTTCATCTCCCACAGGCTCTCTAACAAGCAAGGACACCTGACAGAAGGAAGGCAGGAGGCAGGGAGGGGGGAGGGGAGAGAGTAAGAGAAAACTGGGCAATAAGCCCATGCCCAATGGTTTAACTGACATTCTGGGACAAAGGTGAATTCCAATGCCACCCCCACCATTCCTCTCCTCATCCAGGAGACTCCGGGCAAGCCTGTCCCTTCTCAGCATCTGCAGACCTGTTTGATCCACAGAACGAGCCCAGCCCAGCCTTCCTTCTCAGGGTGGCTGTTAGACGCAGTTCTGCATACATGGAAAGTGCCTAGTACCATGCCCACCGTGCAGTAAAGGCTCGACCCACTGGTGCTGGGTGCCAGCCCGTGCCAGGATGGATCTCAGAGTCACTTCCTGGCCTGTACCGGGGCAGAGCAAGTAGCCGAGGTCCCCGCCTCCCTTTTCCCACCCACTCTCCATGCCTCATAAGAGTGGACAGAGCTGGCCTGGCTAAGCCGGCACCACCTGTTTGCTGTCTCCCACCAGAGAGATGCCATGCACCTCCTCTTCCTCCAGCTTGTCTGCCCTGCCCTGGCTTCTGCATTTTCACTCCCACAGCCTCTGTCCCTCCCAGCTCCCTTCCTACCTTCATCTCATCTCCCCTCGGGAGCCTCCACCCAGTCTGAGACTACTGAGCGAGCACCCACATTCCACCTCAAACAGCCCCGGGCGGGCAGCAAGCCAGTGAGGCCAACTCCACTTCAAGTCCAGGGTGTTTCGCTTTGTTCTGTTTTAGTTTTGGTTTTCGAGACAAGGTCTCTCTGTGTAGCCCTGGCTGTCCTGGAACTCAGAGATCTGCCTCTGCCTCCCAAATGCTGGGATTAAAGGCCTGTCCAAGGTTAGCTTCCACTCCGAGGTTAAACAACTCTGCATGCATGAATGCCCGCTTCTGGCACCCACCATTTCCCTCTGGGTCTGGGGAAGATAATGGACCTGGGTCAGGGAGACGGCTCAGTGGGTAAAATATGTTACCCCGTGAGCCCTGAGGACCCCAATTTGGTTTTCTCGAACCCACATACCAGCTGGACAAGGTGAAGAGCGTCTGTGATCCCAGTGCTCCTGTAGGAGGCAGACACAGGAGGATGCCTAGAAGCTCTCAGGCCAGCTAGCCCTTCACACATACATAGCGGCAAACAACAAGTACACCCTGTCTCAAGTAAGCTGGAAGGTAAGGACTGACACCCATCACACACACACACACACACACCACAGCACACACACACACACACCACAGATACAGATACAACACACACACACACAAACACACACACAGACCACATACATACAGATACACAAAAAGGAAGATTTCTGAAGCTGAGGATGTGGCTCCGTTGGTGGGGTGTTTGCCTAGTACACACAAAGCCTGGGTTCGATCCTCAGCACTACATAAACCAGGCAAGGTCTCCCATTCCTGTAATCCCAGCATTTGGAAGGTGGAAGCAAGAGGATCACAGGTTCAAGGCCATCCTTGGGTAAATATCAAGTTTAAAGTAAGGCCAGCCTGGGATACATGGAACCTACCTTTAAAAAAAAACCAAAGAGGAGAAGACAAGGAGAAGACACTGCTGACAAGGCGCGTGGGCCCAAGCAGGACAGGATGCAGATGGGTTTCAGTCATGTGACCTAGAGCTGAGCCCTACTCTATGTGGTCAGAATCATGCGATGGTGGATTCCTCTCCTCCTCCTCCTCGGGTGCAGGCACAGTGAATGTGGCTCAGTGGTTAACAGCATTTGTTGCTTTTGCAGAAGTCTTGGGTTGGGTTCCCCAGCACCCACACGGTGGCTCACAACCATACATCACTCAGTTCCAGGGAATCCGATGCCCTCTTCCGACCTCTGAGGGCACCAGGCATCGTACATGACGCACATGCATACATGCAGGGGAAACACATAAAAATAAATACGTCTAAAAAAAAAAAAATCACAGAGTGAGATTTCACACCAGAGGCCACTATTGGCCAGTCAGTGACAGATAGTGGCAGGAGGAAGATGTATTCAACATTTGGGATTCAGAACCACAAAGCCAAAGGACTGCAAAGATGACTGACGGATCCGATCCTCCTTCCAAAGTGAGGAAGTCAAGCCTGGGGAAGTCAGGAGAGCTGCCCCCAGGGTCCCCACCCAGTAGTCAGAGACCCCTTTCAAGTTTGCCCCCACCTCCCAAGTTCTCCAGTGTTCTTTCTCCTCTCTCCTTGTAATTGAGTTCAGTAGACACAGAAGGCCAGGTCCCTTGCTACACAACCCACCTCCCAGCAGCCCCTGCTGGCTAGAGCAATGGAAGGGGAGATGAGAACAGGCAGGAAAAGAGACGTCACAGCAAGGCACATTGGGTTCTGGGAGAAGCCAGAGATAAGCACAATCTGGAAGATATTTGAGAGGCCAGCAATGGGAATGTGAAAGGTTGATGTTCCAGGACAGGATCCTCCTTCAAGGGTAAGGCCAAGGCTGGGCAGACCAGAAGTGCCCAAATCCAGCGGAAGCTAAGCTTCCATCTAGGCTCCCAAAGCTCCCAGGTGGCCTGGGGGCCAGAAGAGCAGGCCAGCGCCGCCGCCCCCCCTCGCCCCCCATCCCAGCTGTCCCTTGGCAGGCTCTGGATGTAGCCTTCCTGTTGTGACAGCTCCATTTTCTGTGCAACTGGTTCCAGCCGCGGCTCCGGTTTCAGATTGCAACACGTGCACTCATTAAGGCTGATGGGAGTATCATGTGGGCACTAGGGAGAGCCCTCTGCCAAGCCTGGCCTGGCTAATCACAGGTCAGGGCATTCCTGCAGTGTGCCCAGAAAGCTAACATCCGGTGCCAGACCCTGCCTAGGACTTCCAGGGACCCAACACCCATAGGGCAGCCCACACAGACAGACACAGCTGCATGTAAAGCAACTGACATTTACATAACAAAGCCCCCCCCCCCCCCCCCCCCCCCGCGCGCCGCCCCGCAAAATGAGGCTGAATCTAGCCAGCTCTGTCTTGGCCTTAAAGAGGCCCCCTGTACCATGGCTAAGCTTGACCGAAGTCTCCTAACCCTGCACAGCATCCAAATGATGTTTGGAGAACTGTTCAATTCTTGAGGGTATATAGCATGTGGCTCATGATCAGCTTGCCCAGCACCTAGGAGTTCCATGATAGGAAATTGAGTGAAAGCATAGATCTGTGATGGCTGAAGCCTCTGGGGAAGGAAGAAAGGGACTGATGAGGGACTGTGTCCTCAGAGGAAGACACAGGCATGGCTGCAACAAGCGTTTGCCACTCCCTAGAGAAACAGGCGATTTTTCTTTTATCACAGGATAATTGGGGGGAAAAAACGATTTATAGATGGACGTGGTGGCACACACCTTTCACCTCAGCACGCTGGAGGCAGAGGCAGGCAGATCTCTGTGACTTTGAGCCCAACCCCTCTTACTAATTTTTCTGTAAACCTAAAATCACTCTCTTAAAAGTTCCGTTGATACCCTGTCTCAAAAAACCAAAAGAAAAAAAAAAAAGTTCCGTTGAGGTGCTGGAGAGATGGTTAAGAGCATTTATTGCTCTTGTAGAGGAAAGGAGTTTGGTTCCCAGTACCCACGCCTGGCAGCTCACAGCCACCTGTAACTCAAGTTCCAGGAGACACTTTCTTCCGGTCTTTGTGGCCACTGACACTCACCTGCATATACTATACATGCAATTAAAAGTAAAAGAAATTATTTTTAATTTTTGTTGTTGGTCTCCTCCTCCTCCTCCTCCTCCTCCTCCTCCTCCTCCTCCTCTTCCTCCTTTTCCTTCTCCTTTTTAGAACAGAGTCTTTCTACAAAGCCCTGGCTATACTGGAATTCACCATGGAGATCAGACTGGCCTCCACCTCACAGAGGTGTGCTGGGAGCATAGCTCAGTCAGTCCAGTGCTTGCCTTAGGGACACAAAGCCCTCAGTTTACAGCATCTCATAAACTGAGCGGGTTGGCAGACGGCTACAGTCCTAGCACTCAGGAGGCGGAGGCAGGACAATTTCAAGGTCACCCTTGGTTATGTAGCAATCTCGCTCCTCCCCAGGCTACACGAGATCCTGTCTCTGATGGGGGGAGGTTGTAAAGGAGGGCATGTAGAGGTGATTTCCCACAGGCCTGCATTCCTCTCCTCTTATCTCCTCCTACCCCTATGACCTCTATCACTTAGATCTTAGGTCAGTGGGCATGACCTAATGTTGTTGTTACAAATGACTGCTCAGTACCAGTGTACCACTATTGACTAAAGTGCACAGCACACAGGAGGGTCTATCGTTTGTGTTGTTTTCCATGGAGTTTGACCAATTCATGAGTCTACCCTTACCTTATCCTCCAGGGACCTTCCACTACTCCAAATATCTGTACTCTATGCTCACAACTATAATCCTAGCACTGGGGAGGCAGAGGCAGAAGGGTCATGAATCCCCAGATAGCCTGGGCTACATAGTAAGAACTGTTTTCAAAAACAGTTTTTAAAGTAAAATCAGGAATTAAAACTCAGGCAAGTGGTGGTGCATGCCTCTAATCCTGACACTTGGGAGGTAAAGGCAGGAAACGTAGGAGTTCAAAGTCATCAAGACCCACATCGTAAGTTCAAAACTACTACTCTGGGCTTTGTAAGGTCCTATCTCAAATAGATAGATAGATAGATAGATAGATAGATAGATAGATAGATAGATAGATAGATAAATCCTAAATTGGGCCAGTGAGATGGCTCAGTTCTCAGTTGATAATAGTTATTGTATGTGCTGGTTCGTTTTATATCAATTTGACACATAAGAAAATCATGGCAGGAGGGAACCTCAATTGAGAAAATGCTTTCATAAGACCCAGCTATATGCAAGCTTACAGAACATTTTCTTAATTAATGATTGACGTCGGAGAGCTCAGCCCATGGCAGGTGGTGCCATCCCTGGGCTGGTGGTCCTGGGTTCTATAAGAAAGTAGGCCGAGCAAGCCATGATGAGCAAGCTAATAAGCAGCACCCGTCCATGGCCCCTGCGTCAGTTCCTGCCTCCAGGTTCCTGCTCTGTTTGAGTTCCTGTCTTGACTTCCTTCACTGATGAACAGTGATGTGGAAGTGTACGCCAAATAAACCCTTTCCACCCCAACTTCCTTTTGGTCATGGTGTTTCACCACAGCAATAGAAACCCTAAGACACTGTGCAAGCCTTGACATCCTGAACTCGATTTCAGAAAGACACAGAGGAAGGAGAATTAACGCTGAAAACAACTGTCCTCTGACCACACACTCGCGAGCCCCCCCCCCGAATAATTAAAAATAATGTTAATAAAGAAAAACAAAAATTTAAACTCTTCAAGCTTGGGTAGGGAAAGATAGATGATTTATTTGGCATAGGGTAGGGTGACAGAAAGGCAAGTCTGGCCTGGATACTGGCATGGGTAGGGAGAAATAATGATACTTTCCCAGAAGATGGCAGAAAGTCTGCAGCAAGTGTGTTTTAATTGGGACTTAAGGGCAGAGCAGGATTCTGTAGGGGGAAGGGAAGACCACACTGGGAAGAGGATCAGTGTGGGCTGTGGCCCTGAGGTAGGGCATCAAGGGGTGCTGGGAACATAGATGGGTAGGGAAGGGGATGTTATAAGAGCCAGCTGAAATCTGCAAATGGGAAAGCCACTCCAGTCCAAGTGACCAGCCGGGCCAGGTGCGGGCTGCTGCTAAGCCAGGGCAGCTGCTGGGCAAAACTTTCCACTTGTCTCCCGGCTTCCTGTAGCCCTCAAAGCCTTTCTGTTTGAGCTCCCTTGCTGAGGAGACAGGAGATAGGCCGGATGTGGGTATCTGGTGTCACCAGGACACACCCCCAGCTTTATGGCTATGACTCAGCCCAGGGCTCTCCCAGCACAGGGCACACCCTCTCTTGGCTCCGCCATACCCATACTGTAGGCTGTTCTTCATGAGCCAAGGGCGGTGGGCAGGGTCTAGGAACTGCCTGCCCAGGGGACAGTGGGAAGGGAGAGGGCAGCTCCTGCGGGCAGGTGCGTGTCATTTTCTCTGCTAAGAATAGCAGTGAGGTAAGAAGCCCTGGACCCAGGCCCAAGTGTGCAAGTGCAGCCTGTGCTCCTGTCCAAACAGCAGGCATAACTGTTACTCCCATGCCACTCGCCCTCCCCAAGGAAACAGGCTCAGAGGAGCCAGATTGATCTGGGGTGGTAGAGATTCCTCCAGGGGTTCTTCATTTCAGGGTCCAGGCTTTGAAGTCACATTTATCGAATGTCGACTACCATGTGCTGGCAATAGGAGAAAGCCCAGCCCATTCTTCTGCTGGCTGGGGAAGAGCTCCTATAAGCCCAGATTCCTGCGGATTATTTTGTTCATATTTGTTATATAGTTAAGGATGAGTGACTCTGAACTTCCTGTCTTCACCTCTGGAGGGCTGGGACCCCAGGCATGTGCCAGTCACTACGCTCAGCTCTGAAAGGACCAATTTCATCTTAATTAGAAGATTTGGGACCTGAGACTGGCTGATTTCCTGGTCATTGGGTTGTTCCCTTGAAACAGTATTATTTTATAACCAAGATCAAATGACCTCTCCACAGTAAGTCCCTTATGAAAGTCATCGCTTTGAAGGTGCCAACCCGTTTTCCATGCCTGCCCTCTGCTGGCAGCTGAGGACTACCGGCTCGCTTCTACATCTCCCCAGGTGGAACTAACTCCCTTCTCAAATCCTCAGCTGCCTTCACTGAGGGGCATCCTCAGGACCACTACCCACACCCTCACACACCTCTCTAAGAACACCAATCTTGTTGCTCTTGCTCCTCGAAAACATTCAGGGGCTGCCTAGTGCCTACAGAAAGGGTCCACATTCTTTTTTTTTTTTTAAATATTTATTATTTATTTGATGTACATTGGTGTTTTTGCCTGCATGTATGTCTGTGTGAGGGTGTCAGATCTTGGAGTTACAGACAGTTGTGAGCTGCCATGTGGGTGCTGGGAATGGAACCCGGGTCCTCTGGAAGAGCAGCCAGTGCTCTTAATCACTGAGGCATCTCTCCAGTCCCAGGGTCCAAATTCTTTAGCCAGCAGCAAGCATAATCTGCCCCTATCATCTTTATGAAATGATCCCATACTGTTCTCTAGTCTCCCATGCTCTTTCTGTCCATTCACTGTTATTCAGAGCTCAGCTTGAAAAGCCAGCTGCATCTGGAAGCCACGCCAGACAACCCACATGAGAAAGGATGGAGCACCTTCATTCCTGCTGCTCTGGCCTGGAGTCTGCACTGTTTGTTCACAGATGTCTGGGAACTTTAGGAGGATGTGCATCCTGTGAGTTCAAGGCCCAGCCTGGGCTACAGAGGAGGATGTACATCGAGGTCTTGAAAGGTACCGAATAAGAAAAAAGTCACTAGAGCTGAGCTCATTCAGTGTAGAACTTGCCATGCAAGCATATGACCTGAGTTTGAACCACTGAACTCCTATGAAAAAAAATTGAAAGTACGGCATGGTGAGGTGTTGTTGTTTGTTTTTATTCTTTTCTTGGGGCCCTGCCACCTAGCTCCCAAATAAATTACACACAGAGGCTTCTTTCTTTTTTCTTTTTCTTTCTGTCTTTTTTTTTTTTTTTTTCTTCAAGACAGGGTTTCTCTGTGTCGTTTTGGTGCCTGTCCTGGATCTTGCTCTGTAGACCAGGCTGGCCTCGAACTCACAGAGATCCGCCTGGCTCTGCCTCCTGAGCGCTGAGATTAAAGGCTTGTGCCCCCCACAGCCAGGCCTGTTCTAGCACTTTCTAACCCTTCCATCTTCCCTTCCTCATCCTTGTGAGGTCGGAGGGCACAGGCTAACTTCCATCTGGCAAATGAGGAAGCCCAGCTCCAAGAGGCTAAGTAACTAGTCTGCAGTCACACAGCAAAGCAGGAGGAAGGCCCAGATCTGTAGATGCCTGGTCCTGCCACTGAGCCATTAGCACTAAAATCTCCCCCATGGGTCTTTCAGTTCCAACTCATACACGTCAGAAAGTGGTAACAGTCACCAGCGTCTCCATTCTCCAGGTTCAGCCGCTGTTGTGACCAGGTATTTCCTCACTGTCACACTCTGGCCTCCATCTCTACTTTTCCCACAAGAAAGCAGCCTCCTGCCTAGAGTCATTCAGGAAGTCACATGGTAAAATTCCATAGTAGCTTCCGCCCTTCAGCAGCCATGTGACCTGCGAGAAGTCCCCATATTCTCGGAGCCTAACCCCTCTCTCTGTCCAGTGAAGGATGATTCTGTGGGGGTTGGAATTGTTGCCTGGACCATGTGACATACCTCTCAGGCTAGCAGTATTTTTGTTTAAGTTAGTGCCCTGAAGGCTTTGAGGAGTGTCACTTGCAAAAGTCATTAACCATACCACAGCACTGTCCAGTGACATGGGTCTGTGGGTCCCTACCTCACTGTTGTGGAGGGTGGCACCGTGCCCAGAGCTTGCTGCCTTGAGATCCCATCCTCCACCGATCATGCACTCTCCCAGTCCCTGAAGCTGCAGACTGGAGAAATCTGTCTACCAGCAAGCTAAGATCAGACTGGGGTTCTGCCGACCTGGGGAGGGATTCAACCTCTCCTGAAACTCAGCGGTGTCCAAACCCCACATTCCCAGGTTGGACCATTAAAGGTTTTTGCTTTCTCCTGTTCTTCCTAAGAGACCACTGGGCAGTAGGCTCATGACTGACAGCTGTTAGAACGCACAGACTGAAACCAGGGTGTCTCACTACAAGGAGGGAACCCGCTGTAGGCTTGGAGTAGTCATTGTAAAGCTTGGAGAAAGTGTAAGGTCAGGGTTCTGTTCTTGGGTGGTGCTGTAGGTGGCAGGCAGTTCAGATGGACTGTTACAACCTTGTCCACAGGGCAGGAGCCCAGAGAAGAGGCTGGGGCCTGATTGGTAAGCCAGCTGTGGTCCCTGTTAGCCTACCTGGGATGCAGTGGGCAATCCAAGGCTTGGATGGTGGTCCTACTGTTACCTGCTTTAGCATGATAGGATTAAGGGCTGGAGACATGACTTTGTGGTTAAGAGCAGTAGGTACCCTTCCAGAGGATGCAGGTCTGTAGCATGAATCTTAAAGGTACTTATTAATAAAATCAAACCTGAGGCCAGTTATTGGGGTGAATGCTGGAAGATCAGAGAAGCAGAACAAGCCATAGCCACCTCACCTTGACAATTCCTTAGCTGATCCAGTCAGCTGGAAACCTCCGAGTCCTTATCCAAATGAATCTCAGCTGAACTGCTTCTTGAAAGCCTGAATGCTAACCAGCTAGATCCTGGTTTTCACACCTTATATACCTTTCTGCTTTATGCCATCACTTCCTGGGATTAAAGGCATGAGTGACCATGCTTGGCTGTTTCCAGTGTGGCCTTAAACTCACAGAGATCCGGATGGATCTCTGCCTCCCAAGTGATAGGATTAAAGGCATGTGTGCCACCATTTTTCTGGCCTCTATATCTAGTGACTCTTCTGTTCTCTGACCCCAGATAAGTTTGTTAGGGTGCACAAAATTTTGGGGAACATAATATCACCACACAGGTCCAGTTTCCAGCACCCATATGGTGGCTCACAATTGTCTATAACTCTGGTCCCAGGGGATCCAGTGTCCTCTTCTGGCCTGCACAGTCAATGCATGAGCGTGGTGCACATATATGTATGCAAAACACCCATACACATAAAAATACACTGTTTTAAAAATAAAGAAAAGAATCACAGGATGTTGGAGGGATATTCTTTGTGTGGTAACCAAAGTCCTAGGGAAGCCATGTTCAACAGGATAACTACCAAGCTATGAGGACCAGGCCGAGTCCTGGCTCTCAGTGTTTTCTTCTTGAGAACAATGTCCCAGCACTTGGGAGGTAGAGGCAGATGGATCTCTGTGAGTTCAAGACCAGCCTGGTCTACAGAGGGAGTTCCAGGACACCCAGGACACAGAGAAACCCCATGTTAAGAGAGAGCAAGAGAGTGAACAATGTCAGAGGCCAGGAGCCTCCCACCCATGCTCTCTCTACCTGGAACAGCCCATGGTGACCTCCCCACCCCACCCCTAAGTGGCACCTCTTGGGCTCTCCCTCAACTCACCACCTGACATTGTTTGTGGCAGTTCCAGACTGCTAGGGCCTGATGTCTAGAACAAAGGTTGACCAGGATAAGCTACAGAACAGACAGGGTACCAGAAGAGACAGCAGTAGAGTGGGAAACATCAAGAAAATTTGGTTCCTGGATGGAATTCAGAGGTAAGGGGAGAGAGAGAATGATCCCATGGGGCACACCTGAAGCAAGGTACCCAGCAGGCTGAGTAGCCCAGCAACGGGACCGGCCAGAATGGAAATGGGCCAAGAGGTTCTGGTTGAGATGAGTTAACTAACAACTTGTCTTCAGCCTGCCAAATCCATAACCACAGCAGGAGGGGGACCCTCTGCAAAGAAAGAGCCAGCCATTCCTGCCCATGCCCTCTGTCCACTTAGGGGGCTCGGTGTCCCCAACATCTGTTGACAAAATGCATGAGTGCCACCAGGTGTACCAGAAGTAGGAGCCTGCCCTGCCTTGGGTTTGCCATTCTGAAGAGAAGGGTGGGGCTGGAGGGAGTGGGAGAGAAGGGGTGAGGAGACAGAGGAACGGGGACAGGGTGACAGAAGGGACAGTGATGGGGTAATAAAAATCAAGAAAACTTGGTTCCTGGATGGAGTTCAGATGTGTGTGTGTGTGTGTGTGTGTGTGTGTGTGTGTGTGTGTGTATGCATGCATGTGAGAGAGGAGGGCACTGAGATCCCAGAAACCCAAGGCAAGAGGCAAAAATGGACTGGGGTACCAGCTGCTGAGAGTGACAGGATTCCAGGGCAGTTCACTGAGCATAAGCTTTGGATGAAGAAACTGGGCCTGGGAAAGAAGATCATCAGCGTGCTGCAGGTGACTTCTGAGCTGCAGAGCCAGGGTCAGGGGGAATAAAGCCTGAGGACACGTGGACAGACCCAAACAGGCACATCCACCGTCACTAAGAAGCTACTGACTCAGGAACAATGTCTCTGGAGCCATCTCTCCTGCAGGGTGGCCTAAAAACCCAGGATATATTTGGGTGATTCAGGAGGCCTGAGGCCCATAACCTGGTGTCTGCAGGGCACTGTTGCCTCTACACCTGTCTTTGTTTCTAGGCAACAGCAGCTTCACTTCAGGTTCCGCCTGTCTTTGCATGGCCTTCTCCATGTCAGTAGGTTTTTGAGCTCATAACATCTGCAGAGACCCTCCTTCCCTGTCCTCATGCTAAAGACAAGAGGGGTTGTGTTGTTTTTAATGGGAAAGTGTGTCCTGAAGGCTGTACCTTGCAGAAACAGACTCAGGGGCCAGGTTCAAGATATTGTATGGCACTGGGGACTCCATGCCACAGTACTAATAAATGCAATGAAAAAGTTAAAAAAGAGAGCTGGAGAGATGGCTCAGTGGTTAAGAGCACTTGCTGCTCTTTCAGAGGACCTGAGGTTGATTCTCAGCATCCACATCAGGTGGCTCACAACTGTCGAAACTCCAATTCCAGGGGACCCATCAACTCTGACCTCTGTGGTCATGTGCATATGCCCACAAACACAATTAAAAATAATATGAATATGCTGGGTGGTGGTGGCACACACCTTTAACTCCAGCACTCAGGAGGTAGAGGCAGGTGGATCTCTGGTTCAGCCAGGTCTACAGTGTGAATTCCAAGACAGCCAGAGCTATGCAGAAAAACCAAGTCTCCTTGACCTTGATATCCTCCCTATGCTAATTCCCATCGAGATTCCACCCTCCTGAATGCTTAAGGGAAGCTCCTCATCTGTGAATCCAGCATATTGGGCATTAACTGCTTAGATACAAGATTGTAAAACATCAGGAGCGGGGGTGGGGAATTTAGATCAATGGTAGAGCGCTTGGCGCAAGGCCCGGGGTTCGATCCTCAGTTTAAAAAAAAAAAAAAACACACATCATCAGAAGCAAACTTCTGCCAATTGGGGTTCCCCCATTGTACTGTAAGTCTGTATTTAAGACCTCCTCCCTCCTTCAATAAATGACATTTGACATTTAAAAAAAAAAAAAAAGAAGAGGGGGTCAAGATCATGATGGGGAAATGCACAGAGACAGCTGACCGGTGCTAGTTGGAGCTCACTGACTCTGGACTGACAGCTCGGGAACCTACATGGGACTGAACTAGGCCTGCTGAATGTGGGTGACAGCTATGTGACTCGATCTGTTTGTGGGGTCCCTGGCAGCAGGGCCAGGACTTATTTCAGATGCTTGAACTGGCTTTTTGGAGTCCATTCCCTATGGTGGGATACCTTGCTCAGCCTTGATACAATGGGGAGCGGCTAGGCTCTCCTTCAACTTGGTATGCCAAACTTTGTTGACTACCATGGGAGGCCTTACCCGCTCTGAGGAGTGGATGGGGGCAGAGTGGGAGGGAGGTGAGGAGATGGGAGAAAGGGAGGGAGGGGGAACTGAGGTTGGTATGCAAAATGGAAAAAATTTTAATAAATAAATATATTTAATAATTAAAAAAAAAAGAAAAACCATGTCTCAAAAAACAAAGCGGGGTGAGGTGGGCAGAATATAGCTGCTGCTACTCATGGGGCCTCAGTCCTGGACAGGCTTCCAGTGTCCTTGTGCAGCAGGGTGATGGAGGAGATGGTAAGGCCCTGGTGATCCTTGACATCTAGCTCTGCTGTTGGTTGTTTTTGCTCTTTTCGGGGCCAGCCACCCAGCTCCCAAATAAACCATACATGGAGGCTTATTCTTAATTATAAATGCCAGTCCTTAGCTTGGCTTGTTTCTAGTTAGGTTTTTTGTTTGTTTGTTTGTTTTGTTTTGTTTTGTTTTTTCGAGACAGGGTTTCTCTGTGTAGCTTTGGAGCCTTTCCTGGAACTTACTCTGTAGCCAAGGCTGGCCTTGAACTCACAGAGATCTACCTGGCTTTGTCTCCCAAGTGCTAGGATCAAAGGTGTGTGCCACCACTGCTCCGCTAAATTTTTTTTTTAAGATTTTTTTCTTTTTCTTTTTTTTCTTTTTCTTTTTTTAATTATTATTATTATTATTTTTTTTTTTTTTTTGGTTTTTCGAGACAGGGTTTCTCTGTGTAGTTTTGCGCCTTTCCTGGAATTCGCTTTGGAAACCAGGCTGGCCTCGAACTCACAGAGATCCTCCTGGCTCTGCCTCCCGAGTGCTGGGATTAAAGGCATACACCACCACCACCCGGCCAAGGCTTATTCTTAATTATAAATGCTCGGCCTTAGCTTGGCTTGTTTTTCACTAGCTTTCACCTTAAATTATCCTATCTACCTTTTGCCTCTGGGCTTTTCCTGTTCTCTTACTTTTGTAATTCTTACTCTTACTCCGAGGCTTGCTGTGTAAGCTGGTGGTTGGCCCCTGGAGTCCTTCTCCATCTCTGGCTACTGCTTCCTTTTCAGAGATGATAGGTTTCTCCTATCTATCCTCTCTGCCTCCAGCCCTGTCTATTTCTCTCTCCTGGCTCACTATTGGCCGCTCAGCTCTTTATTAGACCATCAGGTGTTTTAGACAGGCACAGTAACACAGGTTCACAGAGTTAAACAAATGCAGCATAAACAAAAGTAACACACCTTAAAATGATATTCTACAACAAAAATCGAATTAGTTAAACCTGGTGGGGAGAAGCATGTGTGGCAGGCATGGCATGGCTGTATGCAGGGCATGCTGCAGATCCAGAGGCTGGCTCCTGCTAACAGCTCCAGTTACCTTGGCAGGGGGCAAAAGGCTGCCTTTCTTGGGGTCCAAAAGGAGCAATCTTTTGTTTCTCTTTTCTTGTAAGATACTACATTGGTTTTACTTTATATTCTAGGGTTAGGTAATACTTTATTCCATAAACAGAACGTGTTCCTAGAGAATGCTGTTTTTAACTTCAAAGCATTGCAGATCCAGTTGAGGCTGGTAAGAACCATAAAAGAAACAGCCACTGTTCCCTCACAGCAGGTCCTGAAAGGTCCCAGGGCACAACAATGGTTGGCACAGTTCACATTAAATAACACAATGACTATCTAGGTGCTAGGCCAGGAGTAGGAGGTCCAGGATCCCAATGGCAGGGCATTTTAGCTCTGCAGCAGACCCAGCCTGCCCCCTACCCCGAACATGACCTGGTACGGAGGTGATAGTGTCCCCCAGAGGGAGTGTGCTGTTTTGTTGGAGAAGGATGGCCCATAACCCGTGCAGAGAAGAGGTAGGTAAACCTGAGGTCGATGACACTGTGCAGGGAGTCAGGCAGGCAGGAGCCTGGACCAGAGGACCAAGGACTGGCCCAAGCACAGGACAGTGGCAGAGCCACATTGTAGAAAAAGCCTGCTGGACAAGTGTAGTCCCAAGACAAATGGTTACACTAGCAGAGACTCAGCATCAGAGAAGAAGGGAGACAGAGTGAGGGGCTATCTCAAGGCCTGGGTGGGGGGGCTACAGCAGCCCCTGTGGGAAGCAGGTAGACAGTAGGTCAGCCCTGGGATAGTTCACACATATCTGGTCATGGACATAACTAGACACTGTTGTTCAGGTCCTGGGACCCACCCATTATGAGGGGAAAGTAACAAACAGGACTGTGATCCAGGACAGTCCCAAAAGGGGTGAGTGCCTGAGCCATGGGCTTGGGCGATATGCAGCTCGGTTTCCCATCCTCACGGTTCCTCAAGGCCTGCTCTGATATCACACGCTTCCTCCTGGTGTGTGTTCTGGAAGCATGCAGAGGAAACATCTGCCGCAGAGTATGATATCACCATGGCAACAGTCAATCTTTGACACAAATCCATTTGGCAGGGCCTCACACCTAGCAACCGAGCCATCAACAAATCGCCTATCACATGTTCGAAACAGCTGAGCATCCTCAGTCCTTCAGTGGGTCAGCTTGCCTGGCCAGGGACTTCCCCTCTCCAGACCTCCTGCAAAGGAAGACTGTAAGAACTAAGCAGGAACACAACGGGTTAAACTTAGCAGGAGTCATCTCACCACCACAGGCAGGGGCGCTCTGGGGTGCGGGTGGGGTAGGGTGTGGGTATGAATGAGCCTTGCAACTCACTGTCTCAGGAGAGGAGCAAGTTGGAGCCAGATGATGAGGGAAATGAGCCAGGTTCAGCCTGTGGCCCTTGTTACTTTTGAGGAAAATTCAGCTAACCCCCATTCTGCAGTCGAGGAGTCTGAGACAGGGTCTAGCTATGTAGTCCAGGCTGACTTTGAATGCACTGTGAGTATCTGACCCTCACCTCCCAAGTGTGGGATTACAGCTGTGTATCTCTGAGTGAAGATGAGGACATGACTACTCCAAGGTATGGCTGAGGAGGAGGCTTTTTTGGGGGGGTGGGGGCGGTTTGAGACAGGGTTTCTCTGTAGCTTTGGAGCCTGTCCTGAAACTCGCTTTGTAGACCAGGCTGGCCTCGAACTCACAGAGATCCGCCTGTCTCTGCCTCCTGAGTGCTGGGATTAAAGGTGTGTGCCACGACCGCCTGGCAAGGAGGAGGTTTTTATTATAGGTATGAGGGAGAAATAGCCAGAGGCATCTGGAAGAGTCCAGAGCAGGGAGAGAAAATAGTACGCTGAACTTGGCCAATAGATTGAACTGAGCCATGGGTGGGTGGGGGGAGCGAGAGAAGAAAAGAAAGAGAAGAGAGGGCCAGGATAGAGGGGCACGGGACAGAGTGTGTGGCTGAAATGGCAGGCTCCCAGGGGAATGAGAAGCTAGGGAAGGGAAGGGAGTCCTCGGGCTAGAGAGATTTAAGGTAGGGGACAGGGTGAGAAAAGCTGAGAGTAGCCACAGGTGCTGAGTGAGCCTGGCCGCCCCTGTGTGCTCTGGCTTGCTAACAGGCACCACCGTTAGCCATTTGTCCTGAGTGTCTTTGGGACCTGACAGTCCCCACACCGGGTTCTCTCATTTTATATTGTAAGAAACCAACGTCTCAAGAGCCAATGGGACCACATAGATCACAGCTAAGAAACAGAGTCTGGCTCTCAGCTCGGCTCCGAGTCCCGTCACCAGCACATGGTGCTGCACCTGTGGGGTGCACAGAGTGTGTCTTGCCTGCCCAGGAAGTCACATGGAAAAATCACGTACCCCAGCTGCAACCTTTTCAGATTCTGGCTGAACATCCGCTGTGACTTACCTTACATGGCACCAAACACATTGAAGAAGACCTTTCCTTTATTAGCAATGACACATTAAAAACATGTATACATGTGTAGGGAGACATGGGCACACATGTGACATCCATTGTCCAACACAGCTGAGCACAGGGGTCTCTTTTCATAAATTCCAGGTAGTGACTAACATACCAAGCTACAGGTGTTAGATGTGACTATCAGAAAAAGGCTGTTGTGCCGGGCGGTGGTAGCGCACACCTTTAATCTCAGCACTTGGGAGGCAGAGGCAGGTGGATCGCTGAGTTCAAGGCCAGCCTGGTCTACAAAGCATGTTCCAGGACAGCCAGGGCTACACGGAGAAAGCCTGTCTCAAAAAACAAAACAAGGGCTGGAGAGACAGCTCAGTGGTTAAGAGCACTGGCTGTTCTTCCAGAGGTCCTGAGTTCAATTCCCAGCAACCACATGGTGGCTCACAACCACCTATAATGAGATCTGGTGCCCTCTTCTGGCCTGCAGGCATACATGTAGGCAGAATACTGTATACATAATAAATAAATAAATCTTTTAAAAAATATATATAAACCCACTTGCAAGCAGGGCTTATGTGTGTGACAGCTCGTCTCTCCCCAAACTACTCCGAGGCCCTGGTATCCAGGGAAGCTCCTTGTAAACTGTTGCCGGCAGTGCCGTCAAAGCCAGATGCCTGAGCCACAGTAACCTCTCCTCAGGAGCTGTCTGGGCTCACCTGCTCCACTGTGCCTTGTCTCCAAAGCGAAGCGACAGAAACTGGTCCTCCAGGAGTCAGCAGCAGGAGTAAATGCCTGTCTGCTCCACCATGAAGTGAGGGGATGAAACAGAACGGCTCTCAGAGTAAACCTTTTCACGGCAGCAGAGCTCCAGGAAACACGTCACGTTTAGTCTTTTTGAAACGTGTCTGTTTAACTGTTTAACCTTTTTCAAAGTGAAAAGTTTAATGAATGTGAACCTTTTTTTTTTTTTTGTCTTGTTTTGTTTTGTTTTTTTGAGACAGGGTTTCTCTGTGTAGTTTTGGTGTCTGTCCTGGAACTCACTCTGTAGACCAGGCCGGCCTCGACCTCACAGAGATCCGCCTGGCTCTGCCTCCCAAGTGCCACTGCCGCCAGGCGAATGCGAGCCTTTTAAGAAGCAGCATCAGGGGGCTGGAGGGATGGCTCAAATTTATAAGCACTTGTCGCTCTTGCAGAGAGGCAGTGTTTCGTTCCCAGAACCCTCTTTGGATAGCCTGTAACTCCAGCTCTGGAAAATCTGGTGCCCTCTTGTGTTTACCTTGGGTGCTATACACACACACACACATACACACACACACACACACACACACACACACACTAAAATAAAGCCAGATGTGATGGTGTACACCTTTAATCCCAGCACTTAGGAGTCAGAGGCAGGTGGATCTCTGAGAGTTCCAAGCCAGCCAGGGCTACATAACAAGTTCCAGGCCAGCCCGGGATACCTATCTCAAAAAATAAAAATAATAAAATAAATCTTTAAAAAAAGGATGTTACATCACACACTGATGCTGTCATTTTCGAGAGCGTATGTGAGCCCTGATGACATGGAGTCCTCCACCTTGCAGAGTGTCTTTATTTACAAGGGCTCAGGAAAGCACTCTAGAAAAAGGAAATTCCAAAATACGTGTTGAGCAGCGTCTGGTGGAGCGGTTGGAGGAAGGCTGGGGGTCTTTCTTCCCACTGCTGGTCACTTCCAAGTCGTGAGGACATTTCTCCCCGACTCTCTCGAGCGGCCTGCTCTGGGCCCCACTGGCTGGCCGGGGCGGCTTCTGAGCTCTCTGTCAGCCCCGTCACCCTGGGCCAGCTCCTCATCGTACCTGAAACAGACCACTGGAGAATCATGAGGGGGTCTTGTTCAGGGTGGTGGCGGCGTGGAGTGGCCAATGGGCTGCTGCAGAGCAAACGTGTTACTGGAAAGAGCCAACTAGCTCCAGACTCCGGACAAGCCCCTCCCCTCTCCAGCCCACAGGGAGTCCACTGACTACAACACAAGGCCACAGAGCCTGTGAGAAAAGCCCAGTTAAACTGCCATTGTGGACTGCCCATCCTAGGCAGATGCCATTTTAACAGGCCTCCAGGCAGAATAACCTCAGAGGAGCTGGGAATGAGAAACCGGTCAGCCAGCCCAGGGTGGGGAGGCAGGGAGGGAGCTCCTGCCTGGAAACTCTCCACACACCCTATGACGTAAGGCCTAATCCCATTTAGGGAACCAGTGTCAGCCGACTGCCAGGAAGGGCTGGGCTGGGCTGCTCCATCATGATGTCACTGTTCTGCCACTGTCCTCTCATGGCCTGTTTTCCAGTTGATGCCTGTACCTCAGCCCTGTAACTCAGCAGGGCTGAGGAACAGACTGGACGTCACATCTGAAGAACAGGATACAGACTTGGTGCCTGTGAGCAGGACTCCTTCCTTAAGGCTCCTTGAGAGTGGAGAAACATGTTACCCAGAAGAGATTGCCTCTCCTCACCATGACTCTCTACCCCTCTGCCTCCTGAGTGTTGGGATTAAAGGCATTTGCTGTCATGTCTGGCTTCATTCTGGTCATTTTAAAGTGTTTTCTAACCAGGCATGTTGGTACACACCTTTAATCCCAGCACTTAGGAGGCAGAGGCAGGCGGATCTCTGAGTTTCAAGAGAAACTTTTTTGAAAAACCAAAAAAATAAATAAAGTGTTCTCTGAGGTACTGGCTTACTGCTGTGTTGCCTGAGGACCCAGAGTTATGTGCAGTCTTTTGCACTAAGGAAACAGGTACCAAGATGCTTTGCTGCTGCTGCCGAAGCCGAATTTCCCTGACTTCTGTGCTGGTCCAGAGCCAGACTCTGTGGGTGGCGTGGTGTCTGTGTTAGGGACTGCTCTGGTGGACGGACACTCTCTGAACGGTGCCTGCAGCAGCAACAGGCTGACGCACAGGGAGTGCCGGGAGTGAATGTGCTGACAGCTTTCCTCTCAGGCCAGCCCGTGCTCGGCACTGGTGTGGACTGTCACAACTACAGCATCACATGGATGTGTGTTGTGGGAGAATTGTTCACACTGCCACTCCACGGTGTCAAAGATGGAACCAGCAATTGGCTGACCTGGATTAGCCATGGAGATGCTGGGAGTCCGAGGAAGTCTGATAGAGAGGGACAGGAAGAGAGAAGGAGGGATTCCTGAAGCTTTGGGATCAGGAAAACATGGAGAGTGGGGTCAGCCAGTTGTCCTTCCGCTGTTCCTTGGACTTACCAGGTTTTCATCTCAATTTCTGACTCTTGAGTTTTTATTAATACTAGAACAATTTAGGCAAACACAACAGATGGACCTCAGCATTAGTCTGACTATGGAGGCGTGGCCAGTCCCTCCAATAGAAGACAGCTGCATAGCGAGCTCCCTCGAGGCACAAGAGCTTCTGCTAGGAGGCAACTCTGGCCTCCAGGAGCCGTCCATGTGCTCACACCCTGGCCTCCAGGAGCCGTCCATGTGCTCACACCCTGGCCTCCAGGAGCCATGCACGTGCTCACACCCTGGCCTCCAGGAGCCATGCACGTGCTCACACTCTGGCCTGTACTGAGCCTGTGCCACAGACTGAGGGCAGAGTGAGGCTGCCTGTCAGGCTTGGGGTTGCCCTGGTACTAGCTCAAGATGGGGAGGGGCAGGATCTGGATGAATGGGAACACACACACACACACACACACACACACACACACACACACACACACGGCCTCCATGTGGCTCTGTGTGGCTTGAAAACAAAACAAAGCAGAGCATGTGGCAGGCAGCTGGGAGCGGGCTGTTCAGTTCTGGGGGAGCATCTTGCCTGTTAGGGAGCTAATGTAAACAGCTGGAGGGGGGCTCCCAGGGGCTCCTCCTATTGGAGCAGCTTCCCTTCTGGGTTCTGACAGTGGAATCTAGGCACTGAGTTCTGAACAGCGCTTTTTTCAGAAAGGCCAGGAGTTAGAATTGAGCTGGGATGAACAAGGCTGGCCGTGGTTGTGACACCAAGGCCACAGGGACAATGTGGTGTGGCGGCGAGAGCGCCATTTCTGGGCAGTGTGACCCTGGGCACAAGAGCTGCAGTGTCAGCCCCCTTTTCTCCACACGGGTATACTCTGCAGGGATGCTACAAGCATGGATGACATGCGGTACTCCTGGCTGTCAGGGACAGGACAGCACCCCGAGGATGGGAACCCCACCCATCAGCCGCAACTCCAACTGCCACCACTGGGACCCAACCTGGGGCGATCTGAAGCATCAGGGGCACTGAGACACGTGGAAAAGAGCTTCTGGCTGCCAGTTCCAGCCCAAAGCCTTCTGGTCCCTCAGAGGAGTGTGAGGGATAACTCAGGACCAGGGGTGAGGCCCTGGCCTCTGCTTCTTAACCCGGAGATGAGCATCCAGCCTGCTCTGCAAATAGAGGGCCTCACGAACTCCCGCTGGGCCACCCTCCTGCCACATCCTGCTAGACTAAAGAGGGATCTACCAAGACCCTCATGGTTCTAGCAAGACTCTCCCTCACATGGGTTCACCACAGAGGCCCTCAGGACTGAGCCCAAAGGCTCCCATTGCAGCTGGCATGGGTCACTCTCATATTGTCCTTACTACACTAGCAACCCCAAGTGGTTCTGGACAGGGCCCATCCCCAAATGTATGCTGGGAACTCTGGAATGCTCTACTCAGCATTAGAAACACCTGTATTAGCCTCTGACTCTCTCTTTTACCTCCTACTATATAAGAAACCTGGTTGTTAGCCGGGCTGCCATGGCACACGCCTTTAATCCCAGCACTCAGGAGACAGAGCCAGGCAGATCTCTGTGAGTTCGAGGCCAGCCTGGGCTACAGAGTGAGATCCAGGACAGGCACCAAAACCTCACAGAGAAACACTGTCTCGGAAAAACCCAAAAAGGAAAAAAGAAAGAAAGAAGAAGAGAAGGAAAGAAAAGAAAAGAAAGAAAGAAAGAAAAAGAAGAAGCCTGGCTCTCCCTGGAGTCCTGGGGAGTGGGGACTGTTTCCTCTCTCTAAGACCCCGGGGTCTGGAGAGGCCTCCTCTCTAGACCCTCTCAGCCCCTTCCAAGGCAGGTCAGCAGAAACCCTCTCTGGCCCCTTCCTTATATATCAACTCTAGTCCTTCAGGGACTTGCTGTTGATCCCCTTGGCCATGGCTAGTCCTCTGACTTCCGATGACCACCACTAAGGCCCTGAGACTTCAGAGCTCCGACACTTCCCTTCTGAGCCTCTTTCTACCCACCCTCCACCCCAGCCTCTGCAGCTATACACAGAAAGGAGGGAGGCGGCTACACAGGGACTCCAGAGTACAGGCCCGTGTTCAGTTCCTCCACCAGCCATGCACGGAGACCTGTGTGCAAGATGCACTTCGCTGAATGTCCCTTCACGTCTAAACTCTTTGGTTAAATTTGTTGTGAGTGTTTTTGGTTTTTCGAGACTGGGTTTCTCTGTGTAGTCCTGATTGTCCTGGATCTAGCTCTGTAGACCAGGCTGGCCTCGAACTCACAGAGATCCGGCTGGCTCTGCCTCCCCAGTGCTGGTATCAAAGGTATGCGCCACCACTGCCTGGCCGTGTTTAAATTTTTTTAATGAAATGCTTATGTTCAGGACCAGGTGAGGTGGTACACACCTTTAAACCCAGTACTTGAAAGGCAGAGGCAGGGGGTTTTCTAAAAGTTCAAGGCCAACCTGATCTACATAGTGAGACTCTATATCGAAAAGCAAACCAAAAGACACAAAAACTGCTAATGTGCACACAAGGGCGGTGGAGGTCACTGTCTGTCTTTGGGGTGGGTATCGACAAACTACCCTTTCCTGCAACTTACTTTTCTCCCTCACCCTCCTGTGCCACAGTATACACAGCACTAGGCCAGTCTTTTTAATGGCCATCCAGCCTCCCATGCAGAACAGACTACACCTTGACCAACCACTGTCCTCCTGATCCCTGTTACTTTATTTTCCACCCCACCCCGACTCCCAATAGGTCTATTTGTCACCACTCTGCAAGACAGAGCCAAGCTACTACTCAGTTCCCAGGGCTCAGGGTAAAGGAATAAGATGAAGTGCCTACAGCACAGGCCACGGATCCTAGCCCATGGATCCTAGGCCACGGGAAGCCCTGAGAGGTGAGCCGTAAGAATCGCTTTGTCCTTCCCAGCCTCCTGTGGTGTTTGGACTGAAGCCCACAGCGCTATACTGAGCACCTCACTGACACAAAGCTACACAGGTGGAGACAGGGTACAAGCCCCAGACTGTGTGCACCCTGCCCCAGCACCTCAGCAACCTGCACAGGTGACAAGCAGTGGGCTCACACCTGCATGAGCATGTGACAGATGTTTCCTAAGTATCGGCTACACAGAACAGACCCAAACCTCTTTTCTGTCTCTTCAACAGCATCAACAAATAGACACGCTGCTCAAGGAAAGAGAGCCCCCGACACACACCTAGAATAGCCAAAGGGTACCTCAGAACACAGGATCCCTGCAGAGCCACACGCAGACTTACAGGATTTCATAGTTGCCAAGAACTTCCTTGGGAGGAGACTTGTTCCATTTGCAGTCGGGAATCTCGCCGTTGGGGACCGCAATGTTGAGGGTGTCGTTAATCAGGTTGTACTTAAGGATTCTATCATTGGCGGTGCTGGAGGTAAGAGACGGGGATGCGTTAACCTACAAGAAGAAAAACACACATCCTTCACTGTGGCGCTCCTTTCTCTGGAATGAGAGGTGCTGGAGCCAGGGTGGGCCACACGCTCCAGGCGCCTGTCATCATTTAACGTGGACACCTCACACCTGCCAAGCACTTCATATAGGAAAAGCTGCCAGAGCTAGCTGTCAACTTCACAGACGCTAGAGTTGCCTGGTGAAGAGAAACGGCTCCCATCAGGGGTTTGTGGGCATGTCTGCGAGGGATTTTCTTTTCTTTATACTTTCTTCTCTACACATTTATTTATTTTTCTGTGTGAGATGTGTGTGTACTTGTGTGGGCACACGTGTGTGACAGTGCATGTGTGGAGGTCAGTGGACAACCTGTGGGAGTTGCTGCTTTCACTTTTACCCTGTGGGTGCCGGAAATCAAACCCGGGTTGGCAGGCTTGGCCAGCGAGTGCCTCCACACCCACTGAGCCATCTTGTTGGCCCTGTGAAACATTTTCTTCCTAGCCTATTTATGCAGGAGAGCCCAGGCCAGGGTGGGCAGTGCAACCCCTGGGCAGGCGGGCCTGGGCTGTCTCTGCTCCAGTCCCTGCCTTGGCTTCACTGGCTGACAGACCACAGCCTGTAAGCCAAGTAAACGCCTTCCACCCCAAAAGTGTGCACTTTTTTTTTAAAGGTCTGATTTATGATTTGTGTGTGGGTGTTTTCCTGGTATGTCTGTACAACATCCATGCACAGTGCCCACGGAGGCCAGAAGAGGGTGCTGGATGCCCTAGAACCGGAGTTACAGATGGTTGTGAGCTGCCACGTAGATGCTGAGAATTGAACCTAGGTCCTCTAGAAGAGCAGCCAGTGCTCTAACCACTGAGCCATCTTGCCAGCCTCCTCCCAAATTGCTTTTAATCAGTGTTTTTTGTTTGTTTGTTTGTTTATTTGTTTGTCTGTCTGTTTTGAGACAAGGTTTCTCTGTGTAGCCTTGGCTGTCCTCAGTCTAGCTCTGTACACCAGGCTGATCTCAAACCTAAAGGGGTGTGCCAACACCGCCCGGCTTGATTAGTGTTTTGTTACAACGACAGAGAGGCAAACTAGGACAGAGCATCATGTGACCTGTTTCTACCGGCTGTTAGGTGAGCATTAAATAATACTTAAAGACAGGATCACAACTGCCTATTAACCCCAGCTCCGGGGGATCTGATGCCCTCTCTGGCCTCTGCAGGCACCTGCATTCACGTGTACACCACCACCCCACCACTGAACCCCCCATCCCTGAGACATATATATACACACACAATGAAAAATCAAATAAATCTTTAAGAGAAAGAGAGAGAAAGGATAGCCACAACTAGGATCTTGGTTCATCCAGGGAAGTGTGACTTCCATTCAGGTTACTGTAGTTAAGATGCAGGAAGCCACCACCTCTAACCCCAGCACCTGGAAGCCTGGCGTAGGAGGATCACAAGACCCTGTTCTCAAAATTCAAAAAAAAAGGAAGGGATGGGGAAGGAGGGAGGGAAGGAAATATTACATCTCCCTGACCCCCTCACTCTGGCAGCATCAGCCGGCTCCCATCCTGCTCTAGATAGCTTGATTACCATGAGCTCAGCACTGAGGTTCCCTCTGACTTTCCCTGTAGGGGGCCAACCTCTACTCTTCACATGCAGAAGAATCCTAGGCTTCCTGCCTTGAAATGCAACTGAAGGGCCTGAGCTGTTTGTCTCCAAATGAGCTTGTTGAGAGGGCAGGTGTCCACAGTGACACACAGAGGGACACAACACAATGGGGGCCCCTGCATGCTCAGGGCAGCTTCCATCCTTGTCCTCCTGGCTACTGTGGCCTCAGACAAGGGCACCAGTGCCCACCTCTCCGAAAAGGCTGTGATAGTTCATCTCCATCAACCTGATGGGATTTGCAGTCACCTAGGAGACACACTTCAGAGTAACTCTGGGAGTGTTTCCAGAGAGGCTTAACTTAGGAAGGAAGGAAGACCCACCCTGAGTGTGGGTGGCACCGTCCCAGGGGCGAGGTCCTAGGCTGAAGGAGAAAGGAAGCCATTGGAGTACCAGCACTCATCTTGCTTGGCGTCAACTCTGGGCACATGTGACTGGCTGCCTCATACAACCCCCACCATGCTTCCCCACCACAATGGACTGTATGCTCAAACCATGTACCAAATAAAACTCCCCTGAAGCTGTTTGTCAGGTATTTGATCACAGTGCCGAGAAAAGCAGCCAACACAGTGGGTGGCCAGGAAAAAGCCCCGCTGCGTGGCTACGTGGCAGGATGTGTACATCTCATCCTTTCTAGATCGGCCACACTACACCCTCTTCAACAGGCAGCTGGGTCCATTCCAAATTATGCCTTAACACACACGAGAGAACGGTAGGAAGGTTCCCTTCTCCCATGGCACTGCTGGCCACAGCGGCAGGGTTGTGAGTTACCTCGATCAGCCAGGGCTTCAGCTTGTCGTCGATGATGATGTCGTAACCGTAGCATTCAAAGCAGTGTTTGTCATTGTTCATCACTGGCTGTGGGGTGACCGACAGGTTAAAAAGCCACATCCTGCTGGACAGTGGTGACACAAGACACTAGAGACCGGGGGATCTCTGTGAGTTCGAGGCCAGCCTGGTCTACAGAGCGAGTGCCAGGACAGCCAGGGTTGTTACACAGAGAAACCCTGTCTCGAAAATGCAAAAACAGAAACAAACAAACAAATGAATGTAAAGCTACCTCTTCAGAGACCAAAGGGATCCTCCCACACTGATGACTTCCTGTCCCTGCCCCACACCAGCAGACTTTTTCTTACTCCTCCCAGCCCTGTAAAAACCAGATTATAAACCTGTCTCCAATGAGAAAAGTAAGCCTATTCCTTTCAGTTTTTCTATTGCCATTGTCATTTTCAATTCACTTAAGTAAAGTTTCCATGCGTACTGAACAAAGGATCGGGTGTTGGGGAGATGGCTCAGAGCACTTACTGCTCTTCCAGAGGACCCTAGCTCAGCTCCTGGAACTCATTCATGTCGGGCAGCTCACAACTATCTGTAACTCCAGCTGCAGGGGATCCAATGCCTCTGTGGGCACCTGCACTCACATGCACACACCCACATGCAGACACACACACACACACACACACACACACACACACACACACACACCACCTACACATAATTTAAAAATTAAAAACAAAAAACAAAAAAACCCTGCCTACTTCGAAAGCCTGAGAATCACCCACCCAGGCAAAGAGTCCAGGAACCGACACCAGGGACATCAGAGGCGGCAGGCTGGCCCGCTAAGCTGAGGGCCAGGAGTTGAAACGCCCCTTCTCAGAGGCAAATTTGTGCACAAGGTGGCTCTTCTCGGGAGGGAAGATAGGTGCAACCTGGGAATTTTGCATCTCTCACATCCCCATGGGGACATATCACCCATGTCCCCAGGCCTGTGTCCTCAGGTCCCACACAAGTGGGTGGGTTTGTCAGGGGCCAGCTCAGTAGCAGGCTAGACCACATTGCCTTCAGAGGGCGAGCTGAGGAACTCTGGGTCTTGCGAGTGACCTCGGCAGTGGGCTGGCTGCCTTCCTGTTCCTCCTGAGAGAGGGCATGGGAGACAAGGAGGCTGGCTTTGGGACAGGAGCCTCTTCCTCTGTTCTTAGCTCTGGGGTCAGATCCCCCTGTTTTCTTGTGAGTTATGTGGGGAAGCAGAGATACCATCTGTGAAGTCCTGAAAACAGGGGCCAGCACACCACTTACTCCCTCAAAGACAGAAGTGCGCCTGCCTGAAAACTGTAATCCAGCAGATCAAAGATCCGAGGTTAGGAACAGAAGCAGGCTGTTTCCAACCTCCAAGAGCCATGAAACAGCAACATCACACTGCCTGGAAAGAAAGCCGCCGCCGCATCCCCCCAGGAGTGTCAGCTCATGCCGAAATACCCACCAAAAAGGGCTGATAGTGGAGAGGCAGAGGCAGGCTATCTCTGTGAGCTCCAGACCACCCTGGTAACCTTCTCCATGCCAACCCTGGCTACACTGTGAGTCCATGTCTCAAAAAAGGAAGAAAGGAAGGAAGAAGAGATGATGTCCATGGGGCTCTATACTTTTTAAATATCTCTGTCTATCTATCTATCTATCTATCTATCTATCTATCTATCTATCTATCTACCTACCCACCCACCCACCCACCTACCCATCCATCCATCCACCCATCCGTTTATTTAATGTGCCATGGATGTCAGGTCCCCTGAAACTGCAGTTACAGACAGATATGAGCTGCCATGTGGGTGCTAGGAATTGAACCCAGGTCCTCTGGATGAGCAGTCAGTGCTCTTAACCCCTGAGCCATCTCTCCAGTCCTGGGATGCTATACTTCTGCTGAGGCTTCAGAGTCTGTGTCTATATCAGAGGCTGACCACGCTCACCAGAAATTGGCCCCAAGCCCTTCCCCAAACTGTTTCATCCCCTGGCTGACACAAAGGCAGCATGAGTGAACAGAAGTACTCCAGGCTATGGAACACTTCCTGAGAACCACTGGTTAGATCAGGGCCTCCCATTGGGCTTTCAGGGCCCACCTGCCCTGCCCCCAACCTGTCACTCACCGCCACAGCCTTGAGAGACTGCACGATGATCCAGTGGATTTCGTCAAACAGTTTGCTGGTCACCTCTCTGCCTCGGGTGCTCTCCAGATAGAGTCGCAGGTTGTTGACAGTCCACTTGCCCCCGTGGATATGGTTGTAGTCCTCCTGGTGAGGGAGGGAGAAATCGACCTTCAGGACACAGCCACTTACCCTCAAGTACCTCCTGGGTATGAACCCTCAAGTGCCTTGCTGGGTATCCTGCAGCAAGACAGAAGGAACCCCTGCCAGGGGCGGTCTGTGCCATCTACTACACACATTGTTAGATGTTCATCTTCCCCACTAGTCTCTTAAGCAACTGTTCCCACTCAGGAGCCCGCACTGTGAAGTCCCACCTGGGTCCCCGTCCAGACGGAGGTACTCATTTCTCCCTCCGCAGCTGCCCTAGGTCATGCTTTTGGTAATGGTCTTTCATCACAGCCGTGGTGACCCTAACTAGGACAAATGTGTATGCTAACAGTTCCAGCATTTGGGAGGCTGAGGCAGGAGGACAGCATGTCTACTTAGCAAGAGTCAATCTCAAAAACTGAAAACTGAAACAAGGGGTTGGGGATTTAACGCAGTGGTAGAGTGCTTGCCTAGCAAGCGCAAGGCCCTGGGTTCGATCCTCAGCTCAAAAAAAACAAACAAAAAACAAAAACCTGAAACAAGGAAGCAATGAAGGCTGGGCATGGTAGCACACACCTGTAATCCCAGCACTTGGGAGGCAGAGGCAGGCAGATCTCTGTGAGTTCTAGGCCAGCCTGGTCTACATAGGAAGTTCCATGACAGCCAAGGCAAGACTTTATCTCAAAAAAACAAGGGAAAAAAACAAAAACAAAACCAAAACCCAACAATAACAACAAAAACATTAAAATGCCTAAATCAGTCATGTATCATTTTAAGAACAATTGATAAAAAAGAGAAAGGGTCTTGAGGTGTCAATTATCTCCAGCCAGACACCACCGTGCACAGATGTGGATGTGCAAAGCATGCACATCACCCGGTCTTTGGTCGCTTTGGAACATCTCATCCCACCAGCCTGCAGGTGTCGCAGCCTCAGGCCCGGCTGGCTGTTCCTTCTCTGCCTCAGGCCTGGCTGGCTCTTCCTTCTCTGCCTGCTAAGCCCGACCCTTCCAGGCCTGCAGCAACCATGATCTGTCCCCTTGCTTGTAAGCCCTCCCTGCACAGCAGAGGCTCCAGGGCTCCTGTGACAGCCAGTCTGTGGCCACACTGACTCCTGCCCTCACCAGGATGGGCTGCTTTCCAGTGCTCAGAGTGACAGCTGTTCCCTTTCTAATTCTAACGAGGAAATGTGGAAATTTTTCCCACAAGGCTCAAGCTGCAGTTTCAAAAAAGGAAGTGCTTTGCCGTTCCAAAGGGCTGCATGAAGCAACACACACACACACACACACACACACACACACACACACACACACACACTATGATGTTCAATGGGTTAGGTGAACTGAATACATTTTCCACCTACAGGATTAGGGGCTGGAAAAATGGCTCAGTGATTAAGAACACTTGCTACTCTTCCAGAAGACGCAAGTTTGGGTCCCAGCAATCATCATGTTGAGTGGCTCACTATCATCTGTAACTCTAGTTGCAGAAAATCTGATACCTTCTTCTGGCTTCTGTGGGCACCCATACACACATGCCTGTGCTCACAGACACACATATATATATACATTAGAAATAATAATAATTGGCTGAGCAGTGGTGGCACACGCCTTTAATCCCAGATTTGGGAGGCAGAGGCTGGTGGATCTCTGAGTTTGAGGCTAGCCTGGTCTATGGACAGAGTTCCAGGACAGCCAAGGCTACACAGAGAAAACTTGTCTTGAAAAACCAACCAGCCAAAACAAACAAACAAACAAAAGAAATAATGATAATAAAAGACAGGTTTAAACTGGGTCTGTTGGTGCCAGTCTATAGCTCTAGCTACTCAGATACCTAAGCAGGGGGAATTATACCTCAAGACCTGTCTGGGCTACAGCATGAGCAACTTAGCGAGACATTGTCTCAAAGTAAGAAGAGGCTAGGAGGCAGGAAATATTGGTCATTGGTAGAGGGCTTACCCAACATGCACCAGTGCACCAGGTCCTAAGGCCAGTTTCAGCACAACAACCAACAGAGGTTTATCAGGCTATGACCCATCTCAGTCAAGGTCTCCTTCTTTTACTAAAGGAGGCTCCAGCATTGAGCCGACTTGCTCACGATCCCAGAAGCAGAAAGGGGAGGCCTGAACCTACACTCTTGTTTCTCTAAGAACCCCCACCTCTATTCCAACCCTAACCAGGCATTCGGATGTGCCTGGGACGGTCACACCTGCTACTCCGAGTCCCTTCAATGTCTGGGCCGCAGGCCACCACTGGGTTGTGAATGGCTCTCCTAGAACTAGCCTGGTCCCCTCTTGTAAATACGTATGAGAGAGAATCCCACAAAGCCAGCTACTTCCCGATGCACAAAGAGGAGACACTCACCCCGTGCTTCTGGATGGCTACATTGGTAAGGTGGACGAACATGTTGTCCAGCTCGCTAGTGCTCGGGGTGTACTTCACCGTGCAGAAACGGCAGAAGCCAAGCTTGTACCTGCAAAAGGAACTCAGACTAAGACACAGGACACAAGAAAGAAAATACGCCAGTCCCCTCGATAGACGAGTGGCTGTTAGCGTCCATTGCTTTTGGTTTCACTATGTAGCCCAGGCTAACCTCAAACTCATGACCTTTCCATCTCCAACTCCTGAGTGCTGGGATTACAGGTGTACACACCACACCCCACTTGCTTCAAATGTCCCAACGAGCGGTGTTCTTATTTGTAAGATTTACAGTGGCTTCTAGGTCAACTGCTCTTAAAGAAGAGCTGCCCACCTGATACCCACCCTGAGCCAGGCATTGTGTGCCCCCCATGTCACTGAGTCATTAAGCCTCCAAGAAATACTATGGAGTGAGCGCAATGGAAGCAGGACCAGACTCTTACATGTAGCAGCGCAGCGGGCGGTATGTGGATACCAGGACGTACAGCCGCAGGTCAAACTTCCTCCCGCCGATGAGTAATGGATTATTGATATAGAGGGAGATCACGTAAGCTTCTTTTGTGGACTGAGACACAAACCTACCCACATCAGAGAGAGCCACAATTAGGTTGTAAAATATAAAAGATTAAAGGAACCACTTTCAAAGGAGAGAAGTGATAACTTGCCGGCCACTATGATGGTTTGCTTTCCTTTTTTATTTATGTATTTATTTATTTTATTATTGTTTTATTTTCCGAGACAGGGTTTCTTTGTGTAGTTTTTGGTGCCTGTCCTGGATCTCGCTCTGTAGACCAGGCTGGCCTTGAACTCACAGAGATGCGCCTGGCTCTGCCTCCCGAGTGCTGGGATCAAAGGCGTGCGCCACCACCGCCCAGCCGGTTTGCTTTCTTTTTTAATTACTTATTTAATGTGTATGGGTGTTTTGTCTCTCTGTATGTCTGTATACCACATGCATGCAGTACTGTGGAGGACCTGAGGTTACAGCTGTGAGCTGTCATATGGCTGGACTCAAACCTGAGTCTTCTAGAAAAGCAGCCAGTGTTCTTAACAGCCGAGCCATCTCTCCACCCTGGTTAGCTTTAATCAAGTTCATACAACCTAGAATCAGCTGGGAAGAGTCTCAGTGAGGCACTCTCTACATTGGCCTGTGAGCATGTCTCTGTGCGGTGCACCTTGTGTCTGGTGCCCGTGGGGGTCAGAAGAGGTATGAGACCCCCTTGAACTAGAGTTGTTACATACAGTTGTTAGCCGCCATGTTGGTTCTGGGAACCTAACCCAGGTCCTCTGCAAGAATAGCAAGGGCTCTTAACCACCGAGTCATCTCTCCAGCCCTCTGTAGGGAAACTATCTTAAGGATGTGGGAATAGCATTCCCTAGGCCAGGGATCCTGAGCTACATGATGAAGAAACCTATCGAGCACAGGTAAGCAAGAGGGCATGCATATATTAATTTCTCTCCACTCTTGACTGTGGATGTGATGTAAATAGGTGTTTCAAGTTCCTGTCCCCCTTGACTTCCTGTGATGGAATATAACCTGGAATTGAGAGCTAGTATCAATTAGCTCCCCCTCTGGAATTGTTTTTTGTCAGTGTGTTTTATCACAACGATAGAAATCAAACTGAGACAGCCATTAAAATTAGAAATCTGGGGCTGGAGAGATGGCTCAGAGGTTAAGAGCACTGACTGCTCTTCCAGAGGTCCTGAGTTCAATTCCCAGCAACCACATGGTGGCTCACCACCATCTGTAATGAGATCTGGCGCCCTCTTCTGTATATATAATAAATAAATAAATCTTTAAATAAATAAATCTTTAAAAAAACAAAAAATAAATTAAAAATAAGTGAAATCTGTGTACAGCTGGGTGTGGTGATACATTCCTTGGCATTCACCCATAGGAGCTGAGGATCTGATCACACACACACACACACACACACACACACACACACACACACACACACACCCTGCAGAGTGATGCTTACGGCAGCATCAGTCACAGCTGCCCCGACATGCCAGCAATCAAGGCGGCCTTCGGTAGGTCAGTGGGTAAACCAGGTAACAGAACGACTTATTCAGCTATGAAAGGAAATGAGGGCACAAGCCAGATGAACAGCGTATGCCAGGTTCGTAGGGGGTCCCTTAAAAGTGACAGCAGCCAACCTGAAAAGGCTCCCTCCATACTGCGTGATGCTAGCCGGAAGACAGTCTGAAAAAGGGAGGACTCGGCAATCGGTAAGAAGAGCAGCCACTGCCTGAGGATGCGCCGGAAACGGGGAGGATGGGCCGGAAGTGGGGGGGGGGGAGCAGAGGCTACCGGCCTACTGCTTTGTATGACTCTGTGGGGGTAGGAACATCACCATACACTGTCCAGAGTTACAGAATGGCCATACCAAGAGTGAACCCTGACACAAGGTATAAAACCCCGTGTATGCACCCCTCTAGGGGTGGGACCATGAAGGATATCTCAACTAGAAGCCATGGCAAGAGTTGCAGGGCAGCCCCCCTGGGAACCTCCCCAGGGAGGATCCTGGAGCAAAGTGCAATCAGCCTGAACCATTCTATACAAGAAGGGTCCGCTGCCACTCTGGGGACTCCTGACGGGTAAGTCATCACTCCTGGGACATTATCGTACTGAGGCTTTGCTCCAGGGTCTCCAGGCATCGCCAAGCAGCTTAGAACTCCTCAAAGACAGAAAGAAGCTAGTAAACACAGGGGGTATACTAGACTCCACCTGCCAGTCACCCTGCTGTCCACTCAGGTACCCCCAGCAGGGCACACCTACCCTCCTCAGGCTTTATCTGGTGACCTGTTCTCCCAGGACAGGTGCTGCTACTGTTCTCAGTTCCCTTAGACACAGAAGCAGAGGCATGGACTGGGCCGCCAGCTCTGAAGCACGTGCCTCACTGTCACAACTGAGCCTGCCTCAACCAGCTTGGGAACTGAGTAGCCTGCAAGGCCACGCCCAGGACCGATATCACGGCCCCCCATGGCTTACCACGGGGGAAACCTGGGGTTAATTACACGCCTTCAGCCATAGAGCCCCGCTGGGGTGCCCCCTAACAAGCGCACACCTGAAAAAGCAGGCAGGGAAGGGCTGCCCTGCCCGTGACTGAGGCTACAGGACAGCAGGGTGCAGCTAACCGGAACCTTGCACTTGGTTCGGGGTTTTGTCAACTCACGAGGACGTCTTGCTGTCCCGGGACCACTTTTTGATCTGTGAGAGCTTGTTGATAAGGAAGATGCCCTTCCCCTGGGCTTTGCCGCAAGGCTTCATGATCCAGGTGCTGGATGGGCTCTTCCGGAACTCCTCCACAAACAGGTTGTAGTCAGCAGGGAGCATGTAGGTGACCGGGACAAAGTCTGAAGAAAAGACACCCATGGCTATAAGCAGCTGCCTGCCTGGGGTCAGGGATCCTCAGCACTCTGACAACCTCAACCCTGAACCTACAGGACGGGACTGCTGCTGTCCAATCCTGTGTAGACTAAGAAGGGACCCTTTGAGAACTTTACATACATACATCACTTAAACCCCAAGTAAACTATCTGCTAGGCAGCTATCATTCCCACAGAGCAGATGGGGAAACAGGCCAGAGAAGTTGGTGATAAAATTCTGCCCAGGGCCTGCAAAGATGGCTCAGAAATTAAGAACACTGGCTGCTCTTGCAGAGGACCAGGGTTCTGTTCCCAGCATCCATATAGTGGCTCACAACAATCTGTGACTCTAGTTCCAGGTGATCCAATGCCCTCTTCTGGTCTCCATAGGCACTGCACACAGGTGGCACATGGACATTCATGCAGACAAAACACCCATATACATAAAATAAAAATAAATAAAATCTCAAATAAAAAAATTTTTGCATTCTGCTCTGGTATGGGATCCTGGACTGCCAAGCAGCTAGCTTTGATCCCTAGGTAGAGCAGGGACACACACCTGTGGTGATATTTGTTTGTACTCTAAACAAATAAAGTTTGCCTGAAGATCAGAAGGCAGAGATAGCCACAGAGTTATCCATAGAGGTCAGGCAGTGGTGGCACACACCTTTAATCCTAGCACTTGGGAGGCAGAGATCTGTCTGGATCTCTGTGAGTTCAAAGCCACCCTGGACTATACGAGATTAATCCAGACTAAAAGAGAAACAGGTAGGCATTGGTGGCACACACCTTTAATCCCAGTATTTGGGAGTCACACTCCTTTAATCCCAGCACTAGGAAAATTGAGACAGGAAGTGATATGGCTGGGTAGAGAAAGGAATATAAGGCAGGAGGAGACAGGAGCTCAGAGCCCTTTTGGCTGAGGAGTCAGGGGCATTCAGTCTGAGGATTCTCAAAGACAGGATCTTGCCTCCCTTTCGGCCTGAGGATTTGGTAGTGGTGAGGACTTTCTCTAGTGACTTGTTCCTTTGTCTCTCTGATCTTTCAGCATTTACCCAAATATCTGGCTCTGGGTTTTTATTATATAACCAATTAGGATTCATGCAATACACACCATCCCTGAGTGTAGCTTAAGAGGGTAGTGGCATTGGGCACATCCTTGTCCATACTAAGTTTGTTTCCCAGCAACTCCATGGTTACAGAAACTCAAGAGTCTAAACCAAGCTCAGCCCTGCCCACCCACCTGGAGACACACCAGAAGTAAAACAGATGCCCATGGAACCTGCCCACCCATTCACCTGGCAAAGCCAGCCACCAATGCCTTGTGTTCCTGAAATGATTCACTCAGTGTATTGGTTGGTTTTTGTCAACTTGATACAAACCTAGATATATCTGGGAAGAGGAAATATTTTCTTGTTTTTAATTTATTTTTATTTTATGTGCATTGGTATTTTGCCTGAATGCATGTCTGTGTGAGGGTGTCAGATCTTGGAGTTACAGACAGTTATGAGCTGCCACATGGGTGCTGGGAATTGAACCCCGGTCCTCTGGAAGAGCAACCGCTGAACCATCTCTCCATCCCTGGAAGAGGAAATCTTTTTTGTTTGTTTGTTTTGTTTTGTTTTTTTGAGGCAAGGTTTCTCTGTGTAGCCTTGACTGTCCTGGAACTAGCTCTGTAGACCAGGGTGGCCTTGAACTCAGAGATCCTCCTCCTTCCATCTCCTGAGTATTGGGACTGAAGATGTGTTCCACCCCTACTGGAAGAGGATATCTTAAGGAAATGCTTTCATTAGATTGGCCTGTAGGCATGTCTATAGGGCGTATTCTTGATTAATGATAGATGTGGGAGGCCTGGCTCACCACAGCAGGGCCATTCCCGAGCAGGAGATCCTGGATCATATAAGAAAGCAGGCTGAGCAAGCCATGGGAAGCAAGCCAGTAAACGGTGCTCCTCCATGGCCTCTGCTTCAGCTCCTGCCTTGAGTTCCTGACCTGATTTCCCTCAATAATGCATTGTTACCCAAAAGTTGTAAACTGAAACACACCCTTTTTTCCCTAAGATGCTTTTGGTCTTTCTTTCTTTCCTTTTCTTTTCTTTTCTTTTCTTTCCTTCCTTCCTTCCTTCTTTCTTTCTTTTTCTTAAATATTTATTTATTTACTTTTTAATTATGTGTATGTATACATGTATTGGGAATATGCACATGGACACAGGTTTTTAAGAAGGCCAGAGGCCTCAGATTTTCTGAAGCTGGAGTTACAGGTGGTTGTGAGCCCCAACATGGGTGCTGGGAACTGAACTCAGGTACTCTGGAAGAGCAGTACATGCTCTTAGCTACTGAGCCATCTCTCTACCCCTGGTTGTGATTTCTATCACAAAAACAGAGACACTCACTAAGACACTCAGCTACTGACTTAGGACCCAGGGCAAGCAGGACGCCACCAACCCAGATAGAGATATTTTCCATTCTCATCTTTTTCTGCCAGAGGACTTCCTTCCTTCTCCAGTTCCTTCCTGTATCTCTTAATATTCTTCACCATCAGGTCCTTGCGGGTTAGTTCATAGTGGTTGGGGAAGTGGTTGACGATCTGGTCATCTGAGAGCCGGTACCCAGCTTCCACGCTGAACACATTGCGAATGGTTTGCACGCTCATCCTGAAACAGAGGCACAGAAGGGACAGGGGCTCAGAGCCGTGTGAGTGCATGCCTGCTCACAGCCCTGCCTGTCTCCAGGGAGCCCTCACTGGTCACCAGCTTACCCCGTGGCTAGAACATGGAATGCACATTCAGGGATGGCTTTGATCCCGTGCCTTGACATTTGCATCAGGTTCCAAGTAAAGTCTATTCACTGTTCGCTGGCTGGTGCCAAGCTCATGCACACACATGCTGTATGCTAGGATGTCAGAAGAGACGCTGGATCCCATAGAACTGGAGTTTCATGGAGTGGCTGTGAGCCATCATGTGGGTGCTGGGAATCAAACCCAGGTCCTCTGCAAGAGCTCTTAATCTCCAAGCCACCTCTCCAGCCCCCCGTCAGGCTGATTATTATTCTAACACAGCGGACAGAGGAGGTGGGACAGACGCTTTCAGAAGCTAATGTCAGGAAACGAATTTGTTTTCGAACACAAAAATCAGCATGGTGACTCCAGACCCCAAGTCAGCATATTTTATTTTTGGGCTCCCACAGGGAGGGCTCAAGAGGACGGTCAGATGGACTCATTCTTATTCTGTAATTTTTCATACTGCTGGAGACTGAACCCTGGGTATTGCCTTCCCAGCCTAGAAATGGGGGCCTTCTAATCCTCTACCATAGCCACTGTCCCCATCAACCTCACAGAGGGACAGGGACGATGTATAAAGGAAGGAAGGTTGGATAGCATCTATGAGGGAACCAATGAATAGCCAAACAAGGCAGCTTGCCTCAGGCCTCCCTCCATGGACTGTCTTCCTAACACTGCCCCACCCCACAGAGCAAGCCTGAAGAGCTGCCCACGGCCTCCACGCTGTGAGGACTAAAACAGACTTTTGTCTCATTCTGGGAGAGCTCAGCCACACAGAGCCACAGAAGCCCAGGGCTCAGCTTCCCTGGCTGCCAGCATGGAGCCTGACCTCCAACTCACTCCCCATAGTCTGGGCTTCCTTGGAAGAAATTCCCAGGCAAGGTTTCTATTTACTCAAAATATTTCCATTTAACATTCTCTAGCAGTTAAGGGATCCTTTTATTTTTTTTAAATTTACTTTATTTACAAAATTTTAAGTATATTGGTATACTTGTGCCCATATGTGTGTGAGCACTTGTGAAAATTTTGAGGGCCTGAGTTTGGATCCTCAGCATCCATATAAAAACCCAGGTGTGGTACTGCACATCTGTAATCCTAGCACCAAGGAGGCAGAGACAGGTGGATTCCTGGGAAAGACTGATATATTCCAGAGACAGTCTGGCTCAATCAGCGAGCTCCAGTTTCAGAGAGAGATTCTGCCTCAAACACTAAGTGGAGATCAATAGAGAAAGACTCTAGGTATTGACCTCTGGCCTTGACGTGAACTCACACAGATGTATGGAAGTCGGAACACAGATGCAAATGAATATATACACACACATGCACGCATACACGTATGCCAGGCACGATGGTATACACCTTAAATCTCAGCAGCCAGCACTCAGGAGGCAGAGGCAGGCAGATCTCTGTGAGTTTGAGGCCAGCCCGGTCTATAGAGTGAGTTCCATGACAGGCTACAAAGCTACACAGAGGAACCCTGTCTTGAAAAACAAAAACAAAAAACAAACAAACACAAAAGATGCCTCAACTGGCTATACATTTAGAAAACTCAAACTTACTAAATTAAAAAAGAAATAAAGAAAACCACAAAACACGGCTGTTTAATCTTACCAGTAGAAATTCCAATCTTCGTTCTCTGTCACTTGGATCCACCCTCTCTTCTCAAAGTTGTTGATCAGCACCGACTTCTCAATGTCAGTGACCCACTTCACCCTTCCCGCCATGATCCTGGAAGAGACCCAAGGTGTTGTTACACTTGGAAACCTCACAAGCTACCAACATCCCCCCAGACCACAGGGATCCCCTCATCGCCGTGCAAAGTAAACATACAACCACCCCCTGCTCAAGCTCACAAGGGTGTTTCCTAGACAGGGCTAATCCAGCCCCAGGGACGTCTGGTGATGTCTAGAGACATCCTGGTCACCACATATGGGAAAGGAGGAGATGCTCTAGGCATCTGGTATGAGGGGTTGGAGACACCAGTCAACATCCCACAGACAGACAGGCCTCCATCCCTCCATAAATCCCCCAGCCCGTGTGGCAACCAGGGCTAATTTAACAGTCACTCACAAGCATCCAACGGCACCTGTGTCAGGAGCCAGGAGAGGCGTGAAGGGCTACAAGGGCAGGAGGGGCTCTGTTCAGAGCAGCTGGGGAAGGCTGTTCTGGGAAGTGGACCCCTGAGCTGACCTTCGATGAAGTGGCAAGGGTTTGCACATCCACCCTGCTCTGGCCATCTTCATTCCCTGCCCCACACTGCCCATCTCCTTGCCTCTCCTTTACCTCATTCATTCTAACCGTGCTCTTTTAAAAAACATAAAACAAGGGGCTGGAGAGATGGCTCAGTGGTTAGAGCACTGGCTGCTCTTCCAGAGGGCCTGAGTTCGATTCCCACCAACCACATGGTGGCTCACAACCATCTATAATGTGATCTGCTGCCCTTTTCTGGTGTGCAGGCATATGTGCAGACAGAGCACTCATATACATAAATAAATAAAAATTAAAAAAACAAAAACACTGTTGCCAGGTGGTAGTGACGTAAACCTTTAATCCCAGCACTCAGGAGGCAGAGGAAAGCAGATCTCTGTGAGTTTAAGACCAGCCTGTTCTATAGAGTGAGTTCCAGGACAGCCAGAGTTACACTGAGAAACCCTGTCTCAGAAAAACAAAAACAAAAAAAGAAAACAAATAATGTTTTGAGATTTTATTTTTATTTTATGTGCATGGCCACTCACAGAACACCAGGTACTTGTAGGTGTGATGTACACCCCCACCCTTATCCTGCTGAGCAAGCCTGCACCTTGGGAGGTCAGAGCTTCAAACCCACCACCCAGTGCTCTTCCCAGACATCTTACACATTCTCTGTCCCCAGCCACAGGTGTGTTAGTACTTACCATAGGTCCTTCTGCAGTTCCTGAAGTACTCAGAATCTCTCAGCGTCACTGACAGAAGCATACGGAACACAGAACTGAGTTACAGTTACAGAGCAAAACTTAACCAGACAAATAATACCCAGGGATGGCATTTTGTTAACAACTGTGCACAGAACAGGCTCTTAAACGATAAAGGTTCTAGAGTAGCCACCCACGGTGAGTCATCCTAACACGTAGAGGGTAGGGGCAGGAAGATCCCATGCAAGTTCAAGACTAGTCTTGTCTATATGTCAGATCCAGGCCAGCCAGGGTTGAGATCCCATCTCAAAAGAAAATACAGCCAGGTACCTTCAACCCCTGGACTTGGGAAGCAAAGGCAGGTGGGTCACTAGGAGTTTAAGGCTGCCCTGGTCTACATAGTGAATTCCAGGACAGCTAGGCTATTCAGTGAGACCCTATCTCAAAAAATAAACCAAAAAAGAAAGAACCTCCATGGTCACTGCACACATATATGTCCATATACTCATCAAGGCACATATACACAAATAATAAAAATTAATAAAAATAACACCTGATGGCCCTCCTTGCTATTACCCTCATCCTAGTGCGACCCAGAACTCTGGTTCTTAGACACACACATCAAGTGAGGTTACCAGCTCCTAAGCCTATAGCTTCTGGGCCACGGTATTCAGAATAAAACCAGCAGTCTGTTCATGACCTACAAGGCCAGCCCAGCCCTACCTGTCCCACCACCTCCCAGCCCCATCTCCCATCACCCCCTACTCCTCCCTCTCCGGCTCCTACGTTCTTTCATCCCATGTGCACCAAACTGAACGTCTGGGACGTGTGTTCTTCCTGCAGACCTGGCCGCTTCTCAAATGTCCTCTCCCAAGAGGAGCTTTTCCTGACTGCCTAGCTTCAGTCTTCCTGACAATGTCACAGTTACTTACAGTCTCCCCAACACTGTCCACAGAGGATGCATTCTAAGACCCTGTTTGATGCCTGAAACTATGGTGTGTACAAAGCCCTACATAAACTGTGTTTCTTCCATCCACGCATCTGTGACAAGCTTGTACTTCTTCACTTAAAGGGAACACTTTCCAGAAAGCCAGGATTACCTCTCCTACACCGGGAGGACCATGACCATGAGTAGACGCGCTGTGATAACTCAAGGGTCAATCTAATCGCTGAGGTTGACCACTGAGATAAGACCATATATACAGGGCTGGGGAGATGGCTCAGCCGTTAAAGGCTCACAACCAAAAATATAAGACCATATATACAGTGGCGACACTTACTGTTACAGGCAGGACAAGGCACGACAGTGCAATGATTCCTAACAATAATCAGAATGATGGACCATTTACAACTCAAAAATTCATGTATTTCGTGGGGGCAGAGAGATGGCTCAGTGGGTAAGATGGCTCTCGGGTAGCTTTTGTAGAGGACCCAGGTTTGGTTCCCAGTACCCACACTGCCACTCAAAACTTTCTAACCCTGGGGGCATGGAGAGATGGCTCAGAGGTTAAGAGCACCCACTACTCTTCCAGAGGTCCTGAGTTCAATTCCCAGCAACCACATGGTGGCTCACAACCATCTGTAATGAGATCTGGCACCCTCTTCTGTATACATAATAAATAAATAAATCTTTAAAAAAACAAAAACTTTTTAACTCTGTATCAGAGAGTCTGACGCCCTCATCTGGCCTCCACAGGCACTGCACGCACATGGTACATAAGACCTATTATTTATTTATATACATTTAAATAAAAATGTATTTATTTAATTTTGGAACCTTCTAAACTGAAATCTTAGACGGTGAAACCACGGATATGGGGAGTTACTGTATTTTCTCTATGGCGTGCATGTTGCTCACCGGCTTACTCTGGCTCTTACTCAGGGTGTGGCCTATGGGCCATGTACTGGCAGCCCAGCATCCCATGAAACGGGTCACAAACACAGCCTTGTGGGGCCAAGTGGTAGAGCACTTGCCTGGCATGCAGGAGGCCCCGGGGTTCATCCGCAGCACAAGGAAAGGACAACAGGAGGCCAAGGAAGAAGGGGTGGGGGAGTAGATTGGTCCTTGCCTTCACCCACTGGTGAGGTACTGACTCAGATTCTCTGGAGGAGGACCCGGGGAGCTCTCAGATGATGCCCACACATACTCCAATTTGAAATCCACTTCTCTGCTCCATGTGTGTCTCTACACGGGTGTGTCAGTCATACCACACCTCCTGCTGAATTCCCAGCCCCAGAACAGTGTCTAGCAACAGTAGGTACTAAGTACTACCTGAGGAATTGTGTCTAGTGACAGTAGGTACTTAGTAAGTACCCAAGGAACGGTGCCAGGTGTTCTGGCACACGCCTTTAACCCCAGCACTGAGGAGACAGAGGCAGGCAGATCTCCATGAGTTCAAGGCCAGCCTGGTCTTTGTAGTGAGTTCCAGGACTACACAAAGAGACCATCTCAAAAACAACAACAACAACAACGTGGGCTGGCAAATGGCTCAGCAGTGAAAGTGGTTGTCATATAAATCAAGTGACCTGAGTTTGAGTCCTAGAAGGCACATCAAGCTGAGAACCAACTCCACAAAGTTATCCTCTGACATCCACACGCAGGTGGTGGCACAAGCATGCCCACACACAAGCATCATACACCTCACAATAAAAACAGATAAATGATCAATAATAAAAGAAATAAGTAGCATCAGGCACGGTGGCACAGGTTTGCAATCCCAACCCTTGGGAAGCAGAGGCAGGAGGATCAGAACTTTTAAGGACATCCTCAGGCATAGGGCTATATAACTCAGGCCAGCCTGGGCTACATGAGGCCTTCACATAAGATTCAAAAATAGCCACCGGTGGTGGTAGTGCACACCTTTAATCTCAGCACTCGGGAGGCAGAGGCAGGCGGATCTCTGTGAGTTCGAGGCCAGCGTGGTCTACAGAGTGAGATCCAGGACAGGCTCCAAAGCTACAGAGAAACCCTGTCTCCAAAAAACAACAACAACAACAAAAAAAAAACCCAAAAAACAAAAAACAAACAACAACAACAAAAAAAAAAAACCCGAAAAACAAAAAACCCTAAAAATCAATTCCTTCTGTATAGGACCAAATAAGTGCTACTCATGCCAATCAATGAATGAGAGGAAGTCCAGCCCTGCTGGGGCAGTCTTGCTCCTACAGGGTTGCGAGACCAGCAACAACAGCCCATAAAGACTTGGCTTTCCAGTAACATGCAGAATGCTATTGTGGGGAGACTGACACTCGGAACACTTGCCTGTTGGAGTGCGCCCACAACCCCAGGAGGACAGACACAGACCCAGGAGCTTTACCGCCTGCTGTGATTACAGCCCCAGGCACAGGAGTCTAGACAGCCGTCCTAGAAACAGCAAGCAGAAGACAATTTAGCAGTCTCATCATCCTATTGTGTCCAGCCTCAGAAAACAAGGACCCTCTCTGCTTCCCACACTTGGACGTTTTTACAAATCAGTACCGGTAAAGTCCCAGCAATACCAGGAGGATTCCCAGTTTCTAGATCTTTTGCAACAAAGTTTCAGTGAACGGCAGAAAAAAAAAGCTCTCCCTGAGAAAACAGAACTAAGGGGCTGGAGAGATGGCTCTGCTGTAAAAGTGGGCACTGCTCTAGCAGAGGACCCAAGTTTGGTTCCCAGCATTCACGTCAGGCAGCTCACAACCTTTTGTAACTTCAGCTCCAGGGGCTCCCATAAGCCCTCTTCTGGCCTCCACTGGTACCTGCACTGGTGTGTGTACACACCCTCACAAGACACATACACATATACACATAATTAAAAATTAAATAATGAATCAGGACGTGGTGGTGCATGCCTTTAATTCCAGCACTCAGGAAGTAGAGGCAGGAGTATCCCTGTGAGTTCAAAGCCAGTATGGTTTACAAAATGAGTTCCAGGGCAGCCAGGGCTGCTACACAGAGAAACCCTGTCTCAATCAATCAATCAATCAATCATTGATTTAAATAAAGAAAATAGTATGTAATACTGCACACCCATGACCTGCATTCCTCTCCATCATCGGCTGCCAGTGCCATGCCCCAAAGTGGCTGTCTACCAATGTCTCCAATTCCTTGACAGCACATCAGGGCTTCTCTTTTTGTGCGGTCACATACATGCCAGCACTATAATATGTTCATTAAATGTTTCCTGAACAAACATTTGCCCGCTTTACCAATTCCAACTCGGTTTGCAGCGCTATCTATACTTCCAGTCCCTGCAAAGCCTCGGCTACTCCACAGAGGACCACCACTCCCGGAACCCCTCTAACAAAGACGGCAACACTTCGGCCGGATGTAGTCTCGCACAAGGAGCTCCTCGCACAGGTGCGGTGCCCCCAACCTCCCCCCACCCCACAACAGATGCCACGGCAAACAATACAGACTGCAAATGCACTGAAAGCCTAGGAGCCCGCGAGCCTGGACTAGCCGATAAGGATAACGATGCAATTACAGCAATCGGACGGCATAAAGCAAGTCCCAGGAGTTCCGAAGAGGGAGGCTGAGAGGTGCAGGCCAGGACTGGGCAGCAGGAGCTAAACCGCCCCGATGCTCCACCGTCGCGCCCTTCTGCGCGTGCGCAATCTCCGCGCCCAGCCACGCCCACGGCGCACAGGACCCGGCCTGGTCCCTCTGTTTCAAACCAGTCGGCGGAGAGCGCTCCACTTCCGGGGAGGTGTCCTAGCAACCGAGGACGCGACTACTGACAGCGCGACTGCTTCCGGATCTGGCTTTTCCAGCCGGGTCTGCGAATCCTTCAGGGCCAGAAATGAGAGCTTCCAGGGCGTGGGCCAGCGGGTAAAGGCGCTTGCCGCCAAGCCTTATAACCTCAGTTCTCTCTCTGGGACCTACCTACGTGATGGAAGGAGCGAGCAGACACCTGCAAGTAGTCATTTGAGTTCCTCCTACGTGCTGTAGTGAATGCACACACGCACACATACAATAAACGTAATTTTTTAAAAAAATTAATGGGTCAGGAGAAATGGCTCAGAGGTTAGAGCGTGCTGTGCTTTTGCAGAGGACCCGAGTGCAGTTCCCAGAACCCAAGTCAGGTTGCTCACAACCACGTACAACTCCAACTCTATGGGATCCGAAGCCTGAAGCCATGGGCACCTGCACACATGTCACACACACACACACACACTCACACACACACACACACACACACACACACACTATAAAAAATAAAAATAGGGCTGGAGAGATGGCTTGACAGTTAAAACCACTGACTGCTCTTCCAAAGGACCCAGGGTCACTTCCCAGCACCCACATGGTGGTTGACAACCTTCTGTTAATTATGCATGTGGTACACCGACATATATGGAGGCTAAACACATATATATGTAACGAAGATTTAAAAATAAAAAATAAAATTTAGAAAAGACAGGATTCAAGTTGGCAGGCTGAGCCTGGCAGCTGGAGGCCAAGGGAGTTCTAGGCAGGGTGCGACATTCTTCTGTCTCCTCTACTGTCGTTCATTTTATCATCCAGGAAATGGAGATGAGAATTAACTCCTATTTCCAAAGTTGTAGGGTAATGGAACATTCCACTCAGCTGTAGTGATGACAAGAGGCGGCCCTCTCAAAGGACTGTAAAGCATTCCTCCAAAGAGTGCATTTTATGTGTGTATCTGTTGAGCCGTTGTGCGTGTGTGCACGTGTGTGTGCACACACATCTGGAAGCCAGAGGCCATCTTCAGGTGTCTTTCCTAAGTCATAGTCCACCATGGGTGTTTGTTGTTGTGGTCCCCGCTTCCTGAGCTGGAAGCTGCCATGCAGGGAGACTGGCTGGCTTAGCAAGTCCCAGGGATCTGCCCGTCTCTGCCTCCCCTACCGTGGGATTGCAAGCACATGCCACCAGGCCCTGCTTTTCTCCGTGGGTTCTGGGGTAGAACTCAGGCCCTCCTGGTAGCACAGCAAGGGCTTTACCAACTAAGCTATTAATTTATTTATAGCGTGGGGGGTGTGGGTGCACGGTGCCATAGCTACGTGTCCAGATCAGAAGAAATCTGACAAAAGTAGTTTTTTCCTTTTATTGTGTGGGACCTGGGGTTCAAACTCAGTCAGTCTTGGCAGTAACCACCTTTACCTCTTGAGCCCTTGCATTGGCCCCTCAACTGCACATTTTAAAATCCCTTTCTTGTCGGGCATGGTGGCCCATGCTTTGAGTCCTAGCACTCAGGCCATAAAAACAGGCTGAGATCTTGAAGTTGTGAGATCCAGTTCACATAGTGAGTTCTAGGATAGCCAGGGCTACATAGTGAGATCCTGCCTCAAAAACAAAACAAAACAAAACAAAACAAAACAAAACAAAAAATGCCAAGTGGTTAGGGCAGTAGTTCTCAACCTGTGGGGCGTGATCCCCTCTGGGGTTGAGCAACCCTTTCACAGGGGTTGCCTAAGACCATCAGAAAAGACAGATATTTATATTGCAATTAATAACAATAGCAAAATTATAGTTATGAAGTAGCAATGGAGATAATTTTTATGGGTGTGGGAGGGTCACCACAACATGAGGAACTGTGTTAAAGGGTTGTAGTATCAGGAAGGTTGAGAACCACTGGGCTATAGCTCAGTGGTGAAGAACATGGCTTCTCTTCCAGTTGACCCAGGTTCGATTCCCAACACCCACACAGCATCTCACAATCATCTATAAACCCAATTCTAGGAGATCTGGTGTCCTCTTCTGGCCGCTGTGAGCACCAGGCATGTATATGATATACGTATATACTCGAAGGCAAAACAGATCCTTTTTTTTTTTTTTTTTTTTTTTAAATTTTCTAGACAGGGTTTCTCTGTGTAGCTCTGGCTACCCTGGAACTCTCTCTATAGACCAAGCTGGCCTTGAACTCACAGAGCTCCACCTACCTCTGCCTCCCAAAGGTGTTCGCCACCTGGCAACATATTTTTAATTAAATAATAAAAGGTATTTTAAAAAACAGAACAATGCTGGGCGGTGGTGGCGCACGCCTGTAATCCCAGCACTCAGGAAGCAGAGGCAGGTGGATCTCTGTGAGTTCGAGGAAAGCCTGGTCTACAAAGTGAGTTCCAGGAAAGGTAAAAAAGGAACAGATCCACATCGGCTCTGCGAACCATGCAGTTTAAACAGGCCATTTTACCTTTCTGGGCCTCAGTTTTCTTGTCAGTAAATCGGAAATAACAGTTTTTACATAGAAGGTTTGTTGGGACTGGGCCTAGTGACTGAGGCAGGAGGATGACTGGAGTCCAGGAGTTCTGGACTAAAGTGCTTTACACTAATCAAGCATCATCACTAAGTTTGGTATCAGCTGCTGGATGGAAGTAAACTGGTCCAGGTTGGGAATGAAGGGCGGTGGAAAGATTCTTGAACAGAAAGAGAAATAAGTAAATAAGTAAATAAATAAATATGCCATAGTTGGTTGAAAGCCTGCCTGTGACATTAGCACTGGAGAGGCTGAGGTAGGAAGACGGGGATACCTTGGTTAGCCTAAGCTACCTAGCAAGACCAGAAAGTGTTGTGACCTTGGTACAGCACAAGTTAGCTGCTCAAATACTTGCTGGGTTAGTTCATCACAGAGGAGCTGTATGTATGCAGCCATGCCTCTCCTAGGAAAGAGCATGCTAGAGGTAGCAGGAAAAGTTGCACTCACAGGCTTGCATCCCAGCTCTGACAGCTGTGTGAGCCTGGGCAAAGTTTCCTCACTGTGAATGAGAATAATGACATCAGGGGTCTAGGGAAAATGTATAAGCCCCTTGAGAACAGCAGCTAGAAAGATGCCTGGCAGGTTTGACCAGTTCCTTTGCATGCAGCCTACAGGGCCTCACAGGACTCACCAGAAGCCAAAATACTGTGAGCCCCAGGGAGACCGCACAGAGGAACACCTCAGAGGAAGGGTAATGGGAAGGGCCCTTCAGCCAATGTGGAGCATTTGCTGGGAGTTTAGTGGCTCTGTGAGTAAAAGATCAGAAATGACAGACTGCTGTGGAATAATCCTTCTGTACACTGTGTGGATATATGTTGCTATGGTTGGTTTAATAAACAAGCTGACTGGCCAATAGCTGAACAGGATAAAGTTAGGTGGGAAAGCCACACTGAGAATGATGGGATAGGGAAGGGTGGAGTCAAAGGAAATGCCAGCCAGCTGCCAAGGAAGCAGGACATGTAGAAAATGAGGTAACAAGTCATAAGACACGTGGCAAAGCATAGATTTAAAAAAAATGTGAGTTACTGGGCAGCAGGGGCACACACCTTTAATCCTAGCACCCAGGAGGCAGAGCCAAGTGAATCTCTGTGAGTTTGAGGCCAGCCTGGTCTACAGAGTGAGTTCCAGGACAGGCACCAAAACTACATGGAGAAACCCTGTCTTGGAAAACAAAAAACAAAACAAACAAAAGTGAGTTAATCTAAGAGTTATATAGTAACAAGCCTGAGCTATCAGCCAAGCATTTATAATTTATATTAAGTCTCTGAGTCAGTTATTTGGGAAGTGGCTGCTGATTATTTGAGAGTGGCTGTGGGACAGGAAAACTCTGCCTACAACAGGAAAACTCTGCCTACAACAGACTGCCTCTTTGTGCTAATCTTATTATGTAAATTTAGTTTTTAAAAAAGCTTCAAGGAATTTGAGACCAGATTAGGCAGCTTGATGAGACCTATCTCAAAACAAAATTAAAGCACACACATATACATACACAATACACAAAGCACACACACACACACATACACACACACACACACACACACACACACACACACACCATGCGTGCACACTCTATATACTTTTTTTTTCAATAGGCAGAGATGGCTCCATGGTGAAGAGCACTGGCTGCTCCACTCACAACCGTCTGTAACTCCGGGTCCAGGGGATCTGACGCCCTCTCCACCTTCATGGTCACTGCACACACAGATATACATGTAGGCAAAACACTCACACACATTACAGAAAGATAAATCTCCAGATAGCAAAACAAAACAAACCCTAAGCCCAGACCTACTATTTGAGCCAAAATCTGATTACTCTCTCTGTGGGTCTTATTCTTCTTCCTTCCTTCTTTCTTTCCCTCTCTTCTTCCTCATAAGATAATGCAGCAGTTGTCTAGGATATGTGTGTTGGTTTGAATAATGGCCCCATAGGCTCACATATTTGAGTGTTTAGTCACCAGGGGATGGCAGTTATTAGAAAGGATTAGAAAGATTAAGTGGTGTGGTCATGCTGGAGGAGGTGTGTCACTGGGGGTGGGCTGTGAGGTCTGGCTTTCGAGTCAGGCCCGGGCTCTCTTTCAGCTTTCAGGTAAGGATGTAGAAACTCTCATGACTTCTCCAGCACCATGTCTGCCTGAATGCCGCCATGTTCCCCACCATGGTAATGGACTAATTTCTGAAACTGTAAGCCAGGCCCCAATTAAATACTTCTTATAAAAGAGGTGCCTTGGTCATAGTGTCTCTTCACGACAACGGAACAGTGACTAAGACAATGTGTGAGGCCCAAGGTGTGCAAGAACCCAGTAATGGTGATAATAACGATAATGATGATAATAATAATTATCATAATCATAATATTGTGCTGGGCACAGTGGCTCACACACACTGGCCTGAGCAACTCTGACTAAAGAAATATCTCAAATATTATTAAGGACTAGCCCTAATAATATTCTTTCCAGGGGCCCAGAAGAGAAGCTACGAACAGTGAGAATTATTTTCGGGAAAAGACTCTAAGTACGCCAAGCTCTTTTGTCCGTCTACTTTATTCCTCTGAGATAAGATCCTATCTACACAGCTTCAGTTCTGTTCCTGTGCCTTGATCCTTTCTTACCTGATTTCTCTCTACACTTATCTGCTGTCCCCTCTATGTTCTATCTTAATTCTCTCATCTCAGTTCTGCTCCATCTTGGTCTCTCTCATCTCGTTCTGCCCCATCTGGCTCTTCCTCATCTTCATCTCATTCTTCTAGTTCTCCATCTAGTTCTCCAGTCAGAATCCTCCTCAGTCTCTGAGGTTTACAAACCCATGCCATAGCAGTGCTCTAGCTAAAGCAAGGTCACCAGGTGTGAAGTCTTACAGGGTCATAAAAGCAGACAAGAGTTGTCCTCAGGCAGTGACTGTCAGGCTTTCTTTTACAACCCCAAAGGGGAGTGGTAAAGGAGGAGGTCAACTGAGAGCTAAAATCGGTTAATATGTCAGAAAGGGGGAATGTATGTGCTCAAACTCCATTCCTAGAGGTGGTTAGGTAAATGCTAGGAGTCTGTAACATTAGTATAAATACCACCAAGGCTGTATAAGAAAGGAGGGTTTGAGCTTAATTTGCCTTAATTCAGGAGATCATTTGGCCTTGGATGCTTGATAGGTATTTCAGATAAAATACACTGTTGTGAGTTCTTGGAAGCAGCTTGTATACACAGCATACAAGAAAATCATTGAAGGAATCAGCTAATATATATACAAAAGTTAAAATATCACCAAGACTTCTTAAGCCATGGCTTGACTTTTGGAAAAGTCCTTGACTTTTCCAAGTTGTAGCTGAATGCCAGTTCATTTTCCTGCTGCTTGCAAAATAAATTAATAAATAACTAAGAAGCTGCAGGTGGAGTTCGGTGGGTAGAGTGTTTACCTAGTGTGTGTGATGCCCTGGGTTTAATCCCTAGTACCAGACAAAATGGAACAGGGTGGGTGACACATGCTTATAATCCCAGCATCTGAGAGGTAGAGGCTGGAGGCCGAGAAGTTCAAGGTGATCTTTGGCTGTTAACTGAGTTTGAGGTTAGCCTGGGCTACATGAGACCCTCTCTCAAAAGCCACAAACAAGAACAGGAGAGGTGGCTCAGGCTCTCACTTTTAAAATCACAAACAAGCAAATAAGTACTATGTTAATATCTTAATTCAATATGTTGGGTTTTTTGTTTTTGTTTTTGTTTTTTTGAGACAGGATCTCTCTGTGTCACTCTGGCTGGCCTGGAATTCTCTGTGGAGATGAACTCACAGAGATTCACCTGCCTCTGCTTCCCAAGGGCTGGGATTAAAGGTATGTGGCACCATGCTTGGCTAAATAGATGTGATTTTTAAAAATTATCTGTGAGTTAGAGGCCAGCCTGTTCTACAGAATGAGTTCCAGGACAGCCAGGGATGTTACGCAGAGGGAAAAAAAAAATCTGAATTGTTACTCAGACTTTTAAAGCTATTTTGAAGAATGTAGCTCTCTCTCTCTGTTAAGATGTCTAATCTTAGTCGAGGAAGGATCCACTTTTGAATCTGGCTTTCTTCCCAAGTCGCCATCTGCTTTAAGTCTGTGCTACAACTAGAAAACTAGACAACGTTCCCAACAAACAAAAACATCAACAAACTCTCAGAAGATTCAAAATCAGATGAAAGTGGAATTAATTTAAAGACCGAGTACAGGCCAGGTGATGGTGGCACATGCCTTTAATTCCAGCACTCAGGAGGCAGAGGCAGGCGGATCTCTGTGAGTTCAAGGCCAGCCTGGTCTACAAAGTGAATTCCAGGACAGCCAGGGCTGTTACACAGAGAAACCCTGTCTTGAAAAACAAAAAACCCACGGGTAGGGTACAAATACTCAAGAAAAATGTGAGGTTTTTGGGCAAACCCCTGGAATTATCCCTGTAGGATGCTGGGAAAAAGCCACCATAAGGCAGTTAGGCAGAGTCACTTGCTGAGGCAGTCTCCTGAGAGAGCAATGGGTATGTCTGATGCTCAGAGAGAAGCCATCAGAGAGGTTAGTAGCCCACCTAACCTTGATGCAGTAGTTCTCAATCTTCCTAATACTACAACCCTTTAATACAGTTCCTCACACCGTGGTGACCCCCACGGCATTAAAATTATCCTGTTGCTACTTCATAACTGTAATTCTGCTACTGTTATGAGCTGTAATGTAAATATCTGATATGCAGACCCTATGAAAGGGTTGTTCAAACACTTAGGGGTCACGACCCACAAGTTAAGAACAACTATTTTAAGGAAAGCTGGCAATTTTAAGGAATGTACAGAACTCAGCAAGAATTGAGCAAGAGCGGGCAGTGCAATCGGCACACTGGACAGGATCAATCCACCTGCCAGAGCCAGCCTGCCGCCTGCCTTCCCATGGCTCAGAGAGTCTCTTACATTTTCCAGTCCATTTATTGATAAAGAAATCCAATGATTTTAGTGCCAATTAACTGAATGGATCCCCGTTCTTCCCGGTCCAGTTTCATTTCTGTTGCTGTGACAAAATACCCTGACCAAAGACTACTTAGGGCGAGAAAGGGTTTATTGAGCTTATAATTCATTCCCAGTCACGGTCAATCATTAGGGAAGCCAAGGGAGAAACCAGCTCACCTCACACTTGCCCTCAGCAATAGGGAAACTGGGTGTTCAACTGCTTCCTCTCTCATCCAGCTGTTTCCAGGCTTATCTAGTCCAGGCCCCTGCCAGGGGAATGGTACTGCCTCCAGTGGGCTGGGCCTTGTATGTCAGTTACCAACAAGACAGACCTCCACAGGTAATCTCACAGGCCAAGCCGGTGTAGAGGATTCCTCCACTGAGCCTCTTTCTTCTCAGATGATTATAGGTTGTGACTAGTTGATGAACCAAAACTGACCAGCAGGTTTCCCTAAAAATAATTCATTCAGGATGGAGAGATGGCTCAGAGGTTAAGAGCACTGGTTGTTCTTCCAGAGGTCCTGAGTTCAATTCCCAGCAACCACATGGTGGCTCACTGTAGAGAGCTGCGAACAGCCACACCTCAAAGATAGCGCCGCCTTCCGCATTCCCGATGGTGAGCGCTCTCTGTGATAAACTCCATATTTGGCTAAGGCAAAGATTCTGGCTTGCTTCCGCGCACCTGGACCTATTGGTAGTGCCCACGTGGCGTATCAGGGTTGGCTACCCAGTGATTACTTAAGACTGTGAGCAGGTTTCCTGGGGTCAGAAGATTATTCAAGGTTCCTGAATAAACTGCAGAAAGAAGAGCCTGGTGTTGCGTCTTCCTTGCTGGTCGAGGCAGTTGCGGCAGCTCACAACCATCCATAATGAGATCTGGTGCCCTCTTCTGGCCTGCAAGCATGCATGTAGGCAGAACACTGTATAATAAATAAATAAATCTTAAAAAAAACCCAAAAAACATTCTTGGGCTGGGTTGCAGTTTCCTTAAACAGGAAGGTAAACAACTCAAAATAGCTTCAGGAAGTCCCTGAAACTGATCAAATTCACTGGGCCCCTCCCTGCCAGAGTAAGCAATAAAAGCTGAGCCTCCCCCTCAAACTAGGAAAGCCAAGCTGCAAAGAAGAAGCAGAAACCAGCTGAGCTGCCTGAGGAGGCTTAGATCAGCTGAGGCACCTAGAAAGGACCCTCTCCAAGGTGTTGAGCTGCCTGTAGGCTGTGCAGTGTCCCCAGCTTTGTGAGCTGTCCCCTATGCTGGGGTAGGCTTTGACGATGCAATTGTCTTTGAGTCGTTTCTGCTCCTATAAGTAACCCCCTCACCCATATTCATGTAAACAACCCCAATAAAATTCATGGTTCCCCAAGTTGGACTTTAATTGTATGCGTACTTCGGTCTATCATGGCCTCCCTGTCATGGCCTCCCTATCTGGGCTGAATAGACCTATGTATAGGCATCTTCCCCCAAGGAAAGTTTTCTCAGACAACACATGCTTATCATGTACCTACAAGGTACTGAGCTTAATCCCTGGAGGACCGGCAGAGTGTGTGTGTGTGTGTGTGTGTGTGTGTGTGTGTGTGTGTGTGTGTGTTAGGGGAGGTTGTTCATTTGTCTCACCGCAAATCTGTATGACCCACATTTTGTATTCAATCGCTATTACATTTTTTTTTTTCACCAATAAGAAGGTTGTGTAAATGGGCTCGGCAGTTTAAAAGTATTTACTGTTCTCGCAGAGGATGGGAGTTCAGTTCCCAGCATCCTCATGGCAACTCACAACCACCTGTGACTTCAGTTCTAGGGAATCAGATGCCCCCTTCTGGCATCGCATGGACATAGTGCACATCCATACATGAAGACAAAACACATACACATAAAATAAAAATAAACCTTTTAGAGAAAAAAAAAAAGAGGAAGTTGTGAAAATGTGCACCACTTGTCAACAGAAACGCCTGGAAAGTCTGACCATTTATGATACCATTTATGAACTTCTTGTTAAAAAAAAAAAAAATCCCACCCCCACCCGCCTCCAGGCCCCAATGCCTTTTCCATTCGTAACCATTTACCTTTAGCACCATCTAGTGGAACCATCTGATATAATTGGTTCCTGCTGTTGTGAGACCAGGAAGAAAAACACCTTTGAAGGCTCTAGCTTCTGCGCTTGCATCTCGGGGCAGAGTGGAGAGAGAAGAACAAACACTCCCAGGCCTTGCTCCGCTGCCTCCTGGAAGGTAGTCAATAAACCTTGTCCTGTGGATGAGCAGTAGACGCTGAGGCATGAGCTTTCAGCACCATGTCTGGAAAAAAGTACTTGAAAATCTCTACCTGGGGGTGCTATCCTAGGACAGTCTGGAGTCTAGAAGCAAACCTGGCCCATGGACAGCCAGAGAGGCTCAGAATGCTACTGTGGTCTGCTGTGGGATGTCCTTCTGTACGCTGTGAATATGTGTTGCTCTCACTGGTTGATAATAAAGCTGTTTGGCCAATGGTGAGGCAAGATAAGGTTAGACAGTATAAGCAAACTAAGGAAGGGAAGAGAAGGGTGGAGTCAGGCAGAGGCAAGCAAGCCGCCCAAGGAGCAAAATGCCAAAGGACTGGTAAGTCACGGGCCATGTGGTGATGCATAGATTAATAGAAACGGGTTAATTTAAATGTAAGAGCTAGTTTGGTAATAAGCCTGAGCCACCAGCCAAGCATTTATAATTAATATAAGTCTCTGAGTGGTTATTTGGAAGTGGCTGTGGGATGGGGCAGAACATAAAAATGCCTCCGTTTACAGTGGTCCTGGTGGTGAGGTTTTTACAGTGGTCCTGATGGTGAGGCTGGCAGATGGGGAACCAGTCCCTGGGAATAAATCTGGCAGGGATGAATGAATGCACAAGTGCAGATCCCATCTCCACCTCCCTGTTCTGCACTAGCAGCTCACAGGCCCTGCAGAGGCAGGGTGAGTTTTCCAGGGCTGAGGGATCAAGAGGACATTTCAACCATGAAAGCGCCGTTGTATTACAGTATTGTGGAGCGGGCAGGTCTTCACCTGGCAGCCTTCCAGGAGCAGCAGCAGAGAGGTCTGCTCCCGGTGGGGGCCTGGCTGTCTATCTCCTCCTTCTCCCCTCACTCCATTTCCTGTTCATTTCTGCCCCTCCAGGGGCTCCACCTTGGTACCCTCACACTGGGTTTAGCCCCTTTTCTTTTTTTTGGGGGGGGAGGAGGGGGCTTCGAGACAGGGTTTCTTTGTGTAGCTTTGCGCCTTTCCTGGAACTCACTTGGTAGCCCAGGCTGGCCTCGAACTCACAGAGATCCACCTGGCTCTGCGTCCTGAGTGCAGGGATTAAAGGCATGTGCCTTTTTTTTTTTTTTTAAACTTTTATTTCATTTGCATTGGTATTTGCCTGCATGTATGTCTGTGAGGGTGTCAGATCTTGGAGTTAGAGACAGTTGTTAGCTGCCATGTGGGTGCTGGGTGCTGGGAATTGAACCTGGGTCCTTTGAAAGGGCAGTCAGTACTCTTAACCGCTGAGCCATCTCTACAGCCCCTAGCCCCTTTTCTTTACCAGGTAAAGCTAAGTGGGTGTTCGGTCTGTGAGGAGGAAGGAATGATATCAGAAAGGATGGATTTGTATCCTGAAGAGCTGCTGTGCAAACCATGAATGGACACTACCTCCCTGCATGGCCCTCCTCTAAAAAAGACACCATTCGTTATTAATGCAAGAGTGATCTCCTGTAAGGACCACTGCCCAGAGTGTGTCTCTTCATCCAAGAGCAAGACCAAAGTTCAAAGTTCAGGTTCCCTGTTGAATGGGGATGGGGCCAAGGGTTGGAAGGGGAGAACCTAGAACCTAGATCCTCTCCATCAGACTGGGAAACCCACTGTAACCTTTTAGCCCCCTCCCCACACCTGCCCCAGCTTATTGCCTTCCGCACAGCTAGTAGGAGTCAGCCGTGAGAGATGAAACAGATCTTCCCACCAGCCAGGCACCTCACCTCACCTACAGCCCAGGTCTCTTGTCTCCTTCCACCATATTGCCTGGGGTTGGACCACTGCTGGCTGCAGAGAGCCAGCAGGTGCCAGAGGAAACTTAAGCCTGCCAGGACGAGGCTCCACATTTGACGTCCTTTCTTCTAGAGAAGGTGGAGGCAAGCAGGCTTGGATGATTAAAAGAGGAGGCTGAGTGGGGAATGCAGACCACAGAGGCTCAGGGAGTCTAGGTATCACTGAGCCTGTCCTCTGGAGCCAGCCCGTCACATGTCTGTCCCCCCAGCTTGCCCAGGGCTGTTCATCTGTGTCCTAGGGAGTTACAATAGAAAACTATGAAGGTCCGAGGGAAGACTGGCTTCCGGGAAGGAGTAAGCAGGGATACCACCCACCCCTCTTCTTCCAGTCCCCGGATCCCTCCCAGGATGTAGTGAGACCCTCTCTGAAAGAAAATGTCTGAATCCCATGAACCGTGTCCTCCAGGATCCTGGGTCTTGGGCTGTCTTGGGGAAGGAGTTGTACATCAGGCCATGTGTGCTGTGGAGGAGATGGACTTTCAGCACTATGCACCATGTGAGGCACATGGCCCTGGCCTCCCTCCAGCCCCTGTACTTTTCACACCTCTTGCCCGCAGACAGCACCCAAGGCCCTTGTAGACCAGGCAGCTGGGAAGATGGAGAAAGAGAATAGAACAAGGGGGCTGGCGGGATGGCTCAGTGATACAAGCACTTGTTGCTCTTGCAGAGACCCAGGGTCAGTTCCAAGCACCCACATGGCAGCTCCTGACCACCTGTAACCGCAGTTCCAGGGGATCCAGCGCCCTCTTCTGACCTCTGCGGGGCACCAGGCACACACTTACGCATGCAGACAAAACACTCATACACATAAAATGAAATCAATCTAAAACTAATAAGAAGGACTCTGGCCTCTGTACAGGTTGCTGGACTTTACCATTTGCAACTGTTCCTCCTGATCAGGAGTTCCCTGGGGATAAGGGTGATAGGCCTTCCATGTGTCCCCAGAGTCACACTGAGGAGGTGCAGGAGGCTTTGAGGACGCTCCAATGAGGGACCTAGAAGCTGGGAGTCACACACTGATGCGTTCAGATGAGGGCTGGGCAAGAAAGCCGGACCCCTCTGGCATCAGCTTCCTCCCCTCTGAAATTCGGCTGACATGATTAAGGCAGGCTACAGAGAAGGAGAAAGAAATGTAACACCACAGGGCTATGCAACTGTGCTCAGCACCTGAAGGCAGAGGGCCAGACAGGGCCAGCAGCTGCCAGTCCTGTGTTAGTTAGGGTTTCTACCGCTGTGATTTAAAAAAACAAGACCAAAAGCAACTCAGGGAGGGAATGGTTTGTTTGACCTTACTAAGTCCATCATCCAGGGAAATCAGGGCAGGAACTCAAGCCGAACCTGGAGGCAGGAACTGATGCAGAGACCATGGGGGAGTGCTGCTTACTGGCTTGCTTCTCCTGGCTTCCTCAGCCTGCCTTCTCATAGCCCACAGCACCACCAGCCCAAGGGTTGGTTGATTAATCATCAATCAAGAAAATGCACCACAAGCCATTCTGTTGGGAGTCTTCCAAAGTGACTCTATCTTGTGTCCAGCCAGCACAGGGCCCAACACAAGCCTCCTTAGGACTGTCCTGCCAGAACCCCCAACGTCAAACACTCATGCTTGGCCCAGGCCTTGCCAAGGACAGACAGTACTGTGCTTGACAGTGGCTTCCATCTCAGGCAAAGTACCAGGTCATCCTTTTCTTTCTCTCTCTCTCTCTATGTATATATTCATTCTCAGCAGGGAGGTGGTGGCATCGCACGCCTTTAATCCCAGCACTTGGGAGACAGAGGCAGGCGGATCTGAGTTTGAGAGGCCAGCCTGGGCTATATAGTGAGTTCCAGGACAGCCAAGGCCACACAGAGAAACCTTGTCTTTAAACCTGACCCTCTTCCTGTGTGTGTGTGTGTGTGTGTGTGTGTGTGTGAGAGAGAGAGAGAGAGAGAGAGACAGAGACAGAGACAGAGACAGAGAGAGAGAGAGAGAGAGAGAGAGAGAATGTGCATGTTTGAGTGCATGTATGCGTGTACCCTCAGAGGCCAGAAAAGGATACCACATCCCCTGAAGCCGGAGCTATAGGTAGTTGGGAACCAGGTGGTGAGAAACAAACTCAGATCCTCAGCAAGGGCAGCAACTCTAACTCCTGCCTCATCTCTTCAACCCTGAGAGATTAAGGTTTCCTGAGGAGGGCCCACACTTAGAATTCTAACATTTCCCATCCTTGCTCCATGACTTCTCCCCAGGTTCTGACCTGAAATATCTATTATGAAAGTTGACAGTGTTAAATGTCAATTTTACAGAATTGGCAATCACCCTGGAGATAGGTCTCTGGGCATGCCTGTTGGGGGTTATCTTTATTAGATTAATGGGGGTGGCATCACTCCCAGGCTGGGATCCTTGGCTGTATAAATGGAGAATGGGATGCTGGACAGCAAAATTGTCTCCTGTGCAGACGCAGGAAGAGCGGTCCTCTTGCCAGCCACCATGCCTTCCCTGCCCGTGGCCATGTCCCTGTGCCCCCCCCCCCACTGTCCCTCAGTAACTGTGAGCAACTTTTGTTCCTTAAATTGCTCTTGTTAGAGTATCTTGTCATATAAAGAGGAAAACTAGCCCAGTGGTGATGGTGCATACCTTTAATCTCAGTACTCAGGAGGCAGAGGCAGGCGGAGGTTGAGACCAGCCTGGTCTACAGAGTGAGTTCCAGGACAGCCTGGGCTACACAGAGAGACCCTGTCTTGGAAAAAAAAAAAGAAAGAAAGAAAGAAAGGAAGGAATGAAGAAAAAAACAGAAAGAAAGAAATGAGAAAGTAACTAAAACACACAGGTCAAAGAACACAAACATTCCAAATGTTTCTGATGATCTTTGGAGACCCAAACTAAAGGGGGCATCCACATCGTCTTAGAGAACAGGCTGTGGCTTGGCCCTGCCTTGCCCACCCTGTGTCACCCACACTGGCTGGCACCACCGCTATCTTTATTTACATTTCTTTGGATTTGGGAGCTGGTTCAGTGGGTAAGATCACTTGCTGTGCAATCATGAGGACCCGGGGAGTTCAGACCCCAGCACCCTATGGAGCATTGGGCATGGTTACCTGTGCACCTGTAACCCTGGGGCTGTGTTGAGCAGAGACAGGAACATTTCTGGGGTTTGCTGGTCACTAACCTAGGCCCTGATTCAGTGAGAGACCTTGGTTCAAAGGAATAAAGCAGAGTGATTGAGCAGGCCATGTGAAATCCCACTCTGGTTCCTATGCACACGCGCCTGCATGTACGCATACACCACAAAATATATAATAAAGCTTATGTACATTTCTTTCACAGTTCAGGGGAACACAGTCACATATAAATTTCCCCCAGAGGAAAGGACATGCCTGTGGAACTTTAGAGACAAATAGATGATTTTTGCCTTGAGAGGAAAAGTCCAGAATGCTTCCGTCCCCCTTTGTCCTCTTCACTCTTTGAGGCAGGAGAAGGAGCAATTGAGAAAGGCTGAGAAAGGGGCATCCATGGGCCACAGTGACAACCTGGTTCCTGTGGAACCTTGCGGGTGACCTGCCCGATGTGGTCTTCCTCTGTCCCACAGGGATAGCGGGGCTGTGGGGATGGGTGAAACCAAAGTCTCTCCATTGTGAGTCAGAGCTCTACTTTAGGGCCCTTTGTGGATGCAGGAGAGCAAACACGTTCTCAGGCCCTGCCTTCTCAGTAGAGAGGAGGGGAGCTGGGCCAGAAGAGGCCTGTCTCGGGGGTCCCCTGAGAGCAGACATGTGCACAGCCCTGACTGCCTGGGCTCGCTGAAGGTGCATGGTAAGTTTCTGGGGCTCTAATTGTTTTGAGAAAACCTGCTATCATGCCGATAAGCTGCCTGTCAAAGGATGTTATTTCTGGATGGGAGGAGATTCCGCAGGGCTGGGGCTCCTTCCTGTCCGCACCATGTGGGTCCACTGCCTCCCACCAGACCTGACTTGAATGATAACCAGGGGACGTCCACAGCCTGTTGCTCAAGGCCTCCGAGATGCTGTGGGGCCAGCTATCACAGGACCCGGGATTCCTGGAATTGTCTGACAGAGTGGAGGCCTGTTCTCCATCCCCTGACAGGCCACACACGCCAAAACAGGTTATTTCGGTCACTCCAGCCACTGGCTTTTGGCTCAACGAGTATCTATATTAAATTGCTATTAGCTAGCCAAGGCACTGAGCTGAGCAAGCCACATTGCCTATTCTGCTGGGACCATTTTCAATTACGATGTTCTTTTTTTTTTTTTTGGAGCTGAGGATCGAACCCAGGGCCTTGTGTTTGCTAGGCAAGCACTCTACCACTGAGCTAAATCCCCAACCCAATGTTCTTTTTTGTCACCAGGGAATCTGGCCTTGCCCAGACCACCATGAACTCAGCTAACTGAGTCTCCCTGGCAGCTGTCAATCTGGATCTTGGTGAAAAATCCTCATCTTTTAACATTTTGAGTCTGATCTGTTGTCCTTTGTGGACTCGGTTTCTACCTGGTATTGATTTTTCATTTCTCTACCAAAACACGCACAGATTTGGTGCACGGTGGACTGTGTGTGTGTGTGTGTGTGTGTGTGTGTGTCTGTGTGTGGAACAGCCTCATCTACATCACCCAAGAAGTTCTCTTGTACCCTCTTTTCACCAACCCCTGTCTCCATTATTTCCCCTCTGTCCATAGATGAGCTTTGCTTTGCCTTGAGCTCCATGTAAGTCTAACCACACGACTAGGGAGACAGCTCAGTTGGTAAAGCCATTGCTGAGTTCAATCCCAGCACCGATGTAAAGATCTGGGTGTTAGTGATGGCTTGAATCCCAGTGTTGGGGACGTGGAGACAGAGGGATCCCTGGGCTTGGCTGGCTAGCCAGTCTAGCCTCATTGGTTAATGGCAGATCCAGTAAGAGGCAGGCTGTGACAGCACTCCACCAACCTAAACCCTTTTTTCTTTTTTCTTTTTCTTTTTTCTCCCTTTTGAGGCAGGGTCTCACTATGTAGCCCAGTCTGGCCTGAAACTCAATCTTTCTGCCTCAATTTATAGAATGTGGATTGCAGGTGCCACAGCACCAGACTCTACCATTATTTGTTAGACAAAGGAGCCAAAGTCAGCTCAAGGCCAAACCTTGACTTGAAGTCAGTGCGCTTCTGTCGAGTGTCAGCTTCCGATCCGTGCATGGGGATATAAGTGCTCGAGAGCACAGAAGGCAGTGGGATTGATTATGAGGACCCAGAGGCCACCGCAGGCAGCACCTCTGGATAAATGCCCTCAGAGAAGAAAGGGGCAAGTCCCTGAGTCATGGTCCTCTCAGGTCTCAGGATGCATAGCCTCGTGGCTCTGGGACAGAACATGGGACCTACGTGGTGGAGGAGAGAACTACTCCTGAGGGTCAGCCTCTGACCCCCACATGCTTATACCCCTCTAACAAAACAGAGAAATGATTCAAAAGACCGTGGTAGGAAGGAAAGTGATGAACTCTGGGGACAGACAGACAGTGTCAGCTGCTGTTATTTTCCTTTTTATTATTTTTTGCATAAGACCCAAGGCCTTTGGGGCACTAATGGGAAACAACATTCTTTTTTTTTTTTTTTTCCCCTAGGTTTTTTGAGACAAGGTTTCTCTGTGTAGCCCTGGCTGTCCTGGGATGTGCTCTGTAGTTCAGGCTGGCCTTAAACTCAGAGAGATCCACCTGCCTCTGCCTCCTGAGTGCAGTTTTGCCCCATTTTCCTTCATTTGTCTCCTCCTTTACAAGATTCATTTTAGACAGTCTCATGTATCCCAGCCTGACCCGGAACTCACCGTATAACTAAGGACGGTCTTGAACTTCCCAAGTCCTGGGATTACAGGTGCACATCAACACACCCAACTTTTCTTCCTAACTTAGGAAATGGTTTCTCATTTTATTGCCCAGAACCCACCCAACTTCCCAGCCTCCCAGTGGCAGGGAGTACAGGGATGAGCCAGGGCACCTGCCTATACTCTCCATTCGATCAGCCTTGGGGAAGCTCACAGGCTTAATATTTTCTAAATATTTTCACTCACCCCTCCCCTGGGCCCTTAAGTCCCCATCTGACTCAAACTAGCCTCCTCCCTCCATCTCCTCTGCTAGTGTTTACGGAACACTTACTATGTGCCTGGCACTGGGCCTCCCAATGCGGTCAGTCACACACATTTTCAAACCTGTCAGGGCTCTTTCTGGCCTGTGAGACCCCCCCTCGTCTTTGCCTCCCTTCTCAGAGTCTCAATCTGTTCATCTGTAAAATGCAGTGGCAGAGAGAGGCCTCAAGACTCCCCCCCCCCCCCCCCCCGCGCCCCGCGCCCCCGACTCCAGGCTGTGGCAAGGGTCAGGGTTAAATTCGTTTCTGAGCTTGGAGGTGATGGAAGAATCACTAAGCTTGGAAGGGTCAGAGTAGCCGGTTAGGAAGGTCTCTGAGATTAAATCCTGCCTGAGACCCTCTAACATAGGGGGGCGGGGGCTGTCATCGCACGTGTCAGGAGACTATTGAGAGAGTGCCAACAAGTATCACCTCTCTCCTGACAGGAGCAGCAAGAGCCAAGCCAACAGCTTGGAAGCACCTGCCCCGGAACCTGACCTCGGCTACCCCGAGAAGAGCTGACCTAGGGTAAACAAGCTTTGTTGTTGTCTAGATAATCGGTTACTTTGTAATTCCGTCAAGCCCTCCATCTCGACGCACCTTGGAGCTCCGGGTTCTCGGTCCCGGACTCAACTCCTCCCACCCGTCCCCTCCAACACCCTAAGCTTTCGCTGAAGGGCTAGGCCAGCTGACTCAACCTCGCAAGAGCGGAGAGGGGAAGGGGAGCCTGAGAGGTGCAGCGGGAAGCTTGCAGCAGGCGGGAGCACAGGGAAGCCATGGGCTTCACGACTGGTTTCTGGGAAGAATTTTCGCCATCCGTGAAGATTTAAAGACACCTAACTCCCGAGTGCGGGCGACCTAAAGAGCATGGAGTTTTAAGCACCAGCTTCACACTGGTTTATCAATCAAGCTGTCGTGCATCCTGAGCCTCAGTTTCTCCCTGGGTAAGTGGTCAGGATAGAAAGCACCGAGCCCTTAGGAGTACTGTGAGGACCAAGCAGACAGCCCTTGCTAGGGTTTGGATGATCACGCAGACCTGGCCAGCGGCGATGTCTGTGGATACTCGGGCGGCGGAGCGCGCGCTCGCAGACGCACTGTCGCGGACACACCGTGGCAGGTCCGCAGGCGCCCGAGAGACGTCTGCAAGTTAGCGGCGCTCTTCCAGCGGTTCCGTAGCCGCTTGGTGGGGCGCGCGCGGGGGGGGGGGGATCCCAAGCCGGGTCGGGAGGGGAGAGGGGCGGGGCGGGCGCGGCCACCTATCAGGGCCCAGCCCGCCGCTCACATGAACCCGCCTCCGGCCAGCGCCCCCGACTTTGTCACCGCCGTCCCGACCGAGAGGTGTTCTGGCACCTCGCCCGCCGCTACGCCAGCCAGCGCAGCCCGACAGGTAAGCGCCAGGCGGCCCCGGGCCAAACGGCTGGAAGGTTGGGGGCCGGTGTCCAAGTCCCTCGATGGCCCGGGTTCCGAAACGTCCCCTCCGTGGCTGCCACCCCAGAAGGTGCTAGCAGCGTCCGCGTGCCTCGCCGCGCGTCCGTGCAATGGGGTGGGCCCCCGCGTCCCGGCCCTAGGACATGGTGAGCATGTCGCTGTCGCTGTCGCTGCTCCCTCGGTGTGAAACCTTACGGGGAGGCGGGTGGGGGGAGGCGCGAATCGAGTCTCTCTGCACTGTGCGGCCGCGACCAGGGCGCGGCACTGCCAGCGTAGGGCGGCCAGGCTCAGCTCGGGCCGCGGGCGGAAGATGGCGTCGGCACCTGTCCCCGCGAGGACCCGGGAGTTCGCATCTGTCCCTCCCTCGGGGATCCTGGGATTCGCACCGTCCCTACGGCGACCTGGTGGTTTACACCTGTCCCCGACAGAAACCGGGTGTCAACGGAATCCGGGTTTCGCATCTGTCCTCGCAGGGACCCGGGGACGCACATCTTCGAGGGGCTTTCTTAGGCCACTAGGGCAGTCCAAAGCAGGACTTTTCTGAAGCTCCTCGCCACCTGCCCACGCCCAGGCGCAGGGGCCTGGTGGGCTGGACACCCCAGAGGCGCCTGCTTTGTGCTCTTTATAATGGGGAGGGTGAGAGGGGCTCAGGGAGGTCGCCCGTGCGCTTCCCCCGGGCCACCAGACACAAGCAGCACCGGAGGCTCAGCGTTTGTGTCACTCTTGCTGTCCTCTCGAGCCTTGTGGTCTTGCAGTTGCATGTAGCTTTATAAAGTGTTAATTGGGGCTCTGGAGCACACTGGGCCACCCTGCAAGGTGGTGTTGTTTGTTGTTTTCGTAACACTAAGCCAGCTGCAGTTTCCTTGAAGGCCAGTCGCAAAGTTCCTACTTGGGGAGGGGAGCAGTGAACCTTGCTTTAGACTGAAGAAGGATCACCTAACCTCTGAGGAGCAGAAGGTCTCATTTCAGATAGAGAAACTGAGGCTTCTGCCCCCAGTGGTCACTTCTGGCTCTATAGCTTCCTATAGGCTCCTCCACCATTCTGCACCACGGTTTGTTGAGTTGGTCAAATACATTCCCTTCTAGCCTGGTGGGAAGGAACCCCACCCAAGAGGCTGCTGAGCAAACGGCCATGCTGCTGTTCCCTTGATTGCCACTCCATGTGGACATGTTTTGGAGGAGGCCCTGGAGCGGCACTCTCTGTATGTTTATTGTTGCTGTTTTACAAGTATCCACTGAAGGGTCATCTGGGGCAGTCGCTGGCTTTGGATGGAGTGTCCTGCACGGGGCAGGTGTGTACTCCTGACCTCCCCACAGCCTCGCTTTCCCCTACGTGGCAGTTTTTTCCCCCTGTTGTCCAGGATTTGAGGCTTTCTTTTTTTGTTTGTTTTGAGGCAGTGTCTCATGTAGCCTAGGCTGGCCTTGAGCTCACTATGGAGCTGAGAATGGTCTTGAACACCTGATCCTCTTACCTTGACTCCCTGAGTCCTGGGATTCTAGGTGTTGTCACTGTGTCCAGTTTATTTGGAGCTACGGATGGAACTCAGGGCTTTGTGCACACTAGGCTAGCACTACCAACTAGACGCCTTACTTATTTTTTATATTTCTAGACAGGGTTTCTTTGTGTAGTCCCTGGCTGTCCTGGAATTTGTTCTGTAGACCAGGCTGGCTTCAAATTCACAGAGCTCCGCCTGCCTCTGCCTCCCCAGTGTTGAGATTAAAGGTGTGCGCCACCACCGCCCGGCCCCGTCTTTCATTCTTAAGTAAGGCCTCACTGCTAGCCTTGCCTTTCCATCCTCCTGCCTCTGCATCCTGAGTGCTGACTCTTCACCTGTTTTCTGTTGTTAGTAACACAATGCCTCAGATGGGGTCAGAGTTATAAAGAAGTGACTTTCTTTTGACTCACGATTTTGAGTTCATGTGGGGTTGAGGCACCGGGCACACTGGGTGACTGACACACTTTGTGCATGTAGATGTGACACTTCCGGGTTTCCTTAGAAAGGTGCCAGTATACACTCACAACCTTGTCTCATTTCAGTCACCTGCCAAAGGTTCCACCTCTAAACACAGTGAAGTTGAGTTCCCCCTTCTAAATACCTCATAATGGGGATTAAATTTCAACACTCCAAGCCTTGGGGACCCTCAGGTCACACCTAACCACAGCACCTTCACCTTCCGAGCTCCAAGGGCACAGGGCTGACGCTGAACTTGGCTGCTGTTTCTCCAGTTAGGTCTTAAAGGCTGTCTTTGCTTTTTTATATTTTGCAGACAGGGCTCCACACTTGATAGTCCAGGCTGTCTTTGAACTTTGGATTCTCCTGCCTCTGAGATGCGAGGGTTATGGATCTATGGCACCATGCTTATTTTTTATTTTTCTTAATTTACAATGTGTACCTTGCCAGAGGATGCTGGCTTCGAGCCCAAGCTTGAAAATGCAGAGTGTCATTTTCCAGCTTGGTGACAAGCTCATTTAACTAATCTTCTAAGCTGTCCCCTAGTTAGTACTTAAAATTTCCTTTTGTTTTGTTTCCAGTCTTGGGGCTGAGACCCTGGGCTTTGTGTGTTTTAAGCAACACTCTGCCTCTGAGCCACGCCCCAGCCACAGTTGATCCTTTTTAGTAGGGACATTTCTTCAAGCACTGGGAGGTTTGTTGTTTGTTTGCTTGCTTTTCAAGACAGGCATTCTTTGTGTAGCCTTGGCTGTCCTGGAACTTGCTTTGTAAACTAGGCTGGCCTCGAACTCACAGAGATCTGCCTGTCCCTGCCTCCTGAGTGCTGGCACTAAAGGCATGTGCCACCACCACCTGACCACTGAGAGATCCTCAGAGTGATCCAGCACAGTCCCTGTGGGTGTCTAGCTGGGTCTCCCTTTTGATGGCTTTGTTCACGGATACTGTCTCTGAGAAGTCCCCCATGTCTGTCTTTCTGTCATCTCACTACTTGGTTGCTCTGTCCTAAACCCCTGGCTGTCTGAAATGACCTCATGTAATTGTGTCCTGACTTATGGTAGCCTGCAGGCTCTGTGAGACGAGGATATCAAATGGTAGGTCCCTGGTGCCTGCTGTAGCTTGGAGACTTGGAATAAGTAACTCTGGGTGGAGAGGTTGCCTGCCTGCTGGCCGCCACTGTAAGGTGGTTGACGTACAGTAATGAAATTACTGCTAGATTCTCTGAAAGCAAAGAAACCCGAGATTGTGGACTGGAGATGTGGTTCAGTTGGTAGAGTGGCTGGATAATTCACACGGATTCCTGGGTTCAACTCCCACCAATGAAATGAACCGGGGATGACAGTGAACATCCGTAATGCTAGCATCCTGGAACTCGCTCTGTAGATCAGGCTGGCCTTGAACTCACAGAGACCCACCTGCCTCTGCCTCCTGAGTGCTGGGATTAAAGGGGTGCCCCCCCACAAGCTATTCTAGCACTTGGGAAGTGACAGGAGGGGGCAGAAGTTCAGGGCCATACATTCTTGGCTGCATATTGAGTTGGAGGCTAACCTGGAATACAGGAGACCCTGTCTTGAAAGACAAGAAGAGAAACATGGTACAGCCAGCCAACCTGTCTTATGTTCCCATTCCATCACCTCTCTCTTAGTGGTAGGGAGGGGGTAGTTAGAAGGACATATTGGCCCGTGAGACTTCAAGCTGTCCCTGCCACAGACAGTATTTCCCCCTCTCCCTGGAAAGCATCCTGTTTTTAGTGAGTCAGTTATGTTCATGGACAATTGATGGCTCCTGCTTCCCCGGCGGCTGACGGAGTGGATCCCACGAGAGAGTCACTGTTTTGCTGTCTGCCTAGAACAATTCAGAAACTGTTTCAAGGAAGTTCCGAACGATGCCCGGCTTTTGTTGGTAGTGGCCACCAGGAAGCCAGCAGTGGGTCCGGGCTGGACATGTGTGGCTGCCTTCTTTGTCTTACCCTTGGTTGGCTGAAGCCGAGCCTTAGGGGAACAGTGTCAGCAAATACATTCCCAGCCCAAGTTTCTTGTTAGCCTCCAGGCAGGCAGGAGAGGGGCAGGCGAGGTGGCCAGGGCACAGGGCGGCCCGGAGAGGGCAGCTGATTTACCTAGTGTCAACATTGGGTTGTGACAATACAAAACACCCTCTGGGCACTGCCAAGCAAACCTGTTTTTCTGGAGATGGGAGAGAACTTGGTGCCCAGTTACTCTGCCTGAGAGGATCCTTACCATTCAGGGAAGGGCAGTGAAGGAGATCCCACCTGGCTATCTGGTGGAAGGCTGTGTGCTGGAGACAGTGAAAGTTAAGCTATTGAGCAAGGGTTTGTTTGTTTGTTTTCTCCAGAAGAGGAAACATTCATGAGGAGGGGACTGGGGTGGAGAAGCACCCCCATATGGGGACCAGGGCAAGGCCAGCTGTGCATTGGGGCAGCCAAAGAAGTTGTTAGGTGTGGACAAATGGTAACTAGACCCAGTTGGCAGGAGGCGGTCAGGGCCATTAATGAGCGCCTTCTCCTTCTTAAGGCACACCCCAAAGAAGCTCTCCTCCTGTTCTTAACAAGTGACCCCATGGCCCAGCATGGGTATATATCCACTCTAGGGTCCTCCACACAGGGCATTGTCTGCCCTGCCCCCATGTGTTGCCACATGCTGTCACGCCTTCTCTCTGGGCAGACAGACAGGTAAACATTTATTGAGGCCATAAAGGGCCAAGTGCCCAATCCAGGTCAGATGACGCAAGGTGCCGGGACAACAGGGTGAGGAGAAGTTGAGTTCTGTCCTGGAGACGGGAGGGCTGAGGAGCAAGCCCGTGCCCCGGCCTACCTGGAGCATGGGATGCTGAAGGCTTAGTAAGAGGGTTTGGGTTAGAGTTCAACACCATCAGAAGGAAAGGGGAGGATGGAGTCCACCTCTGGGAGGAGCCCAGTACCTTCTGGTGCTTTGTGCTCAGCTTGAACATTCCAGAACACAGGAAGAATTTAGAAGCTGAAAGGGGAGGTGGTAGCTTGTCACTCTGTCTTTCTCTAATGGAGACAGAAAAGCATAGATTTCTGTCTGTTTGGTGTCTGTCTGTCCGTCTGTGTGTATGTGAGTGTGTGTGTGTTTGTGTGTGTGTGTCTGTGTCCAGACACAGTCAGGAGAATTGTTACGTCATCATACTTCCCCTGCCTGTTAGAGTACTTTGTAGAATTTTCCTCTGGTGGAGCTGGGGGTGGAACTCAGGGCCTTGTATGTCCTGGCCAGTTGCTCTACCATGGAGTTGGGGCCCCAGACTGCAGTATTCTCAGAGAGGATTAACCAGGCAAATATACCTCGAGCCTCTCTTCCCTGATGAAGAATTCAGGGTCTAGGAAGCCTAAAGAATCTGTCCAAAGTCACACAGAGCCCAGGGGTCCAGAGGGCCAGTCTTGACAAGTTTCCACCAATACATGTTTAGACAAAGCACTTGTGGATCTCCTCTATCATGTGCCCGGCCAGAAGGATAGAGAAGGAAACAGAACCCAGGTGGGCATGTTCCCCTATACACAGCCGAATGTCCTATGTCTTCTTGCAATTCTCAGGGGCAAATTAAAGATCTTAGAGCAGCTAAGTACTGGGGTCAGGGATGATATGCAATTTAGTGCTTTTTGTCAAACCTTAAACTTGGGGCTGAGGACATGGCTCAGCTGGTAGAGTACTTGCCTAGCATCCATCCAGCTCTGGGTTCTTTTCCCAGTACTGAATCAAACTGGACATAGTAGAGTGTGTCTGGAGTCCTAGCACTCAGGAGGCAGAGGCAGGAGGATCAGAAGTTCAAGGTCATCCTAAGTTACTTTTTTTTTTTTTTGAGCTGAGGATCGAACCCAGGGCCTTGTGCTTGCTAGGCAAGCACTCTACCACTGAGCTAAATCCCCAACCCCCTAAGTTACTTTTGAGTTTAAGACCAGCCTTGAAACACAGGTCTGGAAAAGAAAAGTTTACATTGTCTGTATAAGCTCAGGACTGCTCCCCATTCCCTGTCAGTCATGCTTTATTCAAACTTTTGCTTCTAGATCTTTCTTCCATGAGGTTCCATTTACAGACAATGATGAACATCTTCGTGATCTGTGAAATGTGAATCCCTGTATCCATGGAAGGCCACACACAACCACCTGTAACTCAGTTCCAGGGGGCCTAATGCCCTCTTCTGGTCAGCAAGGGTGTTGCACCCTCAGGGTACACATACGCACATCTATGCAGTTAAAACACACAGAGTAAAATAAAGCTAATGGCATCTTTGCTCAGGGGTAGCAATGAGGTTGGTGGTGACATGCAGCGGAGACCGGGGCTGAACCTGTAGGGTTACTTCCAGGTCATCACTTTCCAAGTTGTTGGACAACACCCACAGACACCAATGTCCCCTTTCATGCCCCTTCCTTTCTCTCTCCTCCCTGTCTTCCTTCCTTTCCCACTGTTTCTCTGTCACTGCTGGGAAGTGAGCCCGGCCCGGCCCAGCTCACCCCCAGCAAGCTGTTTTGGACAGCCGCAGGTTCCTGGGAAAAAGGGGTCCTGAGTACGGTTTTCCCTGCAGGAGGCTGCACTGAGGTCCTTGGGGGAACAAAAAACCTTTAAGATAAACATCTCTATTTCCCACCAGTTTGAGCCATTAACAAGAGTTTTCATTTTTTCTGTGAATGGGTGTTGCCAGCCACAGGCATGGAGTCAGGCTGCAAGAAGACAGACACATCTGTGGTTAAAAAAAAAAAGCCATGTCTCTCCTGTGGCTACCATGCACCCCCATCCTGCTATCCCTCCTCCTTTGAGAGAGAAGTTTGTGCTTAGTAGGTGTATCTGTCTGTGTCCTGTGTGTGTATGTGAGTGGGCAGGTGTGTGGAGGTCAGAGGTCAGGGATGGGTGTCTTCCTCAGTCACTCCCTTTATTTTGGGGAACACAATCTCTCACTGAACCTAGATTTCACCAGTTTGGCTAGACTGGCTGAGCAGTGAGGCCCAGGGATCTTCCTATCTCTGTCAGGACTCGGGCTAAGCACCGTCATACAAGGCTTTTTTGTACAGATGCCAAGAATTGGAGCCCAGTGCCTACTCATTTTCTGCAGGACTGCTGGGGGCCTCCAGGGTCACATGGCACACATACCCAAGGCTCAGAATGGTAGCTGTCTAGTGATCCCTCCAGAGAGAAGGAACTTGCCTGTTCAGAGTAGAGTATGGGGGCTCTGGCCATTTGCTGGCTGTGTTTCTAGTGGCCTTCTGAGTCTGCCATTCAATGGCCCAGCTTTAATGGTGGCCCTGCATGGTGACAGGAAGTGGGCAACAATTTGTGTGTGTGTGTGTGTGTGTGTGTGTGTGTGTGTGTGTGTGAGTGAGAGAGAGAGAGAGAGAGAGAGAGAGAGAGAGAGAGAGATCTCATCTCCTTCGCAGCCTTGGGGTGGTACAGGTGTCAGTTGGATCCAGAGAGTTTAGGTGACTGGTCTGTGGTCACAAAGCAGGGGCAGAGTAGGAACTGGAGACTAGGTCTGTCTGTCCATAAGTTCAGGACTTTTCCCAAGTTGGGCATGCTCCTGGCACATTGTGACATTCCAGCTTCACGGTCCAGGGCTGGGGCAGTGCCTGGGAAGGGCAGCAAGAAGCTCTGATGGTGAAGACCTGGGATATCCAGCTGGCCCCACCCAGCTACATCCACCCAGGTGACTTTGGGGCCCCAGACTGGTCCCATCTGCTCTTAGTTTGAACATTTGTGAAGTGGGCAGCAGGGTCCTGCCTGCTTGGTGTCAGGGGCACTGGCTAAGATGTAGCATGGGAGTCTCTGCCAGGGACTGAAGCCCCAATGCCTGTAGGACCACGCTGGCCAAGTCTGTCTTTACTCCTGGGAGGGAGGAGCATGCCTCGTTTCCCAGAGGAGCCTGTGGTCACACAGCTGAGGGCATGGGGGGGTCACCAAACACAGGCTGGCCCATGAAGCTCGCTGCGTTGTCCATCTAAGCTGTGGCATGGCATGACCGGCATTTAGATTTGCATCCTGACATGCATGGCAGCAGGTTCTTCTACCATGACTGTGTAGTAAGGTCACTGTGGGCTGCAGCCTGGGCGGGGACATAGATAGGTGTGTGTGTTCTTTCACTGAAGGATTCCAGTACTCATCTGTAAATTTGTTGGAAGAAAAATGCAAACAAACGAAGAGCCTAGATGGTGAAAACTAGTGCAGTTTCCTGGGGTCACGCTGCATCTTCTGGGAATACCTGGCCTTCATTTATTCACTCAGCAGACACCTGCTCAATTTGGTGGGACACACAAACTAATAGTCCTGTTTTTCAGCTGCTCGCTCTCTACCAGGTCCATCAACATGGATTGGATCACTGGCCCCCACAACAGTATCTCCAGTCTAGAAGCGAGAAGACACGAGGCTCAGACAGGTTTACTATTCTGCCCAAGGACACCCAGCAGCCTGTTTCCATGATCTAAACTGCCAAGGAAACACCAGTGTCTAGTACAGCTGGATGGAGGGGAAGGGAGGCAGAGAATGGCTGTGAACTCCTAGTGTTTGGGAATGTGATGCCTGGACTCGGCTCTTCGGGACCCGTAGGAATGGCCAGTTTCCTGAGAATGCCCAGGTGATGGGCACTGCGTTCGCAAAGGTCCAGGGTCATAGCATGTTCCATCTCAAGGTTTCTGGGTGTGGTCAGGAAGGGGCCAAGACTGGGTGGCTGACTGAAGGAAGACCCTCTAGTGGTTGTAGCATAGCGCTTGGAGTCTAGGGACCCACAGTTGTGGCTTCTGCCTGGGGGAGATCTACCAGAGACAGTGCAGCCAGGGTGGGGGCGGTGCTGCAGAATGGTTGGCAGCGGGGCATTGCCACTTCAAGGACCCTCCCAGGGGGACTCTACCTAGCCTCAGGGTCATATCTGTTTGCCCTCTCCTTTCTGATTCTTGACCTTGGGTGGACACAGAGGTTCATGGAAAAGGCTTAGACAAGCTGATTTCTGATGGTGTTGGAAGGCTTACACTGGACACAGAAGGAGCTAATCCACACACAGAACTAAGCCTCGCTTACATACCCATCAAGTTCTAACAGGGTCAAGCTGTGGGACTTTTGCCTGGACAAGGAGCCCCAGCAGTGTGGCTGCATTGTCTCCACTCAACAGCAGGTAGGGAAACTGAGTCCTAAGGATGGGAAAGGTGTCTGTCCCAGGCCCATCAAGATGTAAGAGCAAAGGAGTCCAAGACAGACAATGCCTGCCCCTCCAGCAAGGCCTGTTCTGTCACGCCTCCAGTGTCAGCAGCCATAGGGTGCTGGGGATGCTGGGAAATCAGGCTGTCGGGACAGAGGATCAAGGCGAAGGCCAGGTGTCCAGCTTCAAGGCTGAAGTTCCATCCCACTGTGGCCCCTGCCTGGGAGCAGGTTAGGAACAGGGTCTGCTCTGAGGTGGAGACAGCCCAGTGTGGAGGTGGAAGTGGAGAGGTGGAGGCTGGGTTTGGGGAGACAAGGAAGAGGAGGAGGGGACATATGCAAATGAGGGCCTGGTCTGCTTTCCCAGGGAAATGGCTTTGCATGCTGAGTCACCCCTGGCCTGAGCCTGCAGGCACCGAGGTTCTGGACACAGTTTTGTAAGGACCACCCAACACACACACACACACACACACACACACACACACACACACGCACACACGCACACACGCACACACGCACACATGCACACATTTGCACATACTGCTTCTAGTCTGTCCCACTCCACGACATCTTGGCCATAAGCAAGTCCGTGTCTCTCTTAATCTGCATCTTTAATGTTATTTATTTATTATTTTCTTTTTAGTGTTTTGAGATGAAGCCTCAGGTAGCTCAGGATTTCTTTTAACTTGCTATGTAGACCAGGCTGGCCTTAAATTCTAGATCTTCCTGCCTTCCCCTCCTGAGGGGGGGGGTTATGGCTTGTGCTGACACCCTGCTTCTCTCATAGCCTTCTCTGTAGGAGTTGGAGAGTTTCTGTATGAAGATTTTACAAGGATTGCTTGAACTGAAGCCTTCCTTTTCCTTCTTTCCTTCCTTTTTTTGAGACAGGATCTCCCTGTGTAACCCTGGCTGGCCTAGATCTCACTCTATAGACCAGGCTGGCCAGACTGAACTCACAGAGATCCTCCTGCTTCTGCCTCCCGAGTGCTGGAATTAAAGGCGAGCACCACCATGATCAGTGACATCATTTTTGTCTGGTGTGTGGAGCTAATGACTTTTGCGTATTGACCCCTGTCTGTCCCTTCTGACATTGCACAGTACCATGTGTGGCCTGACGTGGTATAGACACACATAACTGCTGACTTGTTGAAGGAGGTTTAGCGGGAAGGAAGGGACCCCCTAGTTGTTCATGCTGAGTATTGCCCTTGCCTCAGAGACCCAAGTGTAGGACATCTGTGGCTTCCACCGCCACCTCCTGCCTTCTGTGTGAGCCCGGTATTCTCTCTGCCTTTCAGTAAACTGGCAGTACAGTGACATGGTCAGGGAGGTCAGACTGCCCCTAGGAGATGGCACATTGCTGGCTGCTGGCCAGTGTGAGCAATGGCTCCTAGGAAATGCAAGTTGAGTCTGGGAAAGTGCCTGTCGTGGCCCATGGGGCTCTTGAGTGGCTTCCAGCCAAGCTAGCTAAAGACCTGCTGGTATCTCTCTCTGTATTGCAAATCCTTGATCTCCCCTTTTTTTTCTCCCCCCCCCCCCCCCCCCCCCCCCCCGAGTTGAGGACCTAACCCAGGGCCTTGCACTTGCTAGGCAAGCGCTCTACCACTGAGCTAAATCCCCAACCCTCTTTTTGTTTTTTTTTTTTAACTGCTGCCAAGTACTCCCTGGGACAAATGTGTCAAGAGTTTTAAGGTACCTGGGTGAGCACATGGGTGACGCCAGGTGACCTTGCCTGGCTCCTTCCCCAGGTCAGTGGCCTGGTAGTGTTGGGGGTAGGGACTTCCTCCCACTTTGCAGCTCTGCCTGCAGGTGCACCGAGCAGGTGGCGCCCCCTTCCCTCCCACTGCAGCCCACAGCTTCTGCCTCCAGGCAAAGGTGTTGCCTGGCAGGTGTGGCTGCTGTGGTTGTGTTTACGCTTACCCACCTTGCAGCCCGGCTCCTGTGAGACTTGAGCTCTGTCGGGAACAGATGTCAACCTCCCTGTGCCTTCCTCTTAGGAGGGGAGACAGCCACCTCTTTGTTGAGACAGAAACTCTGGACATGTATTCTTTGTCCACTTCTGGAAGGAAGAACAATGCCGTCCTTATATGGCTTCTCAAAGCCCGGAGCTCACCACACCCCCATACCTGCTGCGGTAGCCGATGATGTCACCTCGTGTGCACTAGGCTCCTTGATCGCATGCATTTGGGGTGCATTGCTGACAGTCACCTGTCTCAAGTCAGCCCTGAGACACCTGGAGGGTCCTAGCTTATGTTCTAGTCCCCCGAGGGCCTAGGCTTCCAGCCATCTCTTTATTAGTGCAGGGAGTGATCAGCGGGTTGCTTCAGTGTTTAGCCTGGGGTGTGTGCCTGCAGTCAGTCCACTTTATAGTGGACACTGGTCCGCCTTGCCTAGGGATGGGAAGTCTTGGGTCACTGTCCATTCTCAGCTCAGGCAATGAACTTTTCCAAGACCTGGTGTTCTCTTTGACTGGAAAATCACATTTAGGTTGGTTCTTGTGTGTCTGTGCGTATTGCTGGGGATGAACCAGGGTCTTATGCATGCCAGGCAAGTGCTCTGGCCCTCACTCGGTTGTTGGGAGGTGAAATAAAGGAATCTCCACAAACACTCTGGACACAGCCTAGTGCAGGGTAGGGAAGCAGGCTCAAGCCAGCAGGACCTGTGTACAGTCTCAGGATGGGCACCAGAGTGTTTTGGATTTGAGATACCATCTGCTTATATATAATAAAATACATTGAGGGCTGGGGCATGGGAGATGGCTGTTGGTATCCTCAGCACCAACACAGAAAGCCAAGCCTGGCTGTGCAAGCCTGCAATCCTAGTGCAGGGGTAGCAGAGACGGGGATCCCTGGGGCTTGCTTTCCAGCCAGGCTAACAGAAACGACTCCAGGTCCAAGTGAAGGACTCTGTCTCAAAAAATAAGATGGGGGGCTGGGGATTTAGCTCAGTGGCAGAAGCACAAGGTCCTGGGTTTGGTCCTCAGCTATGGAAAATTAAAAAAAAAAAAAAAAAAAAAAGGTGGAAGGCAATCAAGGAAGTCACCAACACTGACTTCTGGCCTTTTCATGCACACTTGTGTGTACACACACACACACACACACACACACACACACGCACACATGCATGCATGTACACACATGCATGCATACAAAAGAGCTAACTTGGAGATGAGGTCAGACTCATGAAATTCAGGTACCTCTCCTATGCATTTTCCCATATGAGGTGAAGGTAATTTATATGGAACATTAAGTGAGTCTGTGGGTGGGATAAAGTTCCCATACTCTGAGACATCACACATGTGATATGATGTTGGGGCCCAAAGTTTTAAATTTTGGATTCTTAGTTAGGGCCGCTCATTGCTCCCCTCCCTCTTTTTTTTTTTTTTTTTTTTTTTCAAGACAGTGTTTCTCTATGTAGCTTTGCGTCTTTCCTAGAACTCACTTGGTAGCCCAGGCTGGCCTCGAACTCACAGAGATCCGCCTGTCTCTGCCTCCCAAGTGCTAGGATTAAAGGCATGCGCCACCACCGCCCGGCTCCTCCCTCCTTTTTTGTGGATTTTCAAGACAAGATTTCTCTGCATAGCCCTGGCTGTCCTGGAATTCACTTTGTAGATCAGGCTGGCCTCGAACTCAGAGAGATCCTCCTGCCTCAGGAGGGAAGCTGCCCTGGTCTGGGCTGTTCCTTTCCTTTTTTTTTTTTTTTTTTTTTTTAATTTATTTTTTATTTTTTATTTTGCTTCTGTTTGAATTGTCACTTCATTGCAAGGTGGTGTAACTACTTACAAATTCATAACGTGTTCATTTCAGTCAGGCAGCACGTTGCTGCAAATTGCTTATGCAAGAGCAGTCAGTCACTAGACAGTTGTAGATGCAGAGCAAGGAGCAGAGAGACCTGCTGACTAGCAGTGGGTTTAAGCCACTAAGTGAACCTCGATCGTGTCTTAGGAAGGGTACACTGTAATTTCAGTTACTGGCATACAGAAGAGTTCGTCACTCAGACTACTTCCCCTTTAGTTAACTCTCTCTCCCTGTCTCAGTTGAGGTGGATATGTTCACACAGCTGGCTGCCCTTGAGTCTTCTTTTCAAGCGGCTTTAGACCCACAATGCACTGGGCAGTTGTCTCCCTTTCCTGCCTGCAGAGAGATGCTCTGCACCACGTGCCGCACATCATGTCCCGTACAGAGATACGGTAGTCCAGGCGACTCTTTACCTCCATATGTTCTATGCAGCTGTTCCCGGTAGGTGACCTCCCAGGCCGTGTCAAAGAGGTAATGGTGCTTCTGAACCAGCGCCTGCTGTTCCTTCTCCATGTAAACTGGGTCCGGGATTTGCTTGATGGTCGACTGCTTTACTTCTGGTTGAGCAATTTTGTGCTCATGAAGTTTATCAATAAGCTGGGCAATGGTGGCACTCACCTTTTGTTTGTTTGTTTGTTTGTTTGTTTGAGACAGGGGTTCTCTATGTTGTTTTAGTGCCTGTCTGGATCTCGTTCTGTAGACCAGGCTGGCCTCGAACTCATAGAGATCCGCTTGACTCTGCCTATGCTGGGATTAAAGGTGTGCGCCACCACCGCCTGGCAGCACTCACCTTTAATCCCAGCACTCAGGAGGCAGAGGCAGGCAGATCTCTGTGAGTTTGAGGCCAGCCTGGTCTATGGAGTGAGTTCCAGGACAGCCAGGGCTACACAAAGAAACACACAAACAAACAAGTTTATCAAAATTCTCCAATAGAGATACCATGTTTCTTCATCACATAGACAATGAACCCTGCTACTGATAAGGCAGAGAAGGTCTCTGGGGGTAATCACATGCCTTTCTTTCAGTAGGAAATATAAGATAATCCCAGTTCCACACACACAGACAGGGTCCTGTTACACCAGTTTTAGCATAAAGGATGAAGAATTCCTCAGGGATCAGTCCAAGATGTAACTTTTCCTTCCTATTCAGGAAGAGGTGGTAAGGGGGTAAAATGTGGTTGTCCTGTGTGAAAGACCCTTGTTGCCTGTAATACTCCTTGTCCCAGGACAGCAGCCTTCTTCAGACATGGGGACGCTGTGGCGGTGGCAAAAAGTTCCACCTGGGGCAGCATGGCCTGCAAAGGCTCAGGCAGTGGTGTTTGTGTCCCGGGTCTCAGTGACACGAGCCTGGCCCCTGCACCCTTTCTTCCAAACCCTGTGTCCAACTTCTCTGAGACCTCACCGGCCAGACTTGGTCACATGGCCAGCACTGCAAGGAATGCTGGGCGGGAGTACGTAGGAGGGTCTCAATGGGCCTCATGACTGAGAGTGTAAAAGAGTTGTCTGAGCGGAAGTTGAGGGATAAAGCTAGGCGGTGGTGGTGCACGCCTTTAGTCCCAGCACTCGGGAGGCAGAAGCAGGAGGATCTCTGTGAGTTCGAGGCCAGCCTGGGCTACAGAGTGAGTTCCAGGACAGCCAGGATTACACAGAGAAACTGTTTCGGAAAAAAAAAAAATGTTGAGAGCTAGTGAGAGAGTCAAATGGAGCCTCTGTCAGGAGGGAGAGGGGCTGTGAAGTACTGTGTGGCCACCTTCATCTTGAAGATGTATATATGGCTACAGATGTGTTTAGAGGAAAGATTGGCCAGCAAGGGATTGTGGGATCATGGAGAATTCTTGTCTTATTTTGCCCATTTGCCTTTGTTATTTGAGAGCAATAGTCGACATTGAAGGGGTTATAATGGGGCCCCCCTGCAGAAGAGAGCGCTGGATGCCACAGTGGCGGAAGAATCACGAGCCATGGTTACCTTTTTAGAGCTTTATTAAGAGGAAGGAGAGAAAGAGGACACACGGACACACGGACACACACACACACACACACACACACACACACACACAGAGACAGAGAGACCAAGAGACCACGCGGAGGGGAATGTGGAAAGAGTTCTGGCTGTCCTGGAACTCACTCTGTAGACCAGGTTGACCTGTTGGGGGGTGCTCTTGCTTTTTATGCTGGGTCGCCGTCGCAGGCTGGTGACGTAATAAGGACATATTCCTTACAGACATAAAAGGGAGGGCATAGTGGCACACCCCTTTAATCCTCGAATTCAGGAGGCTCTCTCTGAGTTCAAGGCTAGCCTGGTCTACAGAGCAAGTTCCAGGACAGCCAGGGCTAATGCAGAGAAACTTTATCTCAAGAAAAGTGGGGTGGGGGTGGGGTGTTGAAGGCTCGAGAGATGGCTCAGAGGATAAGATGCTTGCTAGGTAGACCCAGAGACCTGAGTTTGATTCCTTGAAGCTGTGTGAGGATGGGAGGAGAGAACTAACTCCACAGAGTTGTCTTCTGCCCTCCATGTGTGCAGTGGGGCGTGTGCCCTCGTCTGCCATCCACACATACTGAAACAAACAAACAAAAACCACAAACAAATGAAGAGTGTGAGGCTGGAGCTGTAGTCCAGTGGCAGCACACTGTCTAGCTTACCTTTTGTCATTGTTTTCGAGACAGGGTTTCTCTGTGTAGCCCTGGCTGTCCTGGAACTCTCTCTGTAGACCAGGCTGGTCTCAACTCACAGAAATCCACCTGCCTCTGCCTCCTGAGTGCTGGGATCAAAGGTGTGTGCCACCACTGCCCCACTGTCTACCTGATCTGATCTTGCACAAGGTTCAAGTTCTGTCCCCAGGACAAAAGCAACAGAACCGACTAGGTGTGCTTTTCGCATGGCCGAGGAGTTGCTCACCCAGGGAACTCGCTTCAGTCCCTTTGTGGGCAGGGTGCCCGACTTTCCTCTGTCCTGGGGAACAGAGCTGGGCGCCCTCATACTTACAGGAGGGAACATCCAGGGCCCCGAGCATCCTCTCATTTCGGAACCCCAGGTCTTGGTGATGTGCTAAGACACACAGTCTGTGTAGAGCAGGACTCGGAAGCTGCTGAGGCTGCAGAACTGGAGGATGGTTCGAACAGCTCAGAAGGAATGGCTACTGAGGCAAGAAGGTCATTCTTAGGTGGAGGGCAGCAAAGTCAAACTTCTTCCCCCATTACAGGGGTCATGGCCCATGTCCCTGTCACAGACAGAGAAAGGAAAGTGGCGTCACTTTTCCCATCTCCAGGGAGCCTTTACACATGAAGACCTGGAGACGTGGGAAATTATGTGTATATGACTGTGTTGTATGTGGGTGTGCATATGTGTGTGTGTGTGTGTGTGTGTGTGTGTGTGTGTGTGTGTGTGTACGTGTACATGTGCATGCATGTATGTGGAGGCCAGAGGTCAGTGTTGGGTGCTGTTTGCCAGGAGCTTTCTACCTTGAGTTTTTTACCCTAAGATTTATTTGTAATTGTGTGTGTGTTGGGGGGTGCGGGTATATGCATGATAGTGTAGGTATCCCTTAGAGGATAAAAGAGGCCTCTGGTCCCCTGGAACTGGAGTTATAAGTAGTTGTGAGCTGATAATGTGGATGCTGGGAATCGAACTCTGGGCCTCTGCAAGAGCAGTACACATTCTGAATGACTTGAGCCCTGCCTCCAGCCCTGACTTGGGTTTCTGAGACAGGATCTGGAACCCCGGGCTCCTTGATGAAGCTGAGATGGCTAGCCAGCAAGCCCCAGGGAGCCTCCTGTTTCCAGCTCCCCAGCACTGGGGTTCTAGGCATGCGGCACTGTGCCCAGCCTTGGGTTCTGGAGATCCTAAGTCAGGTCCTTGTGTTTGTGTGATGAAGACAAGCACTTCATGGTTCCAACTTTCTCTCAGCTCTTGGAGAAACTGGGTTTGATGTTCAGGTCTGGGGACTGGGCAGTGTGTGCAGAGCTGGATAAAGGGTCCTGCACACTCTTGTGACAGACTGGGGTGGGAGCAGTGGGGAGTCTGTTCAGATTCTTGGGGTCTCCAGGTCTTCAGGGGACAGGGACAGAGGGACTAGAGGCTTTATGGCTGGCTTTGGGAGAGGTAGTCCAGCTTGTGTGAATGGCCTTGGTGATGGCAGCTCTGGTTTCTGGGACTCATTCCAGGGGCAGGAGAGGGTCAGGAACATTCAGATTTCAAGGCTGTGCAGTCCCCATGAGCTTCATCGTACCCGGCATGCCAAGTGCGTACTTTGGTCTGGTGTTGCCCCCAGCGCACAGTTCTGAGGAGTCTAGTCACACTCGGTCTATTTTATCCCACAGAAGACATGTCGGAGGCAAGACTCATGGCCCGAGACCTCATCAAGACTGTCCTGCATGACCAGGTCCCCCGACCTTCAGTGGCTGCTGGGGCTCCCAGCATGAAGGAGCCTGTGGAGGAAGAAAACATTAGTCCTGTAGGAGACTTGGACCTCACGGAGTGCCTGGAGGACAGGTGGGGCCCTGCTGACCAGCGCCCTCCTCTGGACATGCGTTGAAACAGCACCCTCTGTATAGTGCGGGAGTGTCAGACAGTATTGAGGAGGCAGGGTGGGAGAGAACAGGGCTCCTGACAGTGATTCCTGGGTCTCAGGACCAGCACACTGCAACCCTGGGTCGTCTGGCTTCACTAGGAGGGGGCATGTTTGTCGGTGGATTATATCCAGATAGGGAAGGCAAGGGCCTTCCCTGCTCAGGCTGTGAGACCCATACTTCCCAGCAGAAAAAGAGCAGCCATACTGACCAGGGCGAGCGAGGCCTTCTGCACACAAGGCGGGTCAGCACAGCCTCTGCATGTGTGTCCTCAGCTTCTGGGTTCTCTGTTACTCTGGTTGTGGAACTAAGATGGGGCTGTTTGGATGCCTGTCTTCTCGCTTCCTGCTCCAATCCCGAGTGAGGTGAAGCCTGGGACAGTGTTTTCCTTGGGGTCTCCCAGGGTATAGGTGGAACCAAAACTTCCCAACCCGGTTGCTAGACAGCCTTCCAGGCTCCTCACACTCTTGTTACCATCGGAATCAGGAGGAGACCTGGGACACTGGGTCAGTGGTGCAGACGGCCAGGGCTGTGCTGGGTGGGGCAGATGGCCCCTAAGATCCCCTCTGCAGGGACTTTCCAGTGAGCTGCTGAGTCACTGGGGTGGAATGTTCGGGCAAACCCCAGGAAGGGCTTAATCAGGCTGGTTTCGGTGTGTATAGGTCTTAGTTAAGGTTTCTGTTGCTGCAGTGAAACACTATGACCAAAGAGCAAGTTGGGGAGCAAAGAGTTTATAAGGCTTACACTTCCACGTTGCTGCTGTTCATCACTGAAGGAAGTCAGGACAGGAACTCAAACAAGGCAGGATCTCCGAGACAGGAGCTGATGCAGAGGCCACGGAGGGGAGCTGCTTACTGACTTGCTTCCCATACCATGCTCAACTTGCTTTCTTATAGAATCCAGGACCAACAGCCCAGGGATGGCACGACCCACGATGGGCTGGGTCCTCCCACATTGTTCTCTAATTGAGAAAATGCCGTATAGCTGGATCTCATGGAGGCATGTCCTCAGCTGAGGCTCCTTCCTCTCTGGTGACTCTAGCTTGCGTCAAGTTGACACACAAACCAGCCAGGACATTGTATATGCGTTCACCATGCACACATATGTGCCTCTCATTTGGCTAGAGAATTTTCACAATTTTTAAGATTTATTTTATGTGCACGGGTGCTTGCCTGCACGTATGTCTGTGCACTGAGTACATACCTAGTGCCTGCAGAACTCAGAAGAGGGTGTTGTATCCCCTGGAACTAGATAGAGTTACAGATGGTTGTAAACAACCACATGGGTACTGGGAGTCGAACCTGGGTCTTCTGCAAGAGCAACAAGTGCTTTTTATTAACTGCTGGGCCATCTCGACAGTTCCTGAGATTTTCTTTACATTGAAGGCATGCACCACCACGTCTGGCTCACTTGGGAATTCGGTTTAGCAAGTGTGGTTAGACAAAGGGCCTGTTAACCACTCTCCATCTGGAGAGGGTGCAGACACAGTATTTCAGCACTGGGGACCAGGGGCAGGTCTCGGAGCAGGAAGATAAACTGAGACCCTGAAGGGGGGCTCAGAGCACACCCCCACTACTCCTACCATCCACTGATACCATCAAAGCCCACCAGGGAGCCCCCCTCCCCCAGGACCCTCTAGGGGAAAGGTCGGGTGCTGGTTTTTCTGGGGTAAGTTGTCCCTGGCTTCCAGGCAGGTTCATGAGACACTCCTAGCATTAATGTGTGTCTGAGTTCCACAAAAGGCGGACATGGGGTACAGGCCCCATGTAGTAGGTCCCCTGTTGGCCCCTCTGCCTGATGTCTCAGCCTGTGGCCTGTCCTGCAGGGGCACAGAGTGTACTCATGGATGAGAGGGACACCAAGGTTTGCTGCTGGCCTCCAGTATCCCATTGCCCTCCTCTCTCTGGGCCCTGAGTCCCACAGGAACTGGGATGGGTGGCTGGTATAGCTTCCCAGCATAACCACGCCAAACTTCCCTGTGCCTTCCTGCAGAAACCAGGTGGCCCAGAGGCTGGCCTACATCGGTGATGAGATGGACCTGTGTCTGCGGAGCCCTCGTCTGGCCCAGCTGCCTGGGATTGCCATGCACAGGTAACCAGCTCCCCAAGCGGGCAGGCAGAGCCAGAACCAGCCCAGGACTGGGCCTCAAGGGCACCCTGCAAACACTGGGAGAAGTGTGGGAGCTCCCAGGCAAGCATGAAACCCTTGGCTTCCCAGCCACCACCTGGGTCCCCCAACCTCCCCTCTGGCCTTAGCAGTGGATTAAGCATCACCCGGGGTCTTTCTGTTGTCCCTCATCAAGCTGGACGGTCCTGAGAGGTCCCAACTCCCAGTGTGGGCCAGGCCCCAGAGGCAGCCCTTTGGTTGGTCTCCCAGGGGGACAGGTATAGGCAGCGACTTACTTAGGGGGTCTTCAGAGTGGGGATGCTCCTTGTGGCCCGTTCTGAGCAGAGACCCAGAAGTCTGGGAAGAGACGGCTTTCTTAGTGGAGAGAGCAGGGTGTCCGGGGGACACAGAGGCTCTGTGTGCCATGCTGTAATGGGTCACACATGTAGGCTTCCAGGGTCTGCTGCAACCATAACCACTTTGCCCTTTCCTTGCCTTACAGACTCGCTGTCACCTACAGCCAGATGGGTGTCAGGGGCGTTTTCAGGAGCCTGATTCGTGGCCTCACCAACCTCAGGGAAAACATCTGCTCCTGGAGAGTCCTGACTCCTGGCACCTGGGTAAGAGTCTTGATGCCTCTAGTCCAATGTTACCCTGCCCACAGGGCAGCCAGCAGTTCCTTAGCTATACTGTCTGGTTTGCCACAGTCTCCACCCCTCTCTATAGCCTCTTTCCCGCCTCTTTGAACTTCTGCCCCATCCCAGGAGCCTTAGTGTGTGCTGCAACTGCTTGACTGGCTGGTGAACTCAGGAAGGTTCAAGTTCACACTCAACAGTGCCTTCCTGTCTCTGCTGCAGGGATCCTTCCTCTGGCAGACAGGACCCTGCTCACCCCCACTGGCTGAATGCCCATGTTCACACCGTGTCCCAGATCCCCCCCCCCCCCCTTGTACCTAGGTGCTTGTTCCCAGGTCCCAGGAGCTGTCTCCTCACTCCAGGTGGTCCCTGGGCCTCACTCTCCCTCCCTCTTGGTTTCATAGGTGTCACCTGACCAGGCCCGAGGACAGCTGTTTCCCATGGTGCTCTTGGTGCTCTTGCTGCTGGGCGAGGCCCTGCATTTGCAGCTTCAGTGAAGCCCAGCGGGGGGCAGGGCCGGTCCCTGCCCCTCAACCACCCCCTAGAGGTGCCGGCACCCTAACTGTGGTGTTTTCTGACTGCCCCCCCCCTTTTTTTTTAAATATTTAACTCAGGATAGTGCTGAGATTTCATACAGGTTTTCTGGGTTTTTTGTAAGGCAAATGAATTCACTCTACCTCAGGGGCATTACTGGCTACATGCCCCTGAGGCCTGGCTGGCCCCTCTCTTGACCCCTGCCTGCCTTCCTCTCTGCAGGCTGGTCCTGTGGCCACCAGTGGGGGGGAGTGCTGGCCACACCCCCTGTTTGTGAAGCCTTGAGGCACAGAATCTACTGGACTAGATTTCTTGAGGTGGAGAGTTCAATAAAGTGTCATTTCCATCTGGCCTCCCCTTTGGTCCTCGGGGGGGGGGGGTGGGGGAGGACTGTCACAACACTGGATATAGATGGTGGAGGGGAAAGGGTGGCCTCTGCCCATATTCCTGTGCGCCCTGCCTGCACCCAACGGCCATAAGCACCACCACCCCCCCCCCCCCCCCCCCCCCCCCCCCCCCGCAGGGTTTCTCTGTGTAGCTCTGGCTGTCCTGGAACTCGCTATGTAGACCAGGCTGGCCTTGAACTCGGAGATCTGCCCGCCTCTGCCTCTGTGCCACCATGCCCAGCTCCACAGCACTGTCTTGTCCCCTTCTGCCCGGAATCCCAATGAGGAAGCCTGTCTATCTCCTGTGTGTGTTGGGGGAGGGTATGCAGCTCTCAAGAAAAGACGTGATGCTGTACAAGGAGGCACCAAGCGAGGAGGCCAGACTCCCACCACTGGGGCTCAGTACCTCCCCAGGCCTGGCCCATTCTCTTTCTGGACCAACCAGGGCCTCCACCTGGAACTTTGTCTGCCCATTCCCATCAGACCCCCAAACAGTGCCCTCCCCATGTACTGGCTGTGACTTCAGGGGCCGGCCACTTTCTCTGGCCCCTCCCAAATGCCCTCACGATGTATTCTTGAATTGTCCCACATTCCCCAGTTCTGGGTGGGGTGCTTGTGTTGAGTCCCTCTGCTGTCTTGGGTCCCTGTTACCACCTTAGCCTTACCTCGCAGCCTCAGTGCCCTTCCCGGGAGGATGGGACCACCTGGCTTCCTGACCAAGGATCAGGAGATGGGCTGGTGGGATCTCAGCCCAAAGGGCTGTGACCAGAGGGGCCGTCAAGCTGGCTACTCCTGGGACAGGAGCTAACTGCACTGTGGCTTTGAGTCCTCCAGCAGCAGGGTTGGGGGGATGGGGGCAGCAAGAATAAGCGCTGCTCTAGAGACGGAGGAAAGGGCCTTCCTGGCCTGGGCAAATGGGTGGCCTGGGTGGCAGATGTCACTGGGCTCCGGTTCCCACCCATGTTTCCCACAGACCACCATCAGCCCATGGACCTCAGTGAGCCTCCTACCCATGTGGCCACAGGCTCTAGGCTCTCTCTTCAGCAAGGCAGTTATGACCCTCAAGCTGGAACCTCACTCCAGGCGGTGGGAAACTGAGGCCACACCCAGAGTGCCTGCATGGCCTTCTCAGGGAGCAGATCAGAGCTGGTTTCTCTAGGCTTTCCCTAGCTCCCAGGCCCTGGGTATGTCTGTGAGTTGGCACCAGCCTGGTAGGTGGCAGCTCCCACCCTGTCACAGCTGCCCCAGGCCTCCTAGCGCGTCCATGAATGTTGCTCGGAAGAACAAAGGCCACTTGCTTTGGGTACTCCTCTTTCAAGACACAAAACCAAACACCAGAGCCCCACCCCAAGCTGCGTCACCAGGTCCACAGTCTTGGGTGAGACCAGAGCTATTGACTGCAGATCTAGGATTGCTCCCGGTGCTCAAGGTGGAGGTGGAGACTTGTCACCTTTCCACAGAAGCTTCACACACCACTCCACGGCCCAGGCCCGAGGAGGGATGGAGAGTTCTGGGACAGTGGGGTAACTTCCCTCAGGTGACAAGGCTGTGGGAGCATCTGAGGCCTTGCATATGACCACACTGGATGGGACCCACCACTCCCTATGTGTCATGTGGGATGCACTAGTTCAGATCGACACCGTGCTGGGCTCGGGAGAGGTGAGCACAGGTTTCTGAGGTGGTAGCTACCCTGCAGACAGCCAGGGGCCCAGAGAGAACCACAGGAGTCAATCCCCTGCAAGCAAATGCTAATAGCTTTCCAGAATCCTACTCATTTATAGAAGGGCTGCTCTGTCTGCTTGATGCCAGACTCCTCGGGAGCTAAAGCCATCCTCCTGCCTCAGCTAGGATAGACGTGCTCACTCAGGGTGGGGGTAAGCTACACTTGCACTCATGTTGAAATCCACAGGGCATCTAGAGGTCACAAGGCCCCCAAGTACCACTGGCCAGGACCAAGACCAATTGCACAAGAATGGGGACAGTTGGGTAATAGGCCAGGTCCTGTCCAGAGGCCAGCAGAGTCCTGCTGAGAAGGCCATCCAGACTAGGTGCAAGCCTCCCCAACAACAAGTTAATGGGCTCCATTCCCGAGATTCCCCAGCATCACTGAATGAGAAAGCCAGCCAGGCAGCTTAGAAAGGCTCACATTTATTATGTGTCTTCCCAGGAGCCTCACTCCACCCCTGCTGTGGAGCAGGCTGGGTTGTGAGGGAAGCCATACACAGCTGATTCTTCAGTGACCACTGTCCCATGAACAACTTGGTGGTGGTGGGGTCTCCATGGATGAACTGGGGCTGGCCTAGGCAGTCAGGGTCCCAGGCTACCCTTCTTGCCCAGATACACCCTACACCTTACACCATGCTCCAAGTTTCCTCTACAAGGGACCACCCACTCTAGGGCATACAGCAGGCACTTAATATGTGCTTCTTGGATATGTACAGTGTATGGTACTCAATCTCCCAGCTGTCGAGTGAGGAGCAGACAAAGTGGCTGCCAAGGCCACTGGCCAGATTGAAGGCCAAAGGAGCTATGATCTTGGCCCTGGGTGAACAGCTGACACAGGTGACTGAGAAGCCCCTCTGGCACCAGGACTGGTTTGAAGCCAAGCAGTGTCCACAGCACCAACAGGGCAAGTCTAAGGCTGCCCCAGGCTAGCCCTTCCTGGATTCACTGAGGGGCTTGGTTGGGTTCAGAGGCAGAGCAGCATGCTGGCCGGGCAGGTGGTCTGGGGAATTCTTTCCCCCAGCAGCCAGACAGCTTGTCAGGTGTAGGGATGGGTTGAGTCACACAATGTGGCACTCAAGGGCTATGCTCTGAGGGAAGCCTTAGCCACAGCTGACACTGCAGTGACCATTGTCCTCAAGTCTGAGGAAAGAGGGTGGGTACAGAGGCTCATCCTGGGGCCATTCCACACAAGACCCTCAGTGGTCAGGATCCACACTGGTCTGCATCACGTCCACGTGGCTGTAGTACTTCCATGCCTGCCTGTTGCAGCTCTTGAGGATGCTTCCCAGATGCCGCCCTGGGCCTACCTCAAAGGTGCTGGGGAACTCGGTGCCCTTCTTCCGCTCATAGATAGAGTGCATCGTCTGTTCCCACTTCACCGGAGATATCACCTGCTGCCCCAGCAGCTTCCGGATGTGTTGGGGATGCATGTATTTATGCCCATTGACGTTGGAGTGGACAGCAACCAGTGGCTTCTTGATGTTAATCGTGCCTAGAATTTTCACCAGGGGCTCCACGGCTGGCTCCATGAGGCAGGTATGGAAGCCACCACTCACTGGCAACATCTTGGTGCGCTTGAAGTGATACTTAGCAGAATTCCTCCGGAGAAACTGCAGGGCCTGATGGGAAAAAAATGAGGAATCTCACAGACAGTTCCAGCTGTTGCTGGCGTGTGTGTGTGTGTGTGTGTGTGTGTGTGTGTGTGTGTGTGTGTGTGTGGTGCTGGGATGGAATCCAGGGGTCTGTGCATGCAAAGCAAGACTTCTGCCACTGAGTTTTGCCCTCAGCCCTTGGCTTTTTGAGACAAGGCCATAGTCCAGAGGCCAGACTAGCTTTGTACTCACAATCCTCCTTCCTAAGCTTCCCTGAGTGCTGGGATCACAAGGTATGCCTTACCACATGTGGCCCGCAAGCCCTTCAGCTATCCCTTAGTTCACTTTTCAATTCTAGTTAACTTGGTTGTACAGTCAATGCCCCAGCAGTCTGTCTGTCTGTCTTTTTTTTGGTGGGGGGAGCTGAGGATTGAACCTAGGGTAGGGCCTTATGCTTGCTAGGCAAGCGCTCTACCACTGAGCTAAATCCCCAACCCCTGCCTTTCTTTTTTTTTAAGGTTTATTTATTTTATTTTTATGTGTGTGAGTGTTTTGCCTGCATGTATATGCATACTTGGTGCCTGAGGACAACAGAAGAGGATGTCTGATCCCATGAACTGGAGTTGTGGATGGTTATAAATATCATATGGGTTCTGAAAACCAAACATGGGTCCTCTGCAAGAACAAGTGTTCCTAACCTCTGCGTCATCTCTCCAGTCCCAATGGTCTTTGTGTATGGAGGTGACATTCACCTGCCCCAAATGAGAAGTGACCATGGCTACGTTAAGTAGAAACGTAGTTTGACGTGGCTTAGAACTGACCAGCATGGTAGCTTGGACCCTCTTCCTTGCCCCTGAAATGGCACAATGCTGCTGGAAAGGGGACATTCAACTCCAATGCAGAGACGGTCTGGAGTGATTGCTCATCAGTTAAGAGCACATACCGCTCTTGCAAAGGACCTGAGTTCAGTTCCCAGCATCCACATGTGCAACTCCAGCTTCATGGGACCCACTGTCCTCTCTGACCTCCACTTATATGCACAGGCACCTCCACAACAGACACAGACATGCACACATACACACAATTCAAAATAAATATTTTGTCTGTTTGAGACAGGGATCTCTGCATAGACCAGGTTAGCCTCAAACTCACAAAGACCTGCTTGCCTCTGCCTTCTGGACATTGGGATTAAAGGCATGCAGCATCAAACCTGACAAAAACAAATCTTTTTTAATTTATTTTATTTTATTATATTACTATTATTAGTTTTAATTTTTATTTTCTGGAGCTGAGGACCAAACCGAGGGCCTTGTGCTTGCTAGGCAAGCGCTCTACCACTGAGCTAATTCCCCAACCCCCTTACAAATCTTAAAAAAAAAAAAAAAAAAAAGGTGCACAGGGCATCTGGAGGAGCTGGCAGTACCTAGCGCAATACTAGTTTTCAACCAAGAATCCTGTTTTCTGGTGATTGCTACCAAGCCTGCTTCATGTCCCTCTCTATGGAGACTGCAGGACAGGAACTCAGAGGGAAGACCCATGCCCACTTCACCAGCTCCTTGCCCTTAGGGCCCCAGATGCTGGTACCTACTTGAGTCCTCTATAGAAGACTACTTCCCAAGGCAAGTTCAGAGGGCATCGGGCCAGCCAACAGTCTTAAGTGTGCTGCTGTGTGCAAACCACAGAATCTATAAAGATGTCTAGACACAGCCAGAGCTGCCAAGGGGCTTTCTGACAGAAAGACTACCCACTCTGTAGGCCAAGTTCCTGCTGCATCCCGAGCCTGTACTGAGGCAGGGCTCCATACTTTTCCTCTGTGCCTGTCTGCTCATCTATAAACAGGATAACCACAGTTACCCACAAGCTATGTGAGAGCTGTGCTGGGCACGGCAGTCCGATGATCAGGGCAGCAGACCTTAGGTTCTCACTCCACACCTGCTGTAATCACACGGCAGCAGCCGTCCATCCTCCAAGTTTAGGATGGTGCTGGTTTGGGCTGTTTGCCCATCTCTGTATCCCACTCTCTGAAGAATGTACCTGCTCACCTGGGCATGGTAATGGGACTTCTCACCGATGAAGCCCAAACCTCTTTCCTGTCTTTAGTCCCAGCTTCCAGCCTCAGGGTGACCGACAGTGCCACAGTGCCTGGCAGGGCAGGTGTGGGCACCATGCCATGACAGGTCTGGGCTGCGGTTACTGTTTCCAGTTCCTTTTCGACCCCAGTGCCTTGACACCCACTGAGGACACACCCCAGGAACTGGGCGACTCTCTGACCCTAAACACCATCCTTCCCACCATGCCTGGATTTGACGTCATGCAGACCCTGATGTAGATAGCTGCTCCGTGACACTTCCTGTGGCACGTGGTGCTTCTCAGGGTTCTTGACTAATCAGTGGCAGAGCTGTGGCAGCAAGGGCACACAGTCTCTAGATCTTCTATACAGCCCCTAGTTTTTAAATGGTGCCAGAGGCTAAGGAGCTATTCCCTATCAGTTGCTGGAAATGGCTCCACGCTGGGGGAACCCCAGCCTTCACCTGGGCTTTCTGGGGAAGCATTGGCAAGGCTACCAGAGCAGTACATGGCTTGTTAGCCAAGGTCTCCCTGGTGTAGTGCGCAGACTGGATGTGGTAGAGCAGGCCTGCCTGCCTGCCTGGGGCCTCCCGAGCCACTTCTCAGGCTGCTCGTGGAGGTGGCACGGCGACCTTCTACCACGTGATATGAGTCGCCAAAGTGCTGTGGTGCTCACAGGTTCAGAGGTGGTATTTGAAAGGTCCCCCAGCAAAGACCCAGACAGTGGGAGGAAACCACCAGAGTGAGGATGGGGTTTAGTGGCAAAGAACTGTGTGTGCAGTTTGGCTTGCTTGAGTTTTCTGAGTCAGGGTCTCACCATGTAGCCCTGGCTGTCCTGGAACTCACTGTAGACCAGACTGGCTTTGAACTCAGAGATCCTCTTGCCACTGCCTCTGCTTCCCAAGTGCTGGGATTAAAGATGTGCACCATCACACCTGGTTATACGCTGTTATTTTTGAGACAGGGTTGTAGGTAGTCCAGGCTGGCCTTGAATGTCAAATCCTTTTGTGTTCCTCTCCCAATGCCGGGTTTAAAAGTATGTGCCTTCGGCCCAGCTACTGGCCTTCAGTGGCATAAACTTGAGCTCAAGACCAGCACAGGCTACACTGAAGACTCGAACTTCTGGCCCATCTCAGCTTCCTTTTGTGTGAAATGGGATAACGACGCCTTCCATGGTGCTCCCTCGGACAGCGAGGGAGTCAGACATGTGATAACTGGCTCTTACATAGCTTCTAGTTGTACTTTCCTGGCACCTTAAGGTAGGTGCCACTTCCACAGGGCTCCTGCCCCTCCACTTGGTGCTTGACCCGCCCCTTCCTGTGTCCTGGTGTCACCTTGTCACACTGCTCCTCCTTTGACAAGAGGAACGCTAACGGGTCTGTGTGTCTCTAGTGACACTTGGAGAAACAGCAGACTGCAGAACAGAGGACCGAGCACTTGAATACAAAATCAGACACTTAAAAAAAAAATAAAGGCTGGGTGTCCGGCAGTGGTGGGGCACGCCTTTAATCCCAGCACTCAGGAGGCAGAGGCAGGTGGATCTCTGTGAGTCTGAGGCCAGCCTGGGCTACAGAGTGAGTTCCAGGACAGCCAGGGCTGCACAGAGAAACCCTGTCTCAATGCCCCCATCCCTCCCCCAAAAATAATAGCAAAAGAAAAAGCCAGGTAAAAAAGCCAGACAAAGCCACAGAAAACAGGCCTTCTCTCAAAGCAAGCAGCCAGATTGCAGGCCTAGCGTGGAAAGGTCTAGCGTGGCGTGGCTTGGCCCTTTGACTTGACCAGACGACTGGTTCAGAAATCCCGTCGCCGGGGAGCAGGTGGTGCCCGGGCTTCTGCTCCTCTCTGCAGCACTTGCTCTGCCACACCCACCCTCGGCCGTTTCTCCAGGCCACGCTCAGCAAGGCGCCCACTCTGCTGCTGGGACCCAGAGGTGTGCAGACTCCCCTGCTCCCATCAGCACTAACCTCAAGGTGTCCTGAGATGACCCTGCAGTCAGGAAAGAGGTAGTTGGACACCTGGCACACTGGGTTCTCGATGCCCAGAGACTTGCAGTGCTCCTGGGCCTCCATGCAGGCGAAGGAGAAGTCGGACTGACGCTGGCCAAGGACGGACAGCATCCCACTAGGGATAGCTTCAGATGCTTCCTGCATAGCTTCAGCTCGGACCTTCACCGCATATAGACCTAGCCGGACAGAAGTGCGTTTGTAAGTCTGACTGTGAAACGGAGGGGGAGCCACCATCGAGGGGAACAGTGGCAGTGGTGCTGATGCCAGTTCAGGGGTCACAGTTCCAATCATCTCTATCTGCCGTGCTGAGGGGTCATACCCAGTACAGAAGAGCACTAACTGCACAGATCGACCTGAGTTCAAATCCCTAGCACCCACATAGAAAGTCAAGTATGGCTAGGTAAGCCTATAACCCAGCAAAGTGGGAGGGTGGGGCAGGGGCAGAGACCCTGTCTCAGAGGAACGAGTGATAAGACACCCATTGTTCTTCTCTAGCATCCGTTAGTGCATGCACACAAGTCTGTATACCTGCACACACATGTGCACACAACCATGGGGGTTGGGGGACGACACAGAAGTGAAAAGCAGTGTGCCCACTCTATTAACACAAATAACTGGGGCTGGGAAAATGGTTCATAAGTTAAGAGTGCTTATGTTTCTGCAGGGGACTAGGATCCCATTCCCATCACTCACATTGGGCATCTCACAAGTGCCTACAACTCCAGTTCCAGTGCCCTAGGTACTGCACACACATGGCACACAGAAACTCATGCAAGCACACACACACATAAAAATAGATATTATCTCAGGACAGGAGACTATTTGGCTGCTACACTCTGAGAGATTCTACTGACAGTGGTGATAGGCAGAGACCAGGGGTCCTGCTACAAGGAGCACCCTACAATGCTCAGGAAGGCCCCTAAAATCTCCTGGTCTCAACCATCAGTATGGCTGCTTCAGTGTGGGGGTGAGGTGGGGTGGGGGGAGAGGAATAGGCTTGGAACTGCTCAGGTTCAGACAAGCCACACCTTCAGGTTCAACTTTTGGCTAGCAAACCAGGACAACAATATCCACTCTGTCTGGGCTGTTACAGAAAATAGGAGTTGTTATTTAAGAGAAACTGAAAAGGACCAGCAATCAAGACCACCAGACACACTGGCGGCTGTAAAACTACAAAATGTACACGAACTTCATGAGACATGACTCATAAACCAGGCAGGAATAATCCATGCAGAGCCCTGGACCCCACACTGCCGAGGCAGAAGGAGTAGAAACGAGGACAGGGTTGCAGTCAGGCAGGCTGCTCTAACTGAGACAGAGAGGAAGGGCTAGGACGGGCACCTCTGTTCACTCCCAATGTCTGTTCCTCGGGCAGGATGGTCTGACCAGAAAGAGGAGACACAGGGACTGCCTGGGGCTTGACACCAGACAGAGGGCCTGAGGGGCCAGCCTCACACTCTTCTCTGTGCATACTCAGGAATGGGTGTGTTGTGTGGGATTTACAGCTCCATGGCCCTGGGCAACTGTGGGGTACACACCTGTAGAACTGTTGACAGGAAGCTGGAGAAAAGACTAGGCAAGGTGGAGGGCAAGTGTGACCATTTCTCTCCTGTGTGTGGTAAAGTAGTAACTATGACAGATGCCACACAAAGACACTTAGCACGCACCTGAATGTGCTGTCACTCTGTACGCTGCACACACAAAAACTACAAACCTAGTATTTTCAGCAGGACATGGAAACATTGCCATCCCTCCTGTAATAGTATTATGCTTTTTTTTTTTTTTTTCCGTAGCTGAGGACCAAACCCAGGGCCTTGTGCTTGCTAGGCAAGCGCTCTACCACTGAGCTAAATCCCCAACCCCAGTAACATGCTTTTTAAAACAGCATTGGTAAAGCCAGATGGTGATGGCTCATGCTTTAATCCCAGCATTTGGGAGGCAGAAGCAGGTGGATCTCTGAGTTTGAGTCCAGCCTGGTCTATAGAGTGAGTTCCAGGACAGTCAGAGCTACACAGAAAAACCCTGTCTCAAAAAACAAAAACAAAAACCAACCAACCAACCAATCAAACAACAACAACAACAAAACCCCAGAATCGGGACTGGAGATGTAGCTCAGTGGCAGAGTGCTTGCCTAACACACTCAAGGCCACAGGTTCAATGCCCAACACCACTCCCTCAAGAACACCTCATTCCCTTTTCTTCTTCCTCCAACCCCAATAGGACCTGCCCCTTCTACCTACTGGATTCATGTGCTGTGGGCACTTCATATGACAGTTTAACCATACAGTGGCTGTACTATTTACATTCCCAGAAGCTGGATCCTGGGCTGATTTCTGTGCATCCTCAACCCTCCTCTCCCATAGGCTATGAAATGCTGTTCATGTGGGCTGACTTGCATTTCCTTAATGACCACTGTTGTTAAACACATGCTTGCTGGCCACCTGGGTCTCATCTCTCGAGAAATGTGACTTCAAGTCCCTTCCCTGCATTGACCTATAAAGCAAACTTTAAATCAACGAACTGATCAGTCAGTCAGGCACTTGTGGTGTGTGCTCTCGCTCTCTTGCTCCGTATGTGTGTGTGTGTCTGTCTGCCTGCCTGTCTCTGCCTCTCTTCCCCTTCTACTCTCCACTCTCTCTCAGACAGTAACATTTAGTTACTGAGGCTAGAATGGAACTCAAATGCTCCCTCCTTTTTGAGACAGGGTCTCAGTATATAGACCAGGCTGGCTTTGAACTCACATAGATCCACCTGCCTTTTCTCATTTTTTTCAAGTGCTGGGATTAAGGGCATGAGCCCCAAGCTCAGCTCAAGTGACCGTCTTGCCACAACCTCCCAAGTAGCCAAGACTACAAGCATATGCTCCTGTGCCTGGATTCAGAAAAAAAAAAAAAAAAAATCTTAGGAAAAAATCTTAACTGATGGCTCATCAGTTAAGAGTACTAACTGCTCTTGCAGAGGATCCAAGTTCAGTTCCCTGCATTCACGCTGGGAATAGGCTTTGTATACATACACTAGGCAATAATCAAAGTATTCATTTACTCTTTTCTTTTTTTGATGTAACACCTACTGAGCATCTTCTAAATGTGACAGGTAGAGAGTGAGTGCCTTAAGAATGCAAAGGGAGGGGCTGGAGAGATGGCTCAGAGGTTAAGAGCACCGACTGCTCTACCAGAGGTCCTGAGTTCAATTCCCAGCACCCACATGGTGGCTCACAACCATCTGTAATGAGATCTGGTGCCCCCTTCTGTATACATAATAAATAAATAAATAAATAAATAAATAAATAAATAAATAAATAAATAAAAAAGACTTGCAAAGGGAGAGCCAGCAAGGGCTCAGTGGATAAAGGTGACTGGGGCCAAACCTAACAACCTGACTTCAATTTTGGAAATCCACATGTTGGAAGGAAGAGAAAGGATAGACTAATTCCTAAAAATTGTCCTCTGACCTCCTTACACACACACAATTTTATGTAATTTAAAAAGAATGCAAAGGACAGTGAAGGAAGGTGGCCATGGCAACAGACTTCCTAAGATTACACAGAAAACCTGCACTGAATCCTTCAGACTTCAAAGGGGATCAGTGGAATCCAGTCCTTGAGCTCCAGGGTCACCTGCAGCCCTGTGCTCCCTTCCCGGTAACCTTGGAGTTGGTCCAGCACCACTGTCCACAGAGTCCCATCCCCACTGAGCCCAGCAAGAACAAGCCAAGGTCCTTGTGTACCTTCAGAAAACTCCATGGCTCCAGCAAACACCAGGGCCGCAAACTCCCCCACACTGAATCCAGCTGCAGCAACACAGTTCTCAATGGCCTGTGGGGACAGAGCAGAACAAGGAGGCTGAACACTCGGGAAGAGTTCGGTCCTGGGATGTGCACCTGGGAATTGGCAGGGCAGTAAAGTGTCACTATGAGCTGATTCTGTTGGCCTGGTACTCCAGCTCGGAAGCAGACACAGAACTGGGCCAACAACCCCTGAGTCTAGCCCTTTATTGATGAGGTCCTTTCCTAGAAAGGAAGGCTAAAGCCAATCCTACTCACACCATGACCCAGAGCTTTAGATACTCTTGCCTCTGCCCAGAGCAGTTTCTTGGGTACATGGGGTTACGTGCACACTGCCTTTGACCACTCACGGCTGTAATCACAGCACGGGGGATGGGGGGGATGGGGGGGATGGGGAGGGATGGGGGGGATGGGGAGGGATGGGGGGGGGGGGATGGGGGGGGACAGAAGCTAAAGGATTTTGAGTTCACTGACAACACAGCTACTTTACAGTTCATCCTTCCCATGCTCCCGACCAAAACAAAAGTACAGGCATTAAAAATATGATTTTTCGGGCAGTGGCTCACGCCTTTAATCCCAGTACTCGGGAAGCAGAGGCAGCAGGATCTCTGTGAGTTCGAGGACAGCCTGGTATACAGAGCCAGATCCAGGACAGGCACCAAAACTACACAGAGAAACCCTGTCATGAAAAAAAAATTTTTTTTTTCCAGGCCACACATAGAACTGGATTTCAGTCCCCTAGACTTCACACTACTACTAACTAGGTAATGACAATCTCTTAAAATCTCAGTACAGGCTTGGCCCAAAGTAAGCACTGAGGAATGTAACCTTGAGCTTCCTGTCATTCCATCTTACAAGGTGACTGTCAAGGCAAAACAGAGGGTCTCAGCACCAGTTAACATGTATTAACTGGTACTGCTCGACAGCAAGTGAAGTCACATGCTGTAATATCTGCCATGCCATGTCTTTTCTAGACAGGGTCCCACTATGTAGCCCTGACTAGCCTACAACTTGCTATGTAGACCAGGTTGGTCAGATCCACTCGAACGGGAGTTACAGACCGTTGTGAGCTGACATGTAGGTGCTGGGAATTGAACCTGGGTCCTCTGGAAGTGCTCTTAACTGCTGAGCCATCTCTCCAGCCCCTCAATAAATAATATATTATGTGTATTAATGTTTTGCTTGCTTGAATGTTATGGGAACTTGATGCACACACTTGGTACCCACAGAAGCCATAAAACGGTGTTGGATCCCATAGAACTGGAGTTATGGTCGGTTGTGAAGCACCACATGGGTGCTGGGAACCGAACCCAGGTCTTCTTAACTTCAGAACCATCTCTCCGGACCAACACATTCATCTTTAATGTACTATGTTAACTCGGTGCATTAAGTGTGAACTGTGTCTCTTCTAAGATGCAAACACCCCTGGAGCAGGGATCCTTTTTTGGGGGGCAGGAAGTGTAGAATACTATCAATGAGGACCAGAATGGGGACCAACAAGAACCCTGCAGACCCAGCAGACTCTCTTCGGCTCACCGCCGGCTGCAGGTGATGTAGCTTCTCCACGGCGGCCAGCGAGGCCACGAAGACGGCGGGTTGGCAGTGCACCGTGCGGTCCAGGTCCTCCTGTGGCCCGTACAGGCACAGCTCCAGAAGATCATAGCCCAGCACCCGGTGCGCGGCCTCGTAGAGCTGGCGCACGCGCGGGAAGCCGAGCAGGCCGGCACCCATGCCGACCGCCTGGCTGCCCTGGCCGGGGAAGAGCAGCACTGAGCAGCGTGCAGGCGGTCGCCGCGCCACCGCCTCCTGGGCCCCTTCCTCGGCCGAGCTGGCGTCCCGCAGCAGCTCCGCCACGTCCACGACGTTCGGCGGTGGCTCCCGGTGGCTCGAGGCGGCGCGGCGTCCCCAGGACCCCCAGGCCCACCCGGCCCGAGCTACCCGGGCGCTCATAGCGAGACACAGAGTAGGTGTTCGTTACAGCGGCGACTAAGGTGCACTGCGGCTGCGCAGCGGTGCGGTCCTTCGCGTATTTCCTGTCGGGTCGTCTAGGCAGCCAGAAAAAAAAAGTTCCTATGTTACCGATCCACCTCCGCTTTCAAACCATTTGCAGGTGTGTCTTGGTCCTGGCGTGGTCGGTGAGTTTCCTTAAACCTCTCCAGCCAGGAACCACAGACAGCCTTCCACAGTGAGCCCTCAGTAGGTATTTACGTACTAAATGGTGCAACGCAGTCCAGTAGAACGTGAAAGAGTACTGTGAACCCAGGCACGTTATTCCCCCATGATTCTGCCAGCTGTACTCAAGCAGTTCTTGAGTTTCCTACAAAACACAATTAGGTGCCCACCTCTTAACAAACAGTCAATACATCTTCGTGTCATGGAACCAAGTCCAGGATCGTTTTCAGATTTGCTTTTTAAAATCATCAGTTAACAAAAGCCTCAAAGATTGAGTGACACATGGTTAGTGACAGAACAGTGCACTGGAAGCTGTGTTTTTGCGGTCTCTGAGAGCTGTGTGTGTGTGTGTGTGTGTGTGTGTGTGTGTGTGTGTGTGTGTGTGTGTGTCTGTCTGTCTGTCTGTGTGTATGTGTCTGGGTCAGATTGGTTCTGACCTCACCCCTGCATCACATTCCAGAACTCTGATCAGTTCTCATTTCCTACCTGTCTCTGCTAAGGCACCCAGGACACACACACACACACACACACACACACACACACACACACACACACATCACAGCACTTCATAATGAGATAAGAAGATCTATGTGGAGATATGTTTCAGTATACTCTGGCTGGCATACCAATGCCATAGACTTCAGGGCCTAAATAATAGGAATTATATCTCAGGGTTCTGGAGACTGACAAGTCCAGGATCAAGTAAGACACTCGCAGATGTGGTCCCTGGAAAGAGTCTGTTTCCCAGTTTGCAGATGACTTGCTTTTCCTACCCCCACATGATAGATGGGGGTATCTTCTTTTAAGGGTATTAATCTAATTGATGAAGGTTCTACCTCATGACCTAATCACCCCAACCCTCAAGGGCCCTACCTCTAAATACCATCACACTGGGGATTAAGGTTCAGTATAGGAATTTTGAGGGGAGATATCACTCAGTCCACAGTAATTCACAACTGAACATCTATTTCACTGAGTTTGAAGAAAATCAAATAAGCATTTCAGGATGTTCAGTCTTATTTTTTAAATTTATTTTATGTTCTCATATATATGATAGATTAAATTAGTAGACAGATAAAGAATCTCACTCTGTAGCCGACCTGGAACTCACTATGTAGATGAGGCTAGCCTCCAACTCACAGAGATCCACCTGTCTCTGCCTCCTGAGTGCTTGGGATTAAAGTTGTGCACCACTACACTTGGCTATTTTTTTATTTTTAATTATCTGTATATGAGTGTGGGTGCTTATGGAGTCGAGAAGAGGGTGTTGGATCCTCTGGAGCTAAAGTCATAGGTGGTTGTGAGCCACTTGAGAGGGTTCTGGGAATGGAACTCAGGTCCACTGAAACCTATCTCCACATAGATCTTCTCATCTCATTGTGAAGAACAGTATGTCCTCTTCGTTGCTGAACCATCTTTCTCTAACCCTGAAGTCTTGCTTTTGACGAGGAAAAGCACTGTGGTGGTTTGAATAAAAATGCCCCCCACTGGCCCACAGGAAGTGGCACTAAAGAGGTATGGCCTTGTTGGAGGAAGTGTATCATTGGGGGTGGACTTTGAGGTCGCAGATGCTCAAGCCATGCCCAGTGTGGCAATCTCTTCCATCTGCCTATGGATCCAGATCAGCTCCTTTAGGAGCTGCCTGCAAGCCACCATACTTCCCACTGTGATAAGGGACTGAACCTCTGAAACTGTAAGCCAGCCCCAATTAAATATTTTCTTTTATAAGAGTTGTTGTGGTCTTTTTGGAACCTATTCCCCATGTAGGGATGCCTCGCCCAGCCTTGATGCAGGAAGAGGAGCTTGGTCCAGCTTCAATGTGATATGACAGGCTTTGTTGACTCCCATGGGAGGCCTGCCTCTTTCTGGACAGAGGGGGAGTGGATGGGGGAGGTAAATGGGAGGTGGAGGAGGGAACGGGAAGAGAAGAGGGAGGGGAAACTGTGGTTGGTATGTAAAATAAATGAAAAAGTTTAAGAAAAAAAAAAAAAAAAAAAAAGATAGCCAGGCAGTGGTGGCACACGCCTTTAATCCCAGCACTCGAGAGGCAGAGCCAGGCAGATCCCTGTGAGTTCCAGGCCAGCCTGGTCTATAGAGCGAGATCCAGGACAGGTACCAAAACTACACAGAGAAACCCTGTCTCAAAAAATAAAAAAAAAAAGAAAGAAAGAAAGAAAGAAAGGAAGAAAGAAAGAAAGAAAGAAAAAGAAAAGAGAGTTGCCATGGTCTCATTCCTACAGCATTATCCCCAAAAGCTTAGCTAGATGCAGTAGCAGGTGCTCCTAGAAACAGGGGAGAAAGAAAGCATAAAGCGACCTAATTGCAAATATCCTTGAAAATTGGTTAGATCCCTAGAAACCTTTCCTCTCCGCAGCCACTGCTCCCTGTCCTGGGAAACATCTGAACTTCAGTTTGGAAAAGGTCAAGGGAAGGCGAGGCATGGATGTGGGGATTCCACTGAAACAGGCTGACACGGAATGATGCATGTAGAGACTCCCTCCAGCGCTCTGCTCCACTGAGCTCCCAGAATCCTAAAGTTAGACCCTTATCTTTCAAGTCCTGGAGATGCTGGCCATTCCAAAAGGAAAATCCTGAAGTCATTGATATTCCAGGAATAGTGAACCTTAACTACCAAACTGATATCCACAGACCTACCTTTCTTTCTTCCTTCCTTGTTTTTTTTTTTTTTTTTTTTTTTCTGAGACAAGGTTTCACTGTGTGACAGTCTTGTCTGTCGCTCTGTAGCCCAGGCTGGCCTGGAACTCATAGGGATCCACCTGGCTCTGCCCCCACCCCCACCCCCGGAGTGCTGGGATTAAAGACATGTGTTACCATCACCCAGCCTTGCTCATTTGTGAGAAGGCATCCAAGGATTCCTGGGCATCTGAGGAAAGCCTGTTTTGAACAGAAAAGAAAGCCAACATACAGAATTTGGAAACTGAGGAAAGAAGAAAACAGTTGCTTTTAAACATTAACTTTGGGGCCAGTGAGATGGCTCAGTGGATAAGTGTGCTTGATACTAAACCTGAAAACGGAGTTTGGTCCTTGGAACCCAGATGATAGAAAGAAGGAGAGAACCAACTTTTGCAGGCTTTCCACAGACCTCATATACAAAATAAATACATGTAAATCCGGCAGCGGTAGCGCAAGCCTTTAATCCCAGCACTCGAGAGGCAGAGCCAGACAGATCTCTGTGAGTTCAAGGCCAGCCTGGTCTACAGGCCGAGATCCAGGATAGGCACCAAAAAACTACACAGAGAAACCCTGTCTTGAAAAACCAAATAAATAAATGTAAAAAAGAAAGAAAGAAAATTATCACTGATCTCTTCAGGAGGTAGGACAGCGTGCTTATAAGACAGAAATGGGCAATGATATAATTGTGTGCATGGGAAAAAATAGCAAAGCCGAACTGAAACACTCAGTGAAATCCAGAAAAAACACTGGCATGGTCGGGAGTGGAGGAGAGGCAAACAAGTAAAACATAAGAACTAAAGCAAGACCAGGGAGAGAGAGATCAGAGCAGGAAGTCCAGGGCTCTGAGTGTTAGGTGTTCCCGAAAGAGAAGTGAGGAAACAGAGTGCAGGAAACCATTGGGGGTGGGGAGCAATTCAATTCTGAAAAGTAACGACCAGGCCTTTCCACATGGGCAGGGGCTGTGGAAGCTCAAGCAGGGTGGTGCACACCTGTAGCCCCAGCACTTGAGAGGCCAGAATGGAGGATCATGAGTTCAAGGCCTGCCTAAATTACACAGAAGACTCCAAAACAAAGATAAAAAATGGGGGCTGGAGAGATGGCTTAGAGGTTAAGAGCACGGACTGTTCTTTCATAGGACCTGGGTTCGATTTTCAGCACCCGAATGGAGACTTACAACCATCTGTTAACTCCACTTCCAGAGTGTCAAATGCCTCTCTGGCCTCTGTAGGCACCAGGCACAGACATGGTGAACAAAGATACTTGTGGCAAGATACCCATACACATAAAATAAAAACGGCACTTGGGAGGCAGAGGCAGGTAGATCTCTGTGAGTTTGAGGCCAGCCTGGTCTACAGAGGGAGTTCCAGGGCAGCCAAGGCTACACAGAAAAACCCTGTCTCAAAATACCAAAAATAAATAAATAATTACAAAAATAAGAAAGAGCAAGCCCTTTGGATGATGGCTTGATGGGCTAAGCTTCTCACACAGAAGGTTGCGTTTGCAAAATTTCAAAACTTTGCAGCCCAAACTTGACCTGTTCCATAAAGAACCAGATAGATTGCATCCAAAGGTTGTAGCAACAAGGTGGCACCGGCAGCCGAGTAGACCAGCAACCTGCACAGTTGCATACTGATGTCACAGCACAGGTAGCCTGAGGCCACTAGATCACAACACACCTGCAAAGTTCTGAAGGACAGTAGCCTTCTTAGAGAGCCGTCAGTCCTCCACAAGGGAGGACAGATTTGTAAAGTCATCTTCTAAGCACACCAGCAAGGGCTCTAGGAGGGCTGGCTCAAGCCAGACAAAGCAGGGGCCCTTGACGGGGAAGATGCTTGGTCTGTTTTTCTGTTGCTATCACTAAGCACCGCACACTGGTTCATTTACATAGAGTAGAAGTTTATTCTACGGACAACCTTCAGGTTGGAAAGTTCAAGGTCAGAGGCTGCATCTGACAAGGGTTTCCTTGCTGGTGGGGATTCTGCAGAATCCAAGGTATGCAGGGCATCATCTGGCAAGAGGGACCTCATCCAACAGCCAGCACCAGCTGGCTTTGATACCAGACCCACACTCGGGATAATGGATGGATCTATTCCCGTGTGAATCACGACTGGATGAGGCCATACAGTGAGTCCTTGGGACTTAATCCCCTCTTCAAGGCCCACCTGGTTCCGCCCATTGATTCTTCACTGTGGGGACTATGAGATTCCCTCCAGGGGACATTCATTGGCAAATACACAGTAGGACACGAAACCCATCCAGGAGGGAAACAAGGGTTTCAGGGAGGTACAGAGAGACGGAGAGGTGATGGGCATGTACAGTAAGTTGCCCCAGGGATTGGCAAGAGAACAGAGGTGTGCTGAGAGATGTCATAACCACCCCTTCTGTTGTGCTGCTGTTTAAGAACAGGAGATCCAGGCCAGGTGGTGGTGGTGCATACCCTTAATCCCAGCACTCAGGAGGCAGAGGCAGGCAGGCAGATCTCTGTGAGTTCGAGGCCAGCCTGGTCTACAGAGTGGGTTCCAGAAAAGGCCCAAAGCTACACAGAGAAACCCTGTCTCACAAAACCAACCAACCAAACAAAAAGAACAGGAGACCTGGGACTGGGGAGATGTCTTAGTGGGTCACCTTGTAACCACCTGGATCTGAGATTCAGTTCCAGAACTCTGGGTGTAGTGGTGCACAGTTATAATCCCAGGGCCCAGAAAGTTGAAACAGGCTGATCCGGGTGGGGCTCATTGGCCAGCCAGTTTACTTTAATTGACTCACAGGAAGAGGTTGAGGGCTGCCAGCAAGTGGGTGTGGCCAGGCAGAGTGCCTAGGGCCTTACTACCACAAGGGGCAGAAAGTGGTTAAGTTTTGTTTTCTTTTGTTTTGGATAGTGCTAGGAATTCAACTCGGGCCAGCGCATGCAAAGAAAGTACTCCACCACGGAACTATATCCCCAGTCCCTCATTTAAAAAAAAAAAAAAATCAGAATAAGTTGATAGGTTGAATTCAGTCAGACACAGTCGCAAAAGAAGCCTAGACTGGCTGCAGGCTCACTGTCATCCTCCTGTCTCAGCCTATGGTGGTGGGATTACAAGCAAGTGCCACTACAGCCTGACATTGGTTATCTGCAAAACAATGGCCTCCCTGCTCTGGGCAGAGCAGGGATCTCTCCCCTCTTTGTCCAAGCCCACCAAGAAGACAGGAATGCCTGGCCAAGGGCGTGCATAAGAAACCAGGGTGCCTCCGGTTGCTGCGCGGGGCGGGGCGGGGTGGGGTGGGGCGGGGTCAGCGGCTACCGCCTCTGTGTTCAGTGTCCTTCGGGGAGCAGCCAGCAACTGCGTGAGTGAGTGGGGCTGCGGATAGGTGAGACCCCGACAGCTGGGAGACAAAAGGGAAACTGAGGCTAGCACCAAACGGGAGGGACTCCTCCCAAGAGAGTGTGCAGCTCAGGGTGGTTGGCACCCTGGGGACAGCGGCCAAGGTCCTGCGCCTCGGTGGGGGGACCGGATAGGTTGCTGCTGGCGGCAGCTGAGCTCAGAAGGGAGGGGGCCTCTGGCTGTTGGCAATCCTGCCTCCCTAGTGGGGGAGCACTGGGATCCGTGGGCAGCTGAAGCTGTGCAAAGGTTCACACTAGCGGGTAGGAGTCAGGACTTGCGCCCTGGCTTTTTGATGCCAAAGCCTACTTCCCCTGCATGCACAGTGTGGCCGCCTCTCCTGCGCAGTGATGTGTGCACTCGCACACTGTGTGTGCACATCGGTGCCTGGCCGTGGCTGGACTGAGACCCGGTGGCCTTCAGAAACTGCCGAAAGTGGGTACCTGACGGGAGGGATCAACAGACAGCAGGCTTGTTTTTTGTTCTCTCCATCCTTCAGCTTTTCCCTGATCCGACTTTTCGGCTTCTTCCTTTTGCGTCCCCCTTGTTAGGGGTTATGCAAGCGGCGCCTAAAAGCCTGCTTTGTATGAAAAAGTTGCCACTCGGCAACGCCATTTCCCCACACCCCAGATCTCGTGAGGACCAGTTCCTGCCGGTCCTAACCGACCTCTTACCGACACCGTGATTACTTTCAGAATGAGAAAGGCTGGTAAAAGGTCTAATGAGGATTTGCAAGTTCCTTAAGAATAAAAAGCCCTAAAATTCTTCGGGACAGCAATGGATCGCTGGAAGGGACGCTCAAGGATGGGGAGGAGCTTCAGGCAGGGGAAGGAGGAGCTGGAGCCCTTCTGTTTCTGGGTCACTGTGTCTGGGGGAAGCCCCAGAGCAACAGGTGCCCTAGACCCACTGGCTCTGCCCTAGCTTCACAGACTGGGACATTGATGCCCCTAAGAAGCACTGATGCCCCTACAGTAGTCTGTGGTTGCCTAGCCAGGAGTGAAATACTACAGAGGCTGCCGACTCCAGACTCCATGAGGGAGGGCTCAGGCATCCTATCTGGCTGTCCTAGGAAGAGATGGGGCCCCGAGGCTCCACGTAGTGATAGCACCAAGGGATGGAGAGGATGGCGCTGTTGGCCTGAGACCTTTCTGACACTGGGAAGAGAATAGTGGCTGCCTGTGGGCCTGATCCTTGCCCAGAGTGCTATATTTCCAAGCAGAGACGACAAAGCTATCCCAGAGTGGCCGTGTGTCATTGTGGGCTTTAGAGACACAGGCCTGGAATGTTCTACAATTTCCTGAGCCTCAATTTCTTCACCCGGCAAGGGCATTAGTACCCTTTGGCTACTGAGCAAGTTGTGTGGATGAAAGAGAGGTGGCTGACCCCTGCCTTGTGGCCGCTGTGAGGAATACAGGAAGCTTTGACAGGTGAAGGAGGAACACTGAGCAGTTTGTGATGCCTTGGTTTGTTCCCCAGAGTCCTGGAGCAGTGAAAGTGGAAAAGGCCTGCAATAATGGTCTGCTCTCTCTTGTACTACGTCCTCTGTCCAAGGTGCTCTCCAGAGGTCGAGAGGTAGTCACTTCCTCCCCTAGAGGAAGCAGTTGAGTGGTCCCTCACTGGTAGCCACAGCCCTGTGTGGAGTTTTCCGGCGAGGTCTTGGTGTCCCGACTTCCTTCCTGGAACATCCCAAGACCCCCTAGTAAGCTAGTAGTAGGGTAAAGTTTAGGATGCTGTGTGCCTTCTGGAGAGACTGAAATAAAGGGTGAGCAGATGGCTTTGCCCACTCAGAGTATTCCTGCCCTGTCCCCTATACCCTCCCGGGACTCCACCCTAGGCTGGTCTCCTACTCAGCTCAGCCTAGCCCAGGGTGACTCAGCTTCATGGGCCCCACCCATGCCTGTCTGCCACCCCTCCAGGCGGGTGACTCAGGAACTGGGCAGTCTCCAAGAGGCCCCTGGGAAGGTCCCCGGCCTAACTAACTTTCTCCTTCAGTCTCAAGTGGGATGGGTGACTGTCTTGTTTTGTGACCTTGGATCGCAATAGGGGTCCTGCCTCTGATCTCAGTGCAGCTGAGTATGACACAGCCTGGCCTTTTGGGGGACAGCTGGAGGATGGTAGCAGGAACCTGAGGTTCAGTGTCCTGTCCCCAGATCCTGTCCTCATGGTATGCCTTTGGGATAGTTACCACCCTTTTCTGTAGAGTGGATGGATAATGGGAGACTTGCTGTCTTTGAAAGCCATTAGTAGAGACATTGGTTGATCCTGTTTGGGACTTCCTAGGCACAGAGTTAGGCCTGCCCTGCACATGCTGGGTGCTGTGACAGGAGCACTTTTGCCTGCAGAGCCTTGTTGGGGTCCACAGAGGTTTCCTAGTGAGATCTGAGCTTGCTTTACACAGCAGGGTTGCATCAGGGGATGGCTGGACCACGTGTCGTTACCAGGTGTTTGGAAGGGTCTGCACTTGGCTGTGCTGGGGGGAGGTCTTTTGCTCCACCCCTTGGCATTCCTTTAAAAGCCCTTTAGAAGAGACAGAAAAGGCTGGTGGATTTTGATCCAGGCCCTCCCGAGGTTATCCTGTGTTTCTGTCTCTCTCCCTCTATATTTCCATCTAAGTATTTCTCACTGCTCCCTCAAGAGTACCCTGGGAGAAAAAGTGGGAGTGGGTCCCCCACAGAGCCTGCAGAGAGGAAAGAGGTACTGCTACAGGTTGTGTGTGTGTGTGTGTCTAAGACGGGGTTCTCAGGAAGGAAGCCAGGTACACAGGCTTTGACCTGGTAAGGAATATCCAGAGAAGGTGCTGAGGGACCTAACTATGGGGGGTTCGTGGTTATGGGGAGGGGCAGGGCTAGGTTGGAGCAAGGAGAGACTGCCAGCAGCCATTGGTTTCTTCGTGGGAGATGGACACCAAGTTTGGAACTTGGTGTTGGCCACAAGATCGTTAGTTTAAATTTGGGGAGTTTCACCTCAGCTAATGAAACATGCTAATGGTGGTGGTAGTACTTCCTGTAATCTGAGCCATTGGGAAGTTGAGGCAGGAAGACTAGTATCAGTTTGAGGCTAGTCTGGGCTACATAGTATCTTTGTGCCCTAAAAAAGAGAGGAGAGGAAGCCACAGTGTAAACCAGACTACTACAGTCGTGCAGATCTGTAATCCTATCACTCAGGAGTTAGGAGACTGAGGCAGGGGGATCATGCATTCAAAGGTTAGCCTGGGCTACAGAGTGGTTCTAGGCTAGCTTGGGCTCCTGTTTAAACAAAACAAAAAAACCAAACAACAACAAAACCAATAGAAAGCCCTGACAGGGGTCACCCAGGTCTTAGAGCAGGAGTGATACTGTGATGGGGTCTTGGCAACAGGAGGAACAGTGACCTCCAGCAGGGACAGTCATCCTCTCCCTCCTCCTCCCTCTGCCCCTCTTATTAAAGCAGAACCTCACTGTGTATCCATGCTGGCCTAGAACCCACAATCCTCCTGCCTCGGGCTCCCCAGTGCTGAGGGGCTACAGGATGCACCGTGTTGGCAGGACAGTGCAGTTTCTGGTCCAGACTTAGACAAATGCAGAACTAACGGCCCATCCACTTTCCTCTTTCCCCAGGTAGCATCTCAGACCCCCAGGCACCCCCTCAGACCCCAAGTACTCCCCTCCATAAAGCTTCTCAGCCAGGTTTGACCTCCAGAAGTTGCCACCTTCCCACCCAAGTGGGCCCACCCTACTTCCTGTCGCTCATCCTCTGCAGTTACCTGTATGCTCCCCCCCCCCAAAAAAAAAAGATTATGTTGAAAACAGTTTTCAACTCATTAAAAATGTCCTCTAAGCCATGACTCAATGGTGGGTCATCCCAGCTACATAGGAGCCTGGCACAGGAAGTCCTCACATTCAAGGTCTGTCTGGGCTATTCTAGTTTACCTTCTCTCTCTCTCTCTCTCTCTCTCTCTCTCTCTCTCTCTCTCTCTCTCTGGAGGCCAGAGGTTGACATTAAGTGTCTTCCTCAATAGCTGTCCACTTTTTTTTTTTTTTTTTTTTTCCCAGACAGGGTTTCTCTACATAGCTTTGGAGCCTGTTCTGAATCTCGCTCTGTAGACCAGGCTGGCCTTGAACTCAGAGAGATCCACCTGGCTCTGTGGGAATTAAAGGTGTGCCTATAGCTGTCTGCTTTATTTGCTGAACCCAGAGTTTGGTAATTCCAGCTAGTCTGGCTGGCTTGCTCTGGGAACCCTATCCTTGACTCCACTTACAGGTGGGTCACCATACTTACCCAGCATTCATATGGATATTGGGGATCCAAACTCCACTTGTCACACTTACATAGCAAATGCTTGACCTACTGGACCACCTCCCCAACATTGCATTTTTATCTAATGCAAGCAGACACCCCAATTCTCCAGCTACTGTCAGTGTAGGTGTTAGTGGGAACAATTTTTTGATGGGGAAACTAAGCCCCAGTCAGGGTACTGACTGCCCTAGTACTTCCACAGAGAGCAGAGGCAGAGTGGGCCCTGGACTTCCACACTAGGGTCCCCCATTCTCTAACTCACAGAGTCTTGACTCCAGCCCAGAGATTGACTGCAGAGGGCCCGAGACGAGCTGTAAGACATGGAAAGAGGGCTGGGACCCAGTCTTCAGTGTTTTCCTGAGTGTCTGTGTGAGCATAGCTTTGTGAACAGGGCAGAGCCTGGCCTAGAATGCTGGGTGAAACCTCTGGGCAGGGGTATGAGTGTGGATGGGGGTGTGGACTCTGCTCTCCTGCCTCACCCGTCAGGAATAGGTGGGCTGGTTGATCCTGGGGGACAGGACCTCAGAGGAGCTGAAGGCAATGCTGGGCTGCTCCCCATGGTTCTTTAGAACTTCTCCCGCTCACCCTGTGTTCTCTTTCAGATCTTTCCAGAACAGCAGTTGCAGTAGCTATGGCTCCCTCCTGGGTGCCTGCTGTGGGCCTCACTCTGGCACCCAGTCTGGGAGGCTTCATGGGCTCCTACTTTGTGCGTGGTGAGGGCCTCCGCTGGTATGCTAGCCTGCAGAAACCCTCCTGGCATCCACCTCGCTGGACACTGGGTCCCATCTGGGGCACACTGTATTCAGCCATGGGGTAGGTGGTTGCAGGTGCCACTTTGCAGTGCCCTGTTCCCCATGGAATCAGGCTGGGCATTGAACCCCTGTGCAGAGGGAGGCCCCAGGACAGAGTGGCATCATTTCCCCCGTGGGAAAGGGAGGGTGGCAAGGCTGCCAACTTATGCAGTGCAAGACTGAACTTTTTCCTGCTTGCCTCTGGGAACCCAGCCTGGGCTCACATTACCGAGGCTGCCCCATGTATAAAGGTCAATGTGGACAACAGCACCATGTGCCAAGATGAACAGGCAGCAGCTGTGCCCTTTGGTTGTACTGTACAGAACCAGACCCCTGCAGCCATTGCCTCATGGCCTCAAGAACCTGCATGACCAAGCTGCCACTTGCTTGTCCCCTTACCCCCAGCCTTCATCCTGTAGCTCCACACTGACCAGGGTCTCAATTCAAATCTTCATAGCAATCTTAGAAGAGACAAAGGCCCAGAGAGGGCAAGCAGCTTCTCTGAGATCACACAGAAGTCAGTGGCAGGGCATATCTGAGCCATCACCGAGTGGTCTCAGGACAGTAGCACTCTTGGCCTTGCCCTGTGATGTCCTGACCCATTGTCTGTTTCAGGTATGGCTCCTACATGGTCTGGAAGGAGCTGGGAGGTTTCACAGAAGAGGCTGTGGTCCCCTTGGGTCTCTACACTGGTCAGCTGGCTCTGAACTGGGCATGGCCCCCCATCTTCTTTGGTGCCCGGCAGATGGGCTGGGTAAGTGTGGCCACAGCTTAACTCTTGGGTCTTGGAGATGGCCCTGGGAGAACAGGTGATACCATATCCCAGATGACATCAGTATCTGCAGGTGGCAGGGGAGGCCTGTGGCTTGCAGCCCCATTAGAAGTTCCGTGAGTCAGGTACCGTCTCAGCTCTCAAGAGGTTGAAGTGGGAGGATCAGTTGAGCGCGGGAGGGTGCTAGGCCAGCCTAGGTGACAGTGACCTGTGTACTAACGCCACCTCAGTCCATCTTCCCTCCGTGAAGAAAGTCCAGAGGGCCAGACTGAAGTGGGTGGGGCTGTAATCTTGGGTTTAGAAGCCATGGCAAGAAGACACCAGCATCACATCTGATGCTGTGCGTGATGACACTTGGGGACAAAGCCTCTCCTTAAAAATGTTCCTGTTCAGGTTTGGTGATATATGCCTGGCCTGCAGTCCTAGCAGAGACAGGCAGGAGGATTGCTTTAAGTCTGATAACCTGGTTTACATAGCTGGTTCAAAGTCAGCTAAGACTACATAGTGAGACCTTGAAAAAAATGTCATTGCTGAGCCTGTGACATGCACACCACAGCCGTCTGACCCCCCTCACACCGGCCTCTCGGGTCAGCACTTGACAACGTTGTATCTTCAGGTCAGATGCCTTCCGGCCACTGCTTCACCCTTGGACATGCTGTGTCCCTGTCTGTCATACATAGGGCTGTCTCCATGCACAGAGGCAGGGACTTACAGACAAGGAAACTGAGGCTGAGAACAGAGAGCAGAGGCAGCCATCACACCCCAGGGGTGCAGTCAGGGCTAAGCGAGACTTCTGACTTCTAGACCCAACAGGGTCTTAGCCTCCCCACCTCCTGTCTCTGCAGGCCTTGGCAGACCTTGTGCTCGTCAGTGGGGTTGCAACCGCCACAACCCTAGCCTGGCACCGAGTGAGCCCGTCAGCTGCCCGCCTGCTCTACCCCTACCTGGCCTGGCTAGCCTTTGCCACCACGCTCAACTACTATGTATGGCGTGATAACCCTGGCCGGGGAGGTGGCCCACGGTTCCCAGAGTGAGTGTACCCTGCCCATCAAGACCACAGCACTGCTGGCCAGGTACCACGGATGGTAGCCCATCATGCTTTCAAGACCCCTGGGCCTGCCTGGTCTACCTGGGTCTTGCTTGGCCCAGGGAGCCACCAGGCAGGTCAAGGTGGTCAGTGCCAAGTCCCATCCAGGGACAGTTGTACCTGCCTTTCTGCACTGCTCCAGGCATGCCCTAGGAACATGGGGCTTTTAGAGCTAAATAAAATCTTTTAACTTCATGTGTAGCAGACACTGTACTTTGTCGGGCACCTGGTCTGCGGGACAGCAGGGGCTATGGCCATGCAGCATGGCTCTGCTGCTGAGGCTGGGCCTGTCTGGGCTGCATCATCCAGCTTTTCCAACCTAGAGTGGCTCGCCAACACCCATCTTGCAGGACGGGTGTATTGATTCCCAGCACCATAGACGGGGGCCATCTTGCTGGCCCAGACCTGCCTACACCAGGCGCTGTCACCTCCCCCTCCCCAGGGCTCCATCTGGGTGACCGAGAACCACTTTAGGCAGCAGTTGGGAGACAGGAGAAGGTGCCTTTCACACAGGCACTGTCTCAACCCCCATCCTGCTTTCATATGCCTCATGGGTATAGATGGTCCCCACAGGGCACCCACGCTGGACACTTTTAGGGACAATTCACCTGAGGCTTGGAGGGGCTTTCTTGGCATTGTTTTCATGGTCACACATGCAGGTCACACAGCCCCAGCAGAGCTCCACAGCATGCTACCTGCAGGCCACAAAGCAATTCTGCTCAAATGGAGGCCCATCTGCCACCTACACATGTGCTTCCCCAGTCCACCACTAGAGGCACCCTCTTGTGTATGCTGCCATCAGCAGTTAACCACAGTAGCTTCTGCAGCCTTTAATGAGAAGGGCACGCTGCATCTGCTGGTTTAAATCACTCCCTGGTCTGTGCTCCTTCCTACAGCAGAGGCCTTACACCTTCACATTTATGTCCCCAGCCAACTGATGATAGAGGGGCTGGGTGGCCACCCGTCAGCAGGGAAGCCATGTTGACTCAGAATAGGAGAGGGTTGTCAGTTTGTGGTCAACAACTGGCATCTCCCTGGAGCCAAGGGCCAGAGTTCTGCCTCCTGCTTCCTTGAGCAGCATTGCCTTGGCTGCCTGGGTTCTCTAGCTAACTTCATGTGCTGGTCTTTGGTAAGCCCTTAAACAGAGAAAGTGGTCAGGGTGTGGATTTCTCTCCAGCTGGCTGGTGGCCAAGCCCAAGGTTGCTGTGCCAACTGGAGCACGTGGGGAGAGAGCCTGACTGCTCTAGAAAAATTTGTATTGTGTGTACATGCATGACCACTCACAAGTACCATGGTGGACACATGGATGCCAGAGGACAACCTGGGGGAGTTGGTTCTCTCCACCATGTAGGTCCTAGAGAGGTCTTCAGGGTTGGCAGCAGGTGCCTTGCTGGTCCTCTATTGAGGGCCATCCCCGTGGGACTGCTAAACAAATGCCCTGGCATCTCAAGCATTTGTCCTAAAGGGCACAGATGACCCCTTGTTGGTGGCTGCTCAGAAGTAGTGGCCTTGCTCTGGGCTGTCTTGCTCCTGGGACAGCTCTGCCTTATGTGTTTTAACATGGTGCCACTCAGTAGGGCTGGTGTCCTTCATCAGCCCCCATACCCTCTTGACCATCCCATGAGTTGGGGCCTCTCATTCCCACCCCAGAACAAGTAGACAACACACAGAAATGTCACTTCCCAAGACCACCAGGTGGGCCAAGCCTTAGGCCCTATGAACACCAAAGCCCCCGAGGGTTGGGGTGTAGACAGCACAGGTCAGAGCTCTTCTCCAGCTTGGAACCAGGACTGTCACTAAGAAGTAAAATGGGTGAGGGAGCTGGGAGGTCTACTGGCTCTTTTTCTTCTCTCATTTCTAAAAGCACACACGGCGGCATGTTGGGTTCTGCCCACAACAGTAGGGGTCACAGCTGTCATGCCAGCCCAGGCCCATGCCTCCAGGGCCCCCAAGAGAAAAGACCAGGTGAAAAGGAGACATATTTTATTGCAGTATAAAAGGGCAGGGAGGCCTCAGCTATCCAGAGATAAAACCACAAGGGTTGGTCCTGCCCCAGCAATGGCTGGACCCAACATGGATCACTAGGCTCGCCAGCAGGTGGCCCACATGCCCAGAGACGGGCAGGGAGAACCATGTCCAGTTATGCTAAGAGGGTCACTTTTACCTTCAAAGGTGCGACAGCACCTGCCACAGAGCCCAGCATCCTGAGCGGCAGATCATCTTGGAAGCACCTCCCACCCACTCTAACCAGACCACTCACTAGTGGGCTGGACCCAGGTGCCCCACAGTCACGGAAACAATGGCGGCTGACTCCAGATTCCAGTAACAAAATGAGGAACTAGATTTTACATTTTCTTTCTGTAGGTTAAAACAAACACACACACACACACACACACACACACACACACACACACACACACACACATTTTGACTCTAGGCCTTGGCAAGAGGCAGCCTGACTTCCACAGGAAGCTCTCCCCAGAGCCATCTGAGCAGCTCTGGCATTTCCACTGTCACCCTGGCCTGGAGTCTGCCATGGAGCCTCACAACCCCAGAGCACCCTGACCACCTCAAGAGGCCAGTGGAACTCAGTGAGATGCCAGCATGCAGAGATCAGCTTCCCATAAGGGAAGTACCAAGCCACACTTGGCTGGGAAGTCTGCTGGTGAAGAAGGCGATGCCTAGGCATAAGGCTAGGTTGGCAAATGTTTTCCCCTGGCTGTTCTGGGACCTGTGGGTACAATACAGGGTACTAATACCCTGTTTACAGCAGCCATGGGAAAGGAGGGCAGAGATTCTGGGAGAGAACTCCCTGGCCCTGCTGGATACAGGGTTCCCAAACACTTCCCTATGGAACCCTGTTTCTGTGGAACACCTCTTCCTCTGTACGAAAACTCTGGGTGCCAGGAACAAAGCCCTTGGCTGAGCTTCAGGCTCATCAGAGGACAGAGGGTGTTAGGAGGTGTGGAGCGTGCCAGGGGCAGTACCCAGGCCTGTGGACATCACTTATTCTCCAGCTCTGCCACATGGTATAGACCTGATGTCCCACATAAGAAGCAGGAACGTGGCTCCGGGCAGAGCCTAACTGAGACCAAGGCTCTGGCTGGAAAGGGAAGGAGGAGATAGAGAGGAAGGGGAGGAGGGAGAAGACTGGCCCGGAGGAAGCAGCTCCAAGAGCAGGGGCTGGAACCAGCTGTGAGCACAGGCAGGAGGGCTTTGGGCACCTAGATGATGCGGGTGACGTGGCAGCCGTTGGTCTCATCCAGAAACAAGGTGCTGAAGACATCGTTGAAGAACGTGGGGTGGTATCTGCAGGCTCGCTCACAGTCTGGGTTGAAGTTCACCTCCAGGATCTGGGGCTGCATCACCCGCTTTCCTGGTGGCAAGACCGAGAGGTAGGAAGACTGAAGGCAGCAAGGTCGGGGTACACATCTGTCTTGGGACTGTGATGCAGGGCACAGACTCAGGCCCTGAGTCTCAGTGTGTGGGTGACAGGGTGTGATTTAGAACATGGATTTCCTGGCTTGACGCCTGTTCCCCAAGACTGAAGCCACTCCTAACCTCATTGCCCTCAGGGCAATGAGCACATGTCGCTTCAAGCTTCGATGACCAGTTTGGTCAGAGGGAGCAGCGTGCAGGGCTGGGAGGGCGGCTCTAGCGCTCCTTCTCCTGTCCTATGAGTTATGGTGGCCCCCAGTCAGCTACCTTCCCCCTGCATTCGGATGCAGGTGTAGTCCCTGTCTCAGTGGATCAGCCAGGATACCCAAGCTGGACCACCTGGGAAATTTCTCTGTGAAAAGACAGCCATGGGCTGGAGATATGACTCAGCAGTGAAGAGCATTTGATGTTTTTGCAGAAGACCTGGATTCAGTTATTCAGTTTCTAGAATCCACGTGGCGGCTTACAATCATTCTTTTTTTTTTTTTTTTTTTGGTTTTTCGAGGCAGGGTTTCTCTGTGTAGGTTTGCGCCTTTCCTGGATCTCGCTCTGTAGACCAGGCTGGCCTCGAACTCACAAAGATCCGCCTGCTTCTGCCTCCCAAGTGCTGGGATTAAAGGTATGTGCCACCACCGCCCAGCTTACAATCATTCTTAACTCCAGTTCCAGGGGTTCTGTGTCTTCTGACTCCTCAGGATACGAGGCACGCACACACCACGCACACACCACACACCACACACACACACACACACACACACACACACACACACACACACACACACACACACACACCTCAAATACATAAAACAAAACACAACAAAAGATAGCGAGGGCTGTCCTGGGCACTGCTGGCAGGGCCGGGGACAGGAGGACTGGGCAGAGAATTTTGGTGTGCAGAGAGTCCCCTTACCACCTGGATGGCTATCCCACTTGAGCATAAGGTCAACAGCATATACGGCCCGGGATGAGGGGTAGTCGCAGAGGCCCATGGGTGGTGGCTTGGCACATGCCACTTGGAACAGCTCTGTGAAGGCCTTGAAGATCTCAGCCTGGGGACAAGGAATGCCCCATCACAGGGTGTACTCAACCCTGACTTTGGAACTGACAAGGCCCACTGTCTTTGTCTGAGCCCTGTCATCCAGGTCATCTCTCTTACATTCTGCATGTCTCTAGGCTTGGCAAGACGGCATGGCTGCCTGTCCCCACACTCCTGGAGTCCATTCTGCTTTGCATTAAGGAAGGAGCCCAGAACTTCGTGCATACCAGGCAAGCACTCATCTCCAAGCCATGCCCCAGTGCAGGAATCTCCCTCCAGCAAATCTGCTGATTGCCTGTCCTATGACTAGCCTCCCATCATTCCGTGGCCCCTTGGGCTTGGATTTCTGGGGCTGGTGGAGACTGCTGCTCTTGGGCTACCTCAGGATGCTCCAAATTCCCTCCTTCCTGCTGAGGAACATTCTGAAGAGCCTCCAGGCACACCACACACAGGCCCAGAGTTCAGGGAGGGAGGGATCTTAGTCCAACCATCTCTACCTGCCCAGTGAGAAGATGACCTCTCTATCTGTGAGGGAAGGGAGTGGCTTCCACAGCCCCAGCCTGGCAGAGTCCAAGACTCACCTGGACACCACTCCAGGGAAACTCTGGGTACTGCTTCTCGAACTGGGGGATGAACTCATCATAGTGCACCTGCAACAGATGACAGTCAGTTACCATGGCAGCGGCGGTCTCTAGACTGAAAGCAGGCCACCAGTCCACAGGACAGGGTTCAGTCCAGCTCTGGCCCACAGGATACACGAGGACAGGAGACCAAGGTTAGTCTAGACAAGCAGAATAACCACTCTGAGCCTCAGTTTCCTCTTCTATGAAAAGGGTATCACTTCCTGCTCAGTCCACTGACTTTACAGGGCTGCTGAAGGTTCAAGTGAGGTCAAAGGCTATCAGGCATGGCTGTTGTATCCAGCTCAGCTCAGCCAACTGGCAGTAGAGCTCAGCTCTATACTGCAGGGCCCCCTTTGGAAGCAACCTAGGACAAGATCTCTAGACCAAGACTTTACCCCAAACATCTCAGTAAAGTGGCTCAGATTTCTCCCAGAGGATGAGCCAGCATGGGCCCCTGCAGAGCCCCCTGTGCAGGCCCCACGGGACATGAGTCCCTGCACAAAGGCCTTCTCAGGTGATGCCATCATGAGGCAGAGGAAAAGAGCTCAGTGTCCTCAGGGCTGGCTTCCAACAATGCCAAGAGCCTTGATGCACAGTCTAGGTCCTGACTTTCAACCCAATCAAAGGTAAGAGAGACAAGATGCAACAGGGCCACTCAGGATCTGAGTCAGCACAGCCACTCAGCTGTGGTAGTTCCGTTCTCACAAACCCACTCAGAAGACGCTTGGACAGGGCACAGAGAGGCACCTCCGAGAGCAGTCTGCCGTGGGAAGCAGCCTCTGCACCCAGTACTCGCATGCGAAGCTGAGTCAGGGGAATTGAGAGCTCAAGGCTAGCCTGGGCTACATGAGACCATGTCTCAAAAAACACCAAAAAATAACTACTGAAAATAAATACAAAAAGAATTAAGGTGTGCCTGCAAAGGAAAATCACACATTCCGGGAAGGGAGGAGAGTGAGGTACAGTACAGGGTTGGACAGGGTCAGGGGTTATGAGCTTACACTCCTTAGCCAGTCACCATGTCAGAGAGGACCCTGATGTAACAAATCAGTCTACCGCTCCCTTCCTCCCCACACCCAGAGGTAGGACCTGGTGCCAGCACCCTGCTGTCCCAGGTACATTGCTGGCCTGCTCTGTCTGCCCTGATGCCTTTAGCCCTGGCCTGCAGATGGCACTGCCACCTCATAGTACCTGCTGTGTGGCAGTGAGCCCTATGGAGACCTCACTGCACTGGCTCATCCTGGGACCAGGAAATCCTGCTCCTCCATCTTTAACAGTGGCTACTCTTTAGCACGGTGGAAAAGACTTCCTGAGAGGACACAGGACCTGACTGCCATAGCCAGAATCTAGACTTGCTCTTGGGCCCCGCCAGGCCTTACCTGCTTCAGCGCCACATCTGGGTCATAGTTCATGACGGTGAAATGCTTCTCATAGTCGTCTAGGTCATTGAGTGCGAAGGGCCTGCAGAAAAGTGGACAGACAAGCGTGGGCTCCCGAGCTCCATGGAGAGCAGCCACACACTGCTGGCTGGGGCTGGCACAGCCCCTCAGCCCAATGTGCTGTGGAGAGTCTCTGCGAGCCACAATACGTCATGATTCTGTGTTAATGTCCAGCTCACAGGAGTGTCACATTCATGATCATAATGATGTCACTGAACACTCGAGCTGTGGACTGCATGATATGGAGGAGGGAGTCTAGTGCAAGCTTTCAGGCGCCACGGTGAAGAAGGGGTTTCCTTGTCCAGCCCCTTCCCCGCCCTGCTCCCAGCACCTGGGCCCCAGCCTGTCCTACTTACCTGTTGGAGAAGCGTAGCCAGAACACGTCGTACACGAACAAGCTCAGTGGCCTCACCGAGCGCAGCAGCACTACGTAGCGGATGTCAAACTTGACGTTCCCCACATCTTCTCGAAGGAACAAGACGGGACTTTCAATGTACTTGGACACAACCTGGAGGACAGATATGGACTTGCCAGTAGCTCCTACCTCACCTGGGCAGGACAGAGCACCTGGGGCCTCCTGCACCGAGCCCCATGACAGGGAGTATCTCCTTCACCTGTGTCCACAGGACTCTGCCTGTCATCACGGCCAGCTACAGCTGTCCCCTACTTCACCTGCATTTTCAAACTAGCTAAGGCATGGCAACCTTTTTTTTGTTGTTGTTTTCTTTTGGTTTTTCGAGATAGGGTTTCTCTGTAGCTTTGGAGCCTGTTCTGGACTAGCTCTGTAGCCCAGGCTGGCCTTGAACTCACAGAGATCCACCTGCCTCTGCCTCCCAAGTGCTGGGATTACAGGAGTGCACCACAACCGCCCGGCATCATGGCAAATTCTTTACGCTTGCCCTATTTTATACTTTAGAAAATTTATTTATTTATTTTAATGTGTAAGAGTGTTTATCTGCAGAAGAGAGTGCTAGATGTCCTGAACTGGTGTTACAGACAGCTGTGAGCCACTATGTGGGTTCTGGGGACAGATTCTGGTTCTTTTGCAAGAGCAGCAGGTGTTCTTAACCATGAACCCACCCCTCTAATTCCTACCTTTTTTATTTAAAGAAAAAAAAATCCCATCAAGTTTCAGCACTTGTGTGTACATGCATGTGTGCATGCTAGAGCCCAACCTTGGCTACCATTCCTTGGGGGTTATCCATATTGATTTTTTTTTTAAAAGACAGGGTCTCCTACTAGCCTGGAGTGCGACAAGCAGGCTTGACTGACCATGCTTGGCTCTTTTTGACACCCCCTGCTTCCTTCATGGATTCTAGGGATTGAACTTGGGTTCTCATGCTTGTGAAGCAAGCACTTTCTTTTCTGTTTCCTTTTGTTTTTCGAGACAGGGTTTCTCTGTGTAGCTTTGGTGCCTGTCCTGGATCTCGCTCTGTAGACCAGGCTGGTCTTGAACTCACAGAGCTCTGCCTGGCTCTGCCTCCCGAATGCTAGGATTAAAGGCTTGTGCCACCACTGCCTGGCTTTTTTAAAAATAATTTTGACTTCATGTGCATTTGTATTTTACCTGCATGCATGTCTGTGTGAAGGTGTCCTATCCCCTTGCAACTGGAGTTACAGGTAGTTGTGAGCTACCATGTAGGTGCTGGGAATTGAACCTGGGTCCTCTGGAAGAACAGCTAGTTCCCTTAACCACTGAGCCATCTCCCTAGCCCTGACTTCTAGGTTATAAAAGGAGGAACTGTCACCAGTCATTCCATTCACTCCACCTGCTGTCTCAGGTCCCCACAATGACTGACAGTCCTCCAAGTTCATATTCTTCCTGCTTCTGCCACGAACGTGTCCCACCACTGTAGCCAGGGCCTAGGAAAGCCTTGTGTCTAAGGCAGCTCTCCCACACAGCCACTGGAGGGCCCTCCCTACAGGATCACCCATGGAGCCCCTGGGTCTATGGTAGTGATCTCCATGGGTGATGGGCCCATGTGCTGCTGTGGTACACTCTGATCCCCACAGAGTGTGACCCTGAGTCACAGCAGACTCTCCCAACCTCGGACCTAGCCAGAGGTCCTGAGGCCCTATTCTCTTTGGTGTCGCTGCCCGTGCTTGGAGCATCTGGGTGAGGGGAGCTACAAGCCCACCTTGGGGGTGCTTTCTCGGTGCCGAATGATGCTGTGGAGGTTGTTGGTGACGTGAGTGTCCAGGCTGCGGGCCAGGTTCCAGGGCTTACAGATCCAGTGGTTGTCTTCACCCCTGGGGAAGACATAGTTGAGCCATACCCGCCTTTCAGACAATGTGTCCAAGGATCTGGAGGCAGACTGGCTAGCAATGTCTGTTAGAAACCCGGTGCCACAGAGGCACTGGGGTAATCAGGAGGAGTTTGCTGCAAGCTAAGAAATGGTACAAGGTGGAAGCTGCACTCCCCACCCCTACCCACACAGAAGCAACCAGAGAGCCAGTAGGTGCTCAGCTAAGGAGCAGGCTGGGCATGGGATAAGGATGGGGCAGAGCTGCAGCATTGTAACAGAAGCGTCCAGGAGTGTCTGGCCTGCCTTGAGTCTAGGGGACTTACTGTCTCTCCCGGTGCTGAAAATAGCTGATAAACTGGGGCAGCTCAGTGCGCAGGTTGAAGGTTCGGGGCAGCCAGCGGGGACCTTCAGGACCCCCAGCCCGGCGAGCGATGGAAGCCAGGCAGTCCTTTACGGTCAGCAGGTTCTCACAGGGGAACTGGTTGAGTAGTACCTGTGGCCTCTCCTGACTGAGCGTCCTGTGGATGGAGGTGGGTATGGCTAACTCAGAGGTCGGCTTAGCATCCCGAGAGGGGTGTGGGGACTTTAGAGGGAAGCTTGAGGCCCTGGGGACAGTGGCAGGCAGGCAGGCAGAGGCACTGGGTGTGAGGCCCTGCCGGCTGCAAGGTACCCACCCACCTGTAGTCCTTGAAGTGTGAGAAGTGGTAGAGGATGTCGGCGTCAGCCTCGCTTTCAGTAAAGGCGAAACGTGGGTGGGAGAGGTGGCAGAGTACCTGCTGCATGTCGGAGTGGACTCTGTGGAGAGACTTGAGTGAGCAGTGGCCCAACGGTGGGTAGGAGCTCCTGCTCACCCTGGCTCTGTGGCAGCAAGTCCCAGGGAATTCCTGGCATCAGCAGCCTGGGCTACACCTATTTCCTCTGCCCGGGTATAGAGAGACACTTATGCCCCCAGGTTCCCTATAGAAGGTGAGAGCACAGCGCTTGCCTCACATCTCCATCAGGGCAACAGGATGGCTTAGGTGTTCTGTAGATGCTGGTTTCTTAGGAAAACAGGATGGATATGAGGCAGGCCAGCATAGGAAGAGCTTAGCACCCTGGGACTCTGCTTGGCTTGGGCTACACTCTCCCACCAGCAAATTTCTCCTCTCCATAATGACACCAAACTTGCACAGTTTCAATTCAAAAATACATCCTGGGAGAAGGGTCAGTCTGGTCTGATGGGCTTAGGGTACACGGGCAATAAGCCCAAACTGTCAACTTTTAGGGAGACTCTTATTTACCACTATATGCCCATGAGTAAATAGCAACACGTAAATCAAGGTTGGATGCATTTTAGGAATGGACATGCACAGTGAGTAAAGAGTAATCTAAGCCTCTCAGTAAAATGGAGAAGCTGGGTGGTGGTGGCGCACGCCTTTAATCCCAGCACTCTGGAGGCAGAGGCAGGCTGATCTCTGAGTTCAAGGCCAGCCTGGTCTACAGAGTGAGTTCCAGGAGAGCAAGGTGCACACAGAAAAACCCTGTCTGGAAACCAAAACAACAAACAAGACAAAAAACGGGGAACCACCCGAAGTTACACCCCCAGAAACTAGCCCTCTTGAACCCCACACAAGGAACCCCCAAACACTAACTGGACCCTCGAGTGCCTTCAGTCTGTGGCCCACTCACTCCACCAGTCTCGGCAGTGTGTTCCTTTCTAAGCTCTACTATCACTTTGTTTGAAATAAGTTTCCTTGCTACTCTGTGATCCGTGTACTTTCTTTCTTACATTCATTTGTCTGTGCATGTTTGTGCGTGTGGAGAGGTCAGAAGACCACCTGTGGCAGGAAGCTGGCTCTCAGGAATTGAATTTAGGTCACCAGGCCTGGCGGCAGGTGCCTTTACTGGCCAAGCCATCTTGCTGGCCCTTGTATTTCATTCTTGAATAAGAGACTAAAATCCTGGAAACACCTCAATCGCTGCCATTTGGGAGACACTACTAACCTCCCAATCCCCATGATCTCAGCCCACGAAGAGAGAGCTAGAGTCCCCGGAGGGCTCTCCTGAATTTGCAGGCCTCTGGTGGGTGTGTTGTCAAGACAAGTGTCCTGGGACAGGTCTTATGTCATGATTCACACACAGCACAGAAGTGAGGACGGGCCTGGAGGTGGCTGTACTTCCGAAGGAACAGAGTGTGAAGGCAAAGAGGACACAGGACGTGAGGGACAGGCACAAGGCAGCTGGAGGATGCTCAGTGGGAGGGCTCAAAGTGAGGCACGGGCCTGCTGGGAAGGGCTGGCATCAGGCAGGTAACCCGCCTGAGTCAGGAGTGCGAGTGTGAACCATGGCCACAAGCAGGACTCTGGGTCCCCATCTAGTCCACTGCAGAGGGGACAGAGTGTGGTGGGAACGGGGTTCACAGCCACATCTGTGTCTCAGGATACCCGCTTTGCTTGGCTAGGGCTCTGGCTTCAGGCAAGACGGGGAGGACTCAGTAGAGGGAGGCCATCCCTAGCACCCGGCAGAACTTGACAGAGTGGAGCACACGGCCCTATTCTAGCTGAACCAAGCTTAAGCAGTCATGGATATGGCATCTAGAGGCCTGGAGAGAGGGTTTCTAGGAAGGCAGAGGCCCTGCTTGGCACTAGGTGGGCGCGGCTCTGTACCCAGGCCCTGTGGCATGAAGTACAGCCATGTCTTTTCCCCGTCACTGCCCACATCCTCAGACTCCTTGGACAGGATCTCCTGGAAATACAGGTGCCTTTTTCCTTTTCCTTTTTGGTGGTTTTTTGAGACAGGGTTTCTCTGTGTAGTCCAGGCTGTCCTTGAACTCACAGAGATCTGCCAAGTGCTGGGATCAAAGGCGTGCACCACCACCGTCTGGCAACTTTTTTCCTTTTTTGAGATAGGGTCTCACTCTGTAGCTCAGGATGGCCAAGAACTTGTGGTAATCCTCCTGTCTCTCTCTCTCATGTTGAGATTAGGGGAATGTGCCACTGGGTCCAGCTGTTTCTAATTTTCCAGGGCAAGTTTAACAGCTGCCTCCTGCAGGCAGCCCCGCCCACCCTCTTGCTTTCCTCTGTGGTTCTGAGAACCTTGGACCTGGTACCATCGCCAACATTCCTGGATTCCAAGGCCTGTCTGGGCCACTGACTTGCTCTGGGACCTGGGAACGGCAGTGATTGAAGGTAAGTCTCGGTGAGAGCAGAGAACAAGGGCTATGTACCTGAAGATGTGGCCCTGGGGACGTGCCACTGGGCTAATGGCGAGGGGCAGTTTCTCCTTGTTTTCCTCCAGGATGGCCTAGAATCAGAGGTAGAAACAGACCTCAGTGAAGGGAGCAAATGATCTCGAGCTTCCCCAATCCCACAGGTCAGGCCACACCCTTCTTCACATCCTTAACTCTCAGTGGTCCCCAAGAGTCCAGGCTGGGCAAAGAACACACCCATTGTTCTCAGTCTCCACGTTGCGTTCCAGATTCGGGTGGCCAAGAGGTGCCAGAACTGTGCAGGGAGGGGCCGCTTGGTCTGAGAGGAGCCCCCAGGGCTGTTCCCGGACGAGGCTGGCTTACTAACATTTAAAACACACCCACACTCTGACACTCCCTTGAAAGGCAGAGCCCAGTCCATCCCAGGCCCCAAGGAGCTAGCTACTTGGAATGAGCAGCAGGGACAAGGTGAAGTACTGCTCCTGAGCCCAGATCACAGGCTCCTCAACTCGCTCCTTGCTCCTGGATCACTCGCTTGAAGAGAAGCTAGCTGCCGTGCCTCTGGGACACTCAGGAGCCCTCAGAGAGGCACTGGGGGAGAGACCCACACCTGCGACAACCAGCTTGACTCATCAGGCCCGAGTCCTACATACGATCGTCTCAACTCCAGGAAGGCTCAGACTCTTCAGCTTTGGGGGACAGTCTGTGTGCCCAGAAAACCCCGAACCAAAAGTACTTGTGAGCAACTGTCTCCAGTTCCTGCCCCCCAGAAACTGTGGGAGGCAATAAGTATCTGCTGTCCTAAGCTGCTAGAGTCCTTTGTCACCAGCACAGGCCACCCCAGGGCCAGATCGAAGCTTGGACCCATGGTCCTGTGCAACAAGGTTTCAGGTGAGGAGTGTCTGGCCTCCTGGGTCTCTTTTCCTGCCTGCAGCAGCTTCCCAAAGGGGGTGCCAATTCTTCATGGTCCACTGATAGACAGTTGGAGGCCAGTGGGACCTTCCTAACCGTCCTCAAACCTCACTCAGAGCACCCAATTCCATGTTCACCAAACCCTGACTGGACACGAGCACTCAGGAGGCTAGGGGCCCAACTCTGAACCCCTAGCCCCTTTTGTCTGCTGGATTCAGCAAGGTGCCAGAAGACCATGACTGTGGTCTGCCCCTGCCAGTCAGCAACTCACACAGCTTTCATTACAGCCTGAGTTAATGAGCTTAATCCTTCTACAACCTTTGGAGGCACTCAGTGGTATCAGATGTCTGCATGCCAGAGTAGATTCAAATACAGTAGAGTCCCTGTGGTGCCTTGGCCTTGGTCTCTTAACTCTCCACACCCCAGTGTGTTTACCATCAACAGAACAGTGAACACTAGGCACAGGCTCCTGTGTGTACAGATTTGGGGACAAGGGAGAAGATTCTTGCATCCCCTTAAAGATTTTTTTTATTTTCTTTTATGTGCATTGAGTGTTTACCTGCACACGTATATTTGTGCATCGCGTGTGTGCAGTGCCCATAGAGGCCAGAAGAGGGTGCTGGAATCCACTGAACTTGAATTATAAACGGTTGTGAAGCTACCTGACCTGGGTGCTAGGCACCAAACACAGGTCCTCTGCAGTAGCAGCCAGTGCTTTTTACCACTAAGCTGTCTGTCTAGCCACTAGGGGCTGTGTTACTGATTGGTATTGGTCCTCTCCTCATAGCCAGGCATTTCCGAGTGAATCCACAGAGTCCTGACCTACAGGCTCTCCAGTAACAGCAAGGACCCCTTGAGGGTCTGCTGTGCTGTGAAATGTCCTATAATGCAGTTGGCCCTCTGAACCTATGGGCTCCATTACTTCAGATTCAACCAACAGGAGGTCAAAAGTGCTTTTTGGGGAAAAAGTCCTCTGTTGAGAATGTGTGCAGATGTCTTTCTGTGCCGTCATTCCCAAATCACATGATTGTCTCCCGAGAACTACAAACAATCCAGAGAAGATAAGGGATACTGGAGGCAGTGCTGGCCGTTTCAAGTGACAAACCAGAGTCCCCACAGATTTTAGTATCTGTGTGGTCCTGCAACCCATCCCCATGGACACCAAGGAACAACTAGTGTCTTCCTGTACCCTGTGGGGGAGCACCACAAGAAGAGGAGGGGCAGAGCAGCGTGTACAGCCACACCTAGCAGCATAGGCCACCCTTTCCCAAACCCAGGCGACCTGGGATCTAGATCAGGACAGATGACAAACTATGGCCCAGGCAGCTGGCAAACATTAAGCCCCTTATCTCTCAGGTGTTTGCCAAATGATTCCCACAGACGCTGGTTTGGAGCCTGGAATCCAGTTGACATTAACATTTGGTGAACGGATAGAGAACATTCCAGAAACCACTAAACACTAGGCCCAGGGTTGCAGGCGCAGGGCCACACCTGATAGTACTTGGCAGGAGGCTCGGGCGTGGAGGAGCTGAGGTCCAGCATGTCGGCAGGGGCCCAGGGCAGCAGCATGCATTTCCGGATCAGAGGGTCTGCCTCTCCGTAGGCAAAGTCCCGGGTCACCTCCTCTGCGCCAAGACACGCATGCCCATCAGTGGGGGTGGCAGGAGGCCCGCCCAAGGTCCGTCCTCTGGGGTGTGCGGGCACCGGACTTACCGCCTGTGTCTAGGTCCCTTAGGGGCCACAGCAGTGTGTAGGCCACCTGCTGAGGCATGTAGAAGAAAGGAGCGGTGGCAAAGCTCGGCACGTCTGCGTGCTGGATCCTGGAGCCAAACTCATCCATGATGTACCACACGGGCACTTTCTCTTCAGCTGTCTGTGGGCACGATACAATAATCCTCGGCCACATGTCCACCCACCTGCTGTCTCCCCGACCGGTGTACCCAATATCAACCACTGTTCATCTCTGCTTTCCTCTGAGCTTGGAGGTTCCCCCAATCCCATTAACTGGCCCAGGCCTGTGGAAATGGGGCACTAGGTTCAGTAACGGCAGGGACGTGTCCCATGTGCTACGCCACGTAGGGAGGGTCAAGGAGCTAGACCTTAATAAACACACATGGTTTTCCCCAAGCTGAGAGTGGGGAGGGGCTCGAGCCAGGAGGATGAGCCTGCAAGGGTGGCAAGAGCCATGGAGGGTAACGTGTTTGGAAGGGGCAGCCGAGTCACTGGAGCTCAGTTTTAGAGGTCTGAGAGAGAGAGGCCTGTGTCCCTTAAGTGCAAAGGCAGAGTAGGCACCTCAGTCCCCAGCCTTGGCTGGTCCCAGGTACCAAGATAAGGTCTTGTATGCATCCCTAGTTGGTTGAAAATTAGCCAGACCACTGGGCGGTGGTGGCACACACACATCTTTAATCCCAGCACTCGGGAGGCAGACGCAGGTGGATCTCTGTGAGTTTGAGGGCAGCCTGGTCTACAGAGTGAGATCCAGGGCAGGCTCCAAAGCTACAGAGAAACTCTGTCTCAAAAAAAAAAAAAAAAAAAAAAAAAAGGGTTAGACCAGGCTAGCCTTGGATTCTGAGATCCATCTGCCTCTTTCTCCCAAGTACTAGGAGTAAAGGGGTGTACCTCCACGCCTGGCTGTCACCCGACTGTTTCGCTTTTCATTATTATTGGAAACATACTTCTGGTAACGGCACCGGGACCAGTCCTGGGAGAAAGGGACTTTCTTTACTCACCCCGTGGGCCAGCTGATAGGTCTGGTTAAACTTCCACATCTCCTCCAGCACCAGGGCCACAACTTCTGGGCTGGGCACCTCACCATGGAACTCGATGCCCATCAGGTTAGCCATCCGGTGCAAGAGTCCAGGTACCTGCTGCAGCTGTTTACGAGCATGCTCCACACGACATGTCCAGGCATGGTCGATGAGGAAGATGCTGCGGGTATAAGCCACACACGAACCACTAAGCCAGTGGCTCTCAACCTTCCCAATACTTAGATCCTTTAATACAGTGCTTCATGTTGTGGTGACTCCCAACCGTAAAATTGTTTTTGTTGCTACTTCATAACTGTAATCTGAATTGTAACGCAAATTTCTGTGTTTTCCAATGGTCTTAGGTGACGCCTCTGAAAGGGTCATTTGACCCCCCAAAGGGGTTGTGACCCACAGGCTGAGAACCACTCACTTCACTAAGCAGGGCAGGAAGGAAAAGGGAGAAGGGAGCAGAAGGTAGAGCAGGCCCAGGCTCTGGTGCCCAGCCCTTCTGAGACTTGCTTGCCACAGCCCAGTGCCTCGGCCCAATGCCACGGCTCTGCCACCCACCCCACTCAGTGTGGGTCTGAGAAGCAAGACCTCCTTCTCTCAACTCTGAAGGAGGACACTGGGAGGTCCCCATTTCCAACCCCATATGGGCATGAGCATCACATGGAACAAATGTGGTCATGCTCACTGCAACCACTCAGGTAAATGCTGGAGCCTGGCTGCAGGCACAGGGTGAAGGTTCATGCCGCCGCCCTGCTCGCTGCAGGTGTTGAGTGCAGTGACAGGCACTCAACACAAGCCAAGTCTCTCTACACACTGGGCGCAGCAGCAGGGCTGCAGCCCAGCACACATGCATGCATGCGCATGTACCCCAGGACCTAAGGGCACTAAGAACTTCCTATGGGAGAGACCTGTCTCTTCCTTTTTCTTCGAGACAGGGTTTCTCTGTGTAGTCCTGGCTGTCCTGGAACTTGCTCTGTAGACCAGGCTGGCCTCGAACTTACAGAGAAAAATCTGGGGTCATCAAGCACGATTCCTGGTAGACTGTCAACAGTAGAGGTTTAGACACGACCCCCCAAAGCCCATGGGAACACCACTGGCCACACACATCACAGGGAAAATGAGTCTAGGTGGAATCTCTCTAAAACAAAGTCTGAAACTTAAAAAAACAAATGCCCGGACTCGGGTCCTACCTGTTGGGGTCATCAGCCTGGACTCCATTTTCACTGGTCACGATGACCTTGTAGCACAGCTCGCTCCCTGGGTTGGGCTGCTTCCTCTGAGCCTCCCTGGCAGCCTCGTCCTCAGCCTCTTCCACCTCCTCCACTTGCATTATCCCAAACAAGTCCCCAGCATCAAAAACCTAGGGTCAGAGCACAATGAATCAGGGGTATGGGTAGGAGACCCCACTCCTGACCCCTTCACCTCCAAGGAGCAAGCCCTGTTTGCCACACATCCTCTTAGTAACATCTAACCGAAGAACTGAGACCTCTGCTACACTCCTGTGTTACCATCCACAGGACAGGACACTTTGGAAAAGGCACAAAGTATCCATAGCAGAATTTTCTTAGTGCACACCCCTTGCTTTACAGGGGAAATGAGGCCCCGAAGCAGAGGGTGGCTCTGGTGTGCTGGAGGCAGATGGGGGATCAGGATGGTGGCTGGCAGGGAGCACCCTGACTTCGCTTTCACCAGAGCTATTCTGATACCAGGACAGCTGAGGCAGCCCACAGGCACCTCCCCATACCAGCATAGCAGAAAGTGTGGCCTGAGGGTGCTGGGGGTACTCTCAGGGCAGAGGGGGACTGTACGACGTGGGCTTGGATTTCTCAGGCCAAGAAGAATTGGGAGTCAAGGACAGCTGGAGAAGCAACAAGCCGGCCTCTTCTCCCACGCTCCCTCCCGGTTCCCACCTCAGGCCTGTCATAAGCCAGCAAGTGGGGGTGGGGGTTGGACCTTTGGAATCTGAGGCTTACTTGGGAGGTTTGAACCTTGGCTTTGCCACATATTACGTGATCTCGGAAAAGTTAACTCAACCTCTCTGTGACTCAATTTCCCCATCTCTACGGTGGGAAGGTCTGGGTTTGTTGGGATGTTTTAATTACTAACAAAGCAAGGCACAGAATGGGGCCTGGGCGATGGCAAAGGCTCTTACAAGCCAGGCTCCACAATTAACTTGAGACTCAGTTTCCCCACTTGTGTGAAAGGGGTTAGGGTCCACTCGGTAGGACACCCGCCGAGAATCAGATGAAATGGGACTTAACAGGCGAGTTCCTCCCTCAAACCTCCACCACTCTGGGCAGGACCTACTCAGGCACAGATAAGCTTTGTAAGGCCAGAAGACAAGGGCTTCTCTGCTGGGGCCACGAGGGCCAGACTCTTTCAACTTACTGGGAGCTGGGAAGCTATGGGAGGAGCACTGGGGAAAGAGTCAGGCCTGGCATTCTAGGGTGCTGAGGGAAGTGACCACAGGCTGGGAAGGGAAAGAAAGGAAAGGGTTTGGGGGTGGGGTGCAGTGGGGCACCACTGCTGAGATGCCTCATGGGGCAAAGGCTCGATGATCTGAGTTTGGCCACAGACTTCTCAAGGTGGAACCAAGTTCTGAAAGTTGTCCTCTGACCTCCATGTATTCATGTCACTCACTCACACACACACACACACACACACACACATACACAATTAATGCACATAAAAGTGTGTGGGAGGGAGCAGGGAGGTTACCACACTCCAGAGTGAAGTCTGGCAGGCCAACAGGAAGATAAGGGGAGCTCTTAGGTAGAGAACAGGAGCAGAATCTCAACCAATCCTCTTTTGATCCCTGAAGCAGCCCTGCATTGGGGGGAGGCTCACCCTCACTTAAGACTGGGGGACTGGAACCCACAACTCAGGGACCGTTGGTCCTCCAACCCCCAGCCTTTCACCCCAGACCTTCTAACCTGAAGAAGCCTGGCCTGGCTCTTCCTCTGCTGGGGTAGAGGGGGACCAATCCTGCCCTGTTTAGCTGTAACCCCTTTGGAGGGAAGAGCAGTAGATGTTTTTAAAAACACCTCCCATCTTTTCTGTGGAACTGATCAAGGAAAGGAACCAGGGCTGGATGCCTGGTGGGGGAGGGTGGCTTTCTGCAGGCAGGTACACAGTCCTGCCGAGCACTCCCTCTGGGCCTGGTGGCTGGTCTCACTGTGGTGACTCAGCTTTGTCTGGAATGGCTCAGGAGGGCCTGGGGGGGGAAATGATGGCTGTCCCTGACTAGGCCTCGGCAGCCTAAGTGAGAAGGGACAGGACACATGCTGGAGCTCATTTACCCCCAGGGAGCCAGGTGCTCGGGTGCCTCCATCCCTGCTTTCCAAATGAGACATGGCTTCGGTGGGGAGTCACCTGTCCAAGTGAGGGGGCCCCCCGGAAAGCTGGCTGAGTTGGGCTCCAGGGCATTCCAAAAAAAGGGTCCTTTCAGGCAGCATCATGGGTACCTTTTTATCCTCACTAACAAATGGGGGTCCGGGTTCTACCTCAGCATTGGCCTGGGGTTAAGGCAAGTCTGCAGAAAGTGGCCGAAAAGGGGAGGGCCCAGCACATGAGCAAAGGGAACCCAGTTCTATGAAGTACCATTCTGTAAGGGGGTACCTCTGACAATGAAGTCCCCCATCTATGATGGGGTAGTGCCTGAACACCACACTGAAAGTGGAAAACGCATTTAATACCCTGACCTACCACACAGGCCACTGCAGTCACTTTGCCCTGCTGTCGGGGGGTGGACTGGGAGCTGAAACCTCGGGACACTGCCCAGGACCATTTACATTGCATCATAGTCCATTGAATGCATCTCTGCACTTCCCTTCCCAACCCATAGGGCTAGGGATGGAATGCTCTCCCCAAGACTAGGTAAGCACTCTACACTGTGTGCTGCACCACAGCCCTATGTACAGGCTTTAAGCAGGAGACATCTGGCTCATATATACTGTGGAACGGGATCAAAGTCGGCCCCACAGTAAGGCTCAGGGGACGCCTAGTTCTGGGCCTCTCCTGGTCACCTGCAGTCTTAGTGGGTCTCTGTTGGGAGGCGGTGTCGCGAAGGGAAGCCAAGCACTAGCTTCGGAAAAAGCCCTCTGCTCAGCCCAGCAGCTGCTCTGCTTTAATATTCAAACCCACCGCCCAGTTTTCAGGCAGTAGAGGCCCCACACCCCTAGAGCTCAGGTGAAAGAGCCATTCTCTCAAGGATAGGGAACACCTTTCACCCTCCTGCCGTGGGAAGCAACTCTTATTCTTTACACCGCGGTAGAGGTGCTGGGCTGCCGCCGAGCCGAGCGCATGTCAGTTTGCAGGTTCCAGCTCATCCTTGGCAGGACCCAGGTCCTGTAGGATGGCGGCACAGGCGCAGCTCTCGGCCGGTCCCCTATGACTCCCGGATATATCCCACTCCTGAGCCTGCAGGGGCTCCCCTTTGGAGCCGCTGGGCTGTGCTCCCTACTCGTCCGCACAGCCCGCTCGCAGTTCGCGCCGCTCCGTACCTCGTTCTCCAGCTTGTGCAGGAGGCGGCCCCACAGGCGCTCCGGGACGCCCGAGGCGCGCAGCGCGGGGCCATGCAGCGACACGAACTCGTCCAGCATCCGCTCGCTCAGCCTCTCGGCGCGGCCTGGGCTACCGCGCTGCTGCCCCGGCTGGCCCTCCATGGTGCTCGGATGTGCACAGCACCGCCCACAGCCGGATTTAAGCCTACGGTGCGCACGCGCCTGCGTCCCGGGCTGGGAGGTCCCGAGTGTGCGCACGCGCGCTGGGGGTGTGTGTCTTCCCTCCATTCATCCCCGGGACCGCCGCGGGGGATGCTGGGAGTGCTGCTTAGAGCGCCCCACGTGGTCAGAACCGGAAGAGTTTGTCCTCGAGGGGCAGGTGAGGCTGGGATTGTGGGAGATCAGACGACGGTCCTCTTCTTACTGGTTACAATTTTGTTTTGTTAGAGTTTTGTTGTTTTTAATTTTAGTTAAAAAAATTATTTTAAAAAATTTTATGTATATGAGTGCTTACTTGCATGCATGTATGTGCACATCTCGTGGAGGCCAGAAAACGGTGTCAGGTCCCTTGGAACTGGAATTACCCATGGGGTGCCGGATCTTCTGCAAGAGCAGTTAACTACTAAGCCATTTTCCAGGTTTTTTTAATTTTTATTTTGGGGTGTGTGTGTGTGTGTGTGTGTGTGTGTGTGTGTGTGTGTGTGTGAGAGAGAGAGAGAGAGAGAGAGAGAGAGAGAGAGAGAGAATGAGCATTCTGGAGTCTGTTCTCTTTCCACTTTTATGTGGGTCCCAGGTGTCAACCTCAAGTCATCAAGATTACGTGGCAAGTGCTTTTCCCACTGAGCCATCTCCTAGGTCTTGGTTATCATCACCATCATCATCACCATTTTGCCATTGGATCTCATGAAGCCCAGACTGATCAACAAACTCACTTTGTCCTGGAGGCTTGCCTTGAACCTTTGATCTCCCTGCCTCCACCTCCCAAGCATTGGAAGACACCATCATGTAGGGATCCTAGTCATACCTTGAAGGCTTATAGACCTTTCCAGTGGTAGGGTGAATCTTCTCTCTCTTTTGGAATTCAACTTCCCTGAATTTAGAGGCTGCAATATCTTGGTATGATAACTGGGTGTGCCATCAAAAGAGTTATTCCACAAGTGCAATTAAGGGGCCACCACACTCACCCAGCTCCCAATTCTGAGGGAAGTGGAGACAGGAAATCACCGGGGCTTTCTGGCTTCTAGTCTAGCTGAGAAAATGGGAGCTCTATGTCCGGAGAAAGACTTCCTCAAGGAGTAAGCAGAGAATGGCAGTTGAGGATGCTCAGTGCCTTCTTCCAGCCTCTGTGTGCACATAGGCACACCCCCACCACCTGTGCATATAGACTCATATTCACAACCAATCAAAAACATCAGCCAACCAACTTACACCCCCAACAACCAAACACAGTTGACTCCATGGAAAGGAAGAACACGGAAAGGTAACTGACCCCCTTGCTGGCTGGAGGGGTAAGACCGAGCTCTGGAACAGTAGACTTTGTTTGTCCTGTCCTCCCACCCCCATATAATTTGCTGGAGATAAGATACAAGGCAGCTCAAAATCTTTTCAATGGATTTATTTTATGTGCATGAGTGTTTTGATGCATGTATGTATGGTGTGCCCTGTGTGTACCTGGTGCCCGTGTGTAACAGGCCCTCTGATCTCAGCACAACTAACACCCTGTTAGAGGAAGGCCCCAACACCTGCCCACATGGGAATAAAGGCCTAATCCATCAAAGACCTGACCCATAGTTCCAGGATCCAGGAAAGTCCCTGAATACCCTAACCTTGCTTTCTGGTTCCTGTACTTTCCTGTACTTCTGCCTCTTACTAACGGAAGTGTGTTGACCAGGATGCGGTTTTTGTGCATAAATGAGTCTAAGAAGTGTGAGATTGGGGCTGCATGATTTGGGCAAGTTCCCTGCGCAGCTGCCAGTCAGCAATACAGACTTTCCATTCAACTTTAAGAGTGTCTGTGTGGGGCTGGAGGATGGCTCAGAAGTTAAGAGCACTACACTGGCTGTTCTTCTAGAGGACCCTGGTTCAGTTCCCAGCACCCACATGGCAGCTCACAACTGTCTGTAACTCCAGCTCCAGGGGATAAGGTACCCTCACACAGGCATACATGCCAACAAAACATCAAAAATAATAAAAATAAAAAAATAAAATAAAAAGGGATCATTAAAAAAAAAGTGTCTGTGTAGGTTTTCTGGTGTAATTACTTCACAACAGTGGAGGCCAGAAGAAGGTGTAGGATTCCCTGGAACTGCAGTCATGGATGTTTATGAACCATGATGTGGGTGCTGGGAACTGAACCCCTGTCCTCTGTGAGAGCAGCCAGTACTCTTAACCACTGAGCCACCTCTCCAGCCCCATTTAAGTTGTTAATCCACTGTCTTCTCTGATTTCTGACTCTGTGAATAAAGCACAATTTAGAAGATTCGATCCCTGTGGTGATTGGCTTCTGAGTGGCAGGTATCACTAACTCTGGTACTCCAGTTACATAGCCTAGTATTGGCTGTCTGCCCCCCAAATCCCACCAGGGGTGGGTGGGCTGGGAAACATCTGTCACTTCCTCCTGGCTCCTGGTGAACCCTTCCTCAATTTTACCTAGTAAATTGAATCACTTTGCTTAAGGCTTGATTCTGGCTTAAGGTTTGGATTTTTTTCCCCCATCAGTGACTGTCTTGGGACTCCTTATGTAGACTAGATCAGCATGGAACTCAGAGATCCATCTACTCGCCTCTGACTCCTGAGTGTTGAGATTAAAATCATGAGCTGCTACCCCTGGCTGGACTATGGTTTTTAAATGCTTTCTGTTCTAGTCTGTTCTCATTCCCAGGTTATACTGTTATGGGATATCCACCAGAGAAGACTACTCAAACACAGGTTTAAGTCCATAGAAAGTCTTTATTAGGTTGCCCATGCCTACAGTGGATGTTCAGAATCACAGTATAATCCTTTCTCAGTGTGAGCTTTTAAGCACAAAAAACCATATCCTGGGTCGACATATATCAGTTAGCAAGAATAGTTAGCCAGAGACAGGCGGTGGTGGTGCACACTTTTAATCCCAGCACTCGGGAGGCAGAGCCAGGTGGATCTCTGTGAGTTAGAGCAAGTTCCAGGACAGCCAAGAGCTGTTAAACAGAGAATCCCCCTCTTGAAAAACAAACAAAAAGAACAGTTAGACAGAAGCGTGATTGCAGAAGCCAACTTTCCCAGAGTTATGGACTTCGATGGATTAGGGCTTTGCTTCTGGTTTTTGGCAGGTGGTGGCTGTTTCCTGCTGAGGTTTATGGCCTGAATGGTACTTTCATCATGGCGTCAGTTGTGCTAAGGTATGGGGGCCTGCTACGAGGCTTGACTGGCCTCTGATTTAAATGTTCCTTTCTGTTCTGTCCTGTCAGCTCTCTGGCTAAGAGAGGAAGTGCCACAACTCCCACTCTTGGTAACAGTCGCTTGGGCCATGTTCTGGCAAATGTGTCTAACTGTCCTTGTAGCTCTATGAACAAAACAGGGTAGCCCCTTACTCATTCTCCACTCTTGGGGGAGCCAATGCCTTTTGTAACATATACACGTTTGTCTCTCTGTTTTTTTTTTTTTCTCCCTTCTGCTTTCTTGCTTTGTACAAGACGGTTTGCTGTCCAAGGTCATTGGACATTCTGTTACAAGGTCATTGGACATTCTGTTACGTTGGCCAACTCTCACTGCTGTGTAACATTGAAACTCCCAGACATTTGTGAGACAAAGAGTAGAATGTATGAACGATCCCTCTTAAAACTCTAAGCAACAGTAATGTGTGTCTAAGATCTGCCACAGATAGGAAGCTTATTTAGCAATATGCTCTTAATTCATTTTGTTGCGAATGTGATTTGTGTTCAACTGACACAAATCAGTTCTCATAGTCAATTGCTAGGTTTATTATGTGGCTATTATGTGTATATATATAAAGTTTATCTATGGTTGGCCAAAATGGAAAAGTAAAGGTGAGAACAAAACTGGACCTCATTTAGTTTGGTTCTCAGTTACAAGGATTGCAGACCATGGTCTCCTGACCCTGCTGCTTTGGGCCTGTGTTGGGAACTCATGTGAAGGATGTTGGGTCATAGCCTCAGGTCGTGAGGAACTGAGTCATGCTGTTTTGGGCTATAGCCCCTAGCCTTAAAGAATTGCTCTGGCCTGACCATTCTACTCTGCCTGCAGAAACAATATGCCCAGCTATCAAAAACAACCTACCTTGCTCCCAGTCAAACCACAAAAATAGCTGTAGCTTCCTGGTAGCTACACACACACACACACACACACACACACACACACACACACACACACACGTCCCCTAGCACTTCTAAATGCACTGTTAGGTCCCAAACCCCTAAAGGCAGTGACTATAGAAGGATTGCTGACGGCATTGCTCAGGAGACAGGTTTCTGCCTGCCCAAAGGATCGGCTTCCATTATCTTCCCTTGCCTTTGGCTCTCTATTGCCATGTATCTGTGGTTATATATCAGAGCCCAAGCTAACCTCCAAGGCTCCTCTGGTCCCTAGTAACATGCACCCCTAATAAATACCAACACCTCCATGCTAGCCTCCTGACCCTTCTCATTTCTCCACTATGCCAGTTCCCAGGCTGTTCCAGCTTACAGCTCACCCCACCCCCCAGCTACTCCCCTCTTTATAATGGCAGGGTCCATCCCCACCCCATTTTTTTTAACCTCTCTCTGTTCCTGAGAGAGACAGCTCTGGCTGTGGCCAGTCTGCTCTGTTCTCCTTTCCCAGAGGTAGCCATGGCTACTCTGGACTCTTCCAGATGCCTCTGGCTGGCCTCTCACATCTACAGTGAAAACCTTCTACCCACGGGGCAGCCATTTCAGCGGTTTTCCTGTGACCTCACTTACAGGCAAAGCAGCCTCTCCCTGCTGAGATTGACCCTGACCGCTGCTCTGCCTCACTCTTCTTAAAGAGGAGGCCCTCTCATGGCCCCACACGTCCTCCACCACTCTGCAAGCCCTTGCCCTGTGCCCTCTCCAGACTCCTTGCCACTCTGTCCCTCAGCTAAGAGTTCTCCCCACTGGCCTTTGGCTGCAGACATTCATCCTGTGGCTCTCTACACAGGGCCCTTGTCTGCCACACCTGGCTACTTCTTATCTCTCTTCAGGCTCAGCTCAAAAGTCACCTCTTTATTTAGCTACCGAATGTGTATTTAATCAATGTACAACTACCTGGGGTGGGGGTAAATAAAGGCTCGTGCATCATGAACCTCAGAAACGTGGCTTTGGTCCCTGAAGAAGGCTTGTGTGCTGGGAGTGGTGCTTCACATAGGAAGTGAGATGCTCGTGCACCACAGAGCCCAGTGCACAAGGATTCCACCCATACCTCATCCAGAGAGACAGCAGTCTGCAGGCAGGAGAACCAGGGTTGGTCTCAGGAGCAATCCTGCTGCTGTTTACCTTCTATACCCAGATAAAGAAATAATTATACTGTGTAGGATGTTCAACATTTTCATGCACTTAAATTAAAAAAAAAAAAATCCAGCTGGGCAGTGGTGGTGAATGTCTTTAATCCCAGCACTCAAGAGGCAGAGGTAGGCAGATCTCTTGAGTTTGAGGCCAGTCTGGTCAACAGAGAGAAGACAGCCAGGGCTACACAGAGGAACCCTGTCTGGAAGAAAAAATCCTATTATCAGACAGGATTGTATGTTTCATTGAATTAATATAGTTTGCTTTTGAGATTTGAAAAAGTTATGTTAGGGACTTTTGTTTTCCTTTTTTTTTGGCATATGTGTTATGTGTATGGTGTGTGCATGTCCATGTGTGTATGGGTGCATATGCCCTTTGACCCAGTGCTTGCTGATTTGGTCAGCCAGCTAGCTCCAGGAATCCCCGTGTATCCACCTCCTGAGCTTTGGAATTGCAGGCAGGTCTTCACTCAAGGTGGGTATTTATATAGGTGTGGTGATCTGAACTCTGGCCTTTATCCCTGTCAGGCAAACCCTTTACCCACTGAGCTATCTCCCAGCCCCTTTTTCTTTTTTTCAAGACGGGCCTTGCTGTGTTGCCCATTTATCAAACTGCCTTCTGGATCTTTGTGTTTATCTCCATAGCTTTGTGTAGTTGTCAGTCATAATCAAGAGCTGCTTTCTGCACTGGGCAGCAGTGTATGCAGGCTCAGAGCTGTCCAAATGCTGGGGGTAAGTGACTGCTGAGTGCTCAGACTTGACTTTTCTAGAACCTCCCCACCACCAAGGTTCAGGGAATACCCGAGGAAGTGGGTGGTAGTGGAAAGAATGTGAGAGCCAGAGGATGGGAGGAGAGCTGTGAAATGATGTCTTCTGGGAGTGGCGTGGCTGTCGCCTGCACACACAGGCTCACAGCAGCTGTGGTTCCCCCCTCCCCCAAGATCAATCTTGGTGGCTGCTGGGAAGGAGAGAGCTGCTTTTCTTTAGGTATGGTCACCTTGTGGGCTGCCCATGTCCCAGCAGATAGTCCTGTACCCATGCACATATGGGTAGTACCAATTGGACTCAATGGGATACATACATACATACATACATACATACATACATACATACATGAAGTTGAGAGGGAGATATGCTAGGTGGGGCAAAGGGGGACTTGAAGCTGGGAGGGGCATGGGTATGATCAACATACATTATACACAGGTATAAAATATTCAAAGTATAAGCCAGGCAGTGGTGGTGCATGCCTTTAATCCCAGCACTTGGGAGGCAGAGGCAGGAGGATCTCTGTGAGTTCAAGGCCAGCCTGGTCTACAGAGGGAGTTCCAGGACAGCCAGGGATACACAGAGAAACCCTGTCTCAAAAAAAAAAAAAAAAAGCATAAAAAAAAAAACTTTGGGGGCTGGAGAGATGGCTCAGCGGTTAAGGGCACCGACTGCTCTTCCAGAGGTCCTGAGTTCAATTCTCATCAACCACATGGTGGCTCAAAACCATCTATAATAGGCTCTAGTGCCCTCTTCTGGCATGTAGATATATGTGCAGAGCACTCATATATAAACTATAAAGTGAGAGAGAGAGAGAGAGAGAGAGAGAGAGAGGAGAGAAAACTCTCAGGTTGGAGTGATAGCTCAGTGGCTATGAGTATGTAGTGCTCTTACAGAGGACCTGAGTTCAGTTCCCAGCATCCACATCACCTCTAACTCCAGCTCCAAGATCTCAGACATCTTCTGGCATCTATAGACACTGTAGTCATCTTCTGACACTACACACACACACACACACACACACACACACACATACACTTAAAAGTAAAATAAAACCTTTACAAAAAAAATTAAGAAATCTTTGCCATCACAAGACCAGACATCTATTCTTCCGGAACTTGCTTTTGGAATACGGAGTCTGAAGACAGGAGCTTTTAAAGTTCAAGGCCCTTGTTTCTTGCTTGCTTTCTTTTCTGGATTCCAATGGCCTTTCCCATACCCCCAGTCATAACTCTAAAGAAAATGAGAAATGGACAATACTTAGGCTCATTTCCTGTTTATTATTAAAGTGATTCCCACAAGTGTTTAATTACATGCATAGGGGGAAACATGGTAGAGAAAAGCTTTGAATATCTGAGGCTGCTGGAAGGCAAGTGTGGTTACATGGATATTGGTCTGTGTGCCTTAGGACTGCTACCCAGTGCCTGGACAGACTGTGCATGTTTGGAGGCCGGGGCAAAGGCTGGGGCTCAGGAGTCCATCGTCTCCAGAGCAGTGTGGATGGCTTCTGGCTGCACATGGCTCTGACCTCGGCAAAGCTTGTGGTTTCGGATGATCTGTTTGAAAGCCCGGCTGCGTCCACTGTTTGTGCTGACATACACTGTGTGACGTACATCTCATGTGGAGGGCCGAGGGCCTCTGGGTCCGTGCAAGCATTGTAGTGGTGGTGACAGTTCATGTCTGGCTGGTGAGGACTGTGACTGCTACCCAAGAGCGGCCAAGTTCATCCTTTCTCCGAGTGTGTGTGAAGAAGAAAGAGATGTCACCCGTGTCAACACTAACTTTTCTAGCTTCTCACTCTTCATTTAGGGCACTTTCCTTGGTCTCCCAGAGTCAAGTGTCCAGGGCTGGGGCCCTGGGCAGAGGGGGGTTCAGCTTAGTGCCTGGCATGAGACCAAAGGACTGTGAATTTCATGTGCCTTGTTGCTTGCTCCCTGTTGAGTCGTGGGAATGAAGACATTCAGAACTTCCATCCAGGCCTTTGCATTGGCATGGCTGGGTGCAGGCTGGGGAGGCTGCCGCCAGCAAAAGACCCACTCTTGGGAGCTGTCTAAACAGGGGGCTGGAGGAGAGAGCACAGGCTATACCACATCACCTGGGCCCTGAAGAGGCCCCCTCCTCCCCAACCACCACCTGGTACCTTGACAAAAGTTCTGACAGGTTGAGTAGGGCAAAGCCCACCCAGTGCTGTCGTGCCCTGGAGAGGAGCTAATTGTCCTGCTTCCGTGTTTGACAGACATTTTTGCTTGCAAGTCCTTCAGCCTCAGGCCGAATGGCATCAGCTGGGCACTGCCTGCTTGAGCAGAAGGGCTGAGTTACCACTCTGTGCATCTTTGGTGAAGCAAAGCTGTACAATGCTTGCCAGGTCAGTCCCACTTTCTAGGCTAGTCCCGGGACAAGAAGAAAGTGTTGGCTCTCCTGTTCTCCAGGTCCGTAGCAGATGAGCAGGCATGGGGCAAGGTTCCCCAGTCAGTCTTTCGAGGAGTCTGGCACACAGGAGGTACCCAGTAAATGTTTGCTGAATGACTCAACTCATTTTAGGCTCCTTTTTTTTTTTTTTCTTTTTTGCTGGGGGTGGGACGAGAGGAAGCTTTAGACGATACTTAGCTTCTACATGTCAGTTTAGGATCCACCCCAAGCCTGACCAGCCGGGGCCTCCTTTTGTAGAAGGCAGAGGTGGGCGAGCAGGCTCCCTAGTAAAGCTTTTGAACCAGGATCTGGGGCTTGGCTTGTATTTTGCTATTTCATCTGTGTGTTCCAAACTAAAAGCTGTCAAGAGGGGAAAGGTGGTCAAGGTCTCCATCGTGGGCTGGGCCCCTGAGTATCTGTGACCACTCAAAGTGAGGATGGACTGCACTGGGGGAGCCAGAGCTGGGGACTGTGGTCACCACCAGCAGCCAGTGTGACAAGTGTTGGGGACCACAGGTACTCTGTGGTTGTGCTGCTTGAGAGTTGGAGAAGGAGCCAGGGTGAGAAGGGTAGTGTCGTCACAGCCTCAAGGCTCTGGAACCAGTACAAAGGACCAGGACAACTAAAAGGCCCTTTCTGAGTGGCAGAGGACCTGCCTCACTGTTGCCGCCCACAAGCCAGGGCAGGGCTGACCACTGACCTCCAGGGCAGGTTGCTGTCCTTCCTCAGGTAGGTACTGCCAAGCTAAGTGCTGAGAGGTGCCAGGAACACAAGTCAGGAAGGCTTTCTGGGTGTCCTGTTGGGGTCCCAGGTCTTACATGGCGACCATCTAGAACCCAGGGGACAACTTGGTTTTCCTCTCACCTCCACAGAGGTGGTCAGGTTGCCTCGGGTGCAGAGGTCTACCAGAAGCAGGGCCAAGCCCAACGGAAACTGGGGAGACACAGGCCCTCTCTGCCTTTGCCAGGTGCTAGGGCTTTGGGGGCTATTTTAGGGGGTGGGGCGGGGATGAGAGCTACAAAAGGAACGGCTTGAACATGAGAATGAGGGACCAGGCCTGCTCCTCCTCAGGGGGCACTGGACATGATGTGGCCACAGTGGAGGTGGGCACTCAGGAGAGAGGAAATAGTTGGGTGTCTTGGACGCAGGGGTGGCAACTGCCAAAAGCCCCTCAGGGATTAGGAAAACTGGAGAACTCTGATGTTTTCTGGTTTTTGAGAAGATTAAAAACTAAACCTGAAGCCCTTCAGTGGGTTGGTTAATTTGATACGTCAGCTTAACTGGGCAGGGCTGAGCCCCCAAATGCTTCTTATGGTGTGGCTGGGCAGTGACACTGGTATTCTGGAAAAGATTAATTAGCGTATGAATCAGGAGCTAGAGGAAAGCCCCTTCCTCACCTAAGTTGGTGGCATCTTTCAGTAGACTGGTGGGGGTGGAGAGTAAAATTGGAGGGAGGGGCAAATCCACTGGACTTGAGACGGGAACCAACACAGTGCTCTGGGCTCAGGCCTTCAGACTGGCCACACCGGTTTCTGGTGTCTCAGGGTTTGAATCCTGCCAACTTTCCTGGTTCTCCAGTTTGCAGATGACACCTTGAAGAGCTTCTTGGGCACCATAATTTCTTGAGCTGTTTCCCATCATTCCCTCCTAGTGTGTGTCTCCATGTGTCCTTGTTTGCTTCATTTTCCTGGAGAGGGTGAGTGTTGCTGGGTTCATGCTGGGGGACGTTAGTCCCTCTGGGGATGACCAGTGGTCCAACAGGAAGACAGGAAGCTTCTCCCTGGTACAGCTGGGCTGCAGGATTGTGAACTGCAGAAAGGCAATAGGCCCCGACCTTGACCTACCACCAAGTGCAGGAAGTCCTCCTGCCGCCCTCCACAAGAGAGTGATGGCCGCTGGTGATCCCTTCTGCTTTGTGGACTGTTGTGGTGCCAGTGCCTTGTCCCTGAGTTCCAAGGGAGTTCAGATGAGTTTGTTGTGCCTTGTCATCAAGCTGTGACTCTCCAGGCCTGGCTCACTTGCCCACACGCTTGTTCAGTCTTCAGCGAGCCACATGTGTTTTCTGAAACAGCTCACTCATGTCATCAGGGTGGGATGGCGACCAGGAAACCTTGGAGTTCATTTTGAGATTCCAACCGTGTTCCTCTGAGTTATAACATCTGTTAATTTGATAAATACAGACCAGTTTCTATATCTACCTGTCAGCTGGCAGCAAGCAGTCTGAGGCACAGGCACCATCTCTGTGTGAGGGGGTGACTCCCCAGCCAGTGGGGTGCCATTCAGCTTGGCCACACAGGGGTTCCTCTCTTTAAGAGACTGAGAAGCATCAGGGAGACTCAGACAGCCTCCGCCATGGAGGCCTCTTCTCTCTGGGCCTTGCTGTCTCCTCCCCTTGCAGTAGAGAGTTGGGGCTGCTCTCTGAGCACAGCCTGCAAATCCCTGAGGAAGAAGGCCTTGTTTCTGGTGACCTGCAGGCACAGTGCAGAGTCAGCGAGCGCCAGTACCCAAGTGGGGAGTGGCTGCTTGCCACTGTGTTCGGTTGAGGGCAGCGATGTTGCTTGTGAAGCCTCCCCCTCCGCCCCCCCAAGTCAATGCTTCACCACAACACCTAGTCCAACCCCCAAGAAGTCACATTCAAGCGCATGTTTAAGCATGCCAGTGTTCTCCCCAGGCCGGGGGAGGGGGCACTTGGCCTCCCCCACACAGAGGTGGCAAGTGCTGGGAGGTGCAGTTTAATCACTGGGGGAGGCCAGTAATTAAATAGCAACACTGGTTAATACAACAGCTGCTGCAGAGAACCCTTCAAAAGTACCCGCCCACACAGAGAAGTATATATATTTAATATTTATATATATGTATGTATAGAACTTCATTAGACGTTCTATTAAGGTGAAGCGTAAGTCCATGGATTCCTCTCCTGGAGGACCTTTCCATCTCTCACAGAGTCCCTTGAGCCCCATGACCTGGCTTGGTGTCCTGTGGCTGTGACTGGAGAAGTTGGCAGGGTGTGGCGGTTTCACAGGCACTGTCATAAGCTTATCAACACCCCCCCAGATGGCGCCTCCACACACCCCTCCTGGCCTGGCCCTGTGTGGGTGACAATGGGGTCAGGCTTTCCAGAGCCTGCAGCAGTGGCCACACTCCTCTCTCCCAACACATCAGGCCAAGGGCACAGCAGTCCTGTTCCCCACATGGTGGGTACAGCATGTCCTGCCCAGGTAGGCCCACTGGGATGGTTCAGGAGAAAATGCTCTAGGTGTCCTGGGAAACAGAGGCAAAGGATTGGTGAAGGCTTTCTGAAGCAGGGTTTCCACACAGGAGTGGCAGACCCACCCAAGGGGTCCGGGCTGGGTTTAGGCCTTCCACGGACTGGTACAGGCCGGATGGCTTTGCCCCAGGCAACCTGGAGGCCCATGGAGCCCCCTTTCAGCTCCTGCTGTAGAGGGAAGGCACACTCCCCTCCTCCTTGGTTCCCACTATCCCCAAGCAGGACAGCTGGCTGGCTATTTGTAGGGCCGCAGGAATCGAGACACTTTGGAACGCAGCAGTTTGATAAAGGACCGAGGGAACATCTCCTTGGATTCCTGAGCTGTGTATTTGAAGTAGTTTTGTGGGTGTGCCAACACGTCAAAGAGGGCCTTGATCAGCTTCTTGTCCTGTAAGACAGAGGGCAGGCAGGGGATCTGGTCTCTGCCTACAGCAAATGATAGTTAGCTCCTGGAGGATCTGGGAGCTTGAGGGCAGCTGGTCAACCTTGTGCCTGTCAAACCATCACTGCACCCACTGTGGTGAAGTAGAAGGTATGGTGACAGCTGAGCGGGGTGGGCCAGGGGGATGTGGCCCCATTCCTGTTCTCGAACCCCAAGGCTGAGGGAACTACCATTACGAGGCTGAGCCAGGGACTGGTTCCATGCAGTGAGAGCCGGATCCTCTGGGCCTTGGGCTAGTGTGTGTGTGTGTGTGTGTGTGTGTGTGTGTGTGTGTGTGTGTGTGTGTGTGATAGTCACAGTTTGCCCTCTATGACACGGTGTCCTGCTTATCAAGGCAGTAGGCCGGACGAGAAGGAAGGGGTCCAAGCCCAGTGGCAGTGGGTGGACTCCACTGATTTTAGACACTGATCGTAGAACACCCACATTTCACAGACAGGAGAGTGAGACCGTGGACTCCAGTCAAAGCACTTCACTAGGCCTTGGTCCCCATCCCACTGGCAGCCAGCTTGTTTCAAACCTCGTGGACTAGGAGGGTGGGGGTGGCAGACAGTCCAGACCCAGTCCTATGTCAGGGCCCTTGACCCAACACCCTCCTCCCATGCCTTCTCCAGGGGTCAGGAGTCAGGGCAAGGGCAGGGACGGTTCCATCCATTCTCCCAGAATCACAGGGCTTCCCTTCCAAAAAAAAACTTACTTTCAAAATCTCCTGATGGTTCTCCGAGGCGTACAAGCGCCCGTCGCGCACGATGTCTTCGATTAGCTGCTGGTAGTCCTCTGGGAGCCGGCCAGCAGGGAGAGGGAAGGGGGGAGGGCTTGAGACCTTACACCTCCCTCCTCTGCCCTCCCCAGCTCCCTGGACCCGCCTTGGACAGCTGGTGGTGGCTGGATGTAGCGCTGTCTCTTGGCCTTTGCTTCTGGGGTCCCCTCCACCTGCTTTGTCCTCCTGGTGACTTAGCTGTCCCTATTTAACCTTGCAAACCCTGGTGGGGCAGGACCTTCTGTGAAGCCCACAGACAGCACCAATGGTCCCCTCTCTCACCTGTACCCCACACCCCTTGGGATCCCACATCACCTAGCCCTTAGTTCTGTCACTGGGTTTGTGCCCCGGCTAAGGCAGGGATGTACGACTTATTCCTGAGTCCCCCCCAAGCCAGACCTTGGCTGGCGCAGGGCGGGCTGTGATAAGATGGTGGTGCCTTACCATCGTAGGTGACGTAGGGCACTTGAAACCCTTTGCCGCTGTTGGCTTCGTTGGATTTGAACTGGATCCAGAGTTTGCGGGAGCGGGAGGTGAAGGCGATGGGCCGCTCGTAGGTCTGGCATGTCTCATAGGTGGTGACCGATGTGGGCGAGGCTGCAAGGATGCAGACCTCCTCTGGTCTCCATACAACCCACTGCCTTAGGCCACTCACCTCCCCCATCTCCTCATCAGTCTCTAGCACTAGACCTACCCAGCCCCTTTGTTCCTCTGTCCCGCCCTGCCCGTCACCTTGTCCCGCTTGCCTCAACCTTCTGAGGCCTGTTTCCTCACCCTGCCCAGAAGGTCTCCCCACTCCTTCCTTCCTCCCACCATGTTCCTGTTTCTCTTTTTTTTACAGCCTCTGTCTCCCTCAGGCCCATGGTGTAGGAGATGAGTGGGTATGGACCAAGGCCACCTGACGCTCAGGTCTAGAAAGCCCTCTCACTTGAGGCTGAGTGACAAGGGTAAACTCTGGGCTGCCTCCCTGATACTCACAGGAGAGTTGCCTGAGGGTGGTCAGTGGCTGGTGACGGGAATGGATGGAGAAGGGAGTTCTAGGCTGGGCTCTGACCAGCTGGGCGGGCCACTCACTCCTGGCTGCAACCCTCCATGTGTACACTGGGGCGTTCTGGCCTACCAGCCAGCCAACAAAGCCGCATAGGACCTATGGCAGAGTCGCCCCCCCCCCACCTGTCTTTCTATCTGCAGATGGTCTAGCTCGAGACCAGCGGTGTAGTTTTGTGCCTGTTTGGATCTCTGGCCTTCTCCTTTAACCATCCAGTGACAGGACAGTCTCTGGACAGAATGCTGAGGGCAGAGCCAGGTCCCTGCAGGCTTTCTCACCATGGTGGCCTGTCGGGCATGCATGTTCTCCACCCCTGCTGCTCTGTTTATCCCTTCCCATCCTCCCTCACCTGACAGGGTGCACAGCTAGGACTTCAGGAAGGGCTAGCCCAGGCATCTCTATGTGTGTCTGGATGGCCCTTGGCTCCTCTAAGCCCCTGAGGGAGGTCAGAAGCCTATGGAATAGGAGGAAACTCCCGGGTCTCATTGGAGGTGTGGTGATACGAAGTGAGGACCGGGCACTGCAGCTGGCTGGGCAACTGGAAGGGACCGGTAAATAGCAAGGTTGAGACCAGAGTTGACTGGGGTCCCGATGCCCATCTCAGGGTAGCCCTAAGCCTTCGTGACCTTTCCCTAGAGTTCTGTACGGCCCAGTTCTTAGGCCTGGCTCAAGTGGGCTTCTATCCTACCTCATGGGGACCTTGGAGCAACCTGCTCTCGGAATCCTCCCTTCTGCCAATCTGGAGAAGGGCATGGGCACATGGGCTGTCTGCTCTTTTTTTTCCGCCCCCTAGACAGGGTTTCTCTGTGTAGCTTTGGAACCTGTCCTGGATCTCACTCAGTAGACCAGGCTGGCCTCGAACACGTAAAGATCTGCCTACCTCTGCCTCCCGAGTGCTGGGATTAAAGGCGTGTGCCACCAACGCCCAGCCTGTCTGCTCTTACTGTCCCAGCCCCAAACCCAGAACATACCACTCTTCCTCATGACCAGGACATCGCCACATTCGTCCTCGATGGGTAGGAAGATCTCAGGGACCACGATGAGGATCCTGCGCTTGGGGGGTGGCGTGATGTGCCACACACACTCGGCATTGGCTGGGTAGTCTCCAGGGTAGTTGGGGGACTCGATATAGCCTGTGTAGTCACCAAGCTCGCCACCACAGTGCTGGTCTGTGGGTACCATGGTCAAGGGACTTGTCAGGCTGGCTGCATGGATGTTCTAGCCTCACAGGCGGTAGAGGTGCAGGGCAGGACCTGTGCCAGCTAGTTAGGCCTTGTGCTGACCCACAGGGCTTGGGGAGGGGGATCCTGGCCTCAGCTGATACCATTGAGTTCCCTGACACCGGGCCCAGGCTTTTCTTTCTCATGGGCCTCCCTCACCCAGCACAGGCCACTCTGTGTCTCGGCTTTTATCACCCTTGGAGTTCTGTAGACTGTCTGTTCCCAGCTAGCCTCATAACTGAGCTATGTCTCAGGTGTGAAAGGTCAAATGAAGCCTCCCTTTGCATTTCCTGCCACTCACTCCTCAGCTCCACTGAATCCCTCCAGACACCGGGCACAGTCGCCTGGCCTACCAGAGGCAGGGCAGTGCAGGGGTGAAGGTGCAGAAAGAAGCCGGCGGGCCACACAGAGGACAGCAGTAGACCCAACCTTCCCATTGCTCTTCCTCCATTTTTTTTTTTTTTTTTTTTTTGGAAGACAGGGTCCTATGGAGTACAGATTGGCTTCAAACTTGATATGTAGCCAAGGTTGGCCTTGAACTCCTGATCCTCCTGCGTCCACCTCCCAAGTGCTGGGACGACAGGTGTGTGTCACCAAGCCAGGTCTGTGTGGTGCTAGGGATGGAACCTAGGGCTTGCACCAACGGAGCTACATCCCTAGCCTCTTCGTTTTAAATGAGTACATTTGTTTGCTCCGTGTGTGTGTATGTGTGTGTGTGTGTGTGTGTGTGTGTGTGTGTGTATGTGTGTGCACGCGCGCGTGCGCACGTGTATGCCATGGTTTGCATATTGAATCAGAGGACAGTTTCCACGGTGTGGCTCCCAGGGATTGAACTTGGGTCCTTAGACTTGGCAGCAGGTGCCTTTACCTGTTGAACCATCCTCCCTCCCAACCTTTGAGATAAGATTCTCACTATGTAGTCCAGGCTGGCTTTGAACTTGAGATCCTCCTGCCCCAGTCTTCTGAGTGCTCAGGTTACAGGTGTGTGCTGCCTGCCCTGCTTCTTTATTTTCTTTCCAGCTAAGCTGTTCATCTAAAGAGGCCCAGGTGTAACTTTTAATTTTTTTTTTTTTTTCCAAGACAGGGTTTCTCTGTGTAACAGTCATTGCTGTCCTGGAACTCTCTCCGCAGACCAGGCTGGCCTCGAACTCACAGAGATCCGCCTGCCTCTGCCTCCCCAGTGCTGGGATTAAAGGCGTGTGCCACCACACCTGGCTGTGATGTAACATTTTATGAGCCAGATGCTTCCTAGTTTTGAACTTACCACTTTAGCTCTTCAAAGGAAGTTGAATATAAATAGTAAATATTAGTAAATTTTCTGTGCATTTTCACTTCCAAGTTTCTGAGAGCTGAGCAGTGGTGGCACATGCCTTTAAACCCAGCACTCGGGAGGCAGAGGCAGGTGGATCTCTGTGAGTTCTAGGTCAGCCTGGTCTATACAGTGAGACCCAATCTAAAATAAGTTCTAAGAAACAGTTTGAGTTCCTGTGGTGGCGCATGCCTTTAATCCCAGCACTTGGAGGCAGAGGCAAGAGGATCTCTGTGAGTTCAAGGCCAGCCTGGGCTACCAAGTGAGTTCCAGGGAAAAGGCGCAAAGCTACACAGAGAAAAAAAAAACAAACCCAAAACAAAACAAAAAAACACCAGTAAGTGAATAAATCAATTAATTTGGGCTGGAGAGATGGCTCAGCGGTTGAGAGCACTGACTGCTCATCCAAAGGTCCTGAGTTCAATTCCCAGCAGCCACATGGTGGCTCACAACCACTCATAATGAGATCTGGCGCCCTCTTCTGGTCTGTAAGTACACATGCAGGCAGAACAACTATACATAGTGAATAAATAAATCTTAAAAAAAAAAAGAAACAGTTCTTCTAGTGTTCTAGAATCTTCTCTCACATCTGGCTTCCCCACCTTTACTCCTTAAAACATATTTTTTAAGTTTTCTTTCAGTTAAATATAACATGTATTAATTAATCTTTCAAACAGTATGTCCGAGGGTGCCTCTCCTGTGTTTGACAGCTGTTGCAGTGCGGGAGAGTGACATGGCAAGGTTGGGGACAGTCCTGGACAAAGGAGTGATCAAACCATCAACCTGTTCAGGCTTCTGGGTGGTTCCAGATGTGGCCAGCAGCCAGGGGAGGAACTAAGAGCTTATTGGGGGAAGTGCAAAAACCAGAAACTCTGAGAAATATCCAGGCAGGATGGCACACACTTTTAATCTCAGCACTCAGGAAGCAGAGGCAGGGGGATCTTTGTGAGTTCGAGGCCAGCCTGGTCTACGTAGCTAGTTTTAGGCTAGCCAGGGTTACATAGAGAGACCCTCAAACTAACAACAACAAACAGCAGCAGCAGCAACAACAACAACAACTCTCAGAAATGGAGTAAAAGCCCTAATTTAGCATCCTGTTATACCCAAAGACTGCTGTGCCAAGAGCTGGGGGCTGGTAGGTAAAGGCCAAGCTGTCTGTACCATGTCCTCCTTTGGAACCTAAGTCCCTCAGATGCCCACAAGGCCCATCAGGCCCCTCCACACTGGTCCATGCTCAGTCCCCTGTTTTCTATTGCTTTTGGATTTTGTATGGTGTGAGGTGGTGGCTTAGGTGGTGTGTGCCTTGTACAGCTGAAGGCTTCTTCGGTAGCTGCCTCATAGCCTGCCATGTGCAGGCAGAGTTTGTTTTCTTTCTCTGGGTACCCAGAAACTAGAGCAGGGTCAGGCCTGGGTTAAGGCTCAGGTAGTGTCAAGCATGCATCGGAATTATGAACTGTGGCACAATCATGTTTACTGTAGAGTGGGCAGAGCATGGGGTGCCCCCGCCCCCCTGCTTTGCCTGGGGCCTGCGGTCTCCTCTCAGAAAGGGAGGTCAGATCTCACTTGCCCCCTCCCCATTCATTACCCAGCATTCCCAGCTTCCCTCCTGTTAAGAGCGACACTTACTTTTGCAGTGTGTGACGTTGGTGGACCCATCAAAATCGGTGCTGGTGTTGCCCGGACAGGTGATACAATGGTTCTGGCCAAACTCGGGTTGATAGGTGCCCACAGGACAGCGGATGCACCGGTGGGTGGTGGTGTTGTAGTGGTGGCCAGGGGAGCAGTGCACTGCAGGGGACATGTCGGTGGGGTACTGACAGGCAAGAGTAGTGGAACCCCTGTGCTCCAAAGACCCTCCTCACCAAAAGGGCCTCTTCCATTTTTCTCACCATTATGGGGTACGTGAGCCCAATGGCGAAAGCGAGGAGGAGCTTAGGGGGTGTGCTGTCCACACTAGGGACATGTGGGGCTCCAGTCAATCAGCAATGTTGTAAGGACCAAACCTACTTGAAGGGTGCAGTGAGGGAGACAGTATGACTGGAAAGGGTCAGGGCAGGAAGGGAGGGGGAGGGGAGAGCTACTCCAGCTGCCCTACAAAGCAAATGGGCAGCGGAGTTAAGGGTGGGGCTGCAGAGCTCTGCCTGGAACAGAGGACACAGGGGACCCTCTGCCCATGGCAGGCTCTGTAGCATTGAGGGTCCAGCCACCTGGCCTTGGCTGGAGGCACAGGGTCACAGAGGGCCAGCAGGGCAGGGGAGCTGGAGGGGATGGTCGGGTGCAGAGGAGAGGGCAAGCCTGGAGGGTGGTGGCTGAGGCTGCTATTTCTGCTCTGGTGAGGCCCCTCTGCTTCTGCTCCCCTGCCTATATCTCCTCTCTTTTCTCCCATCATCCTCTTTTCCCGTCATCTCCCTCTCCCTCCCCTTTAAGTAGCCCACCTACTCCCTTGAGGTGCTGGTATCCCCCCTTTTGACACTTCCGGTGCTTGAGTCTAGCTGCCGTCTTGTGACATGGTACCGGTCACCCTTGTCCACTGCTGGAGTCTCTAGACTCCCTCCTCTGACTTTTGGGGTTAGTCTTGTGAAGGAGAACGCGGTGTCAGGGAGTGTGTCTCTGAGTAGCTGGCCCCTTACCTTTGGCCTCACAGTCCTGGAAAGAGGCAGTCCCCGTGTGTTTGGTGAGCAGCCCACCTCCACAGGGGAAGCAGCCGGTACGCCCAGGCTCAGGCTGGTATGTGCCCACAGGGCAGGCCTGGCAAGGCCTGAAGCCATCCACCGAGTAGTAGCCTGGAGAGCACTGGCCTGGAAGTCAGAAGTCACGGCTCAGGTAGGGGAGGGGTGCTGTGGCTATGAGAGGGTGGTCCTGCCCTCCCTGGAAAAGGTACCCCAGGGTGGGTGGGAATGAAGAATGGGCAATTTGGGTTGGGGACACTAGGCCCTGGGTCCTGAGGCTAACAGTTCACTGCGTGGCCTTTGCCAGCCTGTTTTCCCATCTCTCACCAGCAGCATTGGGTGGGGTTAAGTAAGGAGCTCACTGTCAAGCTGGGGTACAGAGGAGGTGTGTTTGGGGCTTCATGCCCCAGCTTCCCAGGGGCAGGTCTCAGGTGCTCATAGAAGGAATAACCCAGGGCTCTAGGCTGATGCTGTCTGATCTCTCAGCAGGACAGGCCATAACAGGGTGAGGAGGGTGAGGAGGGTGAGGAGGGTGAGGAGGGTGAGGAGGGTGAGGAGGGTGAGGAGGGTGAGGAGGGTGAGGAGGGTGAGGAGGGTGAGGAGGGTGAGGAGGGTGAGGAGGGTGAGGAGGGTGGGGGTCTCTGAGAACCAGGGGTCTAACTGAGACAAAGAAGGACCGCAGGAAAGCCATCCTGAGCTCAGTACTCCCTCAGAAACGTGGGCACAGGTGTTCTAATGCGGAGTGGGTTTAATGTCCTCTTGACCCAGGTCCTGAGATTCTCAGTTTCCATCGAAGTAGTGACTGTCCCCTCCCATGGCTACCCTCTCTCTGCTTTACTATCTACCATTGCCTGGGGATCACATTCCTGGGTGCGGGCAGAGGACCAGGGAGTAGCCGGCAGCCACAGGGGCTCTGCTGAGGCCCGGGCTCTCGTCCTGGAGAAGGTGCGGAGGTCTGCACTCCTCCAGGGCTCTACTCACTCACCCTCCCGGACCACATGCCTTTCTAGGGCGAGCCCTTGGTGCGTGTTCTCTAGAGTGAGCCCAGCGTGGCTCAGCAGGAGAGGCCCATGGGGAACTCTGATCCACGGTGCAGAGGGGGCTGGGTGGGCAGCAAATGCTATTACAACTGCCTCTGGAAAATTGAAAACTGGCTTCCCAGACACCAGCAGGGCAAGCAACACATTGAGTTCTTTATGTAGCAGAAGTTCTGGCTAAAGTTGACCTCCTGGCTTGAGTGGGCATCTGGTAGACCTCGGAGTGTCACTTAAGCATTCGTGTGTTCTGTGACCAGCCACACCTTGGTCTGTCCCTGACTGTGTATGCACACCGTAAGGCCTTTCTTGTGAGTGGTGACTATGGAAACCATGTGGCTTTGGAAAGGGAAGAGCTTCAGCCAAAGTCACAGTTTATAACAACTGTACATGGCATTTGCTTTCTCTCTGGGAGACTCATGAGGGGATGGTGGGTCCTGCCCAGAACCTGTCTCTACCCAGCCTTCCCCCTCCAGGTGGGCCACACTCGCCTCCACATTCGGATACATTGCGGGCACCAGCCAGACCCAGCCCTTCACTGCTGGGGCACGGCGTGCAGCTGAGCTGGCCCTCCATGTCCTGGTAGGTTCCTGACACACACGGCACACACTGGCCTGGCTCACCGCTGAAGTAAGTGCCAGGTGCACAGGATACTGCAGAGACAGAGAGAGAGACAGTGGTCAGGGGCCATCCCCCTGTGTGTAGTTAGAACACAGCCCTGGGGCTTTAAGAGTGGAGAGCATCACCCAGGCGGCAGGCATCTGTGAGGACCCTTTAGGCTGGATCCCGCTGCTCCTTATAGTGGTTCACATAGCCCTTCACCACAGCTGATCTTTGGGTTCCATTGGGACTTCTGTGTCTCTCTGACCTACATCTTGCCCTCAGCCTGACTTTTGGGTCTTTTACCCAACCTCCCTGTCCCCTAGATGTCCCTATCAGGCCCTCCCATGCCAAACTACCTCTTCCTTTCCTGCCTGTTTGGGTGAGCTGGCACTCAAGGACACAACACAGTGCAGAACCTGGGGACCAGCAGAAGGCCTGGGTAAGAGGGTCTGGTGGTGAGCAGACTATTGTGGAGTCCTGCAGAGATACAGGGCAGCGGAGAGCCAGGGCTGAGAGCCACCGAAGCTGTTCATAAGGAAAGGGCTGACCGGGGGCAAAGGGAGCTCCGTTCATCATTGCTGCAGGTGAGAGTACAGATGTGTAAAGGGGAGGCTGAGGAAGACTGTCCAGTTGGATGCATGGGTATGGACGGCATTTTCATCTCAGACATACAGATGTAGACAGACAAACAGATACGCACACACGTACAGACACATGATGCACACACAGACACACATATACAGAGACACACAGACAAGAAGAGGGCAGAGGGGAGGAGATGGGAGAGAGTGTGCACACAGTATCCATAGCTGGAATGTACCCGTTTTTTGTTTTGTGTCTGGGTTTCTGAAAACTGGCAAGGATTCCCAGATAAGGAAGAGAATGATATCACCAAGCCCCTTCACTGTCCCTCACGGAACTCATGCACATGTGTAGATCATGTTCTTTGTCTGGGGCTCCTGAGGTTGGTTCTCCAGCACCTTCCTGGGAGCAGGGTGGGAAGTCTCTGCATGTTCCTCAGCCCCCTCTTCCTTGACTTCCGGGATCAGCGGGTGATCCCAGGCTTGAGTGGCCACACCTGTGGAGCCCCCTCCCCAAACTCTCCCTAGACACCCTCTGATGGTGAGACACCTGCTTCCAGGCCTCTCCGTCCCACATCGAGCATTTAGCCTTCCTTCCATGGCCACCTCCCTGTATTCAACATCAAGGAGACAGAGCACATAGTGAGGGCATGTGGGACTTGAGTCGCATCTGTGGCTGCAAGGCCCTGCCCTTTTAGCTTCATTTTGCCTCGGTGTACACTTACCTGCTCACTGTCCGTCATCCCCATGAGGACTCTGCCCGGAGGGCCACCACCCAAGCCTTGTGCTGACCCTGAATCTGTTCCCTCTCACAGGCCATTCCCATGGGAGACTGCCTGGGTCTGGCTGTGGTTACTGCCTCCAACCCCTCTCCTACAGCTTTCTGGGCCTGGTCTCCCTACTTCTTAGGTGGTACCCCGAGGGGCCAGGAAGCACTGTGCCTCTCAGCCCTGGCTTAGCCTCCCAGGTCCTCAGCCTGAGGGCTCAGCTCACACACCCCCTTCTCCTGAACCATACTGCAGACTAGAGGGGGCCCAGTCTGGCCCCTCACTTCTGTGACTCTGCTTGCTGGTCTGTCCTGCACCCTCTTCTCAGGGCTATGGTGGGGATCACGTGCCTGGTTCGGCACCAGAAGAGAGGAAGTGTGTTCCAAATGGCCATGATAACAGCTAATATTACACTCTCCTCCTTGGCAGGCCAGTCCCTCTGTCCCTGCCACATGTCTGTTGTCCCTCTATGCTCACTGCTGTTTACTAAGTTACCAGTGTCAGGAGGGACAGAGTTAGTGTCTGGGGCCATAATCAGGGACTCACCACACTTGCCATCCTGTAGTATCTGGCCTATGCCGCATGTCCCTGTCCCCTCCAATGTCTTGGCTGGCCGTTGGGCCACTTCGTACTCAGTGCCCGCGACCTGGACGTAGAACTGGTGCCGGCTGATGGACTTGCGCAGAGTCTTGATGGCGGCCTGCAGGCTCTGCTCGGCACGTTTCCTCAGGCAGTCCGCTTCGCAGGTGTCTGCAGGGGTGAAAGGGACCGAGTGGGACTAACTCTAACGTGCTAATTTAGGCTGCCTTCTTCACTGAGGGCTCCCCCAAGCCAGACCCTGTCTGTGCTCGGCTTCAGCTGTTTAAACCAGCTCAGTACATTCTCACAGTAGACCCGGCTCAGTGTGGGGTGGGGGCTTTAGAGATGTCTGACAGAAACAGAAGACTGAGGGTCTAGGAGGCACGGCTTATCCAAGACCACAAAGCACATCTGAGTCGGAGTAAGGCTCTCTGCCCATTCGAGGATGGCCACTGTCCCCAGGGTAGTGTCCAGCTCTGATATGACTAGATATAAAGTGTCTTCCAGGACTGGAGAGATGGTGCAGTTGATAAGGGCTTGCTGCCATGCAAACACGAGGACCTGAGTTCTGATCCCCCGATCCCTAGTACCTACATAAAAACCAGGTGGATATGTAACCCCAGCGCTGGGGTAGGTAGACGGGTGAATGTCCAGAGCTCTTTGGCCAGTCAACCTATGGAGACAAGGAGCTCAATGTTCAGTGAGAGACCCTGTCAGGTATGGCTACTCCCCTTTAATCCTAGCGCTCGGGAAGCAGAGGATCTTTGTGAATTTTGAGACTAGCCTGGTCTATATAGCAAGTTCTAGGCTATCCAGGGCTAAATAGAAACCTAGTCTCAAAAAAAAAAAAAAATGTCGTGTATTGACCTTTTGCCTTCACACACTTGTTTCCCCGATGTGTACCAGCACCCCATCTTCTTCATAAAGGTTCCTTACTGAAGCTGTGTCCCTTGCTGGCAGTGCTATTTGGAGAGGTCTGGAAACTTTAGGTGGTGGGGCTTAGCTAGAGGAAGCAGGTCACAGAGGCAGATCCTCAAGGGTCCCTCTCTGTCTCTCTCTGCTTCCTGTTTGCCTCTGCTCCTCTTCCTTGCCACTCCCTGGATGCATCCTCTTCTCTCTGACCAAGGTGCCTTTTCCGTTCCTCTCCCCAAACCCCATTCCTCGCCACTTCTATCAGATTAACTTTGATTTCAGTCTACTTTTAAAGGCTTTCAGAGCCGGCCGTGGCGGTACATGCCTTTAATCCCGGCACATGGGAGACTGAGGCAGGCAGATCTCTGAGTTTTAGGTCAGCCCAGTCTACAGAATGAGTTCCAGGACAGCCAGGACTACACAGAGAAACCTGATCTTGAGCCCCCAATCCCCTCCAGAACCTTCCCTTTCAGACCATGGCCCTGCCCTTTGTATTCACACGGCCCTTCCACCTGGTCTCACCCAGCACAGATGACTTACACACATCTGCCTCCCCATAGACGAGACTGTTCTCGGGCAGGGGCCATGGCCACAGTGCCCATGGCCCAGACCAGGCACATACCACTAAACACAATTGCCAACAGCAATCAACTCTGCCACTGCCTGGAACAGGTAGGGTGGGTGCATGCCTGCAATCCCAGCATTTAAGAAGTAGAGGCAGGAGGATCAGGAGTTAAAGACCATTTTCAGCTGCATATCAGCTTTGAGAGTAGACTGAGCTTCTTGAGACCCTGTTTTAAGAGCAAACAACCCAAGGCTAGTGTGGTGGCACATACTTTTAATCCCAGCACTCAGGAGGCTGAGGCAGGAGGATCTCTGTGAGTTTGAGTCTAGCCTGGTCTACATAGAGAATTCCAGGACAGCCAAGACTGCAAAATAGAGAGAGCCTATCTCAAAAGGACTAAAATAAAATAATAATAATAATAATAATAATAATAATAATAATAATAATAATAAAAATAAAGCAAATGACTCACTTGTCACCTATAGCTAAGAAGGATTGCTTATATGAAGCGCAATCCTGTATTACAACCCCCCTCCCCTTGCTGGCTGGGAAGAGGGCCTGGTTAAGCCACTATGGGAGGCTTTGCCCTTGTCCTTCCTGCCCCAGAGGGGACATAGAGTAGGGGTTCTTGTGCTGTCTCTGCCCCTTTGCTGTGCTCCAAGTGATCCCCTGAGTTGCCTCCTGCACTTGGGGTTACAGGGCTTGCATGGCAGTGTGCAGCACTCCCAGCAAGCCCCCACTTCCCTAGGGGCTCACTCAGCCTCATGGCTACTGGACTCCCAGCCCCCAAGAACACTTCACCCACCTGAGGCCTCATCCATCTTCAGCTCCACTTCAAACTCTGCTGTGATATGGGACACCTCCTTGGATGGGGACTTGCGGCCTCGGCGCCTCTTCTTGGAGGAGTCACACTTGAGGGTCACAAAAGTCACGTGGCAGTTATCTGAACAGAGAAGAGTACATGTTGTGGAATATTACTTTAATTAGGCAAAGATGTGTCACATTTGTTTATGCTTCAGAATATTTTTTTTTTTTTTGCTTTTTTTAAAAGATTTTTTTTTTTATTTATAATGTGTACAATGTTCTGTCTGCGTGTATGACTGCAGGCCAGAAGAGGGCACCAGATCTCATTACAGATGGTTGTGAGCCACCATGTGGGTGCTGGGAATTGAACTCAGGACCTCTGGAAGAGCAGCCAGTGCTCTTAACCTCTGAAGATCTCTCCAGCCTGAATAGTTCTTCAACTATGTGAAGGTGTGTTGCATTTGTTTAATTATGTAAAGGTGTGTTGCATGTGTTTCACCTTGCCTGCCTAAGGCACCTGATTGGTCTAATAAAAAGCTAAATGGCCAATAGCTAGGCAGGAGAGGGATAGGCAGGGCTGGTGGGCAGAGAGAATAAGTAGTAGGAGAAGTCTAGGCAAAAGAGAAGAAGGAGAGAAGGAGGGAGAAAGAGAGAAAGAGAGAGACATGTTTGGAGTCAGCCAGCCAGGCAGCTGCCAGACAGACAGACAGACACAGAAGAAGCAGGAAAAGTAGGACATACAGAAAGAAAAGGTAAAAAGGCCCGAGGCAAAATGTAGATGAAGAGAAATGGGTTAAGTTAGAGAAATTAAAAAAAAAAAAAAAAAGGCTAGCCAGAAATGAGCCTAAGCTAGGCTGAGCACTCATAACTAATGAGTCTCTGTGTCATGATTTGGGAACTGGCTGGTGGCCCAAGAGAAAGAGCCTGGTACACTGTGGCAAAGGCAATCTGTGTCGGAAGGAGGGTCCTTCCTAACCCCACATATAAACTCCCCTGGGCAAGGTCTGTGCCCAGGAAGCCATGTGTAGCATGAATCTTAAGTGTTCATATTAATGAAACTCAAACCCGAGGCCATTTATTGGGGTGATTGCTAGAAGATCAGAGACACAGAACAAGCCACAGCTACCTCACATGTCAGTTCCTCAGGTGATCCTTTTTCCTTAGGCTGGAAGCTTCTGAGTCCTCCTCCACATGAATCTCAGCTGAACTGTGTTGCTCCAAAGCCTGACCGCTTATCCAACCAAATGCTTAACTAAAACTACATGCTTTTCTCTTCTAGTTCCTGGTCCTCACGTCTTATATACTTTTCTCTTTTTTCCCCCACTCCCTGGGATTAAAGATTGGGTTTCTGGGATTAAAGGCGTGGGTCACCATGCTTAGCTGTTTCTAAAGTGGCCTTAAACTTAGAGATCCGGCTAGCTCTGCCTCCCAAGTGCTGGGATTAAAGGCGTGCACCACCACCGCCCAACTTCTGTTAGGGCTTACTCTTCCCATTTTCTAGCCACCATTTTTGGCTTTGCTCTAGTGGCTGTCTGTTCTCTGACCCCAGATATGTTTATTTCGGGGAACACACAATATTTCAGGGAACACAATACCCATCACAGCCATGGAACAAATGGAGATACTGAGGCTGCAGAGGAGCTGCGGGTCCCACAGGCACTGGGGGCTGAAGTGAGTCTCAGGCCAGCCTTGAGTGACATACCACCACATATGGAGGTACCTCAATACTGACGGAGGAGGCCATGTGTCCACTCATACCTACTGAAGGTTTGGCCAGGGGACCTTACACCCAAGACTTGAAATCTCTTCCATCAGGGCTCCACCAGGCCACAGAGAATGTGTACGTGTGCGCATGTGCGTGTGAGCGAGTGTGTGATTTAATTCTGTGTACCCATGTTCCTGTTTCCCACTCATGACTATTGCTTATATTGCAGGCTGGACATGGTGGAGGACAGACAGGAGCTTATGCTTGGCAACCCAACCTGGCAAGACCGAGGACTTCTCCTCCGCTCCCTGGGTAAGCAGAGGAGGGTGGTCCACTTACCCAGAAGGGGGTGCCTCAGGGTGTCCTTTGCTCGCTCCTGGCTGCGGGGCCGGAGATGGCACTTGGCATCTCTGATCTTGAAGCGGGCCTTCTGCCTGATGGGGATGGTGGGGGCATCTGGGGAAAGCCAAAATTCCCCCAGGTGGCGGCCTCTCCTGTGGGCAAGGAGGTAGTGGGGGACGGGGGCTGCCAGAGGACAGGTCCTTCTGGAGCTGGGTGGGACTTGGTGTGGGCCATTCTGCCCCGCAGTCCTCCTGGGTGGAGGGACCTTCCCTGCCCCATTTATTTTTCTCCCTGTAAGGCCCAAAACAAGTGCACCCATGGCTGGAGGGGTCAAACTCAAGGCCAGGGGCCAGGTAGAGGTCTTTTATTTGGGAGAAAGGAACCCTGCTCACTTCCTCTTTCATGGCTAAAGTCATAAACATGGCTGTGCTTTTAGGAAAGGGGACAGAGAAGGGTAAGGAAGGGAAGGGCTTCAAACCTTAGGACACCTAGAATTGTAGGCCTCTCCAGAGCAGACCTCCAGCTTCATGGACCCTTCCTATGACCCTGGATGCTCATGAACCCATCCCTAGATGTGTTAGGCACAACATCCCAGCATTCTGTGCAGTACTGGGAGCAGGCCTGGTTCTGAGAGTCAGGGACTCTGAGCACCTCTTGAGCATAGTTTTCAAGGGCAGCTCTGTGGGCAAAGTTCATGGCTATCCTTTGCTACATAGCTAGTTCAAGGCCAGCCTCGGCTCTGTATGAGACCCTGTCTCATACAATGGCAGTAACAGAGGTCTGTGGGATCACATGTGCACTTACTGAATCACTCTACTATTGTGACCACTGTCAGAAAGGCCTCTTGTAGCTCCCTGACTGTGGGCTGGGCCTCAGCTTCCAGCTTTCAGGCTTTCAGGTCCTGGTCCTGTCTCTAGAATCCCAAGCCATGACTGGCAGGGCCCAGAATGGAAAATGCTTCCCTGGACAGTCCCCCTCCCTTTCCTAAATCATGCAAAAATTTTTTTTCATTTTTCATCATCTAGGCATGTGTGGTGTGGACAGGCCCAAGGTTACCTGAGCAGCTGGGCCCTGCACCGGAGCTGGTGCCATTGCGTTTTGGTAGTGTCTTGCCCTGGAGACCTGGAACACCGCAGCTCAGGATGTAGCTGTTCTCTGAGTCTGTGGAGAGGCCAGTGGGGAAGGTTGGCTAGGGTGGACCTCCCTCCTAGGGTCCAGATTCCTGAGGTCTCCAAGGGTTTGCTGGATGAATTGAAGATCAGGACTGTGGAAGCTACCTAGGTCCACAGAGAGCCAGACAGTGAGCTGTCTGGGAGTGCTCCGTGACTGGGAGCCCTGGGTTCTGTCCCGCTGAGCAGTAGGAAGCAGGTGTGTACCTCAAGAAGCAACACACTGACCCATCCCAACCCCGAGGGCCAGGGGTTACCTGGCATGAAGAGACTGTGGCCCAGGCAGGACAGGAAGCAGTTCTCCACTCCACCCACCTTGCCGCAGGACAGCTGGGCCTGGGCAGAGGCCTTGGACCGAGACAGGCACCCACTCATTTCTGAGGAGAAGAGAGAGACAGAGAGGCCTTGAGCGAGACCAGAGGACCTCTGGGTGCTAGCAGGGGCCTTAAATGTGGGTCAGTTCAGTCTCCCAACCCCCTCACAGGGCCAGACTGTAGCAGGAAGGCACTTGGGGGCAGGATGATGCAGGCCTATTTGGCAATGTGGGGTGCTGGCCACTGACAGCACCCTTATTCTGTACCCCTGTAATTCTGGTCTTGGCTGTTTGAGGAAAAGTCATTTGCATTCCGGAAGGCAGGTGCATCCTCAGAGCAGGCACTGGTGCCCAGCCTGGGTCAGAGACAGCTCCATAAGAACATGGGCATCTGGGCAGGGACCAATTTCAGGGTATAGGGTGGGGCAGCACCCCCATTCAGGAGGCACTTGAAGATGTCCAAAGCAGCACTTTAGGACATCTCCTGTGGTTATTGTTAGAAGATTGCAAACATCAGGTTGGAAAGATGGTTCAGCATTTAAGAGCATTGGCTCCTCTTCCAGAGGACCCAGGTTCAATTCCTAGCATCCACATGGCAGCTTACAACTATTTGTAACTAAAGTTCCAGCAGATCTGACACCCTCACACAGACATACATGCAGGCCAAATACCAATGCACATAAACATAAATAAATGAAGACTGAAAAGATCACAGGGAAAGGGGCTAGGGAGATGACTCAGGTGGTAAAGTGCTTTGTTCTACAAGCTTGAGGACCTGAGTTTGGATTCTCCAGCACATAAAAGCCAGATGTGGTAGCACCTGTCTGCAACCCCAGCATGGGGGTAAGTGGTGGTGGTGTGGGTGATGTCAAAGACAGGTGGATCCCTGGAGTTCTTTGGTTAGCTAGCCTAGCTGAATCAATGAGTTAGAGGTTCAGTGAGAGAATCTGCCTTAAAAAGAGTATGGTGGAGCCGGGCGGTGGTGCCACACGCCTTTATCCCAGCACTCGGGAGGCAGAGGCAGGTGGATCTTTGTGAGTTTGAGGCCACCCTGGTCTACAGAGCGAGATCCAGGAAAGGTGCAAAGCTACACAGAGAAACCCTGTCTTGAAACTGCCCCCCCCCCAAAAAAAAAATAGGCTGGAGAGATGGCTCAGTGGTTAAGAGTACTGGCTGCTCTTCCAAAGGTTCACAACCATCTGTAATAATAAGATCTGGTGACCTCTTCTGGACTGCAGGCATTCATGTAGGCAGATCACTGTGTATATAATCAATCAGTAAATCTTTAAAAAATTTTAAAAAAGGAAAAACAAACAAAAAAAGAGTATGGTGGAGGGTAAGAGAGACACTCAGTGTAGGCTTCTGGCTGCCACACCCACATGGATACATCTACATCTGTGTGCATGTGTGCACACACATACACACATACACACACACCTATGCAAATGTGTACATAGACACCCACACACCCCTATGCAGATGTGTACAGACACACACACACACACACACACACACACAAACACAGAGAGAGAGAGAGAGAGAGAGAGAGAGAGAGGAGAGAGAGAGAGAATGAGAATATCTGATTGGTAGGTAATGATAGCTCTGAGCCCGAGCAGCAGAATGCCATATACTCTGAGCCAGTTTCAGGAAAGCCACTTCAGGAAAGCTACTCCAGTGACCAGATCACAAGGCTCCATCAGGCCACAACCCCTCACAGCCAGCACAAGCCACACTTAGACTCTCTCCAGTCCAAACCTAATACCACCTGAAACAAACCCATCTCACACTTCCTCTGAAGATCAGCGCACGGCTTTGCTCAGAGAGCAAGCCTGAAACACAACTCTCCCTTGCAGAGGCCGATGCTCAAACTTCCTGTGAGAGATGCTGAGCCTACCTTCTTGCAACTTACTCTCCCTAATGCATCTCCAGCACCTATAGTCATCCTCTTCCTCCTGATCCAGAATTAAACCTAGGACCTCACACATACTAGTGAAGTCTCTGCCACTGAGCTGAGCTACCCGCCATCATGCTTCTTTCTTTCTGTTTAAAAGTTTGATGTGTATGGGTGTTTTAGCTGTATGCATGCCTGTGTACCCAAGGTGTGTGCCTGGTGCCCATAAAGACGAAAAGAGGGTGTTGGATCTCCTCAAACTGGAGTTCCAGATGGTTGTGAGTTACCATGTAGGTGTTAGGAATCGGTCTTAGGTCCTCTGGAAGAGCAACCAATGACCTTAACTGCCGAGCTAGATCTCCAGCCCCTTCTGACTTCTTTCTTAATAATCCCTTGTTTTCTTGTTGCTGAGCTCTGTACTTCATTATACAGAATTCCATTAAAATCATTTGTGCATGGAGCTGGAGAGATGGCTCAGTGGTTAAGAGTACTGACTACTCTTCCAGAGGACCCAGGTTCAATTCCCAGCACCCACATGGCAGCTCACAACTGTCTACAACTCCAGTTCCAGGGGTTCCGATACCCTCACACAGATACATGCAGGCAAAACATGAATGCACATAAATAAATTATAAAAATGATAATTTGTCCAGGGCTAGGGGATAGCTCAGCTGGTAAGGTCCTTGCCCCACAAGCATGAGGACCTGAGTTTGATTCCTAGAATGCACATAAAAGAAGTTGGATGAGACATCACAGGCTTGTAATCCCAGTGCCGGGGAGGCAGAGACTGGCTAATGGGCAAGCTTACTTGGTGAGTGACAGAGGCATCTGATGCCCTGCTTGGGTTCCACACAGGTGAGTATCTACACAGTCATGTGGTGGTTCACATAACTCATTGAATATTCTATAACCCCACTGTATAGTATGCTGAATTGCATGGGTGAATTCTGTGCATGGCATGTGAGCTACGTCCCCATACAGCTGTTGACAGAAAAAACAAACCCAAGAGAGATGCCTTTAGCCTGAACACGCAGGAATTACCCAGTTGGGTTGAGCCTGTCTCAGACGTGTACGGTCGTTAAAGACACCAGGGTAAATGTTTACAGAGAGCCATGGCGGAGCTTTTGGAGTCAGGAGCAACTCTGGAGTGCTAAGAAAACCGAGCACTTATGGTCACAGCTGAACCCTGAAGTCCTCGATGTAGGAGCCAGAAGTCACAGGGAGTGGTTTCCCAGTTCCCCACTTGGAGCAGCCTGCTCTGACCTGAGTACTAGGGTTAGGGGCTCTGCTAGCACAGACAGCCGAATCCCATGCACCGCCACAGACAAGGTGCTTGGTAGCAGTCTGATCCTGACAGCCAGGAGGATGCTATCTGGTAAGACCAGGCTGTTCCCCAGGTGCCCCTCCCCCCCAACATAGATGTCTGCTAACACCTTCTTGAGAGCCCACCTTACAGGACCATCTCAAAGCCAGGAAGATTCTCCTGTGTCCCAGCAATCATCACTGTGCTGGAACCAAGAGCCCCAAGCAGATAGAAAGATGGATTGGCACTGAGCTTTAGGCTACGCCTGGGGCCCCTTGGTGGGTAGAAACACATACAGTAAGAGCTGTTGTCTAGATGAGCTGAAACAATTCTGCTGAGAAAGATCTTTGCCCCCCCCCCCCCCCCCACCCCCCCGCCCAGGAGCCGAAATGGGACCTTCTGCCTTCACCCCTGTGGCACTCTGAAGCACTCATCACGGAATGGAGTCATTTTACTGGAGGAATTGGTCACGAAGTGCTTAGAAAGGCCACTGTCTTTAAGAGCCTTGCTGCCCTGGCAGAGTAGAACTGCATTCTCTAGGATGTAAGGTCACCATGGAGAAGCCTTAGCTGAGGCTCTGCAGAGACTGCCCCGACGCACGGAAATGGACTACCCAGGATTCAGAGCAGACAGCAAAGGCCATGGGAAGAAACCCACCTAGATGTCAGCTACTGCTGAGCTCCACCTGCTCCTTGGAGTGTGTTCACAAGTGTTTTTTTTTTTTTTTAAGGTATCTTCTTAAGATTTGTTTTTTTTTTAAATTTTTTATTAATTTTTTCATTTATTTTACATCCTGCAGTTTCCTCTCCTTCCTCTCTCCTGTTCCGTCCCCCTTAATTCATTTTACATGGGTGTTCTATCTGCATGTATGCCTTTATGCCAGAAGAGGGCATCTGTCTTATCCTCCCCTCTTCTCCAGCCTGGCACCATTGAGAAGAGTCTTAGCTCTAGTTTAGTAGACAGCACTAGGACCAGGCTGACCGCTGAGTGGGGGCTGTGAGATCTTTCCCACTTTAGGACATTCCACTCCAATACTCTCTGACCTGTACTCTCCCTCCAGGAATTGGAGGGATAGCGTCCTCTGGAGGGGTGCAATAATAATGGGTGAATCAGATCAGGGGGTTAGATGGGCCATTCATGGGGGCCAGGCAACCCAGAGTGCTCACCAAAAGTTTGCCCTGGAGTAGGGTGAGTAATCCTAGCATTTGGGAAGTGGAAACAGGGGGATCAGGAGTTAGTTCAAGGCCAGCTTCAGCAACTGGGGTATAGTTCAGCGGTAGTACTAGCATGCAGGAGACCCTGGGTTTCATTCTCAGCACTACAGGACAAATGGACAGGAAGAGTCCCTCTTTCTGGGCGACAGAAAACTGCAGCCTGGGCAAACATGGTATGGGCCAACGGGGAGGAGCCCGGCAGGCTGACTCCTTGCCTCCACAGTCCTCAACTGCAGAATGACCTGGAACTTTCCTTGGCCATCTGTGGGTTGAGCACTTGGACCTGTTAGCTCATGTACACAGAAAGCCTTTCAGCGCCCTCTACTAATGTCCTCAGATATACTTGTGTGCCTCAGTCAGTCCAAGCCCAGAGTCCGGAACATTCGGTGCCTCAGGTGACTTAAAGGAGAAAGTGGTATTACACGTCACTCACCAGCACAGCTTAACTGCAGTCAGACCCATGGCAGTTAGCCCTCCACCAGTTACAGTCAGATCTTCTGGTGGTTTGAATGGTTTGCCCATGAATGGTCCCCATTGGCTCATATATTTGAATGTTTAGTGACTAGGGAGTGGCACTATTTGGAAGGATTATAAGGATTAGGAAGTGTGGCCTTGTTGGAGTAGGTATGCCTTTTGGAGGAAGTGTTTCTCTGGGGGTGGGCTTTGAGGTTTCAAAAATGCATGCCAGGCCTAAGCTGGCAGCCTGTGCATCAGGATCTAGTGATCAGCTACTGCTCCAGAACCTGTCTGCATGCCACCAGGCTTCTCACCTTGATGATAATGGACTAAACCTTCTAAGCTGTAAGTAAACCCCCAATGAAGTGATTTCTCCTTTAAGAATTGCCTTGGTCGCTGGGCGGTGGTGGTGCACGCCTTTAATCCCAGCACCCAGGAGGCAGAAGCAGGCTGATCTCTGTGAGTTTGAGGCCAGCCTGGTCTACAGAGTGAGTTCCAGGAAAGGTGCAAAGCTACACAGAGAAACTGTCCTGAAAAAAAAAACAAAAACAAAAAAAAACAAAAACAAACAAACAAAAAATGTTTTTATTAGGGGTTGGGGGGATTTAGCTCAGCGGGAGAGCGCTTGCCTAGCAAGCACAAGGCCCTGGGTTCGGTCCTCAGCTAAAAAAAAAATTGCCTTGGTCAGGGTGTCTCTTCACACAGTAGAACAGTGCTAAGCTAGACCTCCACCCCTGGCACCTCATTCAGGGATAGCACCACAGTGAAGACAAGAGCTGACGCTTCAGACATCACTGGCAGTGGGAGGGTGGGCGCAGGGTGGGTTGGCATGGAGCAAATGCAGCAAGATGGCCATTCTAACAACTGGACACTGGCTAGACATGCTGGCACACGCCTATAACCCCAGCACTCAGGAGGCAGAGGCAGGAGGATTCTATGAGTTTGAAGCCAGCCTGGTCTATATAGTGAATTCCAGGCCAGCCAGGGCTACATAATGAGACCCTGTGTTAAAACAACAGAATAAAAAGGGGTGGGGGGGGGGGCCCTGCGCTTTGATTCTCAAGGGCAGGAAGCCTTGCTGGAGGGCTCTCAGAAGAGAGAGTGTGCGAGCTTTCATTATTTTTTTCGTTAAACCTAGGGCCTCATGTGTGCTATCCCCAGGCCTCTTTTTACTTCAGTTTTGAGACTGGGTCTCACTAAATTGTTTGAACTCATGGAATTCACTCAGCTGACCTTGAATGCACTCTGTACCTAGGCAGGTGTTGACTTTTTGATCGTCACGCCTCAGCTTCTGGAGTATCTGGGATTTTGCAGGCCTACACCACTATGCCTAGCACCTTTTATTAGTCGGACCAATGACACAAGCCATCGGAACTCGGCTAGGGAAGGCAGGGCCCTTGCAGAGAGGACATAAGAAAGCAGGGCTGTCTAAGAGGCAGTGCTGGCAGCTGGGTGGGGATTAGGGGTGGGATTTGCAGGCCTGGTGCTGCTACCGCAACCACAGGGGCCTAGCCAGTCTATGCCCTGGAACTTCAGAAGGCCCAGACGACCTGATGGAGGTAAGGCCATCAATCTACCTCTTTCCGCTTCCAGTAGGATCCCAGGCCCAAAGCATTGGCTACACAGACTCCCAGCTCTCCTGCTCTGTGGTCCGTTTCCCCCCCTCAAGGCCTTTGTTCCTGCGTTCCTGGCTGACACAAGGCTTGCCTGGCCTCCAATGTCCCCCTCATCAACAAGCCCTGTTTCCCGTTAGCCAACCCCAGTGACAAGAGACCCCCCTGGCCACTAACCTAGGACCCAAGGAGCCCCCCACCTCTGCATTCACTGTCTCTTGCATCCCCACCCCCATACAGAGGGCAGGGCCAGCAGGGGGCCCCTCCCCACTCACCCACACAGTCCTTCCGATTCCAGTGCAGCCTCCTCCCCGGCGGGCAGACACACTCGTAGCTGCCCTTGGTGTTGACACAGCCCTGCTCACAGCTGCCGTTGTTCACGCTACACTCATCCATGTCTGGAAACACAGGCACAAGAGTGAAGGCAGGAGGGGGTGGGAACCACCAGCCCCGGCCACACCCACGGTGCTGGGAGGGCAGGGGGCACCCAGAACCAGAGACCAGGAAGCTCCTGACCCCCCCCTCCCCCGCGCAGCCTGGGAGAATCACGGGTGCCTCATCTCCCCAGGGAAAGCACCAGCTCCTTCCCTGCCTTAGTTTCCCGTTCCATACCAGGGTGAAAAGAACCACCTGAGACCCTCTCCTTTGACCAAAAGCGACCTCTAGGCAAGGACTAGCTCTTCCATCATCCAGGCCACCCAGTTGCCAGCACACAAGTGTCCTGCCAGGCAGGGAGGTGGCCCTTGGGGTTTGAGAGTCCCTTGGCAATGGCATCAGCATCTAGTGGCGACTCCGCCCCTGTCTCCAGCATAACCTGGCCCTCTCAAGCTTCATACTCTCCTCAGGTCACAGAGAAAGAAGGGGGATTATGACCCCCCTCCCCCACTCTCATCTCACCACCCACATCTGGCCTGAGGCCCCTTGGCTCAGCTTATGCTCCTGTGCCCTTTGGTGCTGGGCATGGAATCCAGGGCCCTAGGCAAGAACTCCCTTCCCAGGCTTGATGGCTCCCGAATCTTCTCTCTGTCTCTGGACCCCGCCCCCGCCCCCACCTCAGAGGCTCAAGGTTTCAAGCCGAGGGGCATCTCCCTCCTGGGCTGCCGGATCCTGTACTCCCTTCCTCCACAGCCAGGGCCTATTGTTACACGAACATGACCATACTGCACACTGCTTCAAGCCTTCCTGCTGCTGTACAGAAGCCCTTAAGCATCCTCCAGGCTCACACAGTCCTGTATATCCTGGGCATGCATCTCCCTAGGGGATAGTAGCCTGTTTCCCGCTGCTTGTGTGCTCATCCCAGGTACATCCCTGGCCTGTGACTCTGTACATGCCATTCCCTCTGGATTGCTTTCCCATCTTGACCTAAACATTCCTCCTTCAGGTTTCTCATTGTCTTACCACCCTGCCTTTCTCTAGAATGCACTTTCTGGAATTTTCTGTGCACTGGCCACCCACCCCACTTCCGGATTGAGGCACCCCAGAAATGAGGTTCTGGTCTTATGTTTCCAAGCTGGCTAAGGTACCCTGCGGTACTTTGCATGCCCTGTCTCCCCACATCCTTCTGTCCTTTTCTCTGTGCCTGTGCTTGGCAGAATCCCTCTGTCCCCAAAGTTCCCAGCCTTGCAAGGTCCCTCCCAGCCCCACCATGGTCCAGGTGGGGATTGGGGCTTGGGGAGCAGTGTTGAGGGCCATGTGGCCAGGCGCGTGCCTCGAGGGGGAGGTGGCCCTGGTGGGCGGGCTGCAGACCTCCGCAGTGGGTTGTCCCGTAGAGTGTGTAGCCTCGGTGACACAGGCACTGGAAGCCGCCAGGGGAATTGATACAAATGTGGTCGCAGGTCCGCTCGAAGGAACACTCGTCGATGTCTGTGGCCGCGGGGAGACAGCGTGGGCGTCAGCGTGAGGTGACTAGGTAGGTCGGCCACCCAGTGAACGTCCCACCTGGCTGGTCCCTGGGTCCTGAGGCTCAGCACAGCCTCCCGCGGTCTATTAGGTTCTTGTTGCTCACTTCCCCACACTGCCTCTAGCCCTGTTTCTGGGGCAGAATCCCCTCACATCTGTTCTGGAAGTGGGTGGGGCAAGATATCGTGAGTAGAAGATTATTATGGGCCTCTGTTATCTCATTATCCTGTGGTTAGGAAAGACATTTACGTGTGTGTGTGTGCGTGCGTGTGTGTGTGTGCGTGTGGTGTATGCACATGTGTGCATGTGTGTGTGTCCATGTGTTTACCTGTGCATACAGGTGCAGGCCAGAGGTCAGTGTTGGGTATCTTTCTTACTTATTCTCCATCTTAATTACTTATTTAAACATGTTTATGTTTTAAATTCTGCGAGTACAATGTCCAAGGAGGACAGAAAAGGGCATCGGAGCCCTAAGAGCTGGAGTTACAGGCCACTGTGAGCCTCCTGGTGTGGGTCTGGGAACCGAACCCAGGTCCTTTGCAAGGGCAGTTCATGCACGTAATCGCTGAGCCATTGCTCCAGACTTATTCCGTTTTTTTTTGAGACAGGGTCTCTCACTGAATGGGAACTTCACTGTCAGCTAGACTGGCTGGCCTGCAAGTCCTCTTCTCTCACCCTGCTGCCATGCTGGATTTACAGGCCATGTTGTCAAGCTTGGCTTTACATGGCTGCTGGGAATATGAAATCTTCAAGTTTGCTCAGAAAGTGCTTTCTACTGAGCCATCTTCCTACTGTGTTCTCGTTTTACTTTTGAGACTGGGGTGTGTGCGTGTGATCTCGTGATGTAGCCCAAGCTGGCTTTGAATTCCTGGCTCTCCTGCCTCTGACTCCCAGGTTCGGGGATCACAGGCCTGAGGTGCCTTGCCTGGATAGAAAGGGAACACATGTCAGGAAGGAAAATGACCGGAACTTTCCCAAGAACTCTCAAGAGCTGGAATGGAATAGAAACTCATAATGTTGACCAAAGTGTGTTCTCATCACTCCGAGATGTTTCTGGAGAGGTTAAGTAAAGGGGCGCAGTAGAAGAGGGGCCAGGGAATACACTACCCATAAGGTTGTTCTGATAGCATAGGATATTTGACTATGAACTTCCTCTTACAGATAAAAAGAGAAAGGAGGGTCACATGCTGCCTGCACATCAGCCATCCCATAATACAGAGGTTGGTACCAGAGACTGGGGTATTTGCTGTGACAGGCCTGGCTATACTGTTCGTTGGAGGACTATGGAAGACTTTGGGACTTTGGACTGGATGCTTTAAGTGGGACTTAATGGGCGGTCCTTGTAGGAGCATGGAAGACAGTGCTGAGGGCGATTTGAACTGTGGGGGCTCAGCTCAAGAAGCTTCAGAAGGGAGGAATATGAATAAGTGGTTTAAAGAACATTCTTGTGATATTTTGGCAAAGAATGTGGCTGCTTTTTGCCCTTGTCCTAGAAATCTACCTGAGGCTCCATTAAAGAGTTTTGGGTTGATGGCATTGGCAGAAGGGATTTCAAGACAGTCTAGCTAGTATTGACTGTGCCACGTGGTTATTCGTGGTCACCCTTATGTGGATCAACAATGACGAGGAACAAGCTGGACAAAGAGAAATAGAAAGTGTGAGGAGGAAGGAGCACCAGGAAGGGCGATGTGATGTTGAAGCCAAGTCCTGAGCTCAAAGAGTTTAAAGAAAAGCCTGATGGGAAATGGAATAAAGGGAGCGGTGACCTCAGGGCAAGACCCCACCCAGCTAAGCTTTCAGCTTGCGAAGAGGAACCAGCAGGAGAGGGAACCATCCACAACTGATATAAATGCTATAGAGCAGGGGGCCAAGTTCCAGCCCCAGTGAGCATAACTTGGCAGCATCGGTCATGGTTCTGGCTTTAGAGTCAAGAATACAAAAAAGGGATTGTGGAACCTGGACGGGAGTCTAAGGAATGCTGCTGAAGGCAGGCATGTGGCAAGGGTGTCCCTGCATGGAGACCATTATGTGAAGCTGCGAATAAGAAACCTGGATTTCACTGAAGACCCCAAGATGTCGGAGATGCCAGAGCTGTGGGATACCTGCTGAGGAGAGCTGCCAACAGGGAGTGGAGCCAGCCCGGAGAGAGACATGTGTGCTGCAGTCAACAGAGCTGAAAGGAGCTGGAGATCTGAAGAGCATTTTGACATCAGACATGGAGATGCAGAGTTTGGAGTTTGCCCAGCTGGTTTTTGATCTTGCTTTGGTCCAGTATTTCCTCACTAAGCTCCCTTTCTCCCTTTTGGGATGGTAACGTATGTTCTGTGCTGTTGTATGTGGACGTATGTGATCTACTTTTAAATTTTGATTTTACAGGTTACTCTTAAGAGACTGCCTTGAGTCTCAGAAGAGACTTTAGACTTTGGATTTTTAAGCAGTCTTGAGACTGGCAAAGACTATGGGGACTTTTGAAGATGAACTAAATGCATTTTTGCATTGTGATGTGGCTTCAAGCTTATGGGGTCCAGGGAATGGAATGTGGCGGTTTGAGTAAGAATGGCCCCCAAAGGCTCAAGTGACCAGAGAATGGAACTGTTTGAAAGGGTTAGGAGGTGTGGCCTAGGTAGAGGAAGTGTGTCCCTGCGAGTGGGCTTTGAGGTTTCAACAGCCCATGCAAGCCTAGTCTCCCTCTGCCTGTGGATCAGGATGTAGCTCTTAGCTACTGCTCCAGCACCATGTTCCCCATCATAACAATAGTGGACTAAGCCTCTGGAACTATGAGCAAGCCCCCAATTAAATGCTTTCTCTTGTAAGTGTTGCCTTGGTCATGGTGTCTCTTCATAGCAATAGAATATTGACTAATACACACATAATAGCTATTCCCCCAGGGTTTATGTTTAAGACAGACCGTCTCCTGTGAGCATGCGGTTCATTTCTCTTGAGAAGTTTGTGAAATAGACACTGGCTTGACCCTCCATAGGCACAGCAGTTATAAGTTTGTTTTCTGAATACACTGGCTCTGACTCTAGTGATGTCATACTTATCCGAAATATGTATGTGTTTGTAAGTCCCTAATGCAAGGGAGATGCTGTTCTGAGGGTTCTCAAATGAGGGTGTGAGCTCTCCCTGGGGTCTGGGAGGACTTCCTGGGCTGTGGATGGGTCTTGCTTGGAAAGGGGAAGGGATGCTCCAGGCAAAGGCAGGGAGGTCAGGGGACTGTATGAAGGTCAAAGGGCAGTGGGGAGGTGCCAGAGTCTCTAAGGAGCTTGGACTATTCTTTGATGGACCCAGGGAGCCTTCAGATAGATGAGCTGGAAAAGGATGGAGATACAAATGGGGCTGGGTGTAGGGAGTATGCCAGCAAGGGCCTTGGTGCAGAGCCTGAGTGTGCTTACCAACTTGCCTATTCTCTTAGGGCTGGTTGAGGATTCAAGATCAAAGGCTCTTGGCCAGTGGTTCTCAACCTTCCTCATGCTGCGACCCTTTAATACAGTTCCTTGTGTTGTGGGGACCCCCAACCATAACATTATTGCATTGCTACTCCATAACTGTAATTTTGCTACTGTTATGAATTATCATTTAAATATCTGATATGCCACCCCTGTGAAAGGGTTGTTTGACCCCCAAAGGGGTTGTGACCCAGAGGTTGAGTGCCCTTGGCCCTCCACAGAGCTTGGTAAACTGATGGTGAAGAAAAGCCAGAATGTGGAGGAGCCCTGGGGCTGGCCAGCTGCTGGGATCCTGACCAGCCTGCATCTAGAAAAGATGGGCCAGGATGTTCATCCCAGGGAACGAGGCCTGGCCTGCGGGAGGGTGTGACTGGCCTTGAGCCTGTGAGTAGGCCAGGCTGGTGTGGATACCCCTTGGCAGCCTCTTCTTACCAGGACCTGGGACTTGAGGGTCTCACTGCCCAGACACTGAACTGTATTCACAGGCAGAAGCTGCCAGTCTGATAACCAAAGGGCCACCTGCTCTGTAACTATGGGGAGGGGGGGCTTACAGGAATAAAAGAACCAGATGCTGTGTAGCCCAGGATAGGATGGTCACGGTTAGAACTGAGGCCCTGGTGCTTTTCATCTGTTTCCTCTCCAAGTTGGTTCTCCAGGGCAGCTGCCTCCATCCATCCCTGTGGCCCTGCCAGCCCCACTAAGGTCTCATGTACCCCAAACTCCCTTTCCTAATGGGCCAACTTCCTGTTTCTCTTGGGACATGAGTTGTCCAGCATGCCACCAGCAGCTTTCCCAGGAATCTCCCTGATTACCCCCGTCCTGGGATGCCTATATCCTAGGGGCTATGGTCCAGCCAGATCCTCAGTTATCTTTGTCCTAACACAAGTCAAGCCTCTGCTTGGAAAATGTCTGTAATGTGCGATGCCTTCCACCAGAAGGCAGTGTTGTGCCTTCAGAGCTGGGCTGCCTGCAGGAGGAAGGCATGGATGGGAGGGGAGAGTGAGTGGATCCCTCTCTGAGTCTTAGTTTCCCATAAATAGATTTTAGGTTAGGTCTCACTGTGTAGCCCAAGCTAGACTCAATCTTGCAATCATATCCCAGCTAGAACTGGGGCATGCACCACCATGCCCAGCTCTTTCCCCGTCTATAAAAGGGACAGGAGACAGGGATGGATTGTGTGGCTCTAAGTCACGAAGGACAGGTAGGCAAGAGCAGGTACCAAGTTCTGGAGAATTCTGGCTCCTGAGCTACCCTGTAGGAGCGCTTTCCTCTCCTGGGAGTTTGCAAGAATCTGGAAGACAGGGATCATGAGGGTCGACCGTGAGTGGCACTGAGGGCCTGGTGGGTGCTGACCTTGGCATGTCCGCTCGTCCGTCAGTAGCTTGTGGCCCTTTTGACAGCCGCATTCGAAGCTGCCCACTGTGTTTCGGCAGAAGTGGTCACAGCCTCCGTTGTTCATGAAGCACTCGTTGATGTCTGAAGAGGTTGGGGTGGGGGAGCAGGCTCAGGTGCCGTGGTAGAGATGGCCTGGGGAAGGGCTAGCGCCACCCTGCCTTCGTGGCCTTGACCCACCTGCTGCTCACTGCCTAGGGATGGCCTCTGGTCCCCAGTTGAGCACAGATGTGAAGAACCTGGGTGTGTATCTAAACCCTGGTTCCCCAAAGTCCCTGGCTTCCCCTGTGATTCCCCTGTGACTCTGGTACCTTGTTTTAGGATCAAGAGTGATTGTTCCACCCCCCCCCCCATGTCCCTTTACCCAAACATCTGGGGAGGCATTCTGGAAGGATTGAGGTGGCAGCAATGTTGCCTCAGGTGACGTGGGCAAGCTGTGCCTCCCCATCCCAAGTTGAGGATAAAAAGGTTCCTACAACCTAGGACAGACACCCTGAGGATGGCTGGAAATCACATCTCCAAGATGCTGGGGCCTAGTGGGTGTCAGTAGACTTGAGAAGTTAGTGTCACAGTGGGCTGCCTGCTGAGGGGGGAAGAAGCACCTGGACGATGAGGCTCCCACAGGGGAGTGAGGTCTGGGCCCACTCAACTTCCCCTGTTCTCAATTCCGCAGTTCGTGAGTAGTCACTATACTCCACAGATCACTGACCCCACCCTATGCCATTTCCGATGCCCCTCACACCATTCCCCTCACGAGCAAGTTGCCAGTTGGCCTCAGCTCACTTTTTTCCAGGCATAGGGAGCTTTCTCCCTCAGAGTGTGGGGGCTTCTGGCTAACATTTCAAGAATGTGTGGTCACCTCTGTGAGCCCCTCCGTTCAGGTCCTGCTCACATGAGCCCTGGTGCTGCATGGCTGGACTCTTGACCCCTCCCACAAAGAGTGCCTCAGGCCTTTGGAGCTTCTTCCCCACCTGAGCCTGTCAGTGAAGGGGCTGCCACAGGGTCAGAATGAGAAAGAGCTCAGGCTGGTGTAGCCAGCTAGCTCCCTGAGGGTAGTGGGAAAGCCCTCTCCTCTCCAGCACAGGATCCAGCAGGGGGTCGCTGACCTCACAGGGCCCTCAACCTCCAATGAGTCCCCAGAGTGCAACTTCTTTTCCTCTCCCCTTCACCCTGGGTCCCCATCCCCGCCATGGCAACCAGTACCACCTTCCATGATATATCTGTCAAGTGTGCCGAGGTCTCTGGCTTCCCAGGATAAAGGGCCTGGATTCTCACAGCTCTTCCCTCTGCAGCTGGGTCTGGCCTCAGCTGTCCAGTTCCCCCTGCTGACCCTCCGTAGGGCTCTACCCACCACACTCCTAGAGAAGCTGTGCCAACCACTTTCTTGTCATGGATCCTGTTCTCGGGGGACATGAGAAAGTCTGAGGACAGCAGAGGTAAGCCCTCAGGGCCAGGGACTTCCTGAGAGTGTTCACAAAGTTAAGAGATGAATGATGTCCTCAGTAGCAAGGCAAGGATCCCAGACAGTAGGGGGAGCTGAGGGCACAGAGGCTTGGGGCCCAGGATCATGTGTATAGGGGTGCCCTAATGGGGTGTGCCACAGGAATGCACACACCAACCAACCCCCTCTTCCCTTCTGCTCTCCCACTGGGCACAGCCTGGCCGCCTATGCTGCCTATGTGTGAGGGTTTTCAGGTGGGTGCGGAGGGAGACCACGTGTTGGGCTGGGCTGGCCTGCAAGTCAGGTGAGGACACCTTCTTTCCCACTTTGATGGAAGTCCTGGCAGGTGGCCTGATTAGCTCAGGGCATGGGGGAGGAGGAGGAGAAAGAACAGGCAGTGGGTGGGGGCTCTCCCAGGCTGTTCTGGGAGATGGTGGGAGGGGAGGAGGGGCTTCAGTATCAGAAGCAATGATGCCCATCTGATAGCAAGTGGCACTGTATTAAACAGGGTGCCTAGGGTTGGCAGCCTAGAGCAGAGCTAAGTCTGGGGTAAACTCCCTAGGCCCTTGGTCCCCATGCCTGAGAAAATGGTACATCTTTCCACCATGCTTCCACTGGCTCTGCTGCTCCTAGCCTGGTCCAGGGCTTTCTGCTTTGGGTTTCCCAGCTGTCTCTGCCCCTTGCAGCCACCTGTCTTGCCTGATGATGACTTCTGGGCTTTCAGAAAACACTGAACCTTTGAAGTCATCCCTTTGATATTGTCCCTGGGACCCTCGCCAAGATCAGAGTGTGCACCTGACTAGTGAGTTGGAACCCCAGGGCAGGCCCTCAGGTTCACTAGGAATCCCCGCTTGGCTTGTGCTGCCCTGAGCCCTGCTGGAAACTCTAGCCCACTGTCAAGAACTCCACAACCCCCACCCCTGGGGTCTGTGGTGACTTCTTGGACTTGAAGATGTCATGATGGCCACATTAGGCACTTACACATGAGTCCCCACCCTGGCAATGTTAGTAGCATCCATAGAGTTACCTCAGCTTCACTTTCTCCCCTGCCATGGTCACCTGGTCCAAGTAATGTCACCAGAAGCCTTGATGCTCCTCTAGATTCTGCCCAGAGGCCATGTGCTATGGGACCATCTTAAAATGACAATCTAGGCCTGGCCAGCAGTCCCCGGAAATGCTGTCAACACCCTATGCTGGTGAAGGCCACTGCCCCCCACCTTCCACCTGCACCTCATAAGGACTCCATCATGCATGGGCAAGCTGCTGGTGCATCTTCACATCAGACACTGAAGCCTTCTCTATGTACCCCTCCTCCCAGCACCTGAACCCAGCAGGAGCCAGAGCACCTCAGTTACCTGAGGGTGCTGGCCCACTCCAGAAGTCAGGACGGAGGGAGGGTCCCCAAGGAGTGACTCATGTTCATGGAGGAGGTTTGGCCAAAGGGCCGGGTTAAAGAAGAGCCAGCCTGGTTAAAGGGCCCAACCATTTGAAGAGGAGCCATGGGAAACCAAGAATCAGTGGGAGCTAGAGCCAGTGGGCCTAAGGCTGTGATGTTTCCTTTATACCTATCTCCCCGCAAATGGAGCACAGAGCAGAACATGGTTTGGGCTACTGGCCTGGGGTGGGGCAGCATCCCCTCTCATCTCAGACCACATATGGCCCAGGCCCTTTCTGACTAGATAAGTTGGCTCTCAGAGGTGAGCAGCTGATCTCTATTGCTCTATTCCTGACCACGCTGGGCTCATCACAGGAATGAAACTCTACACAACCCTCATGTCCAGGGTCAGCCTATGCCTCAGAGGGTACGGTAAAGCCTGGATCTGCTCTGCTGTCCTGGGGTACCGTGTGATGGCTGGCTTACTGTAACATCAATGGGGAAAGCAGTGGGAGCTTCCACCTCAGCCATCTCCATTCTCACCTCCAGGCCCCTCAATTTCTAGGCCAAACTAAATTCCTTTGCCTTTGGTTGAGGTCCTGTCACACATTTGTGGTAGCGACACACAATGATGCATGCCCTGTACCAAGCTGTCCCTACCAGCTGGACACTAAAGGCCATACAACAGAAGGCCCAGGCACACTACTCCCCCATTCCTAGAGCTGAAGGTCCAGAGTGTCCTGTTGTGGTTTCTGTTAGTTCTTAAGCCGCAGGCAAATTCTATGGCACTGGGACCTTCCTGACCCAGGACACTACAGGTGTGCCACAGTACCCTGCTGGGGACTCTTCCTTATCACCTCTGACAGCGACTCCCGTGGATGCCAGCTGCCTTCTCTCATCTGCTCTGCAGCCTGGTTAACAGGGCCCAGCTGTAGGGCCACATGAGCCTTCTGGGGCCAGGCAGGGCGGTACCAACACAGCCCATGTGCTGACCTTTGCATGTCTTTCCATCTGGCTGCAGCGTGAATCCAACTGGGCAGCTGCACCGCACGCCGGTGGCAGTGTCCTTACACGTCCGGTCACAGCCTCCATTGTTCACTGCACATGTCTCTGGGGAGGGGAGGGAAGAGACAGAGATGCTTAGTTTCCCCAGGAACCAGCTACCATCCTTTCCCATCAGTGAGAGCAGGAATCTCGGCTCATGTTTTATCTGTGGTACCCTGGCTGTCGGGACACTTCCTGAACTGGTACCGGTTCCATGGAAATGTCTGCAAATGACTTAGGGCTGTGCTGGGTTACTCACTGTGAAGAGGTCACTGTTAGGATCAGCGCTGAGACCAACCTAGCAGCTACTTAGCAGTGTTCTAAATCTTGACCCTGCTTGGGTTCAGACACCCAATCCTGTTGGTGGCTGCCAGAAGGCATGGGGACTCCTAAGCCCAGCCTGGTGTGAAATGTCTTTCCGGCCCGGCAAGAGGACTGCACATCATCCATCAGCCTAGGGGTGCTCCCAGCCTCACATCTGCTCTTGCTGAACCTTTTGCCAAAGCGTCTGGTTTTTGTCCACTTGAAGCCTGTCTATTGCTTTTTTCCCTCCTCCTGCAAAATTCAAAGGGGCCAGAGTGGCTGGGGGGCATAATGGAGGTCACCAAAGCCGCCATAGGGTGAGAGTGATCCTCTGCAGGCCTGCAGGAGACTGGCAGAGCTGGTTCTCTAGGACGTGCTGGCTCGCCCACCACCCTCCCAGACCTCTCTGGTCATTTGCCACCTGGTTTTCCTCATGAGCACCTGGAAGGCTTGCTTCTCATGAAACAGTGCCCGTGTGAGTGGGCTTCTCTGACCCCTTACTGTGGGGCAGCCGAGCACCACTGAGCCCCCATCTCTGCAACGTGCGCCACCCTTATGCCTCCATCTTGAGTCACCTGGTGCCTGGCTATGGCTGCTTTCCCAAAGGGTTCTCCCTCAATTCTGCAAATGTCATGAGTCTCCTCGGCACAGACTTTGGGAGTGAAGGGATGAGGAAGGACACTTGGGGGTCAGCAGTTCACGCTCCTAATTCCATCAGATTCATGATTTCTTGCCTTTGAACTTTGCCCCAGAGAGGGTAGGGGTGCCAGGAGAGGGACAGAAGTCTAATGTCCTTGTGTGCATGCAAACACAAGCGGGTTGTGTCTGCTAGGTCACACTGGTGGGTGTCATCTGCTGCAGAGGCTACACTGTCCCCAAGGACAGCCCCTTCTTTCTCAAGGCCAGCATCACTACTAGCCATCTCCATCCCAGAAGAGCCGTGGTTGTCACTAAAAGCAGATGTCCTCCCTGCTCACACTTTTCTTGGCTGGCTTCTCTGGGGTTCAGGCTGGCACCTCCAGTCAGGGATGGGAGGTTTCTGTGAGTGGGTTTCTTTGTGGTCTTCAAGGCCTATTTCCTTATCTTTCATGGTCCAAGCCGTCTCTCTGAGGCATTCCTCTGAAGTCCAGGCACAGAGAAGGCCGACCTTCCTCACACTTAGGCAGGTGAGTCTCTGTGCCAGCATGGACCAGTTCTAACTGGTTTGTAGCCTATGTGTACCTTCTCATCTCCACACAGAGGCATCCACTGGGGCAGTGGGGTAGAAGGCCGCCCCACACACCTGGGGAGTGAGGAGATGAGCTTCTTCCCCCAAGGCCAAGATGAAGATCAAATACATTTTCCACTTAAAAGCCGTAAGGCCCAGGTGTTGACCTGGGGGCTGCTCACCAACTGTTTCCTTTCCTGGGGTTAAACCAGAGGGGAATCCTGCCGCCCACCCCAGCAGAGAGCCTGCCAGCCTTTCATGTGGGACAGGCCTCTGGAGAGGGGCAGAAAGGCTAAGTGTCTCACAGGTGTGGGTAATTATAAGCAGGGAGCTGTGGGGGAGGGGCAGGTGATGCCAGGCGGGGATGGGTGGGCCCTGGGCCTCTCTGGTGGTGGAGGTGGGGTTCAGGTATTGGGGACTGTGTCCTTGGGAACCAAACCTAATAGTCTGTGACTCCTCCTTTCCCTGGGATGGGACTTGGAATTTAACTAAGGAGGCCTTGGGGACCTGCTGACTCCCTCTTTTCATTGAGTAGACTGCAGCTGGGATGGGGAGCTGGGCTCTGGCAGAGTGCTCGCCCATTCTCACACCAGGCCCCGCTGCAAATCATTCCCTCCCATGCCAGGCTTTCAGTTCTCCTGGGATTGCCCCAGCCAGTGGTGATGCATTGGCTTCAGGCTCTGAGTCCCCAGTGCCCCGGAAGTCCTCTGTGTCTGTTCTGAGGTGCCAGCCCCCTAGCCCACAGCACCTCATTACAATGATCGCCAGAGACCAGACACTCCCTCTGCTTCCCATGTCTCACATCTTCCCAGTTCTCGGACCTCTCTTTCTCAGTGGAGAGCCTATGCCCAGATGCCCAGATCTAGTGGCAGCGGTGGCTGGGATCTGCTTGGCTGGACTAAACTAAACACACAGCTCACCGGGCACAGGGTCCTATCTGCCAGACCAGCTCCAGGGGCCTGGGCAGCCACACACACGACTAGACAAGTGTCTTACCTAGCAAGGGAGCTCCTTACTCCAGGGATGCTTTTCTGTCCATCCCCTTGAGTCCAAGCCTCTCCCCCACCTTCCTTGGGACCTGCTCAGCTGCTTCTTCCTAGCTCCCGACTGCAGTCTCCATTTTTTACTGTGGCCATGCCAGCACCGTCCTGTGACCTCACAGCTAAACAGTCCCTCCTCTAGACCACTGCCTCGCTCTAAGTAGAGTTGCTAAATGCTTTTGGGAGAATACCCCCTATGCAGTTTGGTGGCTGATCTGGCCTCCATGGGCCCTCTACCCTCCTGATGCATGAAGAAATCATCTCTCCCTCCTCCACCTCAGCCATATTGTTCTGGGTGAGGGGCACCCACCAAGTGTAAGACATGTAGAACCCACCCTTGTGGGGCACAGGCTGGCAGGGTGAGACTGAACATCCTGTCTCTAGAAATGTCCAATCAGAAGCTCCTGGGCACTGCTGAAGGCATCACTGGCACTGGAGTACTGCACAGCTCTCATCTCCCAGGACCTTAAGAACAGCCTTACCGCTGTCCCCCAAGACTAGAAGCCGTCTAGATCTGATGTTTGGCCACTACTGTCTCAGAGAAATTTGGAAAACATTCCTCTCTTTACATAGGTGGTAGATGAGGTTTGGAGTCTGTGGCAGGCTATTCCAGGGGATGGGCTCCCCCCTGTTTCTCACCCCAGTGGCCTTCTCTGGTTCCCATCCCTGAGCTGGGGTTGGTGTATGTACGGGTCAGCCTGGTAAGGCCTGGGTCTGTCCACCAGAACTATGATGCTGGAGCTTAAGGAAAGAGGGCTTCTCTCAAGGTAAGAGACAAGTTCATCTGTGATCCTATGAGTTCCATCATTTTTTGTGCCCTGGCTCCAGCTGAGAACTACTGGACTCTTCCTAATGGTTGTCCCATGCCTCCTGCAAGAAAACCACCCTCCAAAGGCCAAGCCCTATTTATCCAAGAATCCACTACCCTCAAAAGAGCTCACATCAGCTCCCTCCTTCCAAAGCAAAACCAAACCAAACCTGTCACTTTTGCGGAGAGAATTGAGACTTGGAGGAGTTTGCTCAGGTGGAAATGGCTGCCTCACTTGTGGTTCAGTGAGAAGTGATGAAGGGCCTGTGTTCAAAACTGATTCAGAATTTTCAGATAGAGATTGCAGGGCACCGAACCAGTTGTGGGCCCATCTTAGACCAGCCCTGTGACATACATACATACATACATACAGCCATAGAGAAGCAGCCTGTGTGTTCAGGTCATATGGCCACCAAAGGAGCTGGCATGCTCGCAAAGCCATGAGACATCAGGCTAAGAAGTGAACCAGACTAGTCCAGAAGTGGGGGCTTTGGTGATAGATTCCCAGGACGGCTCAGTGGGGTGATGGCCTGAGGCAGGTGGGAGTCTATACCCATGGTGGCATGGCTCTGACAGAGAGAGGCAAGAGCAGGAGACCTGCTTTCTGGGGGCAGCCCCTGTGTAGGCTCTGCAGGCTGGCTCCACCACTAATCATCAAGTTCCCTGAAGGACAGTCTTGCCCAGGGGAGGAGCAAACTTGAGCTGTGCAGTCATATAGGATCCATGTGCCCATGGACCGTGTCAGCACAGGAAGCCCCTTTGCACATGGAGACTGTCCTTGTCTGCTCACTGAGATGACAATGTTTGCCATGTGGTTTCTGAACAACCCTGACACAAGGGCAGAGGTGCCAGTGCTCTGTAGGCTGGTCTACAATTGTGACCGCTTCACTCTTGGTGCCGAGGTTCAGACCCTTGGCACATGGAGTCTGGCACCCACTGTCCACGGCTGAATAATTTTACAATCCTTTCCTGAGGGGCTGAAAGGATGTCTCAGAGGTTAGGAGGGCTCAGGTTCAATTCCCAGCACCCACATGGCAGTTCAGGACTAACTGCCTATAATTCCAGTTCCAGTGGATCCAGCACCCTCACACATACATGCAGACATACATGCAAGAGAAATGCCAATACACATAAAAATAAATATATAATAATAAAAATGACCCTTTTCTGAGTGGCTCTAAGCTGAGCAGATGTGCTTGGGACCCAACCCTAGTCTCACAGACACCCCAGTCTAATGAGCAGTATAGAGGTCAATAAGACATTGCTTTGGCAATGAGGGAGGAGCCACAGAGATGAACTGACCTACCCAGGAGTCTGCTGCTTCCTAGGGGAAATGGCACAGGGCTGAGAGACCTTGCTTTTCTCACTGGGCAGCCCCTTTTGGCTAAGCCAGCGAAGTCACTGGGGCTCAGAAGCCCACAGTAGCACGTTTTCTGTTGCCAGCCATCAAGGTGACATTATGTTTGGCTGTCCCCTCATCCACTATATGGCTCTAAGAAGAGCCATACCTGGGTATCCCTTTTGCCCAGTGATCAGCACAGACCCAGCCTGGTGGGAGATGGCTCCTGTTTAATGATGGGACTAGCAAGCAGGGACTTGGGAGGTCCCAGGGTAGCATGGGGCATGGGAAATGAATCCTACCCTGTGTCAGCCCTGGCAAAGAGGAAGAGGGTTGAAGCTGGGGTAAGGAGAGTGACCCCAGGGTTCAGGCCCAAACATGAGGCAGCACGGCAGAGCACTAATAGTTTGACAGAAGAGCTGGGTACAGCCCATTGGCCGGTCTGCCAGACTGGGCTCCTGCCAGCTGGAGGATTTTAGGCAGACTGATTCCTCTCTCTAGAATGTTGGTTCCCATTGTGTGTGCCTGGCCTGAGGGCTTCAGGGTCTTCTCCTCCCAAGAGGGTCTGATGGAGGTGGGGTGTGGGGAGGGAGTTCTTCCTGTGGGCCCAGCACCTAGCATCTGAAGACATGACCCTGATAGGGAGCTGCCCCAAGGCCTGACTGCATTTGTATAGGCCTCAGTCAGGGTGGGTCCATCTGCCTTTCAGCCTCTAGAACTGGCTGAAGCAGCTATGAAGGAGCCAGCCACTGGCCTTCTCCATCTACCTACTGACTGACCTCTGACCTTCTCCCTCAGCTCACTGCTGACCCTCCCCCAGATCCCATCGCTCTGGGATAAAAGTCGCTTTCTCTGGCATGGCCATTACAGGTGGTCTCTTCTCTTCTGTCTCCACTGGGGACATCTCGGGCCCGGCTCTGTCCTTAGTATCATGTGGGCAGATTTGTGTCTGTCACTGTGTTGGGCACAATGAGCAAGGTGTCTCGTGCTCTGTCCTGTCACTCAACAGGGAGTGGTACAGTGCATGCGTGGGGCAGGGCAGGGGCAAAGGCTCGGTGCAATGAGATGGGGAGTTTGGGAAGGCAAGAACTAGGTCGCCAGGGAAAGCAGGAGAGAAGGCTGCCCACATTCAATGCTCAGGCCTGAGGCCAGCGGACCCCTGCACCCATACTGCTCAAAGGGTCCAGCGGACCCCTGCACCCATACTGCTCAAAGGGTCCAGCGGACCCCTGCACCCATGCTGCTCAAAGGGTCCAGCAGGCCCCTGTACCCATACTGCTCAAAGGGTCCAGCGGACCCCTGTATCCATACTGCTCAAAGGATCCAGGGGACCCCTGCACCCATACTGCTCAAAGGGCCCAGGGGACCCCTGCACACCATACTGCTCAAAGGGTCCAGTGGGCCCCTGCACCCATACCACTCAAAGGGTCCAGTGGACCCCTGCACCCATACTGCTCAAAGGGTCCAGCGGACCCCTGCACCCATACTGCTCAAAGGGTCCAGCGGACCCCTGCACCCATACTGCTCAAAGGGTCCAGCGGACCCCTGCACCCATACTGCTCAAAGGGTCCAGCGGACCCCTGCACCCATACTGCTCAAAGGGTCCAGTGGGCCCCTGCATCCATACTGCTCAAAGGGTCCAGCTCAGAGGCAGTCTTCATGCTCCCTGGACTCTCTTCCTAACACAGCCTGGTGGTGGTGAGGTCCCATGAGGCCCTTGTTGATGGTGGCCTGCCTGTGCAGGCAGGTCCCATCCTTCAGAACTGAGTGAGACAAACTCCCATTCGAGGGACTGACTTCTGGAGCACTGAGGGCTCTCGACTCTAGGGATTGTGGGAATGCCAGGGAAGAGCAGCATACACCTAAAGGAGTTAGGATGTTTGCATGGTTGTTGGAGAAGCAGAATCCACCTTGGGGGATGGGCCCTACAGGTCTACAGAAAGAACTGGAAGGAGCTGGGGCGGGGGGAGGGGAGACAGAACAACCCAGGAGAGAGACAGGCTCCTTGTCTACACTGAAGGACAATGGAGGCTCTTTCTTAGGTCAGGAGTCAGGAACAGGGACCTCAGGACGCTAGCCTGTTCCTGCGTTCCTGTTCTTTCCCTAGCTGTGAGGTTCAGAGTGCTGGGAAGGCAGAGGATGCTCACAGGAAGCCTCTCTCTAGAGTCCCCCTGCCCCAGGAGGGAAGGTGAGGGGGCAATGTCATGTCTGTTATGTGCATGGCTCAGGGAAGGACCCAGACAGGTCAGGCAGCTGATGAACATCTGGGTCTGCTCTTCCAGGTCACACAGCTGGTGAATATCTCGGTCTGAGCCCTTTGTCTCTGTGGGGCTATCCTCTGGCTGGGTGTGACACAGAGGTCTGCAATGTGCAGACCATCAACAGCAGCTAATACCCACTGAACATGCCCTTGCCCACAGTGCCTGGCTGGAGGGATCGTGTGTGCCATTAGCGATCTGTGCTTAACCAAGAGGTTCTCCACAGAGGGAAAGCCCCTCTTCAGATATCAACGGCTGCCCCAGGGAAATGGCCCCTGGGCTAGAGCAGGCTGTGTGTGGTGTCTGATACAAACCTCTGTGCAAGACAGTTTACCCTTGCTCTCCTAGCCCATGAGCCCCTGGGGTGAGATCGCCTTTCTGGAAGAAGGGTCCAGTTTATGAATTCCTGACTGATCTTTGGTAATCCCATGCTTCCTTAGATTAGTTCCACCAGCCCAGCAGTAAGAGATAACCAAGGCCAAGCAAGGCCCTGGGTCTCTGCCTCACCACTGGACCTGCCTCAGGTTTGGTTCCCCACTGGTATTCCATAGACCTGGCCAAGTGGAAACACCGAGGAGACAGAAAGTTACAGGTGCCTGTACCTGAGCACCTGCTCTAGGCTACACACAGGGCCAGAAATTGCACACGGGACTCTTTCAAGCTCCTCCAAGCTCCTCTGGGAACACAGCCCCCACCCACCTCACCCCAAAAGGGAAAGTGGAGCTCAGGAATGTGAGGTGGCCCTAGTAGGTGCCTGGGAAGCCAAGATGGAGGCCATATCTGACTGTAGAAGCTGGGCCAGAATGAACTAGAAGGAGGGGCCCCTGCCGTGTGGCTGGACTTCTGTCTAGCCATGGGGTTCCATGCCGTAAGAACAGCCACACATCCTTGGCAGCAAGCTCCATCTTGGAGGCACAACCTGAAGCCTTTTCCTTACCCCAACCCCTGTGGCTTTGTCCATGCCAGTCTCAGAACCCTGCTGGAGAAAGACTTTAAAGACTGTCCACCCACTCTGGCCTGCACACTCGGTTCCGGGGGACTTGGCTAGAGATATGCAGAAGGGCAGCTGGAGCTGGGGGAACAGGCCATGTCCTTGCCAGGCAGGTAGGCTGGGAGGAGCGAGCCTCATGGGTTTGTCTGTTTCTACACTGAGGCTCACTAGAGTGGGGTGGAGGAGGGGTTGTGCTCTTTATCTGGCACCATTAGTGGCCCGTAGCGATACGGAGCCACCAGAGCACATCAGGGGTTGGAGATGGGCAATGTGGTTAATGGTAGAGGCCTCTGAGGTCCTATTTCAGAAGGTTGGGGGTGGGCCACAGGTCAAATTCCAAGGGGACAAGGAGCTGAGGAAAGCTCTATGGTGTGCGCCAGGGAAGATGGTTGTAATGAGTGACGGGGAGGAGGCGGGGCCTCAAGGGAGAGAACTGTGGCGTGCAGTAAGAAGCAGGCACAAGCCCAGGCCAGAAAAAAATCATGAAAGAGCTGAGGTCTAGGAGAATCTGAGTGTTAAAGTTCCTGGTCCTGCTATGATGGATGGAACATGAGACATGAGAGAAAGGGCCTGAGGTAGGGCTGCCGTCTATCTGTGAGGCTCACCCAGCTAAGCCATCCCTCAGCAGGCTGCTAGACAGCAGAGTGTCCTCCAGCTAGGCTTGGTCTCCAGGCCCAGAAATGTGTGGCTCCTATGTTTCAAGACCCAGTTTCTTTACCTCTGGAGGTCAGCCAGAGGGTTTTTTTTCCCCCCTTCTTTCCTTTGGTAAACCCTGCCAGGACTCTGTACCTCTGTCTACTCTTTGTTTGGACAGCTGTATATCACCACTAACTTAACTCTTATCAGCCCCTGATGTCTGTATGACCAAATCAAGGGAGGGACTCAGGCCACAGCCAGGGTCCCAAATGACTTTGAGCAGTATGGGTGCAGGGTCCCAAATGACTAGTCCAGTGGCCTGGGTGTAGCTTGGTCACCTGATCCTTTCCAACGGTTCGGTGCCCACTCTCTGGAGTTCTGTGGGCAGTTAGGCCCTGTTAGCTGTTGGAGCCTACTGAGGTTTCCTAGGGGCTTTACCAGCAGAGCTTCATAAGAGGATGTTTGGGCCATGGGCCTAGGTACCAGGTGTTTGGAAGGGTCTACACTTGTTTGTATCTAGCAGGGGGAGGTTTGTTTGTTTGTTTGTTTGTTTGCCTCACCCCTTGGCATTGTTATAAAAAGCCTTTTGAATAAAGTTCTGGGCTGGTGGGTTTTAACCCAGGCCCTCCCAAGGCTATCCTGTGTTTCTGTCTTTCCTTTCGTTGGCTAGGTATCTCTTTCTATCTAAATATTTCCCACTTCTCCCTACTCAAGAGTACCCTGGTCGTAAAAGTGGGGGCTGGTCCCCCACAGTTAGCACAGAAGGGGCACACAGCTGGTGCAGAGCTGGACTGTGGCCTGGTAGGGGTGTGAATGGGGACATGGGGAAGGTCAGGTGAGGGGTGAAAGACTGAGGTAGCCTTGTCAGAATCACCCTAAGTAGCACTGAGTAGTGATGGTGGTGAGTGGGACCCACTGAGGCAGGGAGCCCAGGACAGGAAGAGGTTAACACCCAGAGAGGCAAGGGGCCATCCAGGGGAGTGGGCATGTAGGGCTAGGAAAATCAGGAGCAGGTATAGAGCTCCTGGTTGGAGAGAGCCCATGGGGAGTGGGCAACTGGGGGGGGGGAGTGGAGTGAACTTTCAGGCTTCAGGCCGCGAGGGGCAGTCTGTACCCCTAAGGAGTGGGTCACCTCTACTTTTCCTTATCTCACAGTTCTCCAGCACCCCACCACTTCCTGGACCTTCCACAATGCAGCAAACCCTGGGGTGCTGTCCTGCCCACCACGCTCTCAAACTCCACCTCCTTTGAGGCTGGTTGGGTAAGGGCAGGAGAAGACAGACACACCCACAAATGAAGCTACTCCTACACCCACCTCAGCAGCTTCCTCAGGCACCAGAGGCCTGGGCTGGGGAAGTGGGAGGGCAGAGACAGAGCAGGGGAGACAGGGCTAGGGGAGGACAGGGCAGAGCCGAGGGTGATGCTGGCTCCACCTTGCCGGCTCGCCCAACAAACTTCCGGCCGCCTCTCCCTCTGGGTTTGTACCCTGGCCACCTATATCAGCAGCTGGCACTGGATCAGGTGCTATGCTAGGCACTTTTTACAGGTGGAAAAATAGTATCATCTTCATGACAGTTCTAGTGAGTACATGCTGTGCAAGTCCCAATTCACAGAAGTCTGTGGCAGGGGGGACCCAAGAAACATCTCTGGCATGTGTGACGCCCAGGGGCCTCACAGGCTGGCCTCCTCAGGGCCCAAGTCTCCACCTCTCTTCCAGGTCCAGGCACCTCTGGGCCATGCCTATGCAGTGGCTGCTGATCAAGGGAATCATGGATGCTGGGGCAGGACCAAAATTCTGGCCATCAATGGGAACATTTATGAAGAGGGCTCTTCAGGTAAAGAAGGACAGGTAAGGCTTTAGGGGACACCTGTCACTGTAAAACCAACTCCCCCCCCCCAGGCCAGGCAGTGTCCCATATGCTCTGGTATCTATACATATCAAGCACCCATTTGTGGACAGGCTCCTAGAGAAATAAGGGCCCGAAAGAGTCAGGTGACAGGCGCAGAGTCAGCTAGGACAGTCCAGGAGGTTTCTCAGCTCCTCTCTCTCCGTGTCCTTATCCATCAACCATGCCAACACCCAGCTCTTAGTGAAGCCTGGACAGAGTGCAAGGCTGGGGGCACTGCCCTGGAGGGACAGGCACCCTATTTTCCTGAGGGCCCCTGCAGAACCCTGCTGGCTGGCTGTAGGTTCTGTTACTTGGTGCCTTTGGGCGAATAACTAGAACTTGAAGGCTGCTGAGCCTCAGGTACATTCTGTGATTGGTGACTGGCTTTGGACTTGGTAACTTTCAGGAGCCTGCCCTAGTGTGTTTACTTCCTCCTCGGGACTGAGGTCCTGTACTCACGATGTGGGACAGATGCCCCTGGGTCTGCGGGACCCAAGAGAGCAGCACTGTAGAGGAGAGAAAATTTGAGCAGAGGGACTGAAGACACTAGGCTGTCAGGAAAGGTGGGTACCGCTGTAAGGACTGATGGAGAGCCATAGCTCACACTGCCCAGTAAGTCTCACATGTGTGGGACTGGCTTTAGAGCTTCTAGTATGGGCAAGGATTTTGGGGTCCTGGGCTGGATCAATGAGAGAACCACTATGGACTGTGCCTTAACAGAGAGTCCTCTCAGCCTTGGCTGGACCACCTACTATATGACTCAGAACCCACGTGGCAAGAAGGGTTGCCACTGTGTTGCAGACCCTGTGCTGGGAGGCCTCCTTAGACTGTCCGGTCTGAATGGACTCTAGGTCTCTTGGGGTTCTCTCATTACCCCCTCCAGAAGGATACAGATGGCCTCATTGGGGCTCTCCCTCAATCAGTGGGTAGCACCCTACTGTCCTACCAGGAATGGGGTCACCTCTGTCCCTAAGGGAGCGTTGTGGCCTCCCTTGACTACATGGATTTCACCAGGGTCAGTTGGCCTTTCCGGCCCTGTCTGGTGCTTCCGGAAGTAGGGGTTCGGAGCCTGAAAGGCCACCAGCACCCTTGCATGAGTGTGCGACAGGCTTGGGTCAAGACTGGGTCACTTCTAGGCTCTAAACTGGGACCCTTGTAGTCAAAATACCACAGCTCGAGCAAAGAGTAAGAAGGTCCCCAGAAGGAGCTGAGAGGCTTGGAGACTGACATGTGCCCAGGGCTTCAGGTCTCTCTGTGTGTTGTATCCGCTGGATTTTTGTGTGCTCCCTGGCTCTGGCTCACAACTCTGAGGTTGATAATGGGCTTGTAGGCATCTAAAGGATGTGGCTTCCGTGGTCAGGGCACAGAATCTCTCCTGGAGAGTTCCTGGTTCTAACAGCTAGAGTGGCGCGTGTGGTCTCAATCCTGCACCTCCACTGTGGAGCTCACGGTGAGAAGCCACTGCCAGAGGGATTTATGGCCCCCGGCACTCACAGGGAAAGGAAGTTCTCTGGGCCTGAGAATCAGCCTGCTCCAGATGTGTACAGAGCACAGAGAGCCAGGGTGAGAGGCAAGGTAGGAAGTGGAGGGGGGCAGAGCTACTCCCTCACCATTGCTTCCTGAGGGGTGAACCCCCTTCCTCCAGCATTTTCACCCCCCAAACAAACCCATCCGCAGTGGCTGGAAGAAACCTGCATGGTCACCTTGGCAGTCATGTGACTCCAGTAGACTCTGAATACTCCGTGCCCTCTCTTCTCTTACATCACCCTCACCTTGGTCCTCTGGTGGACAGCTGGTCAGTACTGGGGTCAGAGGCACAGTCTAAGCAGCCCGCTGGCCCAGGATCTGGCCTGTCATGGAATTTCCTGTCCCTCATCTTCCTCTCCCACTGCCAGATGCTACCCGTTGGCCTATCCCCCCCTCCCTCCCATCTTGGGATCTCAGAGGGCTCACACCACCTCCGGACTTAGAATCTCCCAGGACAGTATGCCGACACTCCCTCTCTGAGGCCAACACTTGACTCAATTCTGCCTCCCCTTCCCATCTCTCTGGCTTTCCACACATGGCCTGGCTCTGAATGTGATGCCCACGTTGTGTTCCGACAAGTACGAAACAAAACAGGGACGGTCACCTCTGCTATCCTCCAGACCTTGCACCTACTCACATCATCTGGGAGCTGTCCTGCCTCACAGGGGGTTAGCTACCAGCTAGGGTCTGCAGTCCTAGAGCATGATAACTCTTTTCACAGGGGCCCATTTCAGAGAGAAGTACTGGGAATTCATGTGCTTTCCAGGTGGGGCCTCCACATTAGTATTACAAAAGGAGATGACCTCTCTACGACCTTCAGGCTCTGCCCTCCAGGACCCATGTGGCCACGATCCCTAATGGTGCTCAGCAACGTGGGGTCATGGGGGCATCTCAGTCTCTTCCTCTGAGGAATAGGGATTCTTCTACCCAACCGTACAGTTACCAAGGCTGTATGAGCCTGACGGTGCCAGGAGGCAGGTTGTGACAACCCTGGTGGCTGCAGCTGTGCTCAGGAGGTGCAGTCAGCTGGCACAGCCCACATGCCAGCAACCTAACTGGGGGGGGGGACGGACCTACTGACGGGCCGGGAAAAGGAGCAAATGCAGAGGCGGAACCCCGAGTCTTGTCTACACTCTGCTGTCAAGTGTGGTCACACTCTCCTTCTTCCTTTCTCTTTCTCCTTGGGCCGGTCTAAGAGCAACCCTGCCAGCAAGCCTCCCCCGACACTCCAAGAGCAAGGTCAGAGGACCATGCAGCACAGGAGCCCCCTCTTGCCAGGGTCCCAGTGGCCACTGAGCCTCTGTGGCTGATCCTGGGAGCCTAATGTGCATGTGGGTTTCTAAGTGAACGGAGGAGGCTTATGCACTCAGGCCACTGGACATGGGTGCTACAGTATACAAAGAAATAAACGTGTTTGATGGAGGGCAAAAAAAAAAACCTCTTAAAAAGGAAAATAATGAGTTCGCATCTGTAGTGGAGCCTCCCCACATTCACATACAACACATGGAGACCCCGTACCACACGGACGAACATCCTCATGCTCACACACATCCACATGCTAGCACACATACAGGCTCACACAGCAGCATACCTCCCCGCCGGCATCCATACATTCACACATCAGTGCCCAGGCTCTCATACTCCCCAAAGCTGGCATGTACACACAAGACCGCACACCAGTAACCCCCCAGGCCAGCATTCACTCACAGTCCCCCACGCACCCCACGGGGTAAGGAGAACAAAGGAAGTGGAAGAAAAGTGTTACCCATGAGGAGCCGCCGTTTCACCCGCTTGTCCACATCAGCTACTGACGTGGCATTGAACTGAGAACGCTCAATTGCAGCCTCATCCTTCTCTAGAACACAAGTAAGGGACAAACACGGAGCCGGTGGTTAATGAGAGCCCACTTCCCGCGGCCCAAGACAGTCAGCCTCCTGGCGTGGCGCACACAAAGCCAACACAGCATGCCGGGCCAGCACGGTGCCCTCGCCAAGGGCTAATCCCAGGAACTTTCAGGCGGGTGTGCTCAGGGCAAAGCAAAGAGGAAGCACGGGTGGGAGGGATGGCATGCAGACAAGAAAGGTGGTCACAGAACGACCTGGACACAGTTGGGGGGTGGGGAGATGCAGGGTCTGTGTGCAGCCCAGCAGGGTAGGTGGCTAAGGTCGGCAGGAAGCCTGTGTGGAGGACACAGAGGCAGACAGCATGGGCTCACAGAGAGAAGCGGTTACAGGTCCCTGCGGCTTGAGCAGGTACAGGGCAAAGCACAGGACAAGGGGATAGATAGGTTTGCGAGGTCTAGTGATGGATATACCCGGGACAGCAGATGCCCTGTTACAAGGATGCTGCCACTCATGCAGAGTTAAGAACACAACTCACAGAGAAACATACACACACGCACACACAGAGAACACTGGATCCCATTGGACAGACAGAAAGTCCAGGGGATCTGGGCAGCACTGGTTGCCTGCTTGTCTAGAGGACCAGAGCTAAGCATTCAAGTGCTCAAAGGGGGACCGTGGAGAAGGGTCAGTCATTTTAGGAGCGTGCAGGAGGGTGATGGCTCGGGCTAGCAGGGGAGCCTCCAGCCACTGGGCACAAAGCTGTGCCAAGACGCTTCGCTGGGACCTGGTGACGGAGAGCAAGGCGGGACAGGAGGTTTCTCATCCTGGCCGTGAGTTGAAGACACAGTGGCTGGAGTTGGGTAGGGGGATAGTTTCTAACGAGAGGGGACTGACAGGAAGTGTGGGCTTGGGGGAAAAGAGATCCAAGCAGGGACTGTCACATGCAGCACACATTAAAAAAAAATTATAAAAATCAGATAAGAAAGGATGAGCGGGAAGGACAGACGAGAAGGGTCAGACCCAGGCTAGGGTTATATATATGCCCGGCAGTTGTCTGTGCTGGTCCAGTGGCTGCAGGGCAGGCTCGACTGGACACGGGAGACTTGAACAGACAAGACAGAGGGAAGCCCAGAGTGTCTCAGAGAGCTCTGGGCAGGACAGCGGAGGGAGCGAGGTCAGAGGACAGAAAGTTCTAGATGGGATCAGGCTGCAATAGAGACACACTGGTCTGAGACCTGGTTTGGCTTTGAATTCATTAATTTACTTTTTTTGTGATGGGTTGGTTTGGTTTTTGGCTTTTGGCTCTGAAAGATGATTAATGAGTGTCAGTTATCAGACAAGGCAGGCAATCAGGGACCATCACGAGAGAAGCAGCGGGAAGGAGGTAAAATGAAATTAAAAAAAAGTAAAATGGCTGTCTGAGAGAAGAGGCCACACAGAGGAGGGAGAGCCACCACAGGCAGCAGGACATCCCCCAGCTACAGAGGGGATGGCCTGGGATCCCTGCGCGGCCCGGCACCCAGCTTTCCAAGACACCAAGGAGCAGCAAGAGGGGACGGGAAAAGACAGCAGCTACACAGGTGCGTACATGGGTTCACCAAACACCTTCCTGTCACTCAAAAGCCCCTCAGGAATCACCCCTCAAGTTGTTCCTAAGAAATGGAGCCTTTTCAAAGAAATCAGTGAGTGTGATCCCACCAACTCACGCTGGGTCCTAGCAAGTAGACCCTTGGCTCCGAAGTCTGAAATTCCTTTTTCTTACTTAAAAAAAAATCTTGCTGTTGTTTTTGAACAGGAGAAAAAAAACATATTAGCAATTACTGCATATAATAATTACAAACGTTCAAGCTGCCCTTGAGGACACGGGCTTGCTGAGTTTCAATCGGGACTCCACGGAGCAAGCAGGTGCTGGGACAGGAGCATTGCTGAGGGAGAAAGGACTTCCGGTGGGTGAGGAAGTCCCAGGGTCCGGGCCCTCCAGCTCAGAATGAGAAGCAGTCCCAAGCACGCACGTCCACCCCCACGCAGGGTGCACACTGCACCCCCACAGTGAGCCATGTGTTAGGAAACTCAGTTTCCACAAGTCTGTGAACAGTGCTCACACAGACTCAGGGAGGCGGCCAAGAGTTTTTCACCTTAGGAAATACCAGTGCTTTAGGGACAGACGATGTCCCCAAGCTGAAGCACACTGCTGCAGACAATCCCCTGTGCTGAGGACAAGCAGCAACCCCCGCTAGGGACACCCAACCCTAGAGACCTTCGTCTCAGGATACTGAGGGACCCAGGACAAATGCTCACAGAAGCTGGCCCTTGGGATGCCTGCCATCCCCATCGGCCTTATGGGTGGGTGATTCCTCTTCTTGTCTCCCTTCTGTTTCCTCCAAGACAGGGGGACCACACAGGGTACCTGCAGGGGCAGTATGACCATCACAGTACCTACTTACCAATGCACGTCCGACCATCCGCATGTAGGGCGTACTTCTGGTGGCAGCCACACATGGGGCCCGCGTCTGTGTCCTCGCAGCTGTGCTGACAGCCTCCATTTCCATAGTTACAGGTTACTAGTTAGTCCCAAAGTGTACACACGGGTGTATAAACAGAACAACAGAAACGGTTAGTTTACTGGAATTTTTTTTTTTTTTTGTGGGGGGAGCAAGAGCCCGAGGTGGCCAGGGAACAGTCCTTTGAGGACTAAAGGCAACAGGCTTGCATCTCTGTCAATGAGCCCCTCCAGGGGGCCAGATAGAAATGCTAGTCTCTAGAGGTGGGCCCAAGAGTGGACTCTGAGCTTCCCATAACTAATGCATGAAGAGATGGAGGGTCTGGGAAAGGGAGAGAGAGGCTAACACGTGCAAGACACTTTAGCCCCATCAGTCCCATTGGGACCCACGCCTGTTTACACCAAGACGTACAGGGTCAGTTGTGCGGGAGAGGACAGGCGTGGTTCAAAGAAGCATTTGTTTTCTTAGCCCTTGCACAGCTCTGTCTGCTGTCTGTGTCTTGGCACAGGTGGAGGGATGTCCCCATGGACACTACTCTTCGTGCGTCCTTGTTGTGAGCTCCCTCACAGCACTGACTGTGGAGCTCAGCTATCCCCAGTAGACAGAACTTAAGCAAGTTCATGTCATCTGGGGTGTTAAGAGCAACCTACACCGTGTGGCTGCTGATGTTTCTGGCTGGAGGATCTAGGGTCCTTCGGTCCAGACGCTCCATAGAGGCAGCAGCAAGCTGCATCCATGGGAAAGGGACCGAGCAAGAAGGAGCCAGTCTGCAGTAGGAAACTGATGTTCGAGTTTATTTGTACGAAAATGTAGGGAGACGCCAGAAGAGGATGAGGATCTGAGTCAGTTCTCCTGCAAGGGGGCCCTTGGAGACTCTACTTTATCATGCAATGAGCTGCTGGCCAAGCTAGCTATCGCCTGAATGCCCAGACAGCATGTCTTCATGGAGACCTTGACTGGTTTTCCATAGTCTATCTACACACATTATTTACTTATGAAAGTCAGTCTGAGGCCAGACCTGCTTAGAGGAGCACCAAATCCCGGATCTGAGAGCTTGACTTAATCATATCCTAACTAAGCAGATCCATTCAGACAGCTGGCAAGGGGGGGAATCAGTGGAGGTGAGTATAGGACAAGAATGGCTGCTGGACAGGGGTGGGCATCTATCTGGCATCTCACACACTGTCTTCAGCAGCCAGGGCTTCTCAGCAGTGTCCTCCTCTTGACCCAACTGCCAGGGCAGTCAGATGGCCCACAGGCTCTCCTCCCTGGAGCCTGTCCTTCGCATACTCAGGGATGGTGGCGATAGGCAGCAAGCTGGTGTTCCCCAGTCCAGTGTTCCTTCTTGGGGACAGAAGGCAGGGCTTAGGAGCAGGGCCTGCATAGGTCCCAGGGGATGGGTCAATCCCCAATTGGACATTTTCTTTTCTTTTTCTTTGTCTTTCTTTCTTGTCTTTCTTTCTTTCTTTCTTTCTTTCTTTCTTTCTTTTCTTTCTTTCTTTTTTTCTTTCTTTTTTTTTGGGTATGGAGAATCCTCTTCAGAGTGGGCACAGGGGCATCTTGGGAAGAGGCAGTGAGAACGTCACAGATAGTTCCCCCCACTCTCTGCATGCTGGGCTCTGGGAAGGCCAAGATGGATAAAGGAATATCCTCATTCCTGGAAAGGGCCCTAGACTCTGATGGGATGAGGGACTGGGGTGCAGAGCCATGCAGTCTCTCCCCACCAGTCTAGAGATTGCTGGGCTAGCCTGGGCTCCTGACCAACTCTACGGTTTAAGGTTCCTAAATACAAGTTTGTTTGGGGTCCATGCAGGTCTCCCTTGTCCTTTATGCAGATCCTCACCTTCTACCTTGTTTGAGGCAGGGGTCTCTTACTGTTTGCCACTGAGTATACCAGGCTAGCTGACCTATGAGTTTCCAGGCATTCTCCTGCCTCCACCTCCCATCTCACTATAGAAACACTGGGATCTCACATATGCACACACACAACTGTGTCTAGGTTTACATGGGATCAGGGGATTTGGCCTGCTAAGCCATCTTTAACTATGCCTGGAAAAACACATAGAAAGAACCAAAGCCAGACCTCCTAAGTGCCACCTTCCGGGGAGGCTATAGGGCTTTCCCCAACTCCGTGGCCTAGGACATAGAATTAGGCTTCTATACCTTGTCAGGGAGGGTAGGGCTATGGATTTATGGACCAGAAAATGCCCTTAGGCTGTGCTTAGCCCTTTCCTGACCCTGTGGTGACTAGGGTAGGGGTCTTAGCTTTCTGCAGACTCTTGTCCCATGTCCTTCCAGCCAAGTCAGATACCGGGAGGAGTTTTGTGGGCAAACTTTCCTATGGCACTTATGCCAGATGGGTTATAGTGGTAAATCGGCCCAGTGAGGTCACTGGAAGCCCTCTTGCTAGTGTCTGCATGGAACAAGTCTTTGGAGACCATGCTTGCCTGTCAGCTGTGTCTGGCTCCTGTCCTTGATAGCACGAGGACTGGGGGAATTATACTCAGCCCCCATCTGCTCTGAAAGTGGCCAGGTAGCAAGTATCTTCTCTGAAGTTGGAAGAATCCATCTGTGGGGCCAGGCTAGGGCCTAGGCTATCTCTGTCCTGCCTTGGTGACAACCAGCATACATGTCTTTGCCATCCCATGGAAAAGACCGGGCCGGTAATGAGAAAGACTGGCCCACATCCTGACCATGGCCAGATGTTGTAGCGTGTTACCCTTGAATATAGCAGCAACTGCCATCTTCATCTGAACAGATGTATGCAATTCTGCCCCAGATGTGGTCGGAGGCGGTGACAGAATACAGAGAATGTGGAAGGCTGACGGATGAGGTGGGAGATCCTGTCTGCAGCTGTGGGGAAGGCAGCATCCACACTGGCATGAGACTTTCTGGTGGCGTGGTTGTTTTGAGGCCATTCATGCTTTATAAATAAGCCCAGTAAACCCATTGGCTCTCCAAGTTGGACCGGGGTAAAATCATACCCTGGTCTGTCACTATCTAGGGTGAGTAGGCTCTTGTTCTCATCTCCCTAGGAAAAGTTCACAAAACACTTGGATGAAGAAGGTGCCTCCATTTTGGGAGTCAGGTAGATAGCCTAGAGGGTTGGAACATGAGCCCCTGGGGGCAGGGACAACAGCAGGTGCTCATGGCAACTGTTCAGGGAAGGTGAGCTGAGAGAATCACAGTGGCTGGGGATGGTGGTCCAGCTGTTTTCTGTCCAGAATGGAGGAATAGAGGAAAGCTGAGGCCTTTAAAATGGAGTTGGTCAAGCACCACAGAAGCTCAGGCAAGCAGGTGCACATTCTCCAAGAGTCAGAAGCAGGTTCCTCTGGCAGGACATGCTTCTACAACGCCACAGCGACAAGGAGGAACGAGGAACTGCCCTCTGCCCTGTGGACCCCTGACTGAGTTGTTCTCACTGACTGGAGAACACTTCATCCTTTGGGCTTTGAGATCGTCTCTTCCGATCTCTGTTCTCTTCTAAGAACCACAAGTAATAGGAGCCAGCCCCGGGGGAATGGGGCTCCTGGGTGGATCTAGTGAGCAGTGTTCGAGCTGGAGCTGAAACTAGCATCAGGCATCCTTCTGTGCAGGGACAGGGCATCATGATGCCTCTGACTGTTGAGAGAGTTCCCCACAGGCCCAAACACACAGTCCATCAGTAAGAACAATCATGATTCCACAGAGAGAGAGGAAAGCTTGTATCCCGAGGCTCCAAGGGGCTTCCTGGAGGACACTCAGCAGTCCAGCCACACTCCCTGGAGACAAGGCCCAGTACTCCCCACACTCTGAGGAGACCCCAGGGGACACAATGCCTGGTATGGACTCCCTTCTATCCCTGAAGGCACCTCTCATAATAGGATACATCCTGTGCTGGGTCACAGTGTGCCGGCTAACTCCAAGGAACAGCCAAGCGGCTGTTTCTCCACGGTACTCTGTCAGGTGACCCCCATCTGGCCTAGGTGGTAGACAGACTTCCCGTGATCACAACTACACCAGCTGATCATTCTCCAGCCCCCATGAGTCCTCTTTGGGAGCTTGAGATGCAGAGTGTCTATGGAAGAGGTCATGAGTGTGGCCTCAGGCTGTACAGGGACTCAGCGTCCCCAGGACTTTCTACCCTACTTGGGTAGGATGTGAGGCCCTGTTTGGACACAGTGGAGAAGGGTGCAGAGGGACAGCTCTCTTTTCCCGCCTGCTTAATCTTGGGGTTTTACCATTTGGGAGCAAGGGAAAGACATGTTTACATGGTCTTGCATTTGCTTCAAATTATTCATTGGTGTTGGCGAGCCATTGTTCCCTGCTAGTATAAACAGCCATGTCCCAACAGCACCGCCACCCTGCCAGATCACTGAGGGCCTGCGGATGCCTTATGTCAACTGCCCTGGTTCCTAGCTTCTGGTGAGGTGCGGAGCTGGGTCAGGTGAGATGGCTGCAGATGGGTGGCATCCAGGCCAAGGTGGCATTTCTGACCCATCAAGTCCACGCTGGAGGGTCCATATCTGCTTTGTCTGTCTTGTGATGGAGACTTTGCTTGGACTGGAGCCTGGGAACCAGAAGAAGAGAGGCAGTAATGGATGGCAGAGGGCCATGGTCAGAGCTCGTGGTCAGCTGTGTGCTAAGATGCAGGCATAGGTGCCTACCTTTCTCAGTGCAGTTGGGTCTACACTAGGACTCACCCTGCTAGTGGATCATGCCTTATGAGTCTCAGGAGTGTGTGTTTAAGTTGACCCAGACTCAAGCTTGGGAGTGAGTGGGTTCTTCATAAATAGTCTGAATACATTCTGGGCACAGCCAACCAAGCAAAATGTCTGAGGGCTCTTGTTCTGGGGCTCTGCCTTCACTCTGACCTACAGTGTGGACCACTCTGAGACCCATCGATGAAATGCACTTAGTGATACCATGAGCTGCTGAGGCTCTAGTGAGGCCCCTCCGGTTAACAGAAAGCACCCAAGATGCTGGCTCTCTGTTGCTCAGGTAACCAGGTAGTGCCCAGTGCAGACCCACAGGCTAGAGACAGACTCTTGCAGCATGGAAGAGAGGTAGCAGCTCAGGGCACTTTGGGGTTCACTAAGCAAAGGTACTGGTAGCACTGGGCCAGGAGAAAGCCATCAACAAGACTGTGAAGACTGTTCAAAGAACTAGTAATACCCCCCACACCCCCACTCCCCCACCCACCATATCCTCCTCCCCTCCCCTCCCCCCGACCCACCCTACCCCACCCCACCCCCGCACCTCCCAGTTCAGCCTCTGGTCCTGCTGCTCCTCTCAGCAAGAGCCACCTTTACATGTGAGCTGGAACCTTCAGTGGCTTTTAGAGTTGAGAGCTCTGTTTCCCTCCTCTGACAGCCACACGGCTGACATTTGAGCTTGCCAGAGAATAATGATGCTCCACGCTGTGGGCCTCAAAGGCAGCCAAGCGGTCTCCTGGGTGGTAAAGTGGTCTGCAGTCCTCGAGCCTAAATAGGACCCAGCTGACAGCACTGTAGAGCAAAGCTCCCGTTCAGAGCGGGTCACCGCCGCCCTCTACCTTTTGCCTCACATCTTTTTGGTCTCAATAGCAAAAGATGTCTGTGTTAAGAAGCGTAGGAAATTTTCAGTGCCAAAGTGTATGTGCACGGTATGCATGAAAAGGAAGTGTGTGTGTGTGTATGTGTGTGTTGGAGGCTGGGGATTGGCTGGGCACAGCCAGTAGCTCCATGCACACATTGCTTTGTGGTTTTATGTATTTGCCTATTAAAATGACAATACAGCCATGGAACATTAAGGTTTAAGAAGCCCTTCTTTCATTAAACAAACCGACAGAGTAGGGGGTTATGACTCTGGTAATTGAAACATGCTGTTCTGCTCAGGACCAGAGTTCCATAAAGACCCTTTCAGCCAGTCAACACCTTCATGCCAGCAGCCTCTGGTCAGAAGTGAGCATCGGCCCTGAGCCGGTGCCTCCCGCCGAGTGGGAAAGACCTCTTGGCAGCCTTCCCCGGCAGTCCTGGCAGCCAGAGGTCAGGGGCTTTTCAAATCTTCCCTCACCCTCCAGGCTTTTGAAATCAATCTGCCAAGCTGAGACCTTCAGGGAGGCGCAGGCTGCCCTGGCCTCCAGCCTCCGGCCCCCCTCAGGGCTCCAGGGTCTTATGCTGCCAGCTGTAAACCGAGGTGGGTTGAAGAAGTCGGGGCTGCGGTTAGCCAAGCTCCATGTGTTAGGGAGACACTTCAGTCTGTACTGACATCCTGGGTAGAAGAGTCCAGTGGGGACAGAGGAGAAGCCAGGCTTGGGAGTCGATGTGCCGGGTCTAAAGTCGACCCTTGTCACTTTCCATGTAGCCTGGCAGGGAATTCAGATTCCTCGTCTATAAATGGACTAACACTTAAATCTGATAGGGTTGGTGCAAGGACCAGAGTTAACATAGGAAAGATACTTAGAACTATGTTAGTCATACAGGGGAGCAGTCACAACCTTCTAGCCCTTGTAACTGACTACTTCTGTGGAGTTCCATTGTTGGAAGATTACCATGGAATACCATGCAGTATGTGTATGAGTACTATGAAATACCTCTGGAATACCCCCATGCAGCACCATCATAGCATGGTTCCATGGAATACCCCCCATGCATCATCTCTAGAGTATATGCCATGGAGTACCCTCGTGCAGTACTATCACAGCACGATGCCATGGAGTACCCTCGTGCAGTGCCATCATAGCACGATGCCATGGAGTACCCTCGTGCAGTACTATCACAGCATGATTG